>NC_044031.1:704774376-705416823 GCF_901765095.1 Microcaecilia unicolor
CGAGTCACTTCTGGTGTCTCCTTTGGCCATGACTGAGAGCAGCAGAGGCCAGGTGTTTGAGCCTGAACCTCAGGCTGTAGTGTGTATTTTCAGATCAGAGAAATGCTTGGGATCCTTAATGCTTACAAGCTGTTTATAGACTACATTTTGTAATTTCTAAATGTTTTCTTGACTAATCCAACATCCTCAGCAATAAAAATTGCCCTTTTTCCTCCTGCTTCCACCTCATACCAGGGCACTAACTCAGAGTCGGTTCATGGGGGGGAAATGACCAGTACAGTCACCAGTACGCCTCCTGCAGCATTCATGCCTCTAGAGAAATACACTAAAGGTATCTCCTTTGTTTTAAATCAGGGGTCAGAAACTTTCATAATGTACTAGTAATCTGGAACAGTTTCCCTTGCATTGTATCCCGTTTCCTTCCTGCATGCTGTGCAATTTTAATTTTGATATTAAGCAATAGTACCACCTAGCGGATTCTATACGTAACTGTCCCTCAAAGCAGAAAATTCTCAGAACAATGTAGGGTTGCTTTTGGGTTTCTCGAAGAATTCATCTTCCCAAATTCTGCTCGCTCCCTCATGAATAATTTAAGCCTGCTGTCAGCCTTTTTATTCCTTCCCTGGGTGTAAAGAACATCTGGCCTTAATTGTATCTAGATATTTGCCGTAGGGCTAACAGAATATATTAGAAGTCTATAATGCTTTGCTTGATTGCCAAATAAGATTAAATGGTACCACTTTGAAATAAGCTACAAAGCACAACGGGCAGTGCTCTGTTCTGGATACTGGCGTGTCTCATTGTGGGTTGTGGGAGGTACTGGTTCATAAATCCCATTATTTGTTTCTCTTTAGAGTACAGAAGAATACTGAATTGACCCAAACAGAAAAACTATTCCAGTCATCTCAATGAATCTTTGCAGTGGACAGAATGTGATCTATACATAGGGCACATTTCATACCTGTCTACTTAGTTTGCAACGTTCATGAGTACTTCTAGCTGCAGAAATTGTGCATTTTCTAAATGAGAAATAACTTGCATGGATAAAGAACCTGCAGAATTTTGAACCAGTTTTTTTTTGTGGTACTTTTCTCATGAAAAATATCAGGCATATTTAAAAAAATGCAAAGCTGCATGTGTTGTTGTTCTCAACCTAACCCCACCCCAGACTCTTCCAAGTAATTTGTGGAACATATGCACTTCTAGCCCTGTAGAAGGTCCACATGCATTGACAGAGCTGTCACCTGACTCCATGTCATGAGAAACAACCTAGTTCAGTCCTGGTTTTGCCTTATTGAATGCATGACTTGTAGTTTCGATTTTCTTGGAAAACTGAACTGGAAAATCAGAACTATGTCCATGCGTTCAATAAGTTAAAACCAGGAATGAACTAGCCTGTTTCTTATGACACGGAGTTAGGAGGCTCAATATATGCAAATGTATCATGCGGATTCATTATGGATATCCTGAAAAGCAAAGTGGCTGTGTAGGGGGTCCCCAGGACCTGGTTGGAAAACCCTGATTTAGTGTAGGGCACTGCTTCTCAACACCAGCCAGCTTTTCAAGATCATCACAATGAAAATGCATCAAGTCAAATCAAATCAATTTTTGTATACTGCTAATATCCCCTTTCCAGGTTCAGTGCGGTTTACATTCTAGGTGAGACAAAAGTCAATAATGTTAGTGTGAGGTATGAGAACAAATTAGAGATCATTGGTGTAATGCATGAGACCAAAAACATTATAGGAAAGGATAATGGATGAAACTAGGAGGTAGAAGTCAATTGATTGTTATGAAGCAGTCTTTGGGAAGAGAAAGGTTTTTAGCCTTTTCCCTGAAGCTAAGGTAGCTGTTTTCTGTTCTGATGGCAATAGGAAGAGAGTTACATATTTTAACTCCAAGTACAGGAAACAGAGAGCTGAAAATCTTCTGATTTTGAATTGTCTTTTGAAATGGTGACGCTAGCATCAGTTGTTCTTTCAGTCTGTTAGACTGGACCAAACATAACAAAGTGGTCTTAGTCAGTTCAGAGCTGAAACCCTGTAAGATTTGAAAAACCTGAGTCTTTCTGCTATGGGAAGCCAGTGCAGTTTGTTAAGATGAGTTGAAACACTAGTATATTTATTCAATCTGTATATTAATCTACTAGCTGTATTCTGTATGATTTGCATTTTTTTCTGATATTGACACTTAATACCAAGAAGTAGAACATTAGGTAGGACTAACATTTGGACTAGTAGTGCAAAGGCTTTTTGTTTGAAGAATGATCTGACTAGACATAGCTGTCTCATTTTGAATAGTGTTTTCTTCCATAGCTGGTTAATATGGAAAGAGAAGGTGAGTGAAGAATCAAGCAAGACCCCTAGTGCTCTGGTTTCAGACTTGATTGTAAAGCTTTGACCATTGGACAAAGTTATTGATGAAGGGACCTCAATTCCCTGATTTCGGAACCAGAGGACCTTGGTTTTTTGTGCATGAGACAGATTTACTTATAATGGGTTTCTGCTATGTGCAAATTTATCTCATGAATATTCATTACAGCTATCTTGAAAATTCAACTGGCTACAGCTTTGGAAGCACCTGAACCAACTGGTGAAAATCAAAATCGGAATCAAATAATTTAACCAGAGGAATGTATCATAGCATGAGTACTCTACTTTTGAATTCCAAATCCTAATCTGCTTCTGGATCCCAAATGTAATCAAGCCCTTTGATGTTCAGATAAGAGTAGTTGCAGGCTGTAAGATGCATTTTAGGTAGAACATAGAAATTGGAATTGAGATTTCCAGGATAGGTCACGATATAGCTTATACGTTTTGGCCTTATTTCCTTTAGTGGAGCTCCTTATCTTTAATTAGGTCACTCCCCCATATTTGTGGTCTAAGGAGGATTTGTGAAATTATTCCTGTTTTACAAGTGTTATGCTTGTAAAATATTAATGAAAGTTATAAATAAAGAATTTAAAAAATAAAAAAAGAGATTTCCAGGTTAGGACGTGTACGATTCTGGTAGTAATTTAGGGAAAGATCTGCCAAGGTAGAGCCTCCCTAAAATACATTTATGTGCCAGCTACTGAGTGGGAGCAGCCATCTTATAACCATCAATGTCTAAAACATCAACAGGGGCAACGCAGCAAACCTACACGTCTAAGTGTCAGCACTTACGTGTCTAAATTGGTATTTCAGAACCTATCAATCAATTATACCAGATTTCTATGAAAAATTGTGGCTATATCAATATTAACATCATTGCACATTCAATGTTCCCTATGAGTGGAATAACCAGTACTGCACAACAATATACAAAATGATTTTTCTTTTTCAGTACTTATCTGCTCAAAGCTCCACTCCCATTCAATGTATATTCAAGAGCGACCAAAATGATAAAGTGGATGGCATGCCTCTCATATGAGGATAGGCTAAAGAGGTTAGGACTCTTTAGTTTGGAAAAGAGACAGCTGAGGGGAGATATGATTGAGGTCTACAAAATCCTGAGTGGTGTAGAATGAGTAGAAGTGAATTGATTTTTTTACTCTTTCAAATAGTACAAAGACTAGGGGACTCTCAATGAAGTTACATGGAAATACTTTTAAAACAAATAGAAGGAAAATTTTTTTACTCGATGAATAGTTAAAGCTCTGGAACTAGTTGCTGGAGAATGTGGTAACATTAGTTAGCATATCTGGGTTTAAAAAAGGTGTGGACAAGTTCCTGAAGGAAAAGTCCATAATCTTCTATTGAGACAGACATGGGGAAGCCACTGCTTGACCTGGGATTGGTAGCATGGAATGTTGCTACTATTTATACCAGGTACTTGTAACCTGGATTGGCCACTATTGGAAACAGGATACTGGGCTAGATGGACCATTGGTCTGACCTAGTAAGGCTATTCTATAATGTTGAATTTTAACACGTGGCAAGCACAAAACTAATGCTGTATCAAGAAGAGGGTGCCTCCACAATTTTTTATTTCAGGTCATGTGTTAACATTTTGATTAACACGCACTACCTGCTCCAAGTCTACGTGAGAACACTCACCACCTCCTATTTAGGATGCACTAAATGCGCCAGTGTTAATAGTGTGTTAGCATCAGGTAAGTATAACCTGCTTGCTGACTAATGCTTCTACTCCCACTCTCCGCCCATGCCATGCACTCTGACTGAAAATGTTGAAAAATTCAATAATGCGAGGTAACAGTCAAACTACCGCAAAGCCACTTAATGCAGTTGTGTGGTAGCCTGTTTCTATGTGTTAACCCCATGATAAGGGCTTAATCCCCCTGAGTAAAAGGGCCCCTAAGTTTGTATCTAATACAATAGCGGGTTAGGTTACTTGCCCAAGATCCGAAGGAGCCACAATGGGATTTGAACCAGGCTTCCTAGCTCTCTGCCCACTGCTCTAACCATTAGGCTGCTCCTCCACTCTCCAGGTCAGCAGGTACTGCTTCTTTGCTTGGAAAGAAGGGGTTAGGAGGCAGAGAGTTGCAGAGGGACAGAAATGTTACTCTCCCCACCCCCGTCCACACTGGACTCTAACCCATACCCACCCATACTTGCTAAGATCCATTCCATCCCCACAATTAATCTCCTCCATCCCTACCTGTACCTACTAGAGTTGATGCTATTACTTCTTTGCTGACAGCCCTCCATTTTCTCCTGACCCCAACAGCCTCCTGTGCTTTTTTGTGCAGTATTCACTGTTCAATCAATGAGTGTTCCAAGCCTCAGTCTGGTGTTCCAGTTACTTCTCTGGGCATTTCAAACCTCATTCTGCCATCACCAGAGATTTTTGACTACACTCTCACTGGAATCCCATAGCAACTTCTTCCAGCTCTCGTAGGAATCCCGTGACAACTTCTTCCATCCCTGAGGGATTCCCGTGGGTTCCACAGGATTCTTCTCTGTTAGGAGGGGGACTAGTACAGGCAGATCAATAGCCTCACTGAAGCTAGATTTACCATAGATAGTGGGTAATAGTCGTGCATTCACAGCAGCAACAGCATAAGTGAGTTATCACGACTGTTGAAAATCACATATTACAAGCTGTGGTAAACCAGATTTTAACTCAAATGCAGGTGTTAATGAATAATGCCTTGAAAGTGTTACAGTAATGTTTTTGAATGCAGTCCTAAATAGGCCCCATTGATCTCATGATCTAAAGGCTGTGCAAGTTTGGGTAGTAGTTGTGTTTTACAGCTGGTGTAAGTATTGACATTTTTCTTGCATTCCCTGCACATCAGTGTGCTACTTGCTACACAGAATCACTGATACATGTCAGGAGCAGCACACAATCCATGACACACCTATGAAATGCATCCTACCTTTTTCAGCGTTGTCACTGCTTGCGTGTTTTTGGGGGGAGGGGGTATAAACTAGTGCCTTATACGGTTTAAACATGGGTGTACCAGAACACCATGTGTAAACCACAAATAGCATTTCTAAAATGAAGGCCAAAGTAACCCACCTTTGAAAACCCATCACTCCCAAAAGACAAGTCCCTCAAGGTTGCTTTCTCAGGCATCATGTCCCCCAAAACTGTAAAGGTATAAATTCCACTGTCCTTAAAGAGTTAAAATGTCACCCTTGCCCTGGAGCCTTCCTCCCTAGATTCTTCCCTCTACCCTAGATGTCTAAGAGGACATCTAGGGGCCCTTTTGCAAAGGCGTACTGAAAAATGGCCTGCAGTAGTGTAGATGCGTGTTTTGGGTGCACGCAGAATCATTTTTCAGCACACTTGTAAAAAATGTCTTCTTTTTATTTTTGCCAAAAATGGATGTGTGGCAAAATGAAAATTGCCACGCATCCATGTTGGGTCTGAGACCTTACCGCCAGCCTACCTAGTGGTAAGGTCTCATGCGGTAACCGGGTGGTAATGGTCTACGCATGTAGAATGCCGATTACTGCCTGCCTGCCAGAAAATAAAAATAGTTTCTGGTGTGCCTAATGGACGCATGTCAAAAATGAAATTACTGCAAGGGCTACATGGTAGCCAGGCGGTAACTCAAAATTTACGTGCATAGGCACCTATGCGGCTTGGTAAAAAAAACCCTAATGAGGCATCCCTAGTGGGTGTGGCCATGAGAAGTGCATGGACGGGTCAGGAGCATTCACAAAAGATGCACGCAATATTATAGAATTCGAGGGATCTGTGCCTAATTTAGGCATAATAAGTTACGCCAGGTTTCAGTTGGTGTAAAATCCTCACAACCAAAGCTGGGTGCAGATCCCTGTGCTATGCGCTATTCTATAAACGGCGCCCAAACTGGAACACAATTTATAGAATAGCATTTAGTGCTCATTTTTTGGGGGTGCCATTTATAGAATCTGTCCCTAAAAGTCACTGGTATGTATAAGCCCCCTCCCCCAACCTAACCTGACTTAAAAGTAAAAATTCCCTGATATGTAGTAGTACTCCCCATTTCCTCTCCTGACCCTATTTCCCTCTCTCCAACTTAAAAGTAAAATGTGCACCCTCGACCCCCTCCCCCATTGAGAAACTTGAAGAAGCAGGAGCAGTGCCCACTTGCTTTTGCCTTGGTGCTGCCATCTTGAAAAAGAGGGGCATCTGACCCCACACAGTGCATCCTGGGATGTACCAAGTGGGGTCAGTCTGCCCAAAAAGGACATTTTTCCCTTATTTGGTAATGTGGGTGCAGACTGCCAAATAATATATGAAGCACCAGATCACGTGATGCGTCGAGGTGAGCAGACGTGAAAAGCTCGCCTCTTAGGCCCTCACCCTTTCTCCGGCGACAAAAACCGACGGAACATCCCCAGAACAACCCCAAATCCATCTCGGGGAGCGGACGGGTGCATGGACCACTTCGTCACGCGATCACCAGCAACCATGCCTACGAAAGGAGCCAAAAAAGAGGTAGAGAAGCCTCGTGCAACCGACAACAAGATGGCGGCGAGCCCCGCACTAGAGCCACAGACGCCGATGTTCTCTGACCCCCAAATACAACAGCTAACGGAGGCGGTTCGGCTAGCGATGGCCCCGCAACTTCAACAGATTATGAGTCCGCTATCATCGGTAGAATCTTTATTGGAGGACACGACACGCCAAACTGGCGAGCTAGAGCAACGCGTGTCAATGCTGGAAGATGAAGGGCCCAGAACAGCGGTACAAATAAAAGAGCTGCAACAATTAACACAAAAACAAGCGCAGCTACTCGACGATTTAGAGAACCGCTCGAGGAGAGCGAATTTACGCATTATAGGTATACCGGAGACAGTGCCGGAACACCTATTAGCAAACAACTTAGAAAAATGGCTGAAAGACCAATTCGCCCTCTCAGACAACATGGAACTGCTATGTTTAGAGCGGGTGCACCGCGTGGGACGTCGGATGGACAACACGCAAAGGCTGAGAGTAGTAATGCTCAAGGTCCATAACTTTATCCACAAAGTGGAAATATTGCGAGGGGCCCGATTAAATAGAGAAAATCTCCAGTTTGAAGGCTCCCAGGTAAAGATATTCCAAGATTTTTCTCAAGCCTTGCAGGAGCGAAGGAGAGCTCCGCGTGTTTCCCTACTCCTCCCCTTGCTTTGGTATCAGCTGTAACTGACGTCAGCGCGTGCCTGCCTAGCAGACAACCTCCGAGGGAGGCACGGTCCCAGGCACCGAACGTTGGAGGTTGGTGTTTCGTCGAGTGTCAGTGCTCCGCCCTCATTGTCATCACATAGTGACGCGAGGGCGGGGCAAACACTCATGGGCAAAGGGGATATCTCGATGCCTCAACTTCCGGTGGTGGCTTCATTTAGAACGCTGGGGTTGCGAATTATGTGCGGATGGGGCGTGGCTGAGGGCGGGTCTATGACTGACAATGAGTGGTGCATGAGTGAGAGTGAGTGTTGTTGACAGCCTAGCCTACCAACACTGCAGGGCTTCAGTGTTTCCCTCCCACAGAGTGAGCTTCAGAATGTTCCCGGTGAGAATTATTTATATATGTAGATTATATTAATACTTTTCTTCTGGATTAGCCTATCTTTAACAACACAGGGAAACTATTAAGAAAAAGAAGTTTACCACCAAGGGTATCTGTCTTACATTATGCAGAAAGAAATTAAGGCAAGTATGGTATCCAGAAACCATCTGCTTAACATAGTCAAAATGAATCATTAACAATACCAAATTTCCTTTGTGGTTGATTTTTATTGCACTGCACTCTGTTTTGAAGGAACCAGAATGGAGAACAATCCACCAGCTCTTCATGTGGAAGAGCTTCAGTAAACTGTCCGAAACCCGCCATTAATGTCTTTCAATAAGCTTCTAGTCTCTTCAAAGTATTACTAAAGATTGCACTAACTAGCTAGGACTCTGAAACCAGAATTTTGTATCAGTGCCATTAGTACCATGAAACTAGGGCATTTGCAGGGATGTCACACACTGCAAAATAAATCATTAGTATGAAATAATGAAAGACTAATCCGGGGTGAGTTTATATGGAAGGGATTATATGCATATGTATGTTTATGTTTGAGACTGCTAATTGTGAATACATAGACATGGGTGTCTCTTTTCCTACCTAGACAGAGTGTTTTATAAAAGGCTCGGTGAACACAGAGCCTTCTGTAAAATACCTACAAGGGTCCACTGAAATACATGTAACAAGTGAATTTTGCAACTTCGCATGAGTTAAGTGCCAGATTTAAAAAAAACTGGATGTCCAGTTAAAAGGAGCCTGGGTGAATTTAAGCACCAGAGATGTAAGCCCCTCAATCATTTCTCTAAAGCTTACGTCCCTACCTGCAATCACCTGACAAACTTTGGAGCAGGTGTAAATGACAATACACCTTCTTCAGAACTGCATGCCATGGATATACTGTGCATATATAAGTAGCAGATTTTTAAAACTTGCTATTTACCAGTGCGTTTTTTCTAGTGAAAAAGGTGCCGGTACTCAAATACTAAGCCACCCTTCAAGGGTGGGGTGATCACTGAGGGACCTACCCCACAATAGCCAGGCCCCCTGCAACCAGTCACAGAATCTATGACAAGGCAGAATTGGTGTGTAGAGCCTGAGCTCTTTCCTTAAAACTTGGGGTCCATGGGTCAATGTTAGCAGACAATGGAAAAAGTGTCGGTACTCAGTACCCCCTCCAAAAAAAGCCCTGCATTAAGGCATAGGCAAATACTTATCTAGGGACCAAATGTTTAGAAACGCACTTGTTTACCTAGGCTAGAACCTACTAAGGATTAGATTCAGTAAAAATGAGCACCGAGCACTATACTATAAATGGCTCCATTTATAGAAAGTGCAGAGCACTGGGATCCGCACCCAAACTTGGGTAACAGGATTTACACAACTGAAACCTGGTGTAAATCGTTGCACATAAATTAAGCGAGGATCCCCTGAATTCTATAAGAGTGCACGCATCGTTAGTGAGCACACCTGACCCATCCATGCTCCTCCCATTGCCACATCCTCTTTTCAGTTGTGCACACATAAATTGTTGCTAATTAGTGCCAATTGTTGATTGGAAAATCTGTTAAATTATAAAGAACAATCTTGGATTTTTTCCTTAAATTCAGTACAGCCTGATGGCTTAAATCGTGAGATAGAATGGATGTCAGTAGTTTGAATTGAGGAGGAGGAGTTTTGGTGGATGGGCTCTGGGATTGGTTCAAAAAAACAGTGATGTAAGAAACTGGGAACTCCCCTATTTAAGCAACAATAAAGCCGCGGCCATCTTTGAGAAAATAGGATTGATGAAAGAATGGGGGATTTTCTCCGTGAAAATCAGAGGTATGTGGAGATTGGTTATATATAAGACGTGTTTATGAGAAAAAAGATATGCTGGCTGACAATGGATTATATATTTTCAGGAGATATATCTTGATACAGCACTGTTGTGCGAAACGTGAATTCATGTCGGTATGAGGATCTCCGGGATGAATAATATACTTCTTTAAAGTTTTTCAAAGAAGAAAGTTTTTTGAGCTATGCTACAAATAGAGCTAAGTGCCTATGTTTTAAGTTATATAAGAAAAAAAGAAAAAAAGTATTTTGGTGCTTTGATTAAATTGATGGATCAAATGAGGAATACCAGTTCACCATAAAAGTGCCTGGCTCACATTAAATAAGCCTGTGTGGTGTCACTGGATGAATTCTGAAAGATCCTATATTTGATAATAATATCTCTAAATGCCTTTGACTAAAATGGAATTTAATGATATTTGTAAGAGCTGGGTTATATGTATATGATACTCTAATATACCCCCTCTATTGAAATATTTATCACCAGACTTAGGATTGTTTCAACTACTGGGTGATTAAAAGACATTAAGAATTAAAATGTTTGAAGGATTTACAGAGGAGCAAGTCTCCCGTATATTACAGAGACCGGCCTTGTTAGATAATGAGACCGGGGATACTGCTCAGGGCTCATGGACTGATTGTCTAAATCATTACAAAAGACTGACTAGGGCGGAACTGCATGGCAGCACTTTAGTACAATATTTAAAAAAATCTATGATTCCAAGGGGTTTGAGAGTCATTAAAGAACCGAAAATGTTTGTATCTGATAAAGAATTTGTTGACAAATGGGTGGCGATCTTGAATAAATGCAGCCGTGATTTGATGTTATTGATAGTGGAAAAAACTACATCTACTGAAAGTGAGATTAAAGAACAAATAAACTTGTTGGAACATCAATTAAAGGAATCATTTCCACTGGAGGAATATGAAAAACAGCATAATGATTTACAGAAAAATATTAAGGCATTTAAGGATTCGATTAGACAAGTGAAGATTAAAAAATATAAGAGGGATGAGAGGGATTACCATCAAGATAAAGTATATTCCTGGAGGAATAAATACCCAATATATGATGATCGAAGGACTGAACAAACGTTTGAAAATTCTTCAGGTGATTCAGATAGAAGCAGTGAGGACGGACGGGATAGAAGAATGGTTCGAGTTAATGAACATCAGGAACACCCTTTAGAACGAGGACGTGGGCGGGGACCACGCAGAGGTCGACTGAAAAATCAGGGGGACAGGGGTGCAATAAGCAGAGGAACATACTGATATTGGAAGATTCCATTATTAATATTGCTAATGCTCCTCTTACAGAAGATCAAAAATTAGTCCTGAATTTAGGATTGGGCTTTGTACCCGCAGTGACCTATGATCCCTTTAAAACAAGGGTAGCAATTTACCGTTTTATAAGAACGTTACAGGTAAAAAGATTTTTTTATGACCATGCTTCGAATGTTGATATTTCAGTGGTTAAACCTAAATCTAAGTGGTATCCTCAGATTATGGATCCGGTTATTTATACTTATTTGAAGCTGGTTCTGTCTGACTTACTGAAAATTGAAAATGACTCTTCAAAGAAATGGATAATATTCAACTTGTCTAAAAAAGAATCTATAGCGTTGAAGGAGTTGCGAAAAAATGGGGATCTGTATATACAACGCGCAGATAAAGGAGGAGGGGTCACCCTTCAAACTAGGCAAATGTATGATATTGAAGCTAGAAAACATTTGGATGATATTAAATCATATGTTCCTCTAGCGAGTGATCCAACGATGGAGATTATGGAGGAAATTAAACAGATAGTGGAAGAAGCCTATAATAGTGGAATGATTACCAAGAAAGAAGCTGACTTTTTGATTAATAAAAATCCTTCGGTTCCATATATATATTTTTTACCGAAAATACATAAGAGCTGTACAAATCCACCAGGAAGACCAATAGTATCTACTATAAACTCGGTTCTTGAACCCTTGTCGAAATTGATTGATATTTTTCTTCAACCAATGGTTAAAAATATTAGATCATATGTTAAAGATTCATCTGACATGTTGCGAAGTTTGGAGGAAGTTAATATATCGGATGAAGCATTTTTTGTTACCATGGATGTTTCTGCTTTATATACTAATATCCCTCAGGATGCTGCTCTGGATATTATTAAGGAAAATCTTAAAAAACGCCCTCCCTCACCACGAATTTCAACTGATTTCCTAATGGAGTTAGCTACATTGGTGATTAAGAAGAACTATTTTTGGAATAACAATACGTTTTATGGTCAACAATATGGAGTTGCAATGGGCGCAACTTTAGCCCCCTCGGTAGCGGCGCTATACATGGCGGATTTTGAAGAAAAGTCAATATATCCATCTATGAACTTTGCTTCAGTGAGTATGTGGAAAAGATTTTTGGACGATATTTTCTTGATTTGGACTGGCTCAGAATCATTACTGATTGAATTTATACAATGGGTAAATACTATCAGTCCAGATTTAAAATTTACAGCTGTTTTCGATCAGAAAAGTATTAATTTTTTGGACATTCATATTGGCAAGAAGGCGGGTAAAATCTGCACATCCCTTTTTCGAAAACAAACGGATCGTAATAATTATCTTCATTTTACAAGTTTTCATCCATATTATTTGAAAAATAATTTGTCTATTGGACAATTTTTGAGATTAAGAAGATTATGTTCCTCATTGACGGAATTTAAAAAACAGGCGGAGGTATTAACAGAACGTTTTAGATTACGGGGTTATCCGGAAAGAACAATAAGGAGAGCTTATCTCCGTGCCCGTTATGCACAGAGGAATTTATTATTACAAGAACAAGGGATCGAAGATAATAAGGATGAGAGATTGGTATGTGTCCTTCCTTATTCTTCCTTGTCAAGATTTTTGGCACAATCTATTAAAACGAACTGGCATATTTTACAGCTTGATGGTATTTTCTGTGAAGAACCTTTGGTTACTTTCTCTAGATCTAAAAATATAGGGGAATTGCTTTCAAAAAAGAAAAAAAGTTGGATCCAAGAGGAAGTAAGATATCCACAACATAGTAGTTGTGGAAAATGCCAATGGTGTGATCAAACAATTTTAGGGTCAGAATGGATGGATCCTCAAACTAAGCAAATATTAAGATCTCGTTCAGTAACAAATTGCTCCACAACGATGGTAGTTTATATTATAATGTGTCCATGTAATAAGATATATGTGGGGAGAAGTAAGCGCTCGGTGAAAATACGATTAAATGAACATAAATCTCGTATTCTCACCAAAAAGGAGGAAGCTCCTCTTGTACAACATTGGTTGGAGCTTGATCATAAGATTGTGGATATACGATGGAGAATAATTGACCATATTAAAGTAGGGTGGGAGGGTGGTAATATGGAAAATCTGTTAAATTATAAAGAACAATCTTGGATTTTTTCCTTAAATTCAGTACAGCCTGATGGCTTAAATCGTGAGATAGAATGGATGTCAGTAGTTTGAATTGAGGAGGAGGAGTTTTGGTGGATGGGCTCTGGGATTGGTTAAAAAAAACAGTGATGTAAGAAACTGGGAACTCCCCTATTTAAGCAACAATAAAGCCGCGGCCATCTTTGAGAAAATAGGATTGATGAAAGAATGGGGGATTTTCTCCGTGAAAATCAGAGGTATGTGGAGATTGGTTATATATAAGACGTGTTTATGAGAAAAAAGATATGCTGGCTGACAATGGATTATATATTTTCAGGAGATATACCTTGATACAGCACTGTTGTGCGAAACGTGAATTCATGTCGGTATGAGGATCTCCGGGATGAATAATATACTTCTTTAAAGTTTTTCAAAGAAGAAAGTTTTTTGAGCTATGCTACAAATAGAGCTAAGTGCCTATGTTTTAAGTTATATAAGAAAAAAAGAAAAAAAGTATTTTGGTGCTTTGATTAAATTGATGGATCAAATGAGGAATACCAGTTCACCATAAAAGTGCCTGGCTCACATTAAATAAGCCTGTGTGGTGTCACTGGATGAATTCTGAAAGATCCTATATTTGATAATAATATCTCTAAATGCCTTTGACTAAAATAGAATTTAATGATATTTGTAAGAGCTGG
Source organism: Microcaecilia unicolor (assembly GCF_901765095.1). Classification (NCBI taxonomy): domain Eukaryota; kingdom Metazoa; phylum Chordata; class Amphibia; order Gymnophiona; family Siphonopidae; genus Microcaecilia; species Microcaecilia unicolor. The sequence goes on from NC_044031.1 coordinate 704,788,233, forward strand.
GTTATATGTATATGATACTCTAATATACCCCCTCTATTGAAATATTTATCACCAGACTTAGAATTGTTGATTGTTAGCACTCAATTATTGGCACTAATTTGTTTGTTACTCAATTAATTTGCATACGCAACTTTGAGCGCCATATATAGAATCCAGGGGTAAAGGGTTAATCCTTCCCTGTCCCCAAAATTGTAAAATGACTTACCTCTGCTCATTTGGTCTGAGCTTTCTTTTATTAAATTTAAGTCCCTCCTCAAAACCCATTTTCTTCATTTGGTCTTTGGGGTTCCTTATTTTCATGAAGTTAAGGCTGCTATTCATTGGCCTAGATTAAGGAGTCTAGTACTAAAAATCTGCACTGCACACCTGCTTTTCCCCTGTCCTAAATCTGCCACTTTCCCTGATCGCCATCCGGTTGACTTACGCACATGCATGTGCCAGCCACCGGAGCTGAGGAAAGTTGGAAGTGCAGCACCATTATACTTCGGACTATAACTGTTTTTAATAGTTTTGCTGTTCATTATCCATCTTGTGTGGTATACAGTGCATGTGACCCCTGAGGCAGGCGACTTCTTCCGCTGAAACAGAGTCCTGTGTCGAGTCCTTTTATATGGTGATTTTCCAATAAAGACTTGTTTGCCCTTTATCTGACTACAGGAGCTTATTTGGTCGATCACTACTCTTGAATTTTTGTTCAAAAATCTGTGCTGAAAACCAAATTTTTCCCCTGTCCTAAACCTGGCCTCTGTTGCTACCCACTTTATGGGCTCCTAAATTTAGGAGTTTAGTGTTATTTTGAGCATAAAGTTTTTGGAATTAAACCTTAGTTGCCAAATATCGGTCCATTCCTCTAACTTCGCTAGGTCCTTCCTCATGTCATTCACACCCTCCAGGGTGTCCACCCTGTTGCAGAGTTTAGTATCATCTGCAAAGAGACAAACCTTACCAGACAGCCCTTCCGCAATATCGCTCACAAAGTCGTTAAAAAGAGCCAGCCCTAGGACCGATCCCTGCGGTACTCCACTGACGACATCCTTTTCTTCAGAGCAAGCTCCATTTACCACCACCCTCTGTGGAATAAGGACGGTTACATGCATAACTTAATTGAATAATTAGATTCTAATTGCTTTAACAACTAATTATTTGCTATAATTGACCCTAACTAGCAGTTACACAAGTAACTGCCCTTAGTATTCTGCAAATTGTCCATGCGTTTCCAAAGCACACCTCTGCAAGGGGGCACAGATCTTGGAGGGTCATGGGTGAGGCATGGGTGTGCCTGCTACTTACGCACACATCTTATAGAATACTATCAAGCAGCTAACCTCCTACAGTTCAATGCGAGCATCTACATCAGCCATTTGGATGGTGTAAGTTCTCGCACCTAAACTTAGGCATGGAACTGTGGACTTAGTATTCTAGAATGCGCAATTGCCATGATAGAATTTGCGCTTAGTGCACAGCATTTTGTGCCTAAGGAATTACCCCCAAGGTTCAAGGTCATGCACTTGAGTTACAGAAATCCAAGGGAACAGTATAGTATAGGGGTGAAGTACTTCTGTGTATAAAAGAAGAGAGGGAGTTGGGGGTGATCGTATCTGATGATCTTAAGGCGGGCAAACAGGTAGAAATGCAACAGTCAAAGCCAGAAGAATGCTCGGGTGCATAGAGATAGAAATGGCCAACAGGAAAAAGAGGTGATAATGTCCTTATATACGTCTCTGGTGAGGCCCCATTTAGAATACTGTGTTCAATTCTGGAGACCACACAGAAAGATATAAACAAGATGGAGTCGGTCCAGAGGGCGGCTACAAAATTGGTCAGCGATCTCTGTCATAAAGTGTATGGGGACAGACTTATAGACCTCAATATGTATGGAGTGGAGGACTGGCCTAATGGTTAGTGCAGTGGGCCTTGATCCTAGCAACCTGGGATCAGTTCCCACTGCAGCTCCTTGTGACTTTGGCTAAGTCACTTAACCCTCCATTGTCCCAGGTACAAAACTTAGATTGTAAGCCCTCTGGGGACAGAGAAAGTACCTGCATATAATGTGTACATCTAGTAGTGCTATAGAAATGATTAGTAGTAGTACAGGTGGGAGAGAGGGGATATGATAGAGACGTTCTTGGCATTAATGTACAGGAGATAAGCCGTTTCAAGTGAAGGGAAACTTTGGAATGAGAGGGCATAGGATGAAGTTAAGAGGTTATAGGCTCAGGAATAATCTAAGAATCTCTTCATAAAGGCAGTTAATAAATCCCAATAAATAAGAATATACTTTTTCACGGAAAGGGTAGTGGACTGGTGGAAGCAATGGAGACAAGAACTGTGTCTGAATTTAAGAAAGCATGGGACAGGCATGTGGGATCTCTTAGGGAAAGGAGGAGGTAGTGATTACTGAGGACAATCAGTCTGGATGGGTTAGTTGGCCCTTATCTTCTGTCATGCTTTTGTTTCTATAGCATTAATTTTGTGGCTGCATTTTTCAGCACTAACAACATTTTGGCCGGCCCTGTTAAAATATTGTTTCACATACAAACCATTACAGTGTTTGAAGTGTGCAAAGCTTTTGCCTTTAATGAAAACACAGTTTCAAGGTGATTGACGTGTTTTATTTGAAATGAAACTACAAATCTGGCAGCTTGTGGCCCTTTGTCCTTTCCAGTGCATGTTCATGCAAATGGCAAAGTTTATGTATCCAAAATTCAGCTCTGATTACTCTTGTTTTTCCAAAAATAAACATCAAAAGAAAGGAAAAGATACTTTTAAAAAATCCCGAAAGTATGCAGCTGGGCTTCTCTCCAGAAAGCCTTACACGAGCCATGTGACAGCAATGGAAACACTTAGGAAGTTGATCTCAACTTGGTGGTCTTCGTTTTAATTAAAACAAACTAGGTCCCTTTAAAGCTGCAACAAATAAATATTTGATGAAAGAAATGTGGACATATGTCAAGAAAACAGCAGAAAGCAAGGGAGGAGAAGAACAGGACTGTAACAGTTAGGGCTGTACTGAATACTCATATTTGATTTGATTTGGCCCCAAATATATTATTTGTATTCGGCTGAATAGTGATTTAAATTAGAACGTGAATAATCTGGGGCTCTACTGTGCTAAATCCTACTGAAATAATCACTTGATCTCTGATTAGCACTTTGCTTCTTTTGCTAGGTTAAAGCTTAACGCTCATTATTCATATTCGGCCAAATATTAAAATATGCTATTCGGTATAGCTCAAGTAACAGTACATAACATGCAAAGGAGAGGTTGAATACACATGCAGTGTAACTTTTCACAAAATACTATCAAGTAGTGTTATAACATTGCTGCGTACATCTAGTAGTGCTATAGAAATGATACAATTTGAAAGCGCAAAACCCCTCCACGAAAAACTACACTGGCTCCCAACCAAAGAACGCATTGCTTTCAAAATCTGCACTCTGGTTCACAAAATTATCTACGGTGAAGCCCCGGGATACATGACAGACCTGATCAACCTACCAACTAGAAACACATCCGAATCAACACGAACGTACCTAAATCTGCACTACCCAAGCTGCAAAGGACTCAAATACAAATCAACTTACGCGTCCAGTTTCTCCTACATAAGCACACAACTATGGAACGCATTACCAAAAGCCTTGAAAACTACGTACGACCACCTAAACTTCCGGAAAAACTAAAAACTAAGCTGTTTAAAAAGGCATACCCTACCAATCCAACATAAATGCCTGATCTCTGCAACACAACAAAACTAAAGTACATAATGGACATAACACAACTCTTCCGTTGTATGATTCCCTAATGTGGCTGTGCCACATGAACTTTATCTTACCACAATATCACTTTGTATTTGTTCACACCGGAGCCTGCAAAGGCCTCTCTGGTACTATGTAAGCCACATTGAGCCTACAAATAGGTGGGAAAATGTGGGATACAAATGTAACAAACAAACAAATAAATAAACATAAAATAAATAGTAGTGGTAGCATCGTTTTGGTGAAAAGCATATTTCCCCACTATTAAATGATGCTGTGGAAAAGAATGGAAGCACACTGAAAATGAAGTAAATGTGCATTTTGTTGTGGTTAATTTCTTTTTTTTTTTAATATGTTGATGTTTTAATTAGCAGGCAATGACAAAGGTGGTCAATTATATGCATCAGAAAATATAGCATGGCACTTAAAATGACAATTCAAAATATAAACTCATATCTCTTGTAATGATCCAGCAATGTCTACCTAACTTAGGTGCCAGAATTTGCACCAAGATTTACTCGGCATAAATGGACACAGACATGGCTGCTAGGTGCATTCTATAAACCACACCTAAATCTAGGCGCGGTTTACAGAATACACCTATTTACAAATATTACAAATATTTTTGGCGCTGATTTTTCAGGCACCATATAGAGAATCTAGTCCTAAGTGCCCTAAAGCCCACAGCAGGGGCATAGCTACGTGGGGCCACGGGGGCATGGGCCCCCATAGATTTGGCCCTGACCCCTCCCACTGCCAATCCTCCCCCACCACCGCCACCACCATCGGGTACCTTTGCTGGCGGGGGTCCCCAACCCCTGCCAGCCGAAGTCCTCTTCTTTGGTGCGGCCGCGTTGCTGATCTGCAAGGGCAGGCTTCTGTTTCTGTGAGTCTGACATCCTGCACGTACAAAGAGGACTTCAGCTGGTGGGGGTTGGGGACCCCTGCCAGCAAAGGTACCCGATGGCGGCGGCGGGGGAGGGTCGGCGGCAGGGGGAAGAGGGGGTTGAAAGGGTTGGGGCTGGGAGGGGTCAAAGGTGGTGGTGGCAGTGGAGAGGTCGGTGGCGCCGGGGTGGGCTAAAATGTGCCTCCTCACCTCGGGCTCTGGACCCCCCTCCCACCGAAGTCTGGCTACACCCCTGGCCCACAGTAAACACCTCATGTCGCTTAGTAAATAGGACCCTATGGAGCCCTTTTACAAAGGCGCACAAGGACCTGTGCACATCCAGCACATGCCAAGTCGGCATTAACCCCCAGCTACCGTGTGCCCCGGGTAGTAACTCAGAATTTGGCGCATGCCAAAAACAGCGGTACAAAATATTTTCTATTTTCTATTGTGGGGTGCCTACCCAGCAGGAAACAGCAGTTGGCGTGCACTGCATGCTTACCACCCAAGTAGCATGTGAGACCTTATCGCTAAGTCACTAGGTGGTGGTAAGGTCTCAGGCCAAAAATGGACACGCACTGGTTTTCATTTTGCCGCACGTCCATTTTCTGGCCTATTTTTTAAAAAATCCCTTTTTTTTCAGATGAGGTACAATAAGGGTCCGATGCTTGCCAAAAACAGACCAGTTTTTAGTGTGCCTTTGTAAAAGGGCCTCTGTGAGACCATCAGAACAACCTTAGGGCCCTGTTTACGAAGCAGCACTAAAGGCATGCTAGAGTTTTTAGGAATATATGGGTTTCTCTAGCGTTTTGTGTGCGCTAACTTTAGTCACGTGCTAAAAGTGCTAGCACATCTTAGTAAACAGGGCCCTTAATCATTAATTTCCTCTCTCAAATCTCAGATTTAAAAAAATTATCTTAAATATCAATGCTTTCCCTTCCCTTGTACCGGAAGTATTAGACATGTGAAGGTGTTTAATAAATGTTCCTCTGCAAATCTAAATTTTGCAATGTTTCTAGATTTGCAGATCTCGGTGGGATTTCATAAGGGTAATGCATTTTGATATATTGCCTTCTGTGGTACAACCAAAGTGGTTTACATTTTATTTGGAGGTACTTTCTTTGTCCCTAGTGAGCTCATAATTTTTGTACCTGAGGCAATGGAGGGTTAAGTGACTTGCTCAGGGTCATGAGGAGCTGCAGTGTGGAATTGAACCCATTCCCTCTGATTCTCAGGCCACTGCACTAACCAAAGGGATGGTAATGCAAAGACTTGACTCCAGTTTCAACTTCTTTACACTGTATTATTTTTCTCTTAGAATTTGATACTTACATTTGAACATATTTTAGAAAAGGAAATCGAAATTACATATAAAACTAATTCCAATAAAACAGTCGTAAGAAAAGAAATCCAAAAACCCACAGCATTAGAAGAGTACACAGATACAAAAAGAGGGAGATAAATCTGTCCATCCACCTCATTCCTCTGTAATAACTCACCCCCACCCCCCACCCACTAAATTGCTAACACATCTTCAGGGACAATTTACTCCTTCCTATCTGGCAGGAATTTCTCCTAACATGTAGAATCCAGAAAAGCAAAATTCCTACCCTGAAATGACAAAAGGAACTTGCAGGGGAATCTTTAAGAACACATAAATCCTATAGGAAAAGCCAAGAAATACCTTCCTCTACATTTTAGTAGTGCATGCCACATCTGGAAATCAAGCACTTTTTGACCATAAAACAACAAAACCAGCAGCTTGTCCTCAGAAAAGAAAGCGACTAGCAGGGTCAAATGGGTTGTACTAATGTTCTGTCACTTCTCCAAGAAGCCAGTCAGATCAAAGCCACCCAGAGAAGATCACAAGGGCCAATGCAGAAAGCCAAGCAGTAGAGCCACATGGTCATGGCTGAGCACATGGCTTCTACCATGAAATTAATGAAAAAATATACCATGGCAATGCAGTAAGCAATGAGCATAAGTAATGAGGCAGTACTCTACAGCTCATTGTGAAATGCCCCCTTCCTGTCAGTGCATGAGCAGCGATTGTCTCATGCATTGACAAGAAGGGTGATATTTAAGGAAAACAATTATGCCACCTGGTCAGCATTCCCCCCTCCCTCCTGGTCCCAATTAACTTTCTGCATCGGCCCTTGTCCCCGGTGTCTATTGGTACCCCCTACCTCCCTCCAACACTCCTGTCCCAAAAATTAAAAATAAAATCCCTGGTATCTAGCAGCACCCACACAACCTCCACCCTACAACCTCCCCTAGCTCACACAACTCCCCACCACCATATATCTTAGTTACCCTGAGCTGTGTTCAGCCTTCAGTCAGATGGCTAATCATTGACAGAGTGGCATCCATAGTATTGCTATTTTATTGATCCATTGCATTGCTGGTTTTCTTTTGCATTGATCTTCAGCCTTGCCAAGCATAATGTGCCTGAAGTATGAAAGTCAAAGTCTCATCATTTGAGCTTCCAAAGAAAGCTTAGGTTTATTTATTTATTTATTTATTGCATTTGTATCTCATATTTTCCCACCTATTTGCAGGCTCAATGTGGCTTACAGAGACCTGTTATGGCATCGCCATTCCAGGATATCAGATACAATTGGTGATGCAAAAAAGATTAGGGATGGGAAAAAGATCTGAGCAGATAGGTATAGAAAGATGACTTTCAGAGCTGGGGTGGATTAGCGAGGTGGTATAGTTAAGTTGTGGGTTTTATTTGTAGGCCTTGTTGAAGAGATACGTCTTCAGAGATTTACAAAAGTTATATATGTTGTCAATTGTTTTCAGGTCAGTTGGTAGTGCATTCCACAACTGCGTGCTTATGTAAGAGAAGGAAGTCGCAAGTATTAGCTTGTATTTTAGGCCTTTACAGCTGGGGAAGTGAAGATTAAGAAGTTTGCGGTTTGATCTTTTGGCATTTCTGGGAGGCAGGTCCACGAGGTTTAGCATGTAGGTTGGGGCTTCGCCATGGATGATTTTGTGTACAATCGTGCAGATCTTGATCGCGGTACATTCCTTAAGTGGGAGCCAGTGGAGTTTCTCTCTTAAAGGTCTTGCACTTTCATATTTTGTTTTTCCAAATATGAGTCTGGCGGCGGTATTCTGGGCTGTTTGGAGTTTCTTGATTGTCTGTTCTTTGCAGCCAGCGTATAGGGCATTGCAATAGTCCAGGTGACTTAGTACCATTGACTGTACCAGGTTACAGAAGATGGATCTCGGGAAGAAAGGTTTTACTCTTTTGAGTTTCCACATAGAGTGAAACATCTTTTTCGTTGTATTCTGCACGTGGGTTTCAAGTGTGAGGTTTCGATCAATGGTAACTCCAAGAATTTTCAGACTGTTTGAGACAGGGAGAGAAAAGTTTGGTGTGTTTATGGTGGTGAAGTTGTTTGTATTATGTTGTGAGGTGAGTACAAGACATTGTGTTTTTTCTGCGTTAAGTTTTAACTGGAAAGCATCCGCCCAGGAGTGCATGATTTGAAGGCTTTGGTTGATCTCGTTGGTGATTTCATTTAGATCGTGTTTAAATGGGATATAAATCGTGACATCATCTGCATATATGTAGGGGTTGAGGTTTTGATTGGCTAGTAATTTGGCTAATGGTATCATCATGAGGTTGAAGAGGGTTGGTGAAAGGGGGGATGCTTGGGGGACTCCACATTCAGGTATCCATGGGGCTGATATATCCGTGATCTTAGTTACTTGGTATGATCTTGTGGTCAGGAATCCTTTGAACCAATTAAGAACATTACCTCCAATTCTAAAGTATTCTAGTATATGTAGTAGTATTTCATGATTGACCATGTCAAAAGCACTGGACATGCCAAATTGTAGGAGGAGTATGTTGTTGTGAGTTGCAATCGCTTGTTTAAATGAGTTCATTACAGACACTAGTACAGTTTCAGTGCTGTGGTTCAACCGAAATCCTGATTGATCTCTTCCAATACCAACTGATTTGTTCTTCCCACATCCATAGTATATGCAATATTCTTCTCTAGTACCTTAATTTGAAGGCATCAGTTTTTTCCTGCCCTGCTTCTTCACTGTCCGACTTTCACATCTATTTGACATTATTGAAAATACCATGGCTTAGAGAAATAAGCTCTTTGCATGCAGAGATACATTTCTGCAGCTGAAGATCTTTCTATGTCCTTCACAGCTGTGGGCAATACATTGTTGGATTTCTTGACTGCTTGTTTTATTATCTATTATCGATTCAAGCAGGTTGAAGTTGTCTACAATTTCAATTATTTTTCTATCAAGGATTAAATTATTGACTTAACCAGTTGTTAGGTCTTTGTCGTCTTCACATTAAGGTGCAGACCCATTTTGGGACTATGTTCCCTGTTATTGATAATTAGATTTTTCAGATCATCTTCGCTTTCAGCCAGAAACAGGGGATCATCAGCTGAGCAAAGGTTGTTGATGATTCTTCCACCAATTTTCACTCATCAGATTTCTTCATACAGTCCTGCTTCTCTGACAATTTGTTCTACATATAGATTGAAAAGGAAAGGGGAAGATATGCAGCCTTGTCATATGCCTTGCTGATTTTGAACCATTCTCTTTCTCTTTGTTCTGTTTAAACTGTTAGTTCTTATACTCAAGCTTTACATTGATCAAGAAGCAACAGGTACTCTGACATACCCATGCTTCTCAGTGTGGCCTAGAGTTTTTCATGATTTATGCAAAGGCATTGTTGTCGTCTATGACCAGTGCATTTGTTCTAGTGAAAAAGGTGCCGGTACTCAAATGCCAGGCCACTCTTCAGGGATGGGGTGATCACTGAGGGATCCATCCCACAATAGTCAGGCCCCCGGCAACCAGTCACAGAATCTATGACAAGGCAGAATTGGAGTGTAGAGCCTGAGCTCTTTCATTAAAACTTGGGCACCATGGGTCAATTTTAGCAGACAATGGAAAAGGTTCCAGTACTCAGTACCCCCAAGTACCCCCTCAAAAAATGCCCTGTTTATGAAACAGCAGATCTCCTTTTGATGTCCTTTTGTCTTTTCAAGGATCCATCTCAAATCCATGATGATGTCACTTGTTCCTTGCCCTTTCCTGAACTCTGCTTGAACTTCAGGCAGTCCTTGTTCCAGGTATTGTTGTAGTCTCCACTGAATGAGCTTCTATTTGTGTTTCTAGAATTCAACGTACATTAATCATGTATAAACTTGTACAGAAAGAAAAACAATTATTATACTTAAACAGGAAACATCTTTTAAGAAAAATCCTTAAATCATTTAATTCTAAAGTCATCAGATGAGAAGGAGATCAATAAAGAGCAAAGAAAAAAGAAAACAAAATCTAATCTGAGGTAAAATTGCTGCTACTAACGCTAAGCTATACTTTTCCTGCAACACTAATTAGCAAGATTGGCAAGATTGAAGGTCAAGATGGACTTGAGACTCTTCTATTTGCAATGAAGTCCCATCGATTGCAACGGTTTAAAAAAATGCATCTCACAAATTAAAACTTAATTATACATTTGTAAGGAAATTGCAAAAAGGACAGGGCCCCCCGTTGTAGTTCTCCCAATCTTAGTACTAAAAATTGCCTTCTGTGCTTTTCAGTTTCTCTGGAAATGTCAGGGAAATTACTGAATGATTTTGAGTACAATCTTGCTGGCATGATCAGAATAATTGTGCAGTAATTTCCAGAGTCAGTCAGATCACCTTTCTTCAGTAATGATAAGGACACAAATCTTTTCCTGTCAGTCAGTCAGGATGTGGTCTTCCAAATTTCCTGGCAGAGCCTTGTAAACACTGTAAAAGTGCACATGATTGCTGTAATATTTCAATGGGAATGCCATCAACGCTTGCTTTGTTCTTTGATAACGTTTTCAGTGCTGCTTCTTTGATCACTAATGGCTCCTGATCATAAGGTACAGGTTGAAGTGACCATTGATTCATTTGATCTTTATGATATAATGTTTCAGTGTATTCGTTCCACCTTTTCTTGATATCTTCTCAGCATTGTTCAACATGGATCTTTGAATGTCTTTTAGCATTCCAATTCAAGGCTGGAATTTTCTCTAACTCTCCTGTCTTTAGGAAAACTGATTTTGTTCTTGCTCTTACATTTTCTGATTTTATTTCCTTGCATGCATTATTGTAGTGCTTCTCTTTGTCTCATCTTGCACCATACTGGAAATTCCAGCTCAGTTCCACAACTGCATATTTTTCTCCTCTGGCTTTAGCTTCTGTATGTTTCTGAGCAATTTTCAGAGTTTCTTCAGTCATCCATTTTAGCCGTTTTTGCTTTTTCATTTTTGCAGGGAGTTTTCACTTTTTTTGAGTACAACTTTCTCCCATAGACCTACCAACCAAAAACACATCCGGATCAACACAAGCATATCTAAATCTCCACTACCCAAGCTGCAAAGCACTCATATACAAATCAACTTATGCATCCAGTTTTTCCTACATAAGCACACAACTGTGGAACACATTACCAAAAGCCATGAAAACAACGTATGACCACATAAACTTCCGGAAATCACTAAAAACTAACCTGTTCGAAAAGGCATACCCTACCGATCCAACTTACATGCCTGATCTCTGCAACACAACAAAACTAAAGTACGTAATGGACATAACACAACTCTTCCGTTGTACGATTCCCTAATGTGGCTGTGCCACATGAACTTAATCCTACTACAACATCACTTTGTATTTGTTCATACCGGAGTTGGCGAACGCCTCTCTGGCAGTGGCGTAGCCAGTATGGGGCCACGGGGGCTTGGGTCCCCCGTAGATTTGCCCATGGACTCCCCTGCCAATGACCCTCTTGATCCCCTCCCACCGCCAATGCACCATCGCCTACCTTTGCTGGCGGGGGACTCCAACCCCCGCCAGCCGAGCCGAGGTCCTCTTCTTCCCAATCCCACGCAAGGCTTCGTTCTAGTCTGACGTCCTGCACGTTGTACATACAGGACGTCAGACTCACAGACTCACAGAAGGCTTTGTTCTGTTTCTGTAAGTCAGACTAGAACGAAGCCTTGCGCGGGTTTGGGACGAAGTGGACCTCGGCTTGGCTGGCGGGGGTTGGGGTCCCCCACCAGCAAAGGTAGGCAACAGCGGGTTGGGGGCGGGAGGGGGGTCGAGAGGGTCATCAGCGGGGGGGGGTCAAAGTTGGTGGCAGGGGGTTCAGCAATGGGGGGGGGGTCGGCGGCACCGGGGGGGGGCTAAAATGTGCCCCTCACTTTGGGCTCTGGACCCCCCCTACCGCTAAAGTCTGGCTATGCCCCTGCTCTCCGGTACTATGTAAGCCACAATGAGCCTGCAAATAGGTGGGAAAATGTGGGATACAAATGTAACAAATAAAATAAGTTTTCTGTCAGTGTCCAATGTGGTAAACCAATTTTGCAGGTGGTCTTTAAAGTCTGATGGTATATTTCAAGATCATACTTTGCTACGTTCGTGATAGGCTTGCTCTTTCTCAGCTCTAGCTTGAGTTTGCATATTAGTAACTTATGACCTGTACCACAGTCAGCTCTAGGTTTTGGCATTGCTGATGTTATTGAGCTTTTCCATCACTAACTTGCACAGATATCATCAATTTAATTTTAGTACAATCCATTGGGTAATATCCATATGTACAATTACTGCTTGAGTAGCTGGAAGAAGGTGTTTGAAATGAACAGATTGTTGATCTTGCAGAATTCTATCAAATATTTTCTAGCTTTGTTCCTCTTGCTGAGCTCATATTTTCCAACCACTTGGCCTTCTTTGTTCCCAGATTTTATGGCCCAGTCATCTATGATTATCAGTGTATCTTGTTTCATTAGCATAGCCAGAAGTAAATTTTTGGGTGGGGCTAGTGGTGGACTGCTAGGTGGACCCACACATTTCTTCTCCGCCCCCTCTCCCCAAGCATTACAAATTAGTACCTTGACTGGCGGGGATCCCCAAGCCCCACCAGCTGAAGACATCCTGCGCCAGAAATTAAACCCCCTCCCACCTCCCCGGCCATGTGAACACAGTGGAAGTCAGTGGTGTGTTTTCATCTGCTGACACCTGCATCCCCCCTCCCTCCACACATACTCAATTCAATTTACTGATGCCAAATGGCCAAAAGGACTCATGACTTCTCAAGAAAGTTCCAGTAACCATTTACCTATTTGGTTCTTAAATTTATCTGGCACAATGTGTGCTTCCTGTCTAAACGTAGATACTGGAAATATTGGAGAAGGCACACAGCCCTCTTTAATGGACTTTGGGGTCCTTTTACAAAGGCGTGCTGAAAAATGGCTTGCGGTAGTGTAGATGCGGGTTTTGGACGCACCTGTAAAAAAAGGCCTTTTTTAAATTTTTACTGAAAATGGACATACGGCAAAATGAAAATTGCTGTGCATCCATTTTGGGTCTGAGACCTCACCGCCAGCCATTGACCTAGCGTTAAAGACTCACGTGGTAACCGGGTGGTATTGATCTACGTGTGCCAAATGCCACTTGGCGCGCATCCATTATGCACGCCCAAAAATAAAAAATCTTTTTCAGACACGTGCCAAAAATAAAATTACCGCAAAAGCCACAGGGTAGTCGGGCAGTAACTCCATTTTGGAGCGAGTTGGGCATACGTAGACACTTAGGCGGCTTAGTAAAAGGGCCCTTTGGTTAGGTAGGAGAATAACAAATTGAATATGCATCAGCAAAATGTGAGTGCTAAGAGGTTAAATGGAAAATCACTAGGAGTGGTAACAAAAGCATCAAGGGAATTAAACATACTGCCTGACAGAGTAGGAAGGCAACCTAATGTGTTTGCAATCAGGTAACATGATATGCTAGGATCATTACATTCTTCCTCGGCTCCTTCCCCCTTCAAGCAAAATATGTGACACAATTACTGTACTTTGCACAATCTGGTTAATCTACCAAAATTTATCCAAAGCGCATGCTGGCAGACAAACAAATAAAGGGAAGAAATGAGGGACCTGATTGGTAAATGGGTTTTTCCCATTTTATGCCTATGGGGAAAGCCTTTCATAAATCAAATGCCAAGTCTGAAATGTATATGGAAATAATGTGGATTGCATATCTGATTACTGGAATTTAAACATGAGATTAGAATCAGACTCAAAGGTATTGGCAGCTTGGCTCTGCAGTATAATCAGATAGTTCATCTACATGACTGTCTTGGCATGTAGTTCTTGGAGACCTATGAAATGCACCGTCCAGTTTATTCCTCTTCTCTAGTGAGTATCAAACCATTAATACTCTTTTTATAGCTTCTGAATACATTTTTGTCCCTCCACTCAGCCTGCCTGCTTGTTTCCTTCCCAACCAGCCAGTCTTCCAGTGCCACAGCCACTTCTTAATGAGCCCTGGAATTTGCTGGGAGTTTGCATGGTGCAAATTGAGGAGCAGCAGAACAGCGACAGTAGCGGAGATGGGGCGCTGGGAACATAGCACTTGCCTAGTTAGCAGTATTGCCATGTTTCCTATGATCAGTCCTTCCATCCCCGCTGTGGCCCTGCAGCAAGAGAAGCATTTTAGTACTTTATCTCCTGTTGCTGCAGGACCAAGTCTTGGGATAAGATCTAAGTGGCTGCCATGCTCACCTCCCTCCTACTGCTCTAGGCTAAATGCTTTATGTGCCGGTAGGAGATGAGAGAGCAGGGAAAGTGGGAGATTGGCTTGTTTGTCTCATTAGACTAGTATGAGACTTTCTACTACTACTACTTATCATTTCTATAGCGCTACTAGACGTACGCAGCGCTACTTTATGCATATCATGGCTGAAACTCTCAGAGAACAGAAAGTTCCTGTTCTCGGTGGCAGATGAGTAGACTTGGCAGTAAAAGGAGGGATGTCTACATAGGAGTCACTAACTGGGAAAGGGATACAACTAGCTGCATGGGGGATGGTAGAGGCTAGGGGATGACTGACTGGCTTCCTGGGATGTGAAGGTTAATTGGAGAGGACGCAATTGACAACATGGGGTGGGAGTAGGGGCTTGGGGGTGGTAGATTGGCTTTCTGGGTGGTAGGGGCTAGCTGAAGTGATGTGGTCAATTGGCAGAGAAATATAGTGGGAGAGAGACTGGATGATGACAGGATGGGGGAATATGAGAGAGAGAGGGGAAGGGGATGCTGACTGTGTGTTTCTGCCAATGGCCTGCAGTGGTGCATTAAGGCTCAGATTTACTTATTTCTTTGGATTTAGCTAATATTTTTTTTTCCGTAGTAACTCAAGGTGAGTTGCTTTCAGGTACAGTAGGTATTTCCCTGTCCCCTAAGGGCTAAAAAAAAAATCTAAATTTGTACCTGAGACAATGGAGGGTTAAGTGATTTGGCTACGATCACAAGGAGCAGCAGTGGGAATTGAACCAGGTTTCCATAGCTGTTAGCCTGGTTCTCTAACCACTAGGCCACTTCTCAACTAGAGAATTGCACGGGGACAGAAATCTTACCTATACTTGCCCATCCCCACTGGAATCTTACCCATCCCCACCCATCCCCGCAAAAATGTAATGGTACATAAAAACAATTCCGGTTAGCTCTCTCAGTCGCTCTCTGGGTTCGAGCCACAGCACTGCAGGCAAGGAAGGAACAGAAGTTTGAACTTGGAACACTCTGCTGCACACATGTAAGACTTGTCTCTGATTCACTGGCACTGTGTGCTGAGAGGTCACCACATGCATGCACCAGTAGGTCAGGTGCCTGTGTCAGAGCTAAGGTCTGTGCATCAGCCTGGGAGCAGAGAGGATTAATAGTAACATAGTAAGTGATGCAGATAAAAACCTGAACGGTCCAGTCTGCCCAATAGTCATGCTCATTATCAATTCATAATCAAATCAACAATGAATGTGATATTATGTACTTGGTTATGGTCTTTCTTTGGCATTTCTGGGACTTAGACCATAGAAGTCCACCTGACCCTATCCTTATGTTCCAACTGCTGGAGTTGTTGTCAAAGCCCACTCCAGCCTATTTGTCTTCTTATTTGTGGGAAACAGACCGTAAAAGTCTGTCCAGCACTGTCCTCATGTTCCAGCCACTAACGTTTCTGGCTAAGCCCTTTCCAGCCCATCCTAAACCAGATTGCCATAAATAAGACACAGACCGTACAAATGTCTGCCCGGTATCGGCCCTAGTTCACCACAGCTGGTGTCACCATCTAAGAGTGACTCAACACATCCACACACATGCAGCCATTTAAGTTTACGTTTTTTATAAGTTCCATTTTCTAATTAGAGATCCTCAGTGTTCATCCCATGCCTTTCTGAATTCCGTCACCATTTGTGTCTCTACCACCTCCTTAATGGAGACTTTCTGCATCTGTGCAGTTAAAGCAAGAAGGAGGAGGAGACAGCACTCAAAGAACTTGGTACTCGGTAAGTGAGAAGCTGGTGCAAGTGCAGCATACACTTCCACGGGGATCCTGCAGGAATTGTTTCTGTCCCCACAGGAGCCCCACAGGAACGACTTCCATCCCCATGGGAACTCTGCAGGAACGACTTCCGTCCCCATGGAAACCCCACAGAACTGCTTCCGTCCCAGGACTCCCATGAACCCCGTTCTCGTGCAAGTCTCTATTCTCAACTCTACTATGCTTTCTTTTCCCTTAGATGTGAATTGGCAATACAGCCTTAGTAAATCAAGCCTTACTACTACTTGACATTTCTAAAGCGCTACTAGGGTTACGCAGCGCTGTACAATTTAACATAGAAGGACAGTCCCTGCTCAAAGGAGCTTACAATCTAAAGGACAAGTGTACAGTCAGTCAAATAGGGGCAGTCTAGATTTCCTGAAAGGTATAAAGCTTAGGTGCCGAAAGCAACATTGAAGAGGTGGGCTTTGAGCAAGGATTTGAAGATGGGTAGGGAGGGGGCTTGGCGTAATGGCTCAGGAAGTTTATTCCAAGCATAGGGTGAGGCGAGGCAGAATGAGCAGAGCCTGGAGTTGGTGGTGGTGGAGAAGGGTACTGAGAGAAGGGCTTTGTCCTGTGAGCGGAGGTTACGGGCGTGAACGTAAGGGGAAATGAGGGTAGAGAGGTAATGAGGGGCTGCAGACTGAGTGCATTTGTAGGTAAGAAGGAGAAGCTTGAATTGTATGCGGTATCTGATTGGAAGCCAGTGAAGTGACCTGAGAAGAGGGGTGATATGAGTATATCGGTTCAGGCGGAATATAAGACATGCAGCAGAGTTCTGAACAGATTGAAGGGGGGATAGATGGCTAAATGGGAGGCCAGTAAGGAGTAGGTTGCAGTAGTCAAGGCGAGAGGTAATGAGAGCGTGGACGAGAGTATGGGTGGTGTGCTCAGAGAGGAAAGGGCGAATTTTGCTGGTGTTAAAGAGAAAGAAGCAACAGGTCTTGGCTATCTGCTGGATATGCGTAGAGAAGGAGAGGGAGGAGTCGAAGATGACTCCAAGGTTGCGGGCAGATGAAACGGGGAGGATGAGGGTGCCATCAACTGAGATAGAGAGTGGAGGAAGAGGAGAAGTGGGTCTTGGTGGAAAGACAATAAGCTCGGTCTTGGACATGTTCAGTTTCAGGTGGCGGTTGGACATCCATGCAGCAATGTCGGATAAGCAGGCCGATACCTTGGCCTGGGTCTCCACGGTGATGTCTGGTGTGGAGAGATATAGCTGGGTGTCATCAGCATAAAGATGATACTGGAAACCATGAGATGAGATCAGTGAGCCCAGGGAAGAGGTGTAGATTGAAAAAAGAAGGGGTCCAAGGACAGATCCCTGGGGAACTCCAACAGAGAGCGGGATGGGGGTGGAGGAAGATCTATGAGAGTGTACTCTGAAGGTGCGGTGGGAGAGATAGGAGGAGAACCAGGAGAGGACAGAACCCTGGAACCCAAATGAGGACAGTGTGGCAAGAAGTAAATCATGATTGACAGTATCAAAAGCAGCGGATAGATCAAGGAGGATGAGGATGGAGTAGTGGCCTCTGGATTTGGCAAGGAACAGGTCATTACAGACTTTAGAGAGTGCCTTCCAAGGGATTTCTCTCTCTTCCTTCACCTTTGGTGGAGATAGTTGGGGGAGATCGGTGGGAAGGTCTCAGCTCCTGGCTTCTAAATTCTGAGAAAATTTGTTTAAATCTGCCCTAGAAGAATTGTAGGTTTATAACCTAAGGTTCATAGAATCTGCTTCCTATGGTAATGTGTATAGATATAGAAGAATGTTCCACAGGAAACAGCAAGTTTTACAGACTAACCTTCCTACTGAGAATTAACCAGGGACCACCCAGAATTCCACAAAGATGTCTGGTATCTTGTTTATCTGTTTGTCCAGAGAATTGCCCTCATAAAATGTCCTTTTGTTAGATAGCCAAGATAAAACTCTTTAACAAAGCAACTTCTTTGTGTGTTCCATCCCCTAAGTAAAACATACTGAAACTATCTGGTTTGGAGCTTGTTTCTCTCCACACCTTTAAATAGGAACATTTGCCCAAATGAACAATAGGAAACAGAATCATTTTGCAGGCTAAGTCCATTCTTGGCTATGTAAAAATATGGAGTCAAACAACAAGTTGTAGATAATACTAACTTAATCCACCTGTGACTAGCTTTTACGAGTTATCTTAGCTTCCCCTTGAAAGCTAGTCACAAATATTTTATTAGTCCAATAAAAAGCTCTTATGTAGGACTTGTTTTTTTGACCCTTATTTTGACTTACAAAAGAAAGGCAGCTTAAACAGATATCTGTACTACTCTTTTCCATATTCCAATACTACCTGGGTTTTTTAACTTGTCAATTTTAACTCACCTTGAGCTGCTACTGACAAAAGGTTTGAGCAAAATCCAAATAAATAAATCTGTATTTTGTCTTATAATATTCATTTTCCTCCTTCCCTTTATTTTTCTTGGGGGTCTGACGTGGGCTATCTTACAGCTTAGGTTTGATTTCTGGTTCTGAATGCCTTTCTAGATGGTGGTTTCATCATGTTCTTCTGTTCCTATTGGCTAGGGCTTCCAGGTTTTTGGTGCGTATTTTCTTCTTATGTTGGGACTGACTGACTCAGTCACTCGTCAGTCACTTAGTCACTCATTCACCTCACTCAGACAGTCACTCACTCACAGGCTCTGGTATGCCCTATGGTGGTGTTCGCCACCCAGTGTTGCTCTACATTCTCTTTGTTGGACATCCTCTGGGAGAGGAAAGAGTTTTATATTTCCCTCCAAAAGTCAAGCTGAACTACTATTGAGCCAGGTCTCAGAATAGACCTCCTCCTAACCAGATTCAAATGGCACCTTTCTGGAGCAGAGACCCAGAAGGTTCCTCCTGCAATTGCACAGGAAGGACATTTGGCTTCCGTTTACACGTATAATCTCTTTTGGGTTGTGAGTAATAAGGAGAACCAACCTAAGTTTGCTCTGCATCCCTTATCAGGGTGTTCCTGTGTACCATTGAGTATCTGTTTGCATAACTGGAGGTGCTTTTTACTTAGGTATGTCCCATTCTGTATAGTTTTGGGTTAATGTCAGACCCGGACCTTAGTCCCATATATACAATTGGCTTACTGATGGTATCAAATAATGTTATACTTGAGGTTTATATTTATCCAGGGGTTTCTTTGTTCCATACTGGGCTCTTTTATAGACAGTTTAAAATTTACCAGACGTGCCTAACCTCAGGCCAAGGTGAATACATTCTAAAGTGCATTCTACTTCTCATTCATTTATGAAAATTTGAAATTTATTTATTAGGATTTATTTACTGCCTTTTTGAAGAATTCACTCAAGGCGGTGTACTGTAAGAATAAATCAAACATGAGCAATAGACAATTACAACAGTAACAATATTCAAATCCTTATATTTATTTTAGTTACATTTGTACCCCGTGCTTTCCCACTCATGGCAGGCTCAATGCGGCTTACATATACAGGTACTTATATTTGTACCTGGGGCAATGGAGGGTTAAGTGACTTGCCCAGAGTCACAAGGAGCTGCCTGTGCCTGAAGTGGGAATCAAACTCAGTTCCGCAGGACCAGAGTCCACCACCCTGACCACTAGGCCACTCCTCCACTCCACTCCACTTATAGTATTTACCACATAGTATTCAAAATATCCTGCTCCAAACATTCAAATCTGGTTGTTTACCAATTTTTATTAAATGGACCTCAGAACTTCCCAGCTTGGCTGTTCTATTCAGAACGCAGTTTGCACTGTATTTTCATAAGTGCGCTCAAGCTGTTCACTGGAGGTAGTTTTATCGCTGGTCCTGTATTTACTATAAATATATTTTCAGAGTCCAGGTATCTTACGTCAATTGGAAAAAACTCCCACTGGGAGAAAAACCAATGACTCCTGTAGAAAATATCCTGCTTGGTGCATTGTGAAATTACATTTTCAGGGGCAGGAGTCATTGGGTTTTCTCCTAGTGGGAGTTTTTTCCAATTGACATAAGATACCTGGACCCTGAAAATATATTTATAGTAAATACAGGACCAGTGATAAAACTACCTCCAGTGAACAGTTTGAGCGCACTTATGAAAATACAGTGCAAACTGCGTTCTGAATAGAACAGCCAAGCTGGGAAGTTCTGAGGTCCATTTAATAAAAATTGGTAAATAACCAGATTTGAATGTTTGGAGCAGGATATTTTGAATACCACTTGGTAAATACTATAAGGATTTGAATAGTATACTACTTACAATGTCAACACGATATGTAATAGAACATTTTAATTGACAGTGTAGGGTATAAGCAAAGATGGAACATAGAGATAGGTAAGACAGTAATAAGAGTTAGAAAGTAAGGTGACTAATTTAAAGAAAGGTGCACATGATGTCAGAGAGATGGTTAAATATTACATCTGGCCTAGATTTGAAGATGGCCAGAGATAGAGCTTGACATACCGACTCAGGAAGTCTATTCCAGTCGTATGGTGCAGCAAGATGAAAGGAACAGAGTCTGGAGTTAGCAGTGGAAGAAAAGGGTGCAGATAAGAGAGATTTACCCAGTGAACAGAGTTCCAGGGGAGGAGTGTAGGGAGAGATAAGAGTGGAGAGGTACTGAGGAGCTGCAGAGTGAATGCACTTGTAAGTCAATAAGAGGAGTTTGACATGTATGCAGAAATGGATAAGGAGCCAAGGAAGTGAATTGAGGAGATGGCTAATATGAGCATAGCGACACTGGCGCAATATAAGTCATGCAGCAGAATTTTGAACAGATTGAAGTGGAAAGAGATGGTTTAGTGGGAGACCTGTGAGACGCAAGTTGCAATAGTCTAAGCAAGAAGTGATAAGAGTGTGGATAAGGGTTTTGTTAGTGTTCTCAGAAAAGAAGGGACACATTTTGGTGATATTTTAGAGAAAGAAATAACAGGATTTAGCAGTCTATTGAATATGTGCAGAGAGAGAGGGGGGGGGGGAGTCAAAGATGACCCCAAGGTTACAAGCTGATGAGACAGAGAGGATGAGAGTGTTATCCACTGAGCTAGAAAATGGGGGAAGAGGAGAGGTGGGTTTAGGGGGAAAGATAAGAAGCTCAGTCTTGGTCATATTTAGTTTCAGATGACTGTGAGACATCCAGGTAGCAATGTCAGACAGGCAGGCTGATACTTGGGCCTGGATTCCTGCTGAAATTTCTGGTGAGGAGAACCCTGGAAAAAAATGCACTCAACACATATATAGCTAACCTGCCCTACCAAACCAACATTTACACTCAGCACCCAAACAGCAACAACCCTATTAAAAGCAAGGAATGCAAACACTGCAACATACTCTATAGCAGTGATTCCCAAACCTGATCCTGGAGGTACCCCAGTCAGTCAGGTTTTCAGGATATTGACAATGAATATTCATGAGAGATTTGCATTCAGTGAAGGAAGTGCATGCAAATCTTTCTCATGAATATTCATTGTAGATATCCTGAAAACCTGACTGGCTGGAGTGCTTCCAGGACCAAGTTTGGGAATCACTGCCCTAGAGCACCAATACTCCTCCTACTGGGAAGAGTTTAACAAAAATCACAAGGAGCTAGATTGCCACAGATTCCTGTACAGAAAACCTGACTTTGGTCACACATGCAAAGCACAGAAAGACCCTCACCAGATATTACGACTACTAATCATTCCTATAGTACTACTAGATATATGCAGTGCTGTACACATTATATACATGTACTTTTTTCTGCCCCTAGAGGGACCACAATCTAAGTTTTTTTTTTCTTTTTTTGTACCTGGGGCAATGGAGGGCTGTGACTTCCCAAAGTCACAAGGAGCTGCAGTGGGAATTAAACCCAGGCTGGCAAGATCAAAGCCTGCTGCACTAACCATTATGCTACTCCTCCCCTACAGAGTAAGTGGCCACAGACTAGAAATAGAAAGATGCAGACAAAAACTGAATTGGAAATTCTAAGAAGCCAGAGTCTGCATACAATCCAACACTGGAGAAGTAGAAACAAAAGTGCATTTTCTATTGTACTGTACAAAGTCATCAGAGATACACATTTTCTGAGACTAGCAAAGAGAATTAAACACTTCCCACAAGAATTTAAAGAAAACTCTACTATCTTTGGTTTAAGAGGAGAAATAGCAGCTATGGCAGCAAAATATGTTATGTTTTGCTTCCTGACAAGAAATTTGACCTGACCAGGGAGGGCCAATGCAGACCAGGACCAGAATCTAGAAATTTTTCTTGCTACTTACCTCTCTGTATATTGTAATTTTATTTTACTGTTGTTACTATTATGTTTTCAATTGTAAACCTGATTGTAAATGCATTACTTTGATAACACATATAAAATTGTCTTGCCAATAAAGTTATGTGAATCTGAGAGGAGGGGGTGAAGAAGTCCATCACCTCCCTCTCATCTGCCCCTCTGCTTGCACCCTGGCCTCTTCTTCATCCCCATTCCCCTTTCACTCTCCTCCCCTTCTTTTCAATGCTGACCCTTCCCTACTACTACTACTACTACTATTTAGCATTTCTATAGCGCTACAAGGCGTAAGCAGCGCTGCACAAACATAGAAGAAAGACAGTCCCTGCTCAAAGAGCTTACAATCTAATAGAGTCTGGGTCTTGCCACATCTTATTGGCACTGTTTCGGCCATCACGCTGTGGCTTTCTTCAGGCTTTCTTCCCTCCATTTATGAGGGGAGGAGTAGCCTAATGGTTAGTGCAGTGGCCTAAGAACCAGGGGAATTGGATTTGATTCCCACTGCAATACCTTGCGACTCTGAGCAAGTCACTTAACTCTCCATTGCCCCAGGTACAAAAAAAAATACTGTATATAATATATAAACTGCTTTGATTGTTACTACAGTAAGGCGTGTAGTTGGACTCTGGAACTCATTGCCAGAGAATATAGTGGCAGCGGCTGGCCTTACAGAGTTTAAGGGGGGTTTGGACAGATTCCTGAAGGAAAGGTCCATTGAACATTATTAATTTTTTTTTTTTTTTTGGGGGGGGGGGGGGGGGGTTGCCAGGTTCTTGAAGCCTGGATTGGCCCCTGTCAGAGACAGGATGCTGGGCTTGATGGACCTTGGTCTTTTCCCAGTATGGTGGTGCTTATGTGCTTTCCCTTACACTTCTTTGAATCCCACTCTCTCCCACACCTATTTCAAACTTTTCCTTTGTGGCCTATTTATGGAATTAAGGGGTGTGCAGCCAGGCTGAAAGCACAGAATCTGGAGAAAGCAGTGAAGGAGAGAGGTACAAACAGCAGCAGCCCCAATGAGTAATACAGGGGAGAGCTGGCATAGAGTGGATGAAAAGCGAATAGGGAGCCAAAGTAGAGCCGTGTGGGGCAGCATGGTGGTGGTAATGATACTGGAGGATTATACATGGCACAGCTCAATTATGAATATACTGAACAGGAGAAAGTTCACTGGGAAGCCTAGATTTGGCTTAGCATTAGGAATGGAACATGAACTTTCCAGGTTTTCATACCAATATAGAAAGCTTTCAAAACCTGCAGTAAAAGTATGAAGAAACCCTGCAGGAAACACCAATTTTATTGGACTTTATATCAGTGCTTTTTTTTACATGTACAAAGAAAGAACTGTTTGTATTTTTGAAGCTGGGTGCACAACTGAGCAGGTAATTTGTCATAAAGGCTTTCCTGACAGGAGAGAGAGAGATCTTCATTATATACCGCAAGCTGCCAGAAACTGAAGGTCTGTAGGGACCCACAGTACCAGTCTTGAGTGATCAGCTGTGTACAGATGTACAGAAACAGTTGGAGCTCATGGGTTGAAGCAGTTTCCTATAAAAACAAGACTTCCTCCAAATATGAGGGCTCTCTTCAAAAGTAAGCAAACCTAATGCTTGAGCAATGGGCTGCGCTATGCACTGATCTCAGCCACATGTGCTTTTATTTATTTATTTTATAAAATGTGTGTGAATTTATCAATGTCAACAAGTTCAAAGGGACACACATAGCATGACACAATGGCATTTTCCCCTTTGTGGATGAGGAGTGGGTGTGGGTGTGTGAGAGACACAGGGCGGGAGGGTGGAGAGAAGGGTGGAAATAAAGTGTGGGTGTGAGAAGGGTGGAGATGAGGGCTGTGTTGGAGGGGGGAATGAGGGCTGTATTTATTTATTTGGCTTTATTTACTGCCTTTTTGAAGGAATTCACTCAAGGCAGTGTACAGTAAGAATAAATCAAACATGTGCAATAGGCAATTACAGCAGTAACAAATATTCAAATAACAATACAAAGTATGGTATAGCATACTACTTACAATGTCAACACAATAAGTAATAGAACATTTTAATTGACAGTAAAGGGAATAAGCAAAGAAGGAACATATAGATAAGTAAGAGAGTAAGAGGAGTAAGAAAATAAGGTAGCTAATTTAAAGAAAGATGCACATGAGGTCAGAGAGGTGGTTAAATATTATGTCAGCTAGGGTAGGAGTGGATAAACATGTCCTGCTGCAGTATATGCACCCGTGTCACTCATATGTGTGTGAGACTAACAAGTTAGTTACTTCTTCCATTAAAGGCCTGGTTGAACAGCCAAGCTTTCCCCTGCTTGCTCAAGTAGAGATAGTCTTGTGTTAAGCGGAGCCTTTCAGGCAGCACATTCCACAGTGTGGGGGCTACTCTGGAGAAGGCTCGCTTATGGGTATCACATCATGTAATGTCTTTTGCAGAGGGCATAGTTAATGATATCCTTGAGAGGACCTTAGTGTCCTTGGTGGTGTGTAGAGGGTCATCCTGTTCTTCAAGTACTCAGGGCCATTTCCTTTAAGAGCCTTGACGATCAAACACAGAGCTTTAAATTTAGCCCTGTATTGTACTGGTAGCCAATGAAGTTCTTGTAAAAATGGTGTGATGTGGTCACATTGCTTGCAACCTTCTATTAATCTTGCTGCAGCATTCTGGATCAGTTGAAGCTGGTGCAGGCCCTTTGTAGTCAGACCGTTGTATAGTGGATTGCAGTAATCCAGTCTTGATGTTATCATGGCATGCACAACTGGGATAAGATTTACCTTCTCAATGTAAGGAGAGAGGCAGTGTAGCTATCGCAAATAGTAGAAGAAACTTTTGAAGGTTGCTTGGATTTGGGGAATCAGAGTAAGTGTTGAATCTAATTGTATTCCAAGGTTCCTGACTTGTGATTTGTCCCAAAAGAGATTTTGATGTCAGGTATGTATCCAGTTGTATTAGGGACCCAGAGAAGCTAATTTTTTTCTTGGGTTCGGGCAAAATTTGTTGTGTTTAGCCCATTCTTGAATTGAAGTTAGACAGGTAATCAGTTTATTAAAGACTGTAGTTAAGTCAGGTTCAGTGGGAATGAGTAGCTGCACATTATCCGTGTAGATGTTGAACTGAGTGTCCATTGACCGAATCAGTTCAGCTAGTGGCTTGAGGTACATATTGAACAGAATAGGTGACAGTATCGATCCTTGTGGTATCCCACAGGTCAGTACCCATGGTGGCGATGAGTTGCTGCCAAATATTATGGATTGTTGCCTGTCTGATAGATAGGATCTAAACCAGGAAAGTACTGTTCCACTGATACCCATTTCTGTCAGTCATGTTAGCATGATATCATGATCCACAGTATCAAAAGAAGAGTGTCAAAAGCTGCTGAGAAATCTAGCAGTACTAACACCAAAGCGAATCCCCTGTCTCGGTTTCTGTGAAGATCATCTAGAAGGGATACGAGGACCGTTTCTGTTCCATAACTGGGTCTGAATCCAGATTGACATGGATCTAGCCAGTTTCTCTCTTCTAGCCAGTCATTAAGCTGAGAACAGACTGTTTGTTCTATCAGTTTCCCTAGAAATGGGATGTTGGATACTGGCCAGTAACTTTCAAGTTTGTCCTGGTCAAGGTTGTTTTTCTTTAGCAAAGAGTGAACCACTGCCCTTTTAAATGCTGTTGGTAGTTGCCCATTAGAAAGAGAGGCATTCACAATTTTTGTGGCACCTTCTATGAAGCCCATACTTGTCTGCTGCACTATCTTTAATGGGCAAGGGTTGAGGGAGCAGGTAGTTGGTCGAAGGTCTCTTAGGATTTTGTGAAGGCTCTCCTCTGTCATTGGGCTAAAAGTGTCCTATCTGTTTCTTTCAAGAGGGGGCGAGTTTGTGTACTCCTGGTTAACTGATTGGAGACTGGGTGGGATTGCCTGTAAATCCTGGCGGAGATGTTTAATTTTGTTGGCAAAGTATGCAGCAAAATCATTGCAGTTCAGTTTAGACTGGGCAGGTTGGTTCTGTTGTGGGGGTTGCAGTAGGCTGTTTACTATACTAAACAACTGCTTGGTTGAATTGGCAGCCTGTGCATTGCATTGAGAGAAATATTGTTTTTTGGTTGCTGTTAAGGCTTGGCGGCACTTTGTTGTGTGCTTCTTACAGTTTAGCTTGTCTTCATCCAGGCGGGATTTACACCATCTCCTTTCCAGTTTCCGTCCTTTGTGTTTAAGGATCCTAAGTTCTGGAGAAAACCAAGGTGAGCATTTGTGAGTGGGGCATAAGACTGTTTTTAGTGGTGCCATTTTCTCTAAGGTCTTGGCTAAGTGTGTATTCCAAACGTCAACCTGTTCTGACACTGTAGTTGTCTTTTCATCCACATGTGTATAGTCCAAGGCCTCTAGGAAATTCTCAACAGTCAGCTTCTTTTTTTTTGTCTCTGATCTCCTTCCAAACTCTGGGAGGTGCCATTTGTTTCAGGTAGTCACTTAGTAAACATAGTAGATGACGGCAGAAAAAGACCTGCATGGTCCATCCAGTCTGCCCAAGAAGATAAATTCATATGTGCTACTTTTTTATTTGTACTCTCCTCTTCAGTGCACAGACCCTATAAGTCTGCCCAGCACTATCCCTGCCTCCCAACTACCAGTCCCGCCTCCCACCACCAGCTCTGGCACAGACCGTATAAGTCTGCCCAGCACTATCCCTGCCTCCCACCACCGGCTCTGGCACAGACCGTATAAGTCTGCCCAGCACTATCCCCGCCATCCAACCACCAGCCCCGGCACAGAACGTATAAGTCTGCCCAGCACTAGTCCCGCCTCCCAACCACCAGCCCTAGCACAGACCGTATAAGTCTGCCCAGCACTATCCCCGCCATCCAACCACCAGCCCCGGCACAGAACGTATAAGTCTGCCCAGCACTAGCCCCGCCTCCCAACCACCAGCTCTGCCACCCATTCTAGGCTAAGCTCCTGAGGATCCCTTTCTTCTGCACAGGATTCCTTTATGTTTATCCCACGCATGTTTGAATTCCGTTACCGTTTTCATCTGCACCACCTCCCGCGGGAGGGCATTCCAAGCATCCACCACCCTCTCCGTGAAAAAATACTTCCTGACATTCTTCTTGAATCTGCCCCCCTTCAATCTCATTTCATGCCCTCTTGTTCTACCGCCTTCCCATCTCCGGAAAAGGTTTGTTTGCGGATTAGGGAAAATTTAATTAGAAAATGGTCTGAACATGATAGGGGTGTTATTTCAATACTGTTAACCCACA
The DNA here is from genome assembly GCF_901765095.1 of Microcaecilia unicolor. Taxonomy (NCBI): domain Eukaryota; kingdom Metazoa; phylum Chordata; class Amphibia; order Gymnophiona; family Siphonopidae; genus Microcaecilia; species Microcaecilia unicolor. The sequence continues at coordinate 704,815,783 of NC_044031.1, forward strand.
ATTCCAGAATGTCAACCCCTTTGTAGAATACCAGGTCTAGTATGTGACTGTTTTCGTGGGTTGGAGAATTGATCACCTGTGTAAATCCTAGTGCTGACATTGTGTCCAGAAAGGCAGCTGTGGTGGTATCTGGGGTTTTGATGTTTTGATGTGGTTGCAAAGAGCAAATACTCAAAAAACTACAAACAGCCCAGAATACAGCAGCCAGACTCATATTTGGAAAACCAAAATATGAAAGTGCAAAACCCCTACGAGAGAAGCTACACTGGCTCCCACTCAAAGAACAAAATATAGAACAGGAAAAGTTCTCTACAATGACGAATCACAGAAGACAAAAGTAGAGACTAATAGACGATTCACCACTGGAGACGTGAGTCCAACAGTCTTTATTATATCAGAGATAACAACCCGACACAGGCCGTGTTTCGACGCTAAAAAGCGTCTGCATCAGGGGTCAATAAATACACCAAGTAATGAATGCAAAACGAAGAGTCCTACTTGTATATGTGTTGTCAACTCACTGATCACGTAGCACCAAACAGAATATGCTGGATACAAACTGCATTCATTACTTGGTGTATTTATTGATCCCTGATGCAGACGCAAGGGCGGGACATGAGGGAAGGCCGGCCAATGGACGAAGCGATTTTTCTTCTTTTACTCAGACGCGAGGCACCGCTTGTAGATTTTTTTAAAATGCTGGGCCAGGTGAGGTGTCGGCGGGTTGGGTGGCAGAAGAGGGTCGTTTGGCGGGTCGGGGAGGGGGGGGGCTCAGACGGGAGGGGGGCTCAGGTGGCTGGAGGGAGGGGGAGCAGGGGAATGAGGAGAGTCACGTCACTGGACATGGGTGGAGGGCAGGGGGGATGGGGGGTTACTGGACATAGGTGGATGGCAGTTGGCAGGGGAGGGCAGGGGGCACAGGAGGGTCGCTGGACATGGGTGGATGGCAGGGGAGGGGGTTTCTGGACATAGGTGGATGGCAGGGGAGGGCAGGGGGCACAGGAGGGTCACTGGACATGGGTGGATGGCAGAGGAGGGGTTTTCTGGACATAGGTGGATGGCAGGGGAGGGCAGGGGGCACAGAAGGGTCGCTGGACATAGGTGGATGGAGGGGAAGGGGGTTTCTGGACATAGGTGGATGGCAGGGGAGGGCAGGGAGGACAGGAGGGTCGCTGGACATGGGTGGATGGATGGGAGGGGAGTTTCTGGACATAGGTGGATGGCAAGGGAGGGCAGGGAGGACAGGAGGGTCACTGGACATGGGTGGATGGAGGGGAGGGGGTTTCTGGACATAGGTGGATGGCAGGGGGGACAGGAGGGTCGCTGGACATGGGTGGATGGAGGAGAGAGAAGAAATGCTGGACATGGATGGAGGCGAGGGAAGAGTGAGGAAGGAGATGAGGTGAGGGAAAAGGAAGAGAGGAGAAAAAGTGCACATGGATATAGAAAATAGGCAGAAGCTGGATCCACTGGACAGTCAAGTCTGCGGAGGACCCAGCTTTTACTTACGGATGTAGGGCAAGACATGAAGAAGAAAGGCGGAAAGTAAAGAAATAAATGGAAAGGAAGCCCTGGAAACGGAGTTAAGAGGACAGATAGCAGCACAATCAGATACTGAGCCAGCATGATCAGAAAAGCAAAGTCACCAGACAACAAAGGTAGAAAAAACTATTTTATTCAGGATTTATTAATTGGAATATGTCAGTTTTTGGAAATGTGCATCTGTGATATTTTTCATGTAAGTTTCAATTTTTGTAGTATTGCTGCATGCTGAGTCTGACTTCTTGAGGTAACTTTCCAGTTCAGTATTTTGCCTTCATGTGTTTTTCAGGTGTGATCAAGGAAGGTGCAGTATTCTGCTAGCGTATAGTTTGCAGCCCTTTTTGTTTTTTTCACTAGGTTGTGCACTGGTGTTTTAGAGCCCGGTGTAATTACAGTTGCCTTTCCACGCCACGCATAAGGTTGTAGCTTGTCCTGTCCTTGGAATTAGTGCTGTTTATGGTTTGTTAAGGTTATGAGTGTGTTTTTGCACAAGTTTGTGTATAGTGTTTTGCAGTGGAGAGATTGTGTGTTGGCCTTACTAAGGTGGCACCAAACATCAGAAAGGGTGTAGAGCCTAAATCATGACACACTACCTCTAAAAGGGTGTTTTGTGGCTCTACATGAGAATTGTGATATTATGATCCTTTGCTAGCTTCATATTGTTGATGGTTTGCATTTTCAGTATGGCTGGTATGTTGGTGTATAAGGTATTAATTGTGACTATTTTATTTTTACTTATTTTTTTTCTGTGTGTTGTCAGACAATTATGGATGACAGACAGAGTCGGAGTCTTCTTGAGTCAGAGAGCTGTGGTATATATTTTAAAACAATTTTAATACCTTGGTGGTCTATTTTTATATTGTACATTATATTTCACACATCACTTTATTTTATTATATATCTTTTCATTTCATTTTTATTTTATTGCATCTATGGGTTACAGAGTAATAGGGGAATTTGAAAGTACTGAATCTTTTCTTAATATTTTTCCTTTATTCTCCTTTGTTATGAGAATTGGAACTACTAATTGTAGTGGACTTGAACTGAATAATTTCTGGGGAGGGGAGGTTTCATGATAGCATTGTGCTTATTATTTCAATCAGTTTTTTTTGTACAAGTTTAGCTTCATTTGTCTTTATTTGAAATTTCATAAATAAAAAAGTTCTAAAAATGGAATAATCTTATCAATGGGGTGGAGCTAGGGTAGGGGGCTGAGCTAGGGTGGGGTCGGGGCTATGGTGGGGCGGGGCTAGGATGGGGCCCCACCAAATTGGTCTGCATAGGGCCCCGCACTTGCTAAGACCGGCCCTGGGTGGAGATGAGGGCTGCGTTGGGAGGATTAGGGCTGTATATGAGAGAAGGGTGGAAATAAAGTGTGGGTGTGGGAGAGAGAAGGATAGAGATGAGGGCTGTATATGAGAAGGGGGAAAATAAGGTGTGGGAGTGAGATAGGGGTGGAGATGAGGGCTGCATTAGGGGGATGAGGGCTGTATATGAGAGAAGGGTGGAAATAAGGTGTGGATGTGAGAGAGAGAAAATTGGAGATGAGATATTGGTGGGAGTATGAGAAGTGGGGATGAGGTGTGTGTGTGTTTGAGAGAGTGAGGAGGTGGGGATGAGGGAAGTGTGGATGAGGGGGTTGAGATTAGTACAGCTAGAGTGAAGTTGTGATGCAGCTTCAGACCAGGTCTCAATTTGTGCATGAGTTTTGTGTGCTACTGGGGCTGGTTCTGTGTGCTTATTTTACAGAAAGCCAAAGAAGTAAGGCAACAAAGGAACAAGGATTCCAAGGGTGTGGTGTAAAAAAACCTTTAGTCCTGTCAGTAATTCCAATTGCCTGACAAGATTAAAGGTTTGATATCACACCCTTGGAATCCTCATTCTTTTGTTGCCTTACTTCCTTTGGTTTGCTGTTGCACATTCATGAGGCTTAGACCTTCTCCTTTTGTTTTTGGATGGTCTTATTTTATAGAACACGCCAATCAAATATAAATCCTTGGTCTTAAATATATCCAATACCACTATAGCAGCACCAGACAAAACAACATAAAAACTAAGGGGTCCTTTTACAAAGGCGCAGTAGTGTTTTTAGTGTGCACTAACGATTAGCATTTGCTAAATGCTACAGACACTCATAGGAATATATGGGCTTCTCTAGCATTTAGCACGCGCTACAAATGCTAGCACGCCTTTGCATTTATAAAAAAGAGGAGCTAATCAAGTGAACTTCATAAAGGGCAACATTCTTATCACCCTAATCAATTAACAAACATAGTTCATCTGTTTAAACAATGCACATCATCAAACTCCTCCTAATTTTTCAATTTTGATTTTTACTTTTAAACTTATTGTTCATTGGAGCTTAACTATAAGTGATGTATATTCAAAAACACAGTCTCAAATTGCCCAATCTGTAAAACATATAGGAGGTCTTTTACAAGAGGCAGTAAGCCCAATGCAAGCTTATCACTCACTAACATGGAACTACTAACGGCCCAACGCAGCTTCCAGCGGTAGTTTTGGTTGGAGTGCTCGCTATTTCCAGAGCTTCGTAAATTCTTTTTCTGTGGTGTGGCGCTAACCCGGCGGTAATCGGGCATCACCTCACGCTGCCCAGTTACCGCTGGGTTACCACGGGAGCCCTTACAGTCACCTCAATGGGTGGCAGTAAGTGTTTCCCACTGCATGGCCATTTGGTAAGGCTTACCTTGCCACATGGCCATTTTTGGGCCTTGGAACGCAGGAAAAACAGTCCTTGCTGCTACCGCAGGGCCCTTTTTCCTGCAGCTTAGTAAAAGGACCCCATAATACTGTGAACAAAATCCCTCAATGTCCATTAAAGCATAATTAACCAAATGGTTTTTAAAGCAGCTGTAAACACTGATGGGTAAAAGTACTGCATTAAATAAAACCACTGTAATATACAGCAATATTTGTATAAAGCAAGAGAGCACCCAGAACATGCTCCTATAAATTCCTGTGTGCCATTTACAGGGTCCGTTTACTAAGCTGTGGGGCAAAAGGGGGCCTGCGCTGTCGTCACTGCATGTTTTTGGCGCGTGCTGAGGCCCCCTTTTAGCACAGCAGGTAAAAGGCTGAGTTTTTAAAAAAAGAAATGGCCATGAGGCAACTGAAGCACTTGCTGCGTGGCCATTTTGGGGCTAGCATTTACCGCTACCCATTGAGGTGGCGGTAAGTGCTCCCGCACTAACCCGGCAGTAACCGGGCAGCACGTGGCACTGGCCTGATTACTACCAGGTAAACACTGACGCTACAAAAATATTTTGTAGCACTGGAAATGGCACACACTGGGGGTAGGAACTGCCGCTGGTGTGCTACAGTCTGCCACTTAGTAAAAGACCACCTATATGTATAAATAGCACCTTTTCTAATATGCTGATTCACACATGCCAGTCTATTTTTATACATGTGAATGGCACCTAAAGCTTTTGAAATTCATTCTTTTACTATAGGTTAAGAGTGAAAACTACTACTACTACCAGACCTACGCAGCACTGTACATTTGAACATGAAGAGACAGTCCCTGCTCGACAGAGCTTACAATCTAATCAGGACAGACAAACAGGACAAATAAGGGGTAAAGGAAATACTTAAGGCAGGAATGATAAAACAGACATGGGTACTGATCAAGTGAATAGGGGTTAGGAGTTAAAAGCAGGCTCAAAAAGGTGGGCTTTTAGCCTAGATTTGAAGACACGGCCAGAAATGGAGCTTCAGGAAGTCTATTCCAGGCGTATGGTACAGCAAGATTAAAGGAACGGAGTCTGTAATTAGCAGTGGAGGAGAAGGGTACAGATAAGAGAGATTTACCCAAGGAATGGTGTTCCCAGGAAGGAGTGTAGGAAGAGATAAGAGTGGAGAAGTACTGAGGAACTGCAGAATGAATGCACTTGTAAGTCAATAAGAGGAGTTTGAACTGTATGTGGAAAAGGATAGGGAGCCAATTTAGTGACTTGAGGAGAGGGTTATTATGAATATAAGTTGTGCAGCAGAATTGTGAACAGATTGAAGGGGAGAGAGATGACTTAGTGGGAGGCCTGTGAGAAGCAAGGTGCAATAGTCTAAGTGAGAAGTGAGAAGAGTGTGGATAAGGGCTTTGGTAGTGTGCTCAGAAAGCTTGTAACCTTGGGTCATCTTTGACTCCTCTCTCTCTCTCTCTCTCTGCTCATATCCTGCTTAAACCTGCTGTTTCTTTCTATCACCAAAATTTGTCCCTTCCGTTCTGAGCACACTACTAAAGCCCTTATCTACACTCTTATCACTTCTCGCTTAGACTATTGCAACTTGCTTCTCACAGGTTTCCCACTAAGCCACCTCTCTCCCCTTCAATCTGTTCAAGGAAGACAGGGAAGAGGAGAGGTGGGTTTAGGAGGAAAGATAAGCAGCTCAGTTTTGGTCATGGTTAATTTTAGATGGCGGTGAGACATCTAGGCAGCAATGTCAGACAGGCAGGCTGATACTTTGGCCTGGATTCCTGCTGAAATTTCTTGTGTGGAGAGGTAGATCTGGGAGTAATCAGAATAAAGGTGATACTGAAGATCATGGGATGAGATCAGAGTACCAAGATAAGAAGTATAGATGGAGAAACAAGTTGGTTTGTCTTTATTAGGTTTGGAAAATCACTCAATTTGGTTTCTTAGCAGTTTCTCTCACTGCTTTAGAGGCAGAACCTGCAGGAACTCATGAGATGTCTTGGAGATACTTGAAGAATATGATTTTTTTTATCCTAAAATGTTTCTTCTGGTCTAGGCAGTGAATTTTGCTCTCATTTGTCTCTTTCATCTTTTCCCCCTGTGCCTGATGAAAGCAAATAAAAATAAAGTTAAAAAATAAAAATTATGGTAAAGTTGTCTTATGGAGGAACTAGTAAAACATGCCCGTTTCTTGCGTTAATGAAACGGGCGCTAGCACGGTTTCCTTCCGAACCTCCCCCCCTACTCACTCCTTTCAGCGTTCTGATGGCACTGGCCGCCATTGTTGCGGACCTCGGCACGCCACCTTCAATCTGCTGCGTCGTTGGTTGTGAAGCCACTGATGCCATTGCTCCGCCCTCGATGTCATCACGTTTGACGCGAGGGCGGGGCCCCAACACAGTGTTTTCGGTGGCTTCACCACCAAGAAAGGCTTCGAACCGGAAGGAAGTGCCCGGAGGACCTGACAGTGACGTCAGTGTCCTCAGAACGTTGAGGGTGAGTTTTATTATATAGGTTAACTCTCAGATTCTATATAGTGCAACCGAAATTGTACACATAAATCTAGTCATATTCTGGATTTGTGCATGCAATTTAATTACTTAACAAACCAATCAGTGCTAGTTGCCTCAAACAATTGACACTAATTGATATTAATTAGAAAACTATGCACACAACTTGCTAAGTGTATTTTGTGAAATGCATTCTGTAAATTCTAATGCATGTTGCCAAAAAGGGGATGTGGCCATGGGCATGGAATAGGTGGGTCGTGGGCATTCTGAAAATTTATGCACAGGGTTATAGAATATACCTGATCCCCACCTAACTTAGGCACCAGTATTTATACCAAGTTTTACTTGGTGTAAATGGATGTGCCTAGACTTAGGTGCAGGCATGACCGCAAGGCGTATTCTGTAAACCTGCTAGGTGTATTCTATAAATTGTACCTAAGTCTAGGTGTTTATAGAATACGCCTCGGCAGAAGCTTTTTGGGTGATTTTGCAGGCACCATATATAGAATCTAGTCTCAAATGTCAGTGTACAAATTGGGGGAGAGGGAATTGTGTAAGTGTGGGAACCCTTTTTGAATCCACTATGATAATGTGGATTTTAAGGTGCCCTTTTACTGGGCGCCTAACACAGGAAAAATGGCCTAACATGGGCCATGCTAAAGCGATCCGTATTAGTTTTGTCATCTGCATGCATGGTTATTTTTAAAAATGTTTTTGGGGGCATGTCAGAGATGGAGAATGGGCATGGAAGCACTATTCAGCTAGTGCACTGACATCATTCGTTACCTGAGGTGGTAAGTGCTCCTGCATTAATTTTTTTCTAATGACCACATGCTAATGGTAACATTAGTGCACAGGGAAAGAAAGAAAGAAAGAAAGAAAGAAAGAAAGAAAGAAAGAAAGAAAGAAAGAAAGAAAGAAAGAAAGAAAGAAAGAAAGAAAGAAAGAGGCTGATTTTATGGCCATATTAGAAATGGGCTTAGCACACAGGAAAGACCTGCATAAGGATGCACTAAGCCCATTTCTTAGTGCAGCTTAGTAAAAGGGCTGCTAAATTTGTAAGGAGGGGGGGGGGTGAGGGGATGGTATAATCATACAGTGGAATGGTGAGGAGGATGGTTATGGAGTTGTAGGGTTTAACAATAAGTTAATAAGCTTCTTTTGTTTAAAGATTTAAGAAGCTATGATCTAACTATGATGTTCCATCAAAACAGCACAGATGTTTGTCTTTATTTTCAATAAAGAAATTTTCAAATACAAATGATGATAAAAGCAGATCTCCATGATCAATGACATTTCCATGACTGTTTAGAAATGTTTACTTCTATTAACTTAGGTTTATGTATTGCAACTGGAAAAGTAAAGCTTTTTTTAGGGACAGCTGTTCTCCTCATGACAAGTGGAGTGAGCTCAGCTTTTGTGTGGAGTTACATGATAAACTCTTTCAGGTCAATATTGAGCTGGCAGTGGTGTTTTTTTTTTTTCCAAACTACTACTACTACTACTTAACATTTCTAGAGTGCTACTAGGGTTATGCAGCGCTGTACAAAATAAACAAAGAAGGACAGTTCCTGCTCAAAGGAGCTTACAAGAACGAAATGTCAAGTTGGGCAGTCTGGATTTTGTGGGCAGAAGTGAAGAGGTTAGGTGCCGAAGGCGACATTGAAGAGGTGGGCTTTAAGCAGAGATTTGAAGATGGGCAGGGGGGGGGGCCTGGCGTATGGGCTCGGGGAGTTTGTTCCACACGTGGGGTGAGGCGAGGCAAAAAGGGCGGAGTCTGGAGTTGGCGGTGGTGGAGAAGGGTACTGAAAGGAGGGATTTGTCTTGAGAGCAGAGGTTACGGGTAGGAACGTAAGGGGAGATGAGGGTTGAGAGGTAAGGAGGGGCTGCAGATCGAGTACATTTGTAGGTTAGTAGCAGAAGCTTGAATTGAATGCGGTACCTGATCGGAAGCCAATGAAGTGACTTGAGGAGAGGGGTGGTATGAGTGTATTGGTTCAGGCAAAAGATAAGACGTGCAGCAGAGTTCTGAACAGATTGAAGGGGGGATAGGTGGCTAAGTGGGAGACCAGTGAGGAGTAGGTTGCAGTAGTCAAGGCGAGAGGTAACGAGGGAGTGGATGAGAGTTCGGGTGGTGTGCTCAGCGAGGAAAGGGTGGATTTTGCTAATGTTATAGAGGAAGAAGCGACAGGTCTTGGCTATCTGCTGGATGTGCGCAGAGGAGAGGGAGGAGTCGAAGATGACACTGAGGTTGTGGGCAGATGAGACGGGGACAATGAGGGTGTTATCAACCGAAATAGAGAGTGGAGGTAGAGGAGAAGTGGGTTTGGGTGGGAAGACAAGAAGTTCGGTCTTGGCCATGTTCAGTTTCAGGTGGCGGTTGGACATCCAGGCAGCAATGTCGGATAAGCAGGCCGATACTTTGGCCTGGGTTTCCGCAGTGATGTCAGGAGTGGAGAGATAAAGCTGGGTGTCGTCAGCATAAAGATGATACTGGAAGCCATGAGATGAGATCAGGGAGCCCAGGGAGGAGGTGTAGATAGAGAAAAGAAGAGGTCCAAGGACAGAACCCTGAGAGACTCCAACAGAGAGCGGGATAAGGGTGGAAGAAGAACCATGAGAGTGTACTCTGAAGGTACGATGGGAGAGATAAGAGGAGAACCAGGAGAGGACAGAGCCCTGGAACCCAAAAGAGGTCAGTGTGTCCAGAAGTAAGTTGTGATTGACAGTGTCAAAAGCGGCGGATAGGTCGAGGAGAATGAGGATGGAGTAATGACCTTTGGATTTGGCGAGGAACAGGTCATTACAGACTTTGGATAATGCCGTTTCTGTCGAGTGAAGTGGGCGAAAGCCAGATTGAAGCGGATCGAGGATGGTATGAGAGGCGAGAAAATCAATGCAACGGCTGTGAACGGCGCATTCAAGTATTTTGGAGAGAATCACTGCTAATTTACACCCAAATATTCAATGCTGAGCTGTATCAGGGTACCAGAATAGAATATCTGGGTCAGTGGTGATACCCAGAATTTATGTGGGTATGGCCAATATTCAGTGCCATACCTGCATAGTTAATTGGGCAAAGTTAGGACTGTTATTTAAGTGGTTAGTTGGCAATGAATATTGTGAGTGCTTGTAACTTCCAGAGCTGTTCAGACTCTGCCCAGATAGTGCTGTGATGGGCAGAGGGGATATTCAGTGGCACAGCCTGGTTAAGTGACCCTTTTACTAAGCAGTGGTAAGCCCACCACGTGCTTACCACATGTCAATCTGGAGCTATCGTAGGCCCAACATGGGTATGGGCGGTAGTTCCATTACCAGCATGCGCTATTTCTGGTGCTAGTGGAAATATTCAAAAATTATTTCCATAGGGGGTTACCCAGTGGTAATCTGGCAGCACCACATACTACCTGGTTACCGCTGGGTTAAGCATGGGAGCCCTTACCTCCTCTTCAATGGGTGGCAAGTGCTCCCCCCCCCCCCCCCCCCACATGGCCACGCGATAAGAGCATGGCCATGTCTTTTTTCGGCCTTTTTACATGCTGCGGTAAAAAGGGCCTCAGCACATGGTAAAACTGGTCCTCACCATTAGTGCAGGGCCCTTTTTACCACTGATTAGTAAAAGGGCCCCTAAGTGCTGCTGAATATCCCCTCCTGAACCCTCACTGTGATTTAGCCAGGCAGGAGCCTCTCCTTGAGCTTGGCTTTGGAAAGATGTTTATGTTTATTAAAATTTAGTATACCACGAGAGGGAGTGAATGTTATAGCGGCAGGTGTATATTGTACACTAATTATTTTATCAGTTTTAGATCATTGAAACTCATATTTGGGTCTGTCTAGAATGATTCAGAATTCAGCCGCTAGGCTTATCTTTCCGAAAACCTGGTTGGGTCCTTTGCTGGAAACATTGCATTGGTTGCTTGCAAGGACTCGGGCCTTTTTTAAGGCACTTTGTTTAGAGTTTAAGTTTTTGGAGGGTGCTTGCCAAGAAGGTCGATCTCATTTGGTGACTGTGTTAAAATTTAGGGCAGTCTCTAGAAGATGTCATTACTGTTAGCTTTTACTTCAACAAAAAATGTGTGGTTTAAAGCTGTTTTTTCTCAATAATTTTTTTGTCGAAGCTGTTTGCTAATCTTCCTTTTAAATTATGCTCATTGGGGAGTTATCTTCTATTTCGTAAAGCCTTTTAACATATTTGTTTGTTAGGCCTGGAGGTTTGTAATATTTGCTTTTTATTATACTTCCTTAAAATTTTGTAATTTCTGATATTTGTTGTCAGTTTTTTTTTAATTGAATGTAACTCACCTTGAATCTTATATTAGAGAGTTGGCGAGAGATAAGTCCTTCATAACATAACATAACATAATGGATGTCCCTAGGAACACTCCCTCATTGAGGTTGCAGTTTAACCACCTTAGGGCAGGTGGCGCTAAACCTGTTATGTCAGAGGCCGAGTCAGAGGGGTGGGTTTCAGGCAAGGAAGTGGTTAAATTCCTTGAGCCAGAACAGTTCAGACAGGTCAGGAAGCAAGAGGCTTTCAGGAGAGAGGTCCTGAGGGAAGATGACTCCATTTATCTTTATCTGGTTGGGTAGACTGGATGGACCATACAGGTCTTTATCCACCATTATTTACTATGTTACTATGTATTCTAAGCTAAGCTACAGTACCCTGAGGACAGCATCAGGGAAGTAGTGTGGCTCAAGCTTAACTCTTCAGAGTGGGTGTGTGAAGGCTATCAAGGTAGGAGATAACCTTGAATTGCATGCAGAAAGTACTTGCTTTTGATGTATGCCTGGAGGGAACCCAGGAAGGTGTTAATAGACTCTGCATAGGGTTAGGCTGAGAGCCAGCCCTAAAGAGAGAGTACTGACAGTGATATGTGAAGAACCAGAGAGAAATAAAAGGACTGTACTTGTGCTGGACATAAGCTTGTGAAGTAACAGGGAGCACATGTTCAGTCAAACAATAAAGTCTTTTCCTTTTTGCTTGCAGCCTAGTGTGTATGACTGAGTTTGTGCCCGATCCAAGCCACACCTCAATCAAATTACCACATACCACTTAACTTACACAGATCAAAGTGATGTACAAATATAAAAACAAGGCATACATAATACAAACTAAATTAAAATATAATAACAGGAACGTCATTGTTTTGATAGCAAGACCTAAAAACAATCTTACAAGAGTCATTTGAATCAAGCTTATTCAGAAATTGTATTCTGCAGAAAAGGTAGTCTATGATATCATCACCATCTAATACAGTATGAAAGTCTTCCTTAAAAAAGAAAGTCTTCAACAAGCATTTAAACTTTTTAAAATTCTCTTCTACATGAAGATAATTTGGAAGATGGTTCCATAAAAATTGTGCCAAATAAAAGAATGCTTTAGATTGTGTCGATTCCCACCTGACATTTTTTTTTTAAAGATGGCATCACTGATCTTGTAACAATCTCAAAGCCCCAGTAGTGGTGTATGAATTGGTTAATGAAAATAAATAACTTATGCCTTATGTGTCAAGATTAGCAACTTAAATTTGATTCTATAAAGTACTGGTAACCAATGATATTTTAGGGGGAAAAAAGGGGTGATATGGTCATATTCATACTATGTATTTGTTCAAACCGTAATTGGCTAACACCGCTAACGGTTATATGTAAGCCACATTGAGCCTGCAAAGGTGGGAAAATGTGGGATACAAATGTAACAAATAATAGTAATATTTTCTATGCGCTGCATTCTGAAGTGTTTGTAAATGTTTCAAATTTGAAATTGAAATTCCAGAGCAGACTACATGAGGAATTAAACCCAAATTTGTGGGACTACCCACTTTAACATAAATTAACAGTGTGAATGTAAAACCAAAATCTGATCTTGTCAACTGTGGGCCTTGGGTCCACAGTTTCAACTGTTTACACCATTTTCCACTCCTTTATATTTCAGGGTGAGGAAAAGTGAAAAAGGCCCAGGAAATGTAAGTTGCCCGATTCACATTTCTAAAGGAAATGAGCTCTGATTTATACTGTTACCACAACACAGTTCTACTCCTTTCTCATGTTTTTTTATGTGATTAAAGGAGAGAATAAAAACATCAAGTAACCATGTTAAAAAAATGGCACATTTATTGCTACATAAATGTTATATACATATTGTGTTTTCTGTTACATAGACAGAAAAAATTTTGAACTTCTTGCTGCTGGTTGAAAAGGTTTATCAACAATACCTTGAAATTTGACACAGGGTACAAATCTGCAATAAACCAACAATGGAAACTGGAGAACAAGATGAGAAGCAATTCATCTCGGACAATTAGCTCTTACAATACTCCATAGGTACTACACGGTATGCTATAACCCTACTATGTTCTTAAAATGCTATTGTAAATTTCTGATATTAATGAACAGGTTATGGTAAATAACCCTACATTTTTACTACCTAATATAGTAAAATAAAGTAAGAAACTTTTTACTGAAAACTTTTTTTTTGATTTCAAAAATCTAGAAAGAGTAATATTTAGAATTCAAGAAATTTTCTTACAAGATTATTGTATAAAAGACTAGCTACAGTGAAAAATAAGCCAAATGTTTTTTTCTTTCTATTTTTATGAAGGAAAGCTTCTGGGCATACTGCAAAGTCTAATATAGCCATAAAGACAACAAGCTTAGAAACAGGCTTAGATGGAAAAAAAAAGCCAGGCAGTGGGATGTGATCACTTTCACACGTCATAAGCAACCATTTTTGTTTAAAGCTGATAAAACACTGAAATGAAGACTGAGGCCACAAATATAGTCAGGTGTTATTTGACAGTAATTGCAAATTATAACAGAAGAAAGCCCACTAAGTTCACAAGTAACTGAAATGTTAGGAACCATACAAATTATCTAGTTTTCCGTAAGCCTGTTTTGAGAATGGTTGATTTTGTTTTTTTAATTTTTTTTTTACTCTTTAAAATGACAGTAACTCAGGTGGTTAGACTATGAATTGGTTCATTCATTCTGTTATGAGCTGATCTGCCACCGATGACATGGGCAATGTTCGAACACTAGCTAAGACAACACCAGTGAACAGTTTTTCTCTTAAGTTCATTGTAGTGGAAGACAGTGTTCACGGAAGTTTCAAGAGATCAGGGATAGAAGGATATTTATCAGCACTTTTCTGGTGGATCTTTGCATTCAGTGGTAAAGCCGAAATAAGGCTCCTCTTCTTGGGAGTGGGCAGCTTATTTGTAATGGATTAATGTCACATACTGAACCCCTTCTGCAAGACAAGGCCATAAAGATGACAGGAAAATTGAAGCATTCAGCAAGGAAGGACTAGTGGCCATGCGCTTATATTCCATCATGTGATCTGCCTACAGCTGCAGTTTGTTCATCTTCACACTACCTGCCAAGGTGAATCTCACCACAATTTCAGCCTGAAACCTCCTTTGAATTGTAACGTATTTTGTGCTTACTTACAGCTAACACTTTACATGTACTATATGTAGTATGTACTGCCTGGAAAAAAAAGCAAATCTAACAAAGTAGATTCCCCAATTTACACATTACAAAGCTTTACTATGAAGCCTAGAAGCCTAAACATGTTTTGTTTATAGTTACAAATAAAACAATGTTTAATTCAGGAAAATGAGGTGGGGGGCAGGGGAAATACATCTTCTTTAAATCTAAGAAATGCTACGATCATAGTACTGCTCCAGACTGTAATCTCTTCTACAAGTGCTAATGGCTTCAAGCTTGGAGCGCTGCCATGGAAGGTAACTATGACCACAACTGTTCAGATTACCAGAGACCAAAAATAACATTAAAAAAAAAAAAGAACTATTCCAAGGAATATTTCCTATTGCATGGAAAACACTATTTATATGGCAAAAGGAACGAAAAAGGCAGCCAAAGACTTTTCCTTCCCTTTCTTTAAGACACTAATAGGTATGCTGGGAATGCTAAGGGTCAAAGGTTGCCACGGCTTTTGTTCTCTGCACATGAAGCTCTAACAAATGCTGGCATCAGTTGAAATGTTATCGGTTTTCAAAACAATAACATTTTCCCTTTATATGTAGACACTTATAACAGTTCCATAACAATAAATAAAATTTGTAGATACAATGCATTTGTCAATTCAGTTTAGGCACAAGGCAACTTCCACAATGTGTGGAGACAGCACGAGAGTTTGATTGTGCAGAAGCGAAGCACGGCTTGCAACAGAATGATATGTTCAGAGTATTCCATGGGCTGAAATTCTAGGTGAAGATTTTCAGCTTTTCATTTCCGGTGCAGATATTTGACCAGTTACTTTGATCGTAAGATTGCATTTGGGTTTCTTGCTTCAAGTGTTTTATCCTGTCAGATTTGTGTCTTCATAAATGTTAGTTGTCTATGTCCTTGTGAAGAAAGGTTACCTTCTATATCCTATTGATAGCTCTGGAATTCTAGAATGAAGATTGAGAGGGAAGACAACATTAGGTTAAAAAAAAAAACTTTCAGCAAGCACATGTCGTGTTTAAATTTAATTTTGGCATTTATAAATTGCTTAGCAATCAAGTTCAAGGCGGAGAACAATCACACATTATAAACAGGTAAATACATAGGTAACAATGCAAGAACCTAGGTGACAGAATGCAGGGTGCCAATGAATTCAAAGACAGGATCTATAGCTGTCATTTTGACATCATATCAATGCATTATTTTACAGCATGGATTTAGCACAAAAAGAATAAATGTTTTTTTCTCATGCACAACAATTAAAAAAAAAAAAGAATCTACGAAAAGTAGATTTAGCCAACGTAGTGTTTCATAGTGTTGGGTGCACAATGCTGAGTTATAAATATTTGCTTCTCTTTGTCTTTTTGTAGATCTAGAACGTGTAATGACTTCCCTGTGTCTAAAGATTTATCCTGATAACAAATGTGGGAAGATGTCTCCTTTACACAGGTGTAACATCAGGGACTCAAGTGATGGCAAGATATGTATCTTAGGAGTGTAGTTATGAACACAGGCTACTGTTAAGACGTGCTATTTTACCACTAACTCATGCCATTTTATCACAAGTCCCATTTTTTATGCAATGAGACCTAATTACTAATTACTGAGGCTAACAGTAAAGTAACATGTCTTAATGGTAGTCCATGTTAATAACTTATGACCAACTATTATGTAATCTGCGTATACCACATACTGATAAAATTGGATCAATTTTCAAAGGATGTAGGTACAAAATTTTTAAAGTATCAAAGTCAGCCCTCTTAGAAAATTAACTTGATATGAGCTCTTAAATTTAGGAGCCTAAAAAGTGGGCAGATACAGAGGGCCCCCAAGCAGGTCTCAAACCTGCCCCTCCTTGGGGTAGAACCTGCAGTCCCGAATAAGGCAACGTTAAAACCTGCATAAACTAGGCCTCCAAATTT
Organism: Microcaecilia unicolor; assembly: GCF_901765095.1. Classification (NCBI taxonomy): domain Eukaryota; kingdom Metazoa; phylum Chordata; class Amphibia; order Gymnophiona; family Siphonopidae; genus Microcaecilia; species Microcaecilia unicolor. The sequence goes on from NC_044031.1 coordinate 704,831,944, forward strand.
GCAGGGCAATCCTCCAGCTTGGTCTCCGTGGGGTTCTCTTACTGAAGGGATGGGCTGGAGACCTCCTCTGACCTGCCACATGTTTAGACTCCTGTTTCTGCCACACAGGAATGAGACAGACCTGATCCAATATGGCCGCAGGAATGAGACAGACCTGATCCAATATGGCCACTGTTCCTGCTGGCAGACTTTCAGTGGCTACAGTTATCATATGCATGTGTCCCCTAACTAGCTCCTGCTGCCAAGCAGGAGTCAGGAACCCTTCATCTGTTATCCCCTAAGTCAAGTGTCTCTCCATTGCAATCAAGGCATAAGGAGCTGGCTGTGCTGTTGATATACTGGCTTCCACAATCCTTGGGGTAATGATGTCAGTCAGGCATGCCATTCTCCAAATCTAGCACGTCCTGAGCTGAAATACTCAACCCCCCTCCCCCCCACAATACCAATGGAGATTCCATGGTCCTGCCACCTCTGATTTCTATTGTTTTCATCTTCTTTTTTTTTTCTTTATTGCTGCTCAGTTTCATCACAGAGGCAAGGGAGAGGGGAGGATGTGGGGATACTGCCAAAAATGGAATCACCACCACTAGTAGTAGTACCAAGAGACTACTGCCAGCCAAGCTGAGGCCAACAGGCCAGGTCTTGGGGCCAAGAAGGGTCCCTTCTTTTCAATCAGAGAAATCCCTGAGAGCCTCAACTAGCCAAGGACTCAACTACAGGGCCACAGGCTGCACCCCTAAAAACAATTCTGCTGTACCACCTGCTAGAGGCAGAGAAATACTGGCAAGTTCCAGGCAGCACCACTCCTTATACTGCTGCAGATAAAGAACAGCTCAGAATCTCTGCCTCCATCTGCTGGTAGGGTGATGTAACCCATTGGTCTAGATTGGTATAGCATGATAAACAGAAGACATTGCTAGCCAAAGTCCACAGCAGTGCTTTAAGTTCTATAAACAATGAATTTTCCTGGGAACATATAAATTTCCTCATTAACGCATTTTTGATAAGATGGTTACAAGGCACTTTATGGTACTGTACCATATACTTATACAGCATTGTGTATTAACTCAAACTGTTTGGTACAAAAATCATGTGCCATATTGTCATGAAGAATACATGGCCAGGGATTGCCAATAAGTGTTTGTTACTATTTGGAAATGCTATGAAATTTGAATGTAAAAAACCCCCAAACTATTTAACTAACTGGTTATGAAAAATATTAAAAAATGAGTGGTTTTGAAGAGGCCCACTCCCACTGGTAGATGAAAAATTGTCTGAGCAGTGAAATTTGTATGTTCCTATCTTTCCCAACCAGAAATACAACAAAAAGAAACCTACGTGGCTGGTGTTCACATATGACCCATAGGGTTGGTAGATTCGTTAAGTCCAGGGTGTGCTCCTGGGTGTGTTGGAGGTGGCTCTGCCGATACGGCAGAAACTTTTTCTTCTTCCCTTCTCTTAAGGCAGGCTGCTTTGGGGTTCAGGTTCCTCTCTACAATTAACACAGAAAAAGAATATCATCTGTAGGGATAAATAAAATTACAGGAACCAAAAACAGCCTAACCAAGTTAGATAATTATTTTTTTTATTTATACCTTTTCAGTAGTGAGCCCTGTGGGGACAGGGTATTTTCCTGTCCCCACAGGGCTCACAATCTAATTTTGTACCTCAGGCAATGGTAGGTTATATGACTTGCACAAGATCACAAGGAACAACAGAGGTATTTGCACCAGGCACCTCTAGCTGTCAAGAGCTCCAACCACTAGGCAACTCCTCCACTCATCTGAACTCTATTGACCTCAGCTGTCCAAAAAGATAAAGCATAAAGCTGCAAACCTTGAAAGTCTGGTTCAGTCCCCTTGCCTACCACTTTTCACATAACTTGAGTAAGCTTTTGAATTATAAACCTTCTGGGCAAGGAACACTACAAATGTATGAACAAACCTGTCTTTAGGCCCATGAAACTCCCCCCCTTCCTGCATCCTGAGGGTTGGTATACTCTTCCAACAGTCTCCTGCTTCTTCCAAGAGAATGCTTGCTATCTGTCCTATTACTCATTTCTGCAGTAGCACAGGAGAAGTGAAAGTGTGTCTTGTGGGGAGCAAGAACGCTGAAATGACATTACTAAGAAAACTGAAATATGGGCCATATGCACCCACACTAAAAATGCTGCACTCTGAGGGGCATTTTCGATATGACGTCTAAGTCCAACTTTGGATGTTTTACATAAAATGTCCAAACTCTGAATAGGAAAGAAGGTCATTTTCGAAAAAGAAAAATGTCTAATTTTTTTTTTTAAATACGGTTTCAAATAAGGTTTTGTGCTTTGGATGTTTTGTTTTTTGGTCCAATTTTGAAAAAACAAACCCAGCGTAAGTGCAAAAACATAGAGATTCATGTGATTGGGATGTAGGAGGAGCCAGCACTTTTAGTAGACTGTCCCCCAGACATTCCAGGAGAGCAATGGGGCACCCCAGAGGGCACTTCTGTGCTCTTTATAAATATGCTGCCAGGTACACATCTCACCTTTGCTCCCTTGTCCCTTGAGCCCTCCAAAACCCACTACCCCCCATTGTATACCACTACAATAGCCCTTATAGGTGAAGGGGGCACCTATATGTGGGTACAAGTAGGGTTTTGGTGACTTTGGGAGGGATCACAGTTTAAATCACAAGTGTGACAGTTAGAGGGAGATACAGACCTGAGCCCCCCACTCCATAGTGCACTGCACCGACCACTACACTACTCCAGGGACCTGCATGCTGCACTAATAGACCTGACTTTAACATCTGAGGCTGCCATAGAGACTGGTAAGTCATTTTTTATTCACATTTTTTAGGGGGTGGGGGGGATCAGTGACCACTGGGGGGTTATTGGTGGGTCACCCCTGATTCCCTCCAGTGGTTATCTGGTCACATAGGGCACCTTTTTGTGCTTATACGTTATAAAAACAGGTCTAGCTCAAAACATCTAGTTTTAGTACTGGACGGTTTTGTTTTGTTCCATTATGGCTGAAAAATGTCCAAGTCTTAGAAACACCCACATCCCGCCCTTAACACGCCCCTTGAGATTTGCATGCATTGCAGAAGAACAGCATAGAAAAATATCTGAAAAAAAGGTTTCGAAAATACTGATTTGGATGTTTTTGTGAGAAAAACGTCCAAATGCTGCTTTTGCCACCAACGTTTGTCTCTTTTGAAAATGAGCCCCTCTGTCTCTGATTGTCTCTCTTCTCCTGTGGCCATGACACACACTTTCTATTTAGAATGTAAGATCATGCTGCAGAAAGAGGAAGAGAAAACACATATGGGAACAGACAGTGGAGTGCTCTACTGTCCCCAGGATACCGTGCTGTTGCTGAAAGAGGGAGGGGCAAGGGAAGGATAAAGGGCTGGGAACTGCACAGGAGAAAATGCAGGGAGAGGAAGAAAGGGGGAAATCACAGGGCAGCTGGATGGTGATGAGGTGACAACAGAGTTTGAGAGGAGAAAATAAAGGACAGTATACAAGGTTAGTCCTTTTTTTGGGAAATGCATTAGTGCAATAACATGGCATACTGAACAGTTTGACAACTGCCTGCAGTACATGGTCACAATGAATGTGCACAATTATTACAGCTAAAATTACACATATGACATTCTAGCAAAGAGAGAAGGCACTAACATCATGAAAATGATAATACCGATTGAAAAAGGAATACAGAATACTTTGTCATGCACAATCATTGAACAGAATGAGTAGCTGAAAGGAATGTTGACATCATCTACCCTGAGAAGGTAAGTGGCAACATACTGGCGATATATCTGTGCAGAATATATAACAAAGAAACAGCCCGAAGCAAGACAAACTTATCCACAGCATTAACTATGCCTTACTTGAAAGAAGTAGTTGCCTTAATGCCCTGCTCAACTCCAAACACTTCAAACATCAAACAAAACATTATAGACAGAAATATTAAAAATGCTTGTTTGATCTCTGCCAAGGCAACTCCACTAAGGAAAAAGGTTCCTGCATTGTACATAGCCTTCTGATTTATAAACGTGTGTCATCATGTCGCCTACATTATGTAAAAGAGTTTGAGCACTACTATCTAGAAATATTGGAGTTTAAATATTAAAAGAAAGTACTGTGGAATACATTTAAATTATTGCAGAAATAAAGGATTGCGAGCATTGCTCTTGAAATAGATAAGGCACAAACTAAATGAATTCATTGAGCTTTTATAACATTAGGTGACTTATAAATTTATTATAATGAACAGAAATCACTACGGTGTAATAAAGATGAGGCATGTAATAGTTCACAAGCAATTAGCAAAATGGAGTCAACAGAAAACAAAGAACAATTCAATGTAGTTAAAACAGACATTTTACTATTTGTATAATAGATCTGTGAATAAAAGCAAAAAAGTAATTAGCTGATAAACATTAACACACAAAATGCAGAAAACATTTCTCAGTAGAAATAATTCAAAGTGGTCAGGAAATGTACCAAATATCAGGGGAAACCTAGCTATGCTTTCTGTCTGAGATTTGACTCAAGGATGAAGGGACAGAGATAAAAATACCAAGGTATAGGACCAATGTTCCAAAATTAGAAATTTGATATTCCGGAATTCTTACATTCAAACTATGGAATTTGGTGCCAGAGGATTTGGATTGGCATCTAACAATGTTTAATTCAAAAGTGGCTTGGACTAGTTCCTAGAGGAAAAGTCAATAAGTTAGGTAGATTTGTGAAAGCTACTGCTCATCTCTGGAAGTGAGCTGCAAGGCATGAATCTACTCTTTAGGATTATCTGGGTATTTCCTAGTGACCTGGATTTGCTACTGTTAGAGAAAGGATGCTGGAACTGATGGAACTTTAATCTGACTCTACATAGCACATCTTGGCCCTTATTTTAGAAGCCCTATTGGTGATTTACATGTGTAAATCAGGGGCGTATCTGAACTGCGGCGGTAGGGGGGGCCAGGGCCAGAGTGAGGGGGCACATTATAGCCCCCCCCCCCCGCCGCCGCCGCCGCCGCCATTGCCGATCCCCCTCCCCCCAGCCGCTACCATTGCCAACCCTCCCCCTCCGTTGCTCGCTTACCTTCGCTGGCGGGGGACCCCAAACCCCCGCCAGCCGAGGTCCGCGTCCTCCTGCCGCTGCCGCTGCCGGCTGCCTTTGGTGCTTTCATTTGTCCATTGAAGCTGGCGCCAACTAAAGTTTCTTTTGACTCTGACGTCGCTGCACGTTGTACGTGCAGGACGTCAGACTCAGAAAATGTTTCTGAGTCTGACGTCCTGCACGTACAACGTGCAGCGACGTCAGACTCAAAAGAAACTTTCATCGGCGCCAGCTTCAATGGACAAATGAAAGCACCAAAGGCAGCCGGCAGCGGCAGGAGGACGCGGACCTCGGCTGGCGGGGGTTGGGGTCCCCCGCCAGCGAAGGTAAGCGAGCAACGGAGGGGGAGGGTTGGCAGCGGTAGGGGGGTCCAGGGCGAAATCTGCGGGGGCCCAGGCCCCTGAGGCCCCACGCAGATACGCCCCTGGTGTAAATACTAGCATTTACACACGTAAACCACTTAGTGCACTAATTAGGCGGTACGCCAAATAAATCTGAAACTTGTGTATCGAATAAATGTTAGAAACCAAAGTTTAGAAAACCGGGATTTATATGTAATCTACAATATGTACATGTGGCAAGATGGCATGGTTTGAGCTGGACTAGGGTGGGACCAAAAATACATGTGTATCCTCCGTTTCAGAAGGGGAATGCATGTCTATTATCACCATAATCCACACTAGGATTTACAGCTGCTCCCAGGTTTGTTTAGGTTTTGTAAAACTACAAATTTTGGGAAGATCTCTACAAAAGGGATTAGGGGAAGTTGCCCCCTTAATTCCCTATGTTTTTTTTACCCTCCCCCCTCCTCAAATTAATTGTGCCAAATGATGGCAGGATCTGTACATATTTGGAAGCATTTAGATATGTAGGTTTCCACACGTACGTATTTATGCATTAGTGAATACATGTCTAAGTTCTGAAACACATGTATTGCCAACACTTATTGTGTAGGTTGCCTTTGTTGATGCTTTAGATGTTGACAATTGCAAAATGGCTGCTCCCATCACATGTTAGCCTGTACATATATGTGCATTCCTGCATGTACTATGTCATCAGATCCTTTTGTAAAATATTACTGGAATTGCACATGTCACTACCTGGACATCTTGATTCTGATTTCTTTATTTTTCCTTAAAATGGGGTTCCACATATTCATAATCATTTACTCATTACTGATCTCTGCTTCCAGAAAAATCACTATTTGCACTCAGTTATGTGTTCCCTTTTTATTTAAATGAGAAGTGTTTGTTCATTCTTCACATTAATCTCATTACTCATTTCCAGAACCACGTCAGTTCTTAAAGCAATTTTTATGTTTACTAATTATCCTTTTGTTTGTTTAGTGCAATGTTACATTCACATTTCACCTTTACTTGATATAACACCTAAGAGGAGCAAAGAGTGATCTTGGACAAGTCACTTAACCCTCCATTGCCTCAGGTACAATGTACCTTGAGCTACTACTGAAAAGGTGTGATCAAAATAAAATAAATAATATAAAACAGCTAACAGTTTACAATGGAAAATGCCAATTCCACTGTCTCCCCAGATCCAATCAATATAGGGAGCAAATTCCTGTCTAGAAATTGAATCCAAAGTCTGTGCAAGGCAATGTGCAATGCTGGCCCATTATTTCTTTTTTTAATAAATTGTGCATTGCATTGATTTTATCCATTTTATCTATACCAAGAACAATGCTCAGGGTCTTTTTCTGGCATGTTTATTTTTCACTCTGAGCCTTTGTTTCCTGTACTTTTCTAAGTATTTCTCAATTTGCGGGAAAACAGCACTAGTCTCCTGAATTGTTTAACAAGATTACAGAGTCATCATTTTAAATTTTCTAATGCTGCTCCCCTGGGGGCAGCCATCTTAGCATGAGCGTCACCAATTACCTTGCACCAATTGTTGTGTATCTGTTATGATGTCAGAAATCATATATTTCACACAGTGCACATTTTAATCCTTCTGATATGTGGGGATAACTTAATAACAGGGCACCAATGTCTCTTTGGAACTTGTTACTTCTTTCTATTTGTTCCCAAATAAATTGTCTTATTATTTATTTTATTTATTGCATTTGTACCCCACATTATCCCACCTTTTTGCAGGCTCAATGTGGCTTACAGAGTAAGGTTATGATAGAGTCAAGACATGATTTAAATACAGTTGATCATAAGCTGAGGTACAAGAGGATTTAGATGGGTGGATGTTGGGTAGGTTGTGTGAGAAGTGTTTTAGGTGTGTTTAGGTGGATTGGGGGATGATTTGTATCATTGAGGGTGACTTTTGTAAGCTTTTTTAAAGAGGTGTGTTTTCAGAGCTTTGCGGAAGCTGGTTAGATTGTTCATTGTTTTCAGGGTTTTGGGTAGCGCATTCCAAAACTGTGTGCTTTTGTATGCGAAGGTCGTAGCATAAGCCTGTTTGTATTTCACTCCTTTGCAGCTGGGGAAATTCAGATTTAGGAATTTGCGGGCCGATCTTTTGGCATTTCTGGGCGGTAGGTCCACTAGGTTTAGCATATAAAGTGGGGCATCTGCGTGAATGATTTTGTGCACGGTTGTGCAGATTTTGAACTCAATTCGTTCCTTGAGTGGAAGCCAATGTAGTTTCTCTCTTAGGAAGATTTTGAAAACTTTTTTATTTGAAAAATATGTTTTAGGTAAATGCTAAGAGATTAGGATTTTTTAAAAATTTCTTTTTAATTCAATATCATTTAATTGTTATTTTCCTGGATTTACTCCAGTCTTTGATTTCTTACCCACTTTGAATGTTTGAGGTATTAGTGGGCTATAAGGCATGACATGTAATGTGTGCACATATGCACATACATTTTTTAATTTATTTGGATTTTGCTCACACCTTTTCAGTAGTAGCTCAAGGTGAGTTACATTCAAGTACACTGGGTATTTTCCTATTCCTGGAGGGCTCACAATCTAAGTTGGTATCTGAGACAACAGAGGGTTAAGTGACTTGCCCAAGATCACAAGGAGCAGTAGTGGGATTTGAATCAGCCACATCTGAATGTCAAGTGCCACTATTTAAGCATATATATATGCAATCACTATGTAAACGTTAGCAACCTATGTTATAGAATTGTCCCTACAGTGACTGTAAAGTTTATGCACTCTGAACAGAGAGTACTCGCAATACTTAGAAAAACTCAAGTTAACTTACCATAAAAGATTCATTTGGACTGCCTGGAATAAACCTTGAAGTCTATGATGGCCTCTCTTTTCAATCTATGATTAACTATGCATGAAGACAATAAACTTGCTAATAGAAACACCTCAAACACTAACATGCAAGTTACACTGAAAAGCTAAGTCCTCTGTTGAAAAGGGGGAAGAAAAAGACTTCAGAGGCTCAGCCTACTGTCTCCAATTAAAGACAAACTTTCTGCTAAGTGAGCTTCATCGGTATCAAAAAACCTCCCCAATCGCTTCTTTATAATTGCATTATTTTTGAAAATTAAAAAAAAAATGTTCATATTAAATTTGTTATATCAATATGAACATATCTTCATAATTCCACAATGCATCAAACTTTTCCGACTGAAAAATATGAAGTAGCTGGGACACTAGTTTTCACGGGTTTGCTCAACAGAGTGCCTCTGTTTCACACAGGGGCGTAGCTACGTAGGGCCACGGGGGCATTAGCCCCCACAGATTACGCTCTGGCCCACTCTACATTTGACCCCCCACCACCGCCGCCCGCCTGCCACATCAGGTACCTTGTTTCAGGGCTGTGCCAACACGGTAAGCGAGGTAAGCATGGCAGGAGGGCGCCATCCTCTGGGGGGCGCCCCGCCGCACCATGCTTACCTCGCCCTCTTCTCCCCAGATCCTTTTCCTTTTTTTTTTTTTGTTTAAATTTACCGCTGTCCGGCGGCGTTAGTGAGGAGGCGGCGCTCCCCCGCCCCGACGTGTCAGTCTTCCCTTCGCTCAGTTCCGCCTTCTTCTGACATCAGAAATGACATCAGAAGAAGGCGGGACACTGAGCGCAGGGAAGACTGACACGTCGGGGCGGGGGAGCGCCGCCTCCTTCTCACTAACGCTATGCTGCCGCCGGACAGAGATATATTTAAACAAAAAAAAAAAAAGGAAAAGGATCTGGGGAGAAGAGGGTGGGTAGTGTAGCGATCGCTTTCGGGGGGGGGGGGCGGGGGGGCCAACTGCAGGGGGGCGCCGGAGACCCTAGGCACGGCCCTGCATTGTTTGCTGGCGGGGGTCCCCAATCCCTGCCAGCCGAAGAGTCTTCGTCAGCACCAGTTGACTCCGGCGCCTTTGTGGTGTGAACATCTGTTTCTGACGCTTTACATCCTGCATGGGGCTACATGCACGGTGCAGGACGTAAGGCGTCAGAAACAGATGATCACACCACGAAGGCGCCGGAGTCAACCGGCGCTGAAGAAGACTTTTCGGCTGGCAGGGATTGGGGACCCCCGCCAGCAAACAAGGTACCTGATGCGGCAGCGGGGCAGGGGGCGGGCGGTGGCAGCGGGGTCCAAAGTGGGGGGGGGGGGGTCGGTGGCTAAACAGTGCCCCCTCCACCCCGTCGAGGTCTGGCTGTGCCCCTGGTTTCACATAACGCTTCCTCAGGAGCAGAACCATTACCCATCGCGCTAGTGTGTACATTTTATGCAGCTTCCTTTTCTCATCTGCAATCTCCTAATGTTTAAAGTGAGAGATGCCCATGGTATTACCAAGTAATGACAGACCAAAGGCAAACTACTAACCTCTAACTTGTTGTTCTAGATTTAAAATGACTGCTACAGCCTGGTGAAGAATAAGCAGCTTTGTCTGTGGCTTTTCACTCTTCAGATGAAGCTGACACATGCGGCCCAGTTCCTTAAATGCTTCATTAATATCTCGAACACGTAGACGCTCTCTGGCATTGTTGGCCATTCTCCTTTCCTTTTCCCTTTCCAATTTCTGTTCTGGATTCAGATCTTCATCTTCATTAGTGCTACTGGTAAATTGAATAAAACAATGTCAGTGCCTGGACAGGGTCATATCTATACTGTTAAACTCAGAAAGAAGGTAAGAGGCAAAGGGCTTCACCACTCAATCACATATCAACAAATAATGATCAAAAAATCCATCTTAATAAAAATCACTTTATTGAAAGACTGCAGATAAAGCAAGAAAGGATAGCAGCTGAACCCTGACAAAACAGACTCACAAGTGCTTCCTGTTCAAACCTCCTCCAGTACTAAATATTTAGGTGAGTGGCTTCTGCACCAGGACCAGATTTAAGATTATGGCACTCAGAGGTAGAGGACTGGCAGGGAAGAGATCCTCCAAAGATGTGGGAAATAGAGAGCCTTAGTTTTAGAATTTGGTGCCGTAGGTACATATTTGTGCTGCCTATGCCTAAATCCAGTCTGCTCAGTATTATTTTTCAAAATATTCAGCTATCCACTGTAAGAGATGATCGGCCTAATATTCAGCTAGCAGCAGATAGTCAATACTGGGCCATGTCTGAGCACCAGCATTTAATATTTGGGCATATTTTGCCAGATAAATCCTAGCCGGTTAAGTACGATATTCATCTGCTCTTAACTGGCTAAATGCCAACTCTGCCCCCAGAAAGCTCACAAAATAGCCAGTTTCAGCTTAGGCCGTAACCCCCCATATTCTGTAAAAGTTGCCAAAAATTGCTCACACAAATTTGGGCACATATCCAATTTGCAAGACCAATTTAATTAAATAATCTAATTAGTGCCAATAATTGGCTTAACAAGCAATTATTGGCTCTAATTAAATTTAATTGAACTTTACGTGCGTAAATTTAGGAACAGGATCTGTGCCTAAATTTTACGCCTGATCTGAAAAGGGGGGTGTGGAAATGGGAGGGTCATGTGTGGAACGGGGCATTCCTAAAATTAACACGCGCTGTTATAGAATAATGGGGTAGGCATGTACATTTGCACTACGTTTCAGTTGGTGCAAATGGCCATACCTAAAGTTAGGCGTGATTCCTGGACGTAGGCACTATTCTATAAACCACGTCTAACTGCAGCTTATAGAATAGCGCTTTTTTCGGTGCTGATTTTTTTTGGTGCCATATATAGAATCTAGCCCTAACTGGGAATTTTCAGTGTTACTATCTGGTTAAGTGCTGCTAAATATGCCTGGCTAGGCCTGGATAAGCAATTTAAATGGCTAAAACGCTTTGAATATCGACCCTGATATTTTTTACGCAGCTAAACTTTATAGTAAATGTTATGGTAAAAGCCCCTTTGCTTTCGCCTTTATAATGGGTATTTCTGTTCCCACAAAAGATTAATGTACTTTAATCTGTTTCTGTGAGCAAAATTAGTAACTTTCAACTGCATCATAGAAGAATAACAATGTGTTCTTAGTTTAATCTCACAGAAAAATGATGTCTTCTCTTATTATGCTGAATTTCCTGGTAAAAGACAGAAATTCTTTATATGGGCATCACTGAATCAACGTTTGGGCCAGGAGTGGGCACCCTTTTAGGCTGCAATAGGGGGAGGGGCCAAGCAGGTGATCTGTGGAGGAGGATCTCTCCTGGAATTAGAGCCTGAGAAATGGAGGTCAAAGACATGCAATGGTAATATCATTTCCCAGGGGAGGACTGTGATCGGGGCCCTCGAGCAGTAAATTGAGGCCCATTTAGTCACCTGCCACCCCAACGCTATACCGCTGCCCCCCTCCTGCACCACCACCATCCCCGGTCCTACTTTGAAGGGTCTGGTGGTCTAGTGGCTTCTTTGGGGGCAGGAAAGAACCCCACTCTTTCCTGTCCGTTATTACTACTGTGTCTAGCAGTGGCAGCGGTGCCACTGTTTTTCAAAATGGCTGCCGAGACTTACCGCAGTAGTCTTGCGGGTCTTGGCAACCATTTTTAAAACAGTGGCGCCGATGGCACCATGCACAGTAGCAGCAGTGGGCAGCAGCGAGTGGGATTCTTTCCTGCCCCACAGAGGCCACCAGACCATCAGGCTCTTCAAGGTAGATCCGGGGAGGGCTGCAATGTGCTGTGATGGCGGCCAACTGGGCAGAGCCTATGGGCCCCCTACAGCCTCTGGAACCTCTAGCACTGCCCGGTTGCCCAAATGATCAGTCCGCACCTGTCATTTCCTGTCCATAGTCATCACTTCCAGGCTGTGGCTGCAGGCTGAATCAACTGTGGATAGGATCAAACCTTTCAGCACAATGGATGTGGTCTGCAGACTGTAGTTAGCTCACCTCTGATTTTCAAGGTGTAATAAAGCCATTTTGAAATGGTTGTCCTCATTAAGACACTGAAGAATGCGCTGTTGCACCTAGGAACTCAACAGTGTGATTTAACAAAATGCTTGCTGTACCTTTCTAGTTAGCAAGTTCATCAGCTTTGAAAATTGCCTTTAAAAATCTATGACCCCACTGCTTACTCAGTGTTCCGTTTAGTTGATTACATTACAATAACAACATTCTCATCATCCAGGGCAGATGGTATCGCATCAGAGAATGCTAAACATAATCTTAATAGAGATCACAGCTTATCACTCATCAGGCCAATATTCAGCCACTGAGGTCAGTGGTTTTTTAAAACGCTGACTGTGGCAGTCAAAACAAATCCTGATATTTCGGCACCATTATCCGGGATAAGGCAGTGAGCACCTGAACTTATCATGTTAGTGGCATATAGTCTGCTATCCAGATAACTTATGACAGATAGAAAGCTATCCTAAGTTATCTGGATAGCAGACTGAATGTAACAAAAAAAAAAAAAAATCTGGGCAAGTTCCAGGACCATCTGCGCTCTGCCCTGGCATGATCTACATTGCGTCTATAGTGTCTCTTGGAAGGTAATGCGGCTTGTTGTATCATCCGGCAACCTTGTTTGCAACTACCCCAGAAGCAGGTTCTTTGGAACCAAAACACCATGATGGTTTGAGAGTGGGCGTCAGGAGTTTAAATCACCTCCAGCGCCTTTGTGTCAGTTAAGTACTGGGGTCACCGATTTTAATTTTTACTTTTAAAGTGGAATAAACGGTTGTTAAGAATCAAAAATAAAATTGAATATTTGTCATCAGAGGCAAGGTAAAATTATGTATCATACCTGATAATTTTCTTTCCATTAATCATAGCTGATCAATCCATAGACTGGTGGGTTGTGTCCATCTACCAGCAGGTGGAGATAGAGAGCAATCCTTTTGCCTCCCTATATGTGGTCATGTGCTGCCGGAAACTCCTCAGTATGTCGATATCAAAGCTCCATCCGCAGGACTCAGCACTTAGAGAATTATACCCACAAAGGGACACTCTGCCCAGCTCACCACCGCAGAAACGGGGGAGGGGAATTAACCCAGCTCATCCCCACACAAGTGGGGGAGGGGAATCCGTCCAGCTCATCCCCGCGGAGCGGGGGAGGGACACCACCCCGCCGCTGCGGGGAGATCTGGCTTATCCTGCAAACGCAACCGCGGGAGGAGCTGACTGACCCTAACACCGTCGAAGCGGGAGGGGTACAAAGCTGCCCTACAGCCGCACGAAGCGGGAGGGAGCGCCGGCAGAATTTAGGTCTCAATCCAGCCCCGTAAAACGGAGGGGAGAGGAATGCAGCAGCTCATTGTAACACAAAATCGTTTCAACTCCTGAAGAATCCAATTGAAAAAACTTGAACACGAAGTCCTCCTGAACAGGAACTGAAGACTAAACTTGAACCTGAAATGCAACCAGAATATAAACAGTACAGATATCTGGGAGGGGCTATGGATTGATCAGCTATGATTAATGGAAAGAAAATTATCAGGTATGATACATAATTTTACCTTCCATATCATCATGCTGATCAATTCATAGACTGGTGGGATGTACCAAAGCAGTACTCACCCAGGGCGGGACATAGAAATCCCTGACCGCAACAAAGAAGCTCCAAACCGGGCCTCTGCCCGAGCAGCCACAGTCAAGCGGTAATGCCTGGAGAAGGTATGAGCCGATGCCCAAGTTGCCACCTTGCAAATCTCTTCCAAGGAGACGGACCCGGCCTCCGCCATCGAGGCCGCCTGAGCTCTAGTGGAGTGAGCCTTCAGCCGGATAGGCGGCACCTTCCCCGCGGCCACATAAGCCGCTGCAATGGCTTCCTTGACCCATCTTGCCACTGTAGGCTTAGCAGCCTGCAGACCCTTACGAGGACCTGCAAACAGGACAAACAGATGATCCGACTTCCGGAAATCATTGGTCACTTCCAAGTATCTGATGATGACTCGTCTCACATCTAGATATTTGAGAGCAGAGTACTCCTCTGGGTAGTCCTCCCTACGAAAGGATGGGAGACAGAGCTGCTGATTCACGTGGAAGCGAGAAACAATCTTGGGCAGGAAGGAAGGCACTGTGCGAACAGACACTCCTGCCTCAGTGAACTGTAGAAAGGGCTCTCGACATGATAGCGCCTGGAGCTCGGAAACTCTTCTGGCTGAAGTGATAGCCACCAAAAAGACTGCTTTCAACGTCAGGTCTTTCAGAGATGCCCTCGACAAGGGTTCAAAAGGCGGCTTCTGCAAGGCTCTTAGCATTAGACTGAGATTCCACGCAGGTACCACTGAGTGCAGAGGAGGGCGCAGGTGATTAACTCCCTTGAGAAAGCGCACCACATCTGGCTGCGAAGCCAGGGAAGCACCCTTCAGGCGGCCCCTGAAGCAAGCCAGAGCCACTACCTGGACTTTAAGGGAACTGAGCGACAGGCCTTTCTCCAGACCTTCTTGCAGGAACGCCAACACTGAAGAAATTGGAGCAGTGAAGGGAGAAAGGGAGCCTGCCTCACACCACGATGCAAAGGTACGCCAAACCCTGGCGTAAGCAGTAGAAGTAGAGCGCTTCCTCGCTCTCAGCATAGTGGCGATGATCTTGTCTGAGAAGCCTTTCTTCCTCAGACGCTGCCGCTCAATAGCCAGGCCGTAAGACCAAAGGGGGAGGGATCCTCCATCACCACGGGACCCTGATGCAACAGGCCCTGCTCCGCTGGCAGTCGCAGAGGTCCGTCCACTGAGAGCCTGATCAAGTCCACATACCAGGGACGTCTGGGCCAGTCCGGACCCACCAGGATTACCCGGCCCGGATGCTTTGCCACCCGGTCTAGTACCCTGCCCATCATGGGCCAGGGCGGGAACACATAGAGAAGCTCCTGTGTCGGCCACTGTTGGAGAAGAGCATCTACTCCCAGAGATCGAGGGTCCCGTCCTCTGCTGAAAAAGCGCGGCACTTTGCAATTGGCCGATGACACCATCAGGTCTAGGCTCGGCTGGCCCCAGCGCTTCGTGATGTCCAAGAACGCCTGAGCCGATAGCTGCCACTCTCCGGAATCCAAGGTATGGTGACTGAGAAAGTCCGCCTTGACATTCATGACTTCAGCAATGTGGGCCGCCGACAGCTGTTCCAGGTTCGCTTCCGCCCACTGGCATAGATTCATGGCCTCCTTGGCTAGAGGGGTGCTCTTGGTACCTCCCTGGCGATTGACATAGGCCACAGCCGAGGCATTGTCCAACAGGACCCGTACTGGCTTCAACGCCAGTACTGGGAGAAACTCCAAAAGCGCCAACCGAATGGCTCTGAGTTCCAGGAGGTTGCTAGACCACTTTGCCTCTGCAGGAGACCAGAGCCCCTGTGCTGTCCTTCCCAAGCAATGGGCTCCCTAGCCCGTCAAAGAGGCGTCCGTCGTGACGACAACCCACTCCGGGGTCAAAAGAGGCATCCCTGCGGACAACTTGTCTGTCCTCAGCCACCAGCTCAGCGCCTTGCGCACCGCTAGGTCCAAGGGAAGGCGCACAGCGTAATCCTCCGTCACTGGAGTCCAGCGCTGCAGCAGAGAGAGTTGTAGTGGTCTCATATGAGCCCTGGCCCAGGGCACTACTTCCATCGTGGCAGTCATAGAGCCCAACAGCTGCACATAGTCCCAAGCCCGAAGAGGAGAGGCTACTAGGAACTGGTCCACCTGAGCCTGAAGCTTGACAATTCGATTGTCCGGCAGGAACACTCTGCCCACTTGGGTGTCGAAACGAACTCCCAGATATTCCAGGGACTGAGTCGGGCGCAGCTGGCTTTTCTCCCAGTTGATGATCCACCCCAGGGAGCTCAGAAGAGCAATCACCCGGTCTACAGCTCTGCCGCACTCTGCATGAGAGGGGGCTCGGATCAACCAGTCGTCCAGATAAGGATGGACTTGTACTCCTTCCTTTCGTAGGAAGGCCGCGATGACCACCATTACTTTGGAGAAGGTCCGCGGAGCAGTAGCCAACCCGAACGGGAGGGCTCTGAACTGGAAGTGTCGGCCCAGGACTGCAAAACGCAGAAAGCGTCGATGAGGAGGCCAGATGGGAATATGCAGGTAAGCTTCCTTGATGTCCAAGGATGCCAGGAACTCCCCTGCCTTCACTGCCGCTATAACAGAGCGGAGAGTCTCCATTCGGAAGTGCCGAACTTTCAAGGCCCGATTGACCCCTTTGAGGTCGAGGATAGGCCGTACAGAACCTCCTTTCTTTGGTACCACAAAGTAAATAGAGTAACGTCCCTTGCCAAGCTGATCTTCTGGCACCGGAACGACTGCACCCAGGCGGATCAGATTGTCCAAAGTCTGCTGCACTGCCACAGCTTTGACCGGAGACTTGCAGGGAGAGTGTACAAACCCGTCTCTTAAGGGTCGGCAGAACTCTAGCTTGTAGCCATCTCTGATGACTTCCAGCACCCAAGCGTCTGAAGTTACCCTGGTCCACTCGCCCAGAAACGAGGACAGGCGTCCTCCAATCTGCACTGGGCCATGGACCAGGGCCCCGTCATTGGGTACGAGACCCTGGGGGAAGACCGGAGGAAGCACCTCCGGGACGGCGGTCTCTGTGAAAGGAATGCTGCTTGGGGGAGAAGTTCCTCTTGAAGGAAGAGGGGGCAGAGGAGCCCGACTTGCCTGGGCGATACCGACGGGCTTCCTGAAACCGTCCTTTGGAGTTACCAGGGCGAGCACTGGCCCGAGCCCTGACCTCTGGTAACCTCTTGCCCTTAGACGTGCCGAGATCGGTCACAATTTTGTCCAGCTCGACCCAAAAAAGCAGCTTGCCTTTAAAAGGCAACTTAGCCAGGCGAGACTTAGAGGCGTGGTCTGCAGACCAATGTTTCAGCCAAAGCCACCGCCGCGCAGAGACTGTCTGAGCCACACCTTTAGCTGAGGCTCTCAAGACATCATACAGCAAGTCTGCCAAATAAGCCAAGCCCGATTCCAGGGCCGGCCAATCAGCCCTCAAGGAAGGATCTGAGGGGGAAGCCCGCTGCACAATCGTCAGGCACGCCCTGGCCACATAGGAGTCGCAAACTGAGGCCTGCAAACTTAAAGCAGCCACCTCGAAGGACGACCTTAAGGCCGCCTCCAATCTTCTGTCTTGGGCGTCCTTTAGGGCCGTGCCACCTTCCACCGGCAACGCCGTTTTCTTAGTCACCGCAGTGATTAAAGAATCCACGGTAGGCCAAAGAAAGGCCTCCCGTTCACCTTCAGGCAGAGGATAGAGGCGGGACATAGCCCTAGCCACTTTAAGGCTCGCTTCTGGGACATCCCATTGAGCCGAAATCAAGGTGCGCATGGCCTCATGCACGTGGAAGGTTCTAGGCGGGTGCTTCATCCCCAGCATAATGGCGGAGCCAACAGAGGCTGAGGGAGAGACGTCCTCCGGAGAGGAAATCTTTAAAATGCTCATGGCCTGCACTAACAGGTTGGGCAAATCCTCTGAGCGAAATATCCGCGCTGCAGAGGGGTCATCCGCTCCATCCGAGCGGGAATCCGTCTCCTCCAAGGAATCCCCAAAGGACCGTTGGGAGAACTCAGATACGCTGCCCTCATCTACATCAGAGGAGACAGAGTCCTCTAGGGCCTGGAAATCCACCCGAGGGCGTTTGCTTCCGGAGGCTTCAACCCCTTTATCAGACAGGGGGGCAGGGGCAGCGGTTTGCATAAGAAAAGCCTGATGCAGTAGCAAAATGAACTCAGGGGAGAACCCCCCCCCCCCAAACAGTGCACTTCTGCAGCTTGCCCTAGCCGCACCCTCAACCGGCGCTCGCAAGAGCGGGGGAGAAACGTGCTGCGCATCCAAAATGGCGTCCGGCGCAAAACTCCGAGGAGCCGCGCGGGAAGAACGGCGCTTAACTTTGGCCGCTTTCTTACCGTCGCCCGAATCAAGGGCAACCATAGTATTAACGTCTCCCAGCTCGAGGGCGGCCCAAGAAGAAGCCGTCCGAGCAGAGTGGCCGGCCAACATGGAGTGGGCGAGCAGCGGGGGATGGGCGCTTATGGCGGGAAAAACCGCCGCACCGGAGGAAGAACCGGGACACTGACCGGCCTCCAAACTGATGCTTAACAAAGGCGATTCAGGTTTTGAAATCCCCGCATCCCCACCCACGCGGTCCGGGGAGCGAATCCTCGCGCCCTCGCCCTCCGATGCCATAAGCCACGTGAAGACCGAATGGGGAACCCCCTGCCCGCTATAAAAAGGTAAAATTACCTGCTTCTCGCTCCGAGCTGTAACGAACTGGTGTCCTAGTGAGCAGCTGCAATAAACGTTGAAATAAACGTTGAAATAAATGCCCTTAAAGACGTCCAAAATTTTTTTTTTTTAACGGAGCCAGTGGGAGGGGGGAGAAAAGGAGGGACCTGGCACCACCAGGTTTGCACTTGCTCAAGAAGAGCCCTCAACCCCAGGTACTCAACAAAACCTAAAAATTAGGCTTGGAGACCTAGCCAGAGCTGCTGCTGTGTGTGACCACCACCTGCTGAGATAGAGAACATACTGAGGAGTTTCCGGCAGCACATGACCACATATAGGGAGGCAAAAGGATTGCTCTCTATCTCCACCTGCTGGTAGATGGACACAACCCACCAGTCTATGGATTGATCAGCATGATGATATGGAAATGATTATTATGTGTGCAAGTACCGCAGATCTAGAATAGCTGTGGGCTATAAGAGATCTCATAGTCTATGAAATTGGTATATGATGCCTCTGAGCACACAGTTTTCTATAAAATAAAAATTTTCTATAAAACAAAAATAAACATTTTTGAATAATTTAGGAAGTGCACAATTAGTCAAATTCTGAGGCACTGTCTGGATAGTGCCTCTGAATAATCCAGTCAGCAGCACTTATCTGGTAGCAGGCGCTGTTACTCAGATATGAAATTCGGAATATTGACCTGCATATCTCTTAATACGGTGGCCCCTGATGGTCTAAATAGAGAAATCGAGTGGCTGAATATGTAAATGAGTATTTAAGTTCCAGAAGCCAGTTATACGCATGAGTGAACGTCCTTTTGGCCGTTTTTCACCTGCACATCACTGGAGTATTTAAACCCCTGGGATCCCATAGCTAGCTATGCGCATGAGTGAGCGTCCTAGTGACGGTTTCACTTAGGCATCGCTGGAGTTGAGCATCCACCCACCTTCAGGAGCCGGTAAGGTAGATTTGGATTAGTTTTTCAAATAATTTGAATGAATGTTGTGGGTAGTTTGTATGGTATAATTCATTGTCATTTTTGTTTAGAACAAGACCCCTGAAGACGCTGAGTTCAGTGAAACATGATGTAAATGGTTGTAGTAAATGGTGTGTAAATGTTAAGTGTGGATGAGAGAGAATGATAGAGTATGGGTGTAAGTAGGAAATGTTAATGACTATGAGTTAAGATTTTTCTGAATAAAGATTAAAGAGTTTTTTGGCATTTTCAACGGTTGTTGTTATAAATATATTCATTGATATTCGACCAATTATCGAGTATGAACCTTGATTAGCATAGTGTTAATAGGCACAGGAATCCTTCTAATAGCCTGATGGGAGGCAGAAATTCCTTGCTAAGGCTCACCTCACTAAAAGTAGGGCAGCTCGCTGGAAATTTAGAAACCCATATGAGAATCTGTTGATCAAGTGTTTTATATCACATGCATTGTTGGTTTAATCAGGAATTCATGGGAATGGGACTTGATATACCTCCTTTCTGTGCTTATTGCAACTACATTCAAAGCACAACACATAGTATATACAGGTACTTATTTGTACTTGGGGCAATGGGGGGGGGGGGGGGGGGGTTAAGTGACTTGCCCAGAGTCACAAGGAGCTGCAATGGGACTTGAACCCAGTTCCCCAGGATCAAGGTCTGCTGCACTAACCACTAGGCTACTCCTCTACTCCACTCATGAGTGTGAGTGTTGGGCAGACTGGCTGGACCTTTCAGGTCTTTATCTGCCATCATTTACTATGTTCCCTGGCATTATGGTCAGGACAATCCTATCCATCTTACCTAATCACTTCAGAGTATGGAGAGTTAACACAAGTTAGAAAGTACATTAAGTATTCCATGACTTCCCAGTTCTACGATATTTTTGACCCAGCAAATTTCAGCTACTTCTTTATACTTTCAACTCAGTCTTTACTATGTCTGGGATCTGATGCCACCAATTTGCAATTACAGCTATCCTGGGATGTTCCCCTCATTTATATCTCCTATAGCATGCATAGTCTAGTCATTGCAATGACGAACCTAGGCTGGGGGAGCTATACACCAGAGCTCCTTCTGTAACCCTGCAATTGTGGGCCCTGAACCTAGCCACCAGGTATCACTCTAAGCCCCTCTGCAGCAACCTCAACCCCAGCCAAATCAAGGAGTGAAAGAACCTGGTGCAGGGATCAAAACACAGACCTTCTGCATAGCATCATCTAGCTGAGCCACTAGGCTGTGTCACCTTTATGACTTTTAAAACACTGCTTGGACCAGGGCCAGCCCAGTGGTCCAGTGAGAGTGTTGCATACTCATGTGGGGAGGGGGGAGGTGTTAAGTTTAATTTCCAGGTCAGGCCTTCTGTTTCCTGAGCTGGTTGGTGCTGGGGATGCTGAAGTGTTAATGCTCATGGCCCCTACATAGGAAAGGAAGTCATCATCTAATGGTGGCTCTTAGTGGCCCATATTTAGAATGTGTAATTGCAGCAAAACAGAAAGACAGAGCCATAGTGAGATATGTGCAGTTAATGTGGCTGCATAGAGTATAAGGAAGGCAGGGCACCAAAATAGTGCCCTGTCCATTGCCTCCCCTATTTGGCCACAACGAAGTGGGTGGGGTAGGATGGGAATGTTTCTGGTTTAGGATAGTCCTGCAGAAGGAGCCCTGGTGCATGATCTCTATCTGAAGATTATCTTTGCAGTGACTGAGCTAACTTGGGAGGGGATATGAAATAAGAGAAAAAAAATCCCTTTAGTAGTTGCAAATGAAGGGTCATGTCATGGTGCCAATTTCAGGCCTGGTTTCGATGCAGTTAGAAGCTCAAATGACCAGAAAGCTGTTGAAGCCTCCCTCTCCCCTCCAAAACCCCCTAAAACATTGCCACCACCAGGGCTAAATTTCTGGGGTAAAGGCCAAGAATGCGGTTCTGACTGCTTCTTAGACTCTAGAGCAGCAGGAGTGTTTGTTACAGATCCTCCCTTCCAGGAAGTTTGCAGGGAAGAAGCTGAGCCTGGAGGGAGCAGAGAATAGTCACTTTGTTCTCTATTCCAGCCCAGGCCTGGCATTGGGGGGGGGGGGGGGGGGGGCAAACAGGGCAGCTGTCCTGGGCCCCACACCTCCAGGGTCCCCCCAGTCCAGGCATATCTTCCCCTTCTCCAACCACAGTCCGTCTCCTCCTCCCTCCCAATCTTCTTTAAAAATGTATTTCCCTTCTCAGAGGGGCCCTGGCATGGGCATCCGTTCTCACAAGCTGCCTGTGGCTGCCTCGAAGGTTTCCCTCTCTGCCGCGATCCACCCCCCCTATGACGCAATTTCCGGTTTCTGCCTGGGTGGATTGAGGCAGAGAGGGAAAGCTTCGGGGCAGCCGGTGGTAGCTTGTGAGAATAGCTGCTGTGCCGGGGCCCCTCTGAGAAGGCCACAAAGTGAGGGAAACGGAGGGAGATGGTGGGAAGAAGGGGAAGAGATGCCCGGACTGCGTAGCAATGCAGGTGGGGAGGGAGGATCAGGGACCCCCCTCCTTCATTTCTGCCCTGGGCCCCACCTTGTCTAAAACTGGCCCTGATCCAGCCTTTCTTCTCCTGTTGCTCCTGAAGAAGTAAACAGATATATTTCTTTTCTTGATATAGACCTTATGCTTAAAACATTAATTCATGTCACAAGGTACTATGATTTGGACACTGATCAGAAGACAGATGTGGAGTCTTGGGAAAAAGATGCAGCCCAGAACAGCAGATAAGTGATGATTATTATTTTACACATGGTTCTATGAAATATATTGGACTCACAGGATCAATGATGAATGTACGACTGAGGCATCAGTTTGAATGAATTCATTGAGGTGATCTATCAAATTTGAAAGCCCTACTCTTTTCAATATTTATGAGTGCTCTTTTAAATATATACTGTAGATTATGTAAAAACTTTTTGAATTATATGTTTATGAGGAGCTTGTTTTATTTAGTTTTATTTTTTGCTCTTCATTGAATTTTATATGTGAATCTTTGATTTAGTTTCTGAATATGCAACAGAACAGCCACACAAGTCCACTCTAAATTAGCTATACATACATGTTTGTATAGAGAAAAACCTACATGGCCTCATTTTCTAAAGCATACTAATATACTAGCAAGCATCGATGCACATTAATACACGATAATATGAGTTATGTACCTATTTGGCCCCACTGACAATAATGGGGCTTGCATTCAATAGCATGCATTGTATTGCATTAATGTGCATTAAACACATGTTAGTACATAAGGCCCTTAACTTGCAAACAAAAAGTTTAAAAAAGCCCAATTTACACATGCATATAATTTTTCTGTAGCAGAATGCATCACAGCCGTAGCATCCTAGGTGAGAATAACATCGGCACACTAAACACATAGGAAGCCTAAGTTTAGTTTTATTCCAAACCTTCAGGGAAGACTCTAAGTTGCATGTTTTATGTGCCATCTCTGCTGACAAAACAGTGTTGAAGGACCTCAAAGGTAGATCCCCTTTTCCTCCATAAGGTTACCAAAGGAGCTAGGTCGTTAAAAGTAAACTTTGGATGACTTTGGCAGGCCTGTCATTCTCCCTCGCCTACAATTCTGACCACTGCCTCCCTTTTAAGGGGATAATTTTATAAAGGACTTGAGCACGTAAAGAAACATAGTCCCCTGTATGCAAGTACCAAGTTGCAAATGACTTCTGGTGGCCACTACTCGTGGCACAGTTTCTTGGCGGACAACTGAGCTGCATGGTTAGCCATTGTCTTCCCCAGTCATTTTATCCCCGGGTACTCATTTACCGACTGAAACTGGATGGCTGGCTATTTGACAGAAATTCCAGTGCAGGATTTGAACTCAGATC
The DNA here is from genome assembly GCF_901765095.1 of Microcaecilia unicolor. Taxonomy (NCBI): domain Eukaryota; kingdom Metazoa; phylum Chordata; class Amphibia; order Gymnophiona; family Siphonopidae; genus Microcaecilia; species Microcaecilia unicolor. The sequence goes on from NC_044031.1 coordinate 704,855,386, forward strand.
ATGGGTGCAGTAGGCAAGTGACCCACCAGTCGCACCAAGAGATCAGCATTTTACTTGTTAGGATCTTTTTTTTTTTTTTATTTATAATTTTCAAATAATACAAACCATGTATATACATACAAAGAATGTTAGAAAATGATATTACAGGATATCTCCAAAACTCTAACACAATAAGGTAATAGTTCTTCTTACTTTGACCACAATAAGTCAGACAAGATACTAGGAATTAAGCTAAGGAATTATTTTCTTAATAGTTAATTGAGAGGAAAAGACACATAAACCAACTAGCTGATATTACTAGCATATCAAACTGTGTGATGATTCAGGTAGATCCAATACCACCACTTTCCTCTTTGGCAACCACCCATGCCTGCAATTTCTCATGGTCAAGAAACACATAGTTAACATCATTTAAAGAAACAAAACATCTACATAAATATTTCAGTACAAAAGATCCACCTAATGCGAGTATTCGTGGCTTTAACGCCAGAAACTCTCGCCTTCTTTTCTGCGTTTCTTTATTCAGATCAGGAAAAACTTGTATCTTGGCCCCCAGGAATAATGCTTTCATATGTTTAAAATATAAACGAAAAATGTTATTCCTATCCGGCTCCAGTGCAAAGGTCACAAGGAGAGTGGTACGGTGAGTTATCACCTCTAGAGAACTTTCCAGAAATTCTGTAAGGTTAAGTCCAGGTTGAGAGCCTTGGGAGGGAGTTCTGATTCCTGAAATATATTGAGCTCTGGTAATTGGTGGAAAACCCTCTACCGGAACTCCCAGAATTTCACCGAAGTAATTTTTTAACATGTCTATTGCTGGAATCAGTGGAGACTTTGGGAAATTTAGAAATCTTAAATTGTTTCTCCTTCCTCGGTTATCAAGAAATTCTAGCTTCCTAGCTAGAATTTCCCTTTCTTTAACCATTACTCCTGTTAAGTTCTGCAGTTTTTGTGTCTCTTCTCCTAGTGTCTCAATTTTTCTCTCATTTTCTTGTAATCTCCCGGATAGGACACTTTGTTCTTGCTTTAAATCTAGATATTCTGTTTTAATGGAGCTTGTTACCTGGGTTAGGGTGGTATTAATTCCCTGGATAGCGTCCCACAGTGTCTCCATCGTTATAACAGCTGGTCTTATTTCCACTCGACTTCTCTCAGGAGCAGCCTCCAGAGTCAGGGGAGATATCAGGCTTTCAGCCCTTATACTACCAGCAGTGTTCCGTTCTGGGGTTGAGGTAGCGGCAGGGCCCCCTTCTGCAGCTCGAGATCTCACCACTTCGGAAGGGGCATTGAACTGCTTCCCTGCCGGCACTAAGCTGCTTCCGGGTCGAGGAGGAGCTGTAATCTGAGGCGGGCTTAGCGAAGCCGCCTCAATGCTTCGGTCCGTCTGACCAACATCGGGTCCCGTCAGCGTTGGCGTCTGTAGCTTCAACGCCTGGACTCCGAATTGTTCCAGCGTCTTTTGTTGGGTAGCCGGTTTCGCGGGGTCGGAGGAGGCTGAAGCCCCAGTCTTGCCCTTCCTCTTCCCCATAATATCAACGGGGAAGAGTGCTGCGTCCCAGGTATGTCCGCTAAGAAAATCAGGAGCTCCCAGACGTGCGTCCTCTCACGGCGCCATCTTGTCACCCAAAAAACCACTTGTTAGGATCTTATAAAATTGCCTGGGGTACACAAATGTTAAAAGAAGGCACACAGGACACAGCACCTGTGTGCGTGGGATTGGCACTTATGCACAATATTGCTCGGGTAACAGGAGCATCAAATACAGGCATATGACCATGTTGTTACCAGCACTGCTTTGGAGTAGTTAGTACATAAGTAATGCCATACTGGGAAAAGACCAAGGGTCCATCGAGCCCAGCATCCTGTCCACGACAGCGGCCAATCCAGGCCAAGGGCACCTGGCAAGCTTCCCAAACCTACAAACATTCTATACATGTTATTCCTGGAATTGTGGATTTTTCCCAAGTCCATTTAGTAGCGGTTTATGGACTTGTCCTTTAGGAAACCGTCCAACCCCTTTTTAAACTCTGCTAAGCTAACCGCCTTCACCACTTTCTCCGGCAACGAATTCCAGAGTTTAATTATACGTTGGGTGAAGAAAAATTATAAATATGTGCACTTGCTTTCCCTGAGGTAATTTTATTTAAAAGCATACAGCTGAATACAATGCCTTCATAGAACAGGCGCAACATATGCAGGTCTGTGCTGCTTCTGCCTGAGCGACCTGTTATAAAATTACCCTTCACAAGACTGATCAATGATTCTGCAATTATGATTTCTAATTGCATTTTCTCTTTCCAGCTCCCTATATCAAACTCAGATTAACACAGATAAAATCTCTTCAGTTATGTTGAACCACTCTAACAAAAAAAAAATAATGGCTGCTAATAAAACATAGCAGTCACACACAGTAATACTTTTCTTAGAAGCAATTACCATGTTCTTCCTCTAGATGTAATTTTTAAGTCCTTTTGGGACGATTCATCATCTGACCTCATATCGTCGGATAAAGCAGGGTCATGTGCGTTTTCATCCTTCTCTTTCCGCTCTAGTTTGATTTGTTCTGGACTGGACACTCCAGGCTGGCTCGGCAAACCACCCGACAATGCTTTGAATAAAACAACAGAATCCAAATAAGTATCCGTTAATCTCTGGCCAATAAATATAAACTGTCTCTTTTACAAACCAGGATAGTTTTTGCCACCAAATGATCTCATTAGTGAATATTTTTTAACCTTATTTTTATCTACATATTAAGGAGCACCCTCAGATATTCCCACTGTAATAACTCACAGATAAATCGCTGTGGTTTTTTTGTGGTACAGCACCTCATTCATCGGGTTGTTCCTTATTTTATTTTATCCCAATTCAAGTGCCATTTATTCAAGTGAATAAAACAAAGCAAAGCAAAACGATAAAAATGCAGATCACATTATCCAGAGGCAGGTAAATGATTTAATCATGAAAAAGGATAAATAGCTTTACCAATATTTAGAAAGCATTATATCACCATTACTTCACAGATCTCTGTTTGCCAGTGGATTAGTTGCTGCTCAAATTCACCCTGTTCCTTCTCCATAACTTTCAAAAATTCAGCAAGCCACAGACTTCTCAGATTGTTCATCTAGGGCCAGTGGCGTAGCCAAGGGTGGGCTCGGGTGGGCCCAGGCCCATCCACTTTGGGTTCAGGCCCACGCAGTAGCAGCACATCTATAATGTGGCTGGCAGGGATTCCCAAGCCCCACCAGCCAAAAACTCCCAACTGTCCCTCCTGCATACCTTTTAAATAGCAGATCTTCACCTGCAGGAAAGCAGCGACTGATACATACTGTTCGCACCGGCCCCGCAGCCTTCCCTCTGATGTATTCCCGCCTATGCGGAAACAGGAAGTTGCATCAGAGGAAAGGCTGTGGGGCCAGCATGAGCAGTGTGTATTAGTTGCTGCTCGCTGTTTGTGAAAATCTGCTATTTAAATGGTATTCAGGGAAGGGCGGATGTCTGAGAGACCATATGGATGCAGGCAAGAGAGGGAGCGACCAAATCACTTGTGAGACAAGGCAGACTTCTGCCCACCCATCTTGGGCCCAGGCCCACCCAAATTTGGGTGTCTGGCTATGCCCCCGTCTAGGACTAACCCTAAATAAATTCAGGGGCCCTTTTACAAAGATGTGGTAGGTTCCACGTGTGTGCAGTGCTCGCCAAAATGAGACTACTACCAGGCTAGTGCACCCCATGGCGGTAATTTCAGATTTGATGCGTGCCCATACTGCTGGGACAAATGATTTTTTAATTTCCTACCGCGCATGGTGTTTCCGGCATTAATCAGCGGTTGGCAAGTGCCGACTGGTCACCACGCATGTAGTGTGTGAGCCTTACTGCTAGATCAATGGGTGGCATTAAGGGCTCAGGCTGTAAATAGGCACACGCTGGTTTCAATTCTACTGCAGGCCCTTTTCCTGGCCCATTGAAAAAAAAAGCCCTTTTTCTCAGACGTGGTAAAAACTGGCCCAGCGCGCGTCAAAAACACACGTCCACACTACCACAGGCCACTTTTTGCCACAGCTTAGTAAAAGGACCCTTTAACGTTTTACCGTGGATAATGCACGGAAAGTGATGGGATCAATGTGTACTGCCATTTTACCAAAGCTCATGACAGACACGATGCCCCCTTTTGTCATCTTTAATATTCTCATTCAAAAGCTCAATCTTTCATAAATACTGAATGATGCAGCTGGTTACCTCTGTAGTTGTCTTGCGTTTTATGGTTGAGTTCTGTGCCTGCTGCAGATACCGCGCTGGAGAGGACTGAGTGGTTACTGTTGACACTTGAAGATTCTTCTCGATGATTACCAACCTAAATGAAAATAAAAATGCATTTTTAATACACCATAGCCTTCCTACAACTAAATAATTTACCAGTAGGTATAGGCTGTTGCAAGATTGATGAAGCTTACAAATTTTAAATATACCAAGTATTACACAGATATGTCTGAGGGGATTTTTTAAAGGTTTACTTATTTACCTAAAACGATCACTCTTAAAATGCCACGTTAAAAAGAGCTATAGAATTGCAGCATGACAAATTAATTTCCACATGACCTCTAGATCAGGTGTTCCTAAGCCCAGTCCTCCGGACACACCTAGCCATTGGAGCCGACTCTGTGGGTGCTTGAGCACCCCCAATATTGAGAAAAATCCTTGTATGTGTCCAGGGAGGGGTTATTTCCATTGGGCTTAGCACCCCCAATAATTTTGAAAAGTTGGCTCCTATGCACCTAGCTAGTCCAGTTTTCAGGATACACACAATGAATATGCTTGAGAGATTTGCATACAATGGGAGGCGGGGGTAATGCATGCAAATTTCTCACATGCATATTCATTGTGGAGACCCTGAAAACCTGACTGGCTGGGTATGTCTCAAGGACTGGGTTGAGAACTCTTGCTCTAGACCATGGGACCAGTGCTCTCAATGCACTCACTTACAGTGCTATGAAGTAAGTGCTGTCTATTGACCTTAACACTATTGCTAGCTGCACATGGTTCACGGTCAGCTGGAGCAGTAACCTAGTGGTTAGAGCAGACAACCAAAGAAGTCCAGTTCAAATCCTGCTGTTGCCCTGGTGATTTGGGGCATTAACCCTCCAATGACTCAGGTAAAAAAATCAGAACGCAAGCTACTACTGAAAAGGCCTGCGCTACATCTAAATAAACAAAATAAATCTATATTACTAAAATCAACTTGCATTCAATTTTATTTTACAAGCCCACAGTCAGGGATCTTAGCACAAGCATTAGATAATACACTGTGAAGATAGCACTTCTGCCTCAAACAAGAAGCAAAGCAGAACAAATCTTCTTTAAATGGATTCCTATTAGTCAGTTACAATATGGTGAATTAAAATAAATAGCAGTTTGTCACCCTTTGGCCATGTAACACAGTGAATTTGAAAAGAGGAAGACAATATACAAAGGCAAAAAGTAATTCTGGCTTTGGTCTATTACACTGTACTTTTTACATAGTGTCAACACACCTCGGCTATTCTAAGGCATCAGCAGACAGTAGAGTCACATTAACATGTCAACTTCACATTTAACACAATAACCACACTCATATTCTTGCACATTTTAATGAACACTGTTTTAAGGGGAAATTTGAAAAAGGATTTATACACGCATAAAAATACTGCCCTCCCCCAGGCATATAAGTATCTGTGATGAGAAGAAAGTGTGTACTTTTAGAGGCAGAGTTTGGGTGGAGTGCATACAAATTGATTTGTGTGTTTATAAAATGTGTGTGCATGTATTACTTCACATATATTACTGAAGACCACCCTGTTCAAGAAGGCCTACCTTCCCGACGTTACTTAGTTTACTTAATATCTGTTACAGCAAATATATGGACCTTAATAATTTTCTTTTATATTTTATTATCTTGTTTTAGATGATACGTTTACGATCACAATTTTTACTACGCCATTGTTTACTATGACATTGCTTATTGATATTGTAGCATACCCTTGTTATTGTGTAAGCCACATTGAGCCTGCAACTAGTGGGAAAATGTGGGGTATAAATGTGTTAAATAAATAAATAAATAAATATAAATTTACATTTAATCCTGAGAAGGTATAAATGTGTGTGGTTTCATTTCTGCAAGACTTGTGCTGGTATTTTATAGAGACGTATGAGAGGTTATTTTAGAAGCATTCCCATGGGTAAATGGCAACATTTACTGATATAGATTGGCCTACACTTGTAAAAAGGGCTACGTAAACTTGAAGATGCTTATTGCATGTAGGATTTCCTGGAGATACAGAGAGGGCAGGCAGAGGGAGTGGGTAGGACCTGCCTACAATATCAAACTCAATTCCCAATGAGGTAGAGGTCAGCATGTATAGCTGCAATGAAGCATGCTTAAGTGCCTGCAGAAAGGAACAGCTGTTAAGGGAAAGTTTAGGCCCCCTCCTCCAACTATGATCCATTTAATGACCACAGAACATATCCAACCCCCTCCCTGACTCCCCATCAGATCTCCCCTAAACTCAAAGCATCTGATCCCCCCATGAGACTCCCCTTGCAGCAATGAACCTCCTCCTGTCCCCTTGCCTCCTCATCCTCCAACCCCCAATCCTCATTCCCAGTCTTACTGGGGCCCCTTATTTGGCAGGCTAACTCCTAGTGGAAATACTGTAAAATTACCTTTAAGGGTCAATGTGGCCATATTTGCAACCACAGCTGTATATGCAGAAGCAAGTGGGCATTGCTCCTGCTCTATCTGGATACCAGAGGATCCAGTAAAGCCAGGGATGGGGATTGGAGGAGGGGGAACTCAAATTCTGCTACTTGCTCCCACACACATGGGGGATGTCTGCATGGTGTTTTTCCTCATGTGCAGCTTTTCATAACTGCTGCTCCCACTCCACATGGACAGAAATTACACATGCAGTTATGTACCTATTTTGCAAGAGGGTCTACGTTTGGCCTCTTGAAAATACTATGGGAATTCTCCATTTATCAACCTTGATGTATGAATTTCCCCCTCTCCACATACTATCTAAAATTTGCCTCACAAATGCCTCTTTGTTTTTATAAAATATCCAAAAACAGACGCTTACTTGACCTCTCTACCTAGGAGGCCTGATATTAAAAAAAAAAATGACCCTCTAGGTCATAGGTTCTCAACCTAATCCTTGGGACACACCTATCCTTGTGGCATATTTTGATACATGGATAAATACCAGGGATCTCAATTTGAAGTTTCAATTAAACTGTAGTAAGGATGAGGTTTCCTTTGTAGATATTAAGATCAAATATGAGAAGGGTATTTATTTATTTGAATTTTGCTCACACCTTTTTCAGTAGGAGCTCAAAGTGATTTATATTCAGGTACACTGGGTATTTCCCTGTCCCTGGAGGACTCACAATCTAATTTGGTACCTGAGGCAATGGAGGGTTAAGTGACTTGCCCAAGATCACAAGAAGCAGCAGGGGGGCTTGAACCGGCCACCTCTGGATGTCAAGACTGTTGCTCTAGCCACTAGGCCACTCACCCACTCCACTCCTACATTTAAGACTACCTTTTATTGTAAACCTACAGACGTAAACAAGATACTGCACTACAAGAGCTGTCATAATTTGGCGCTTAAGCATAATTTACCCTATAGTTAGTTTCTGAAAATTAAAAGAATATGCTCTGAGTGCCAAGATACAAAATATCAGGCTGGAGTATTGAATGCTAGATTTTATGACAGAGGCTACCCAGCCAAACATCAAGGAAGGTCTCATTAGAGCAGGACAACAAGAAAGGGGTTCCCTTTTGACTGTTTGACCAAAAAAAAACCCCCCTCAGGATAAAGTAGTCTGTACCTTATTTTATGACCACCTATCCCACACCATCATATGCATACTCAGAAAATACCGGCCCATTGTTCAGTACATTCCGCGCTTTGCTGATAAAGATATATTGGTAGCTTTCAAGACATAGAAATCTAGAAGATATTCTTGTACCATCAGTGCTTCTGGTACCTCTGAAAAATAGACACCATTTGGGGGCATTTTCCGTGTCATAATTGTTCTGTTTGTTAATTTAAAAGCCAAAGTTTTTGTACATCCAGTTTCTGATAAGTACAAATTAAGACATTATTCCAATTGTAAGACCGAATGACTTATATATGCAGTCATTTGCCCTTGTAAACTGTTATACATTGGTAAGACTGAGAGCTTTAAATAAATGCATTATTGAACTGAAGTGCGATAAAAAGAAATGTACCTGTGAAACCACTTGTGGAGCACATGCAAGCTAAGCAACACAAATTTGATGATTTAAGGTTCATTGTATTACATAAAATAAATCCACATTGGAGAGGTGGAGACATTAACCACCCATCCTAGAAATACTGTATTATTCCCTCATCCATTCAATAACATTCTACGGCTTTTTCCTCCAGGAAGTCATCCAACCCTTTTTTGAAGTCCGCTAAGTTAACCGCCTTAACCACCTTTTCCGGCAGCGAACACAGGTTTAACTACGAGTTGAGTGAAGAAACATTTCCTCCGATTCATTGCATGCCCTCTTGTCCTAGTATTTTTGGAAAGTGTAAACAGACGCTCCACATCGACCCGTTCCATTCCATTCATTATCTTATAGACCTCTATCATATCTCCCCTCAGCCGCCTTTTCTCCAAGCTGAAGAGCCCTAGCCTCTTCAGCCTATCCTGATAGGGAAGTCGTCCCATCCCCTGTATTATCTTAGTGGAATTGGAAAAGGTGCAGAGAAGGGCAACAATGTCTCTTTTGAGGTGCGGCGACCAGAATTATGGGGATTTTGTTCCATTCATAGGGCGATGTCGCTAGTATCCCAGTTATCCATATTATTATCATGTAGTAGGAAGCCCATGTTCTTAGGTTTGCCATTTTGAGATGAGTCTAAGGCGCGTAGAGCTATCAGTCAGACGTCCTGGTGTGGATCCTATTTAGGTGCCCTCTAATTGTTCTCCTACTGAGTGTTTAGGCCAGCCATTACCAACCCAGTCCCCGGGGCACACCTAGTCCCACTGGGTTTTTAGAATATCCAAAATGAATATTCATGAGTTATATTTGCATGCAATTGAGGGAGTGCATGCAAATCTCTCTCATGAACAGTCATTGTGGATATTGTGGTCCTTCTTATATATTTTTTCTTTTGGGCATTTAGACATGGAGTCCTATTGGGGCCCTGTGTGGGAATCTTGTTCCGCTGCAGATTGAGTCTGGGTATGTGCAGTTCTCTTCCCTATCTCACGCTGCCACAATTCCACTGGTCTTGCCGTGTCTTCTGCTCCATTACCAGCACCGCTCCACTCATTCAGTCATCCGATTTGGATCCTGTGGACCTTTTGCATTTCTTCTCCTGGATCCTTCTGCCACAGGGCCGCTTCCTGTGGGTTTGGTCCCTCAAGCCACAGTGCAGGTGGATTTGGACCCTCCAGCTAAAGTGCAGGTGGATTTGGATCCTGCAGCTGAAGTGCAGGCCCTGCGCCTCGCCCGGTTCTCGGTGCTGGCTGCATCCTGGGGGTTGGCTCCCTCTTCCAGCTTGCTTAGCGTTGGGCCATTCTGTTACCTTGGCACCATCCAATTGCTGGCTCCACTCAAGCAGCTGGCTGTGTTGGGATCTCGGGGCCAGCTGTGTTGTTTCGCCTGGCGCCGGGCCATCCCAGCAGCTGGCTGTTTGGGATTTCAGGCCTTACACCTCAGGTCTGGCTGTGGTGCTTGTCTGGCACCTCGCAAATCACTGGCTCCCATCCAGTGGCTGGCCTCATGGGATCTTGGTCCTCTGCCGCTGCTAGCTGGACAGGTGGATGTTGGGATGGCAGCCCGGGTGGAGGATCCGGAGACAGAGCTACAATCGCTTCTCCCTGCCTGGCTCACCTTCTCTCGGTGGCTGCATGTGCCGGAAGCCCTGAGCCTTCCTGGCTCAGCTGGAGGTGGCTCGCTTGCCTGGTGAGGGCAGTTGTGTTGGGAGATGTGGCAGATCTGGTGGGGAGTCCAGGGCAGCAGTGATCTCATCTGATTCCGTTCTCCTTCCTCTGGAGGCCACGTGCGCTGGCTGCCACTCTCTCACCTGTTCCGGTTTAGCGAGGTGGTTGTCTGCTGGACGCCACCCATCCAGTCTGGGCTCCTGCTGGTGCACCGTCTGATTTTCCACAGCTAGGCGCCTGTCACCAATTAACCTCGGCTGGGGCACCCGTTTGTGGCTTATGGATGACCAAGGCTGCTCGGGATTTTCGGAGCTCGTTTCAGAGCTGCCTGCTATTCGGCCATTTTTAAAAACTGTACACCTATTAATGTGACTTGGTCTTTTGCATGCTACACAATTGTGGTTGTGTTTTTTATGTTACAAACAATATAACAGTGTAGTCATAAAATGTATTTAATGTTTCATTTCATTTGTATGTTTTATTGGAATTATTTTTTATATGATTTTTTTTGTACGTTTTTAATTAATTTATATGTCTGGACTACAGCTTTACCCCTGACACAGCCTTTTGGGCGAAATTTGGTGACATTGGGTATGTGTTTTAATAAACTGTCTACTTCTACACCTGCTAGTCTGCTCTGTGTTTTGATGGTTTTCAAGATATCCACATATAAATATGCCTGCATTACTTCTAATGTATGTAAATCTATCTCATGAAAATTCATTATGGTTGTCCTGAAATCCTGACCGGATAAATGTGTCCCAAGGAATGGGTTGAGAACCCCTGCTCTAGGTTGAAAGTTCCTTTTATAATAGTGAGCCTAGGTTAAGTGAGGAGGAAGGTGTCTATTTTGGACCTAATTTGTTTTTGCAAAACGTCCAAAATTGGATTTGGATGTCATACTGAGTAGAGAGGTGTGGTAGCCGTGTTAGTCCACTTTTAAAGGTAATCAAAAGAAATAAAACAAAATAAAACATGGAAAAGAAAATAAGATGATATCATCTTATTTTCTTTTCCATGTTTTATTTTATTTCTATTGATGTCATACTGAAAATACTCCTTCACTTATCTTTATAAAACTGGCTGGAAACAGGTGCCTACTTGGCTTTCTCACGTAAGTTGCCTGCTATAAAAGTATCCCCACTATCAGGGCAATTCTATAAAGCAGTGGTTTTCAATGCAGTCATCTGGGACCACCTGGCCAGTTTGGCTTTCAGGATACCCACAATAAATATGCATGAGAGATATTTGCATGCAATAGAGGAAGTGCATGCTAATATACCTCATGCCTATCTTGAAAACCCAACTGGCCAGGTGGTCCCTGAGGACTGGGTTGAAACCCACTGCTATAAAGTATGCGCTGATTACGCACATTATTTCATTAGAATAATGGTACATTCGCTCTTAACTGCCAAAAACCAGTTAAGCGCTATTCTGAAAATACACACATATCTTATGTAGTGCCTATTTTACATGTAGGAATACACATAGGTGGAGTCTGGCTAGAGTATGAGTGGGATTCACATGTTGATAACTTATAGAAGAAAATAAGTTACGTACTTTTAAATGCACAGGCTTACCAGTTATAAGGTTGGCCTAAGTGTTCACACCTAACTTATAGTCATATATTTTCACTGTTACGCTAATTTTTATATAAGAAACTCGGCACCTATGTTCTTCTAAAGAATAGGCTCTTACCAGATGCCCAGTAACATTAACACCCCTATGGGCCTGATGTATTAAAGGAGTTTTCCCAATTTGAAAGATTCCTTAAGATACAGGCCCTACTACAAAATGCCCTTGGAAGAAATTTGTGAAAAAATTCACATGTCCTGAGGACTGATTGGGAGCCTTTATGGTTGTACCTGCAAGAGGGTCTCAAGTTACAGTAAACATAGGAAGACTTGGGAGATGGAGCTTGGGGTGACCCTGGGGGAGACCCGGTGGGAGAGAATTGAACGTGCGGTGGCGCAGGTGTCAATCCATGTGCCACTCAAGGAAAATGCGGTGAAGGTACTGTATCGGTGGTACCTTACCCCGGATCACCTCCAGCGTATATTCCCAGCACTGACGGGGTTGTGTTGGAGAAGGTGTGGTCAAAGGGGAACCATGGGGCATGTGTGGTGGAGCTGTATTAAAGTAAAAGCCTTCTGGAAAGCCGTTCACAGCAGGCTGCAGAGCTGGGTGGGCTGCTCAATTACCTGGGCTCCAGAGATTTTTCTTTTTTCTGTTAAAATAGCAGCCTTATGCCACATCAGCAAGCGTTGGTGAGGTACGCGGCAGGGGTCGCAAGGGTAACAATAGCCTCACACTGGAAACAAGGGGGGTCCCATCCATATTGAAGTGGTATAACAAACTGAAATATGTGTGTGAAATGGAGAGGCTGGTAGCAGAGCGAAAACACCAAACGAGTAAATGGCAGTTGACCTGGAAACTCTTCCTTAATGATGTACCCACAAATTAGAATTGTGTTTGAGCAAATGTACAAATGAATGTGTATAAACCATCACCCTATAAAGTGGCGAGGGAGGGTAAGGTTAGGGGGGGAACGGGTATTGTTGGGTTTTGTAGAAAAAAAAACAACTTAAAATTGTTGAAGTCAATTGAGGATTACCAATGGTAGATATAATATATTTTTATTTTATTGAATTTGTATCCCACATTTTCCCACCTATTTGCGGGCTCAGTGTGGCTTACAATACATTGTAGTGATGGAAGTACAATCTGTTACAACATAATTATGGTTACATTATGAGGTGTTAAGTTAAAACAAAGTCCAGGTATCGTTAAGGAGAATAAAACAATGGCAAAGAACAACAAAACAATAGAAGAACACCGGATACTGATTGGGCAGCAAAGCAGTAGCGAGAGATCATTCGGGTATAATATTTTCTGTTTTTTACCTGTAAATTAGGTTTGAACGTGTTAAAAATTGCGGGGGATAAAAGTACAGAAGAGAATGTATTGATGCATTGCTAACAGTGTGTGTGGACTTCATGTGTTTTGATCCTTTCGATAAATTTTATAAATAATATAGATGACATTTTGCTATATTTCTTGTTGCCTGGCTAAACATGTATCAGTGCATTGATGTTATGTATTTTGGACAGCAATTGTTCAATAAAGACTTCATATAAGTGAAAAAAAGATACAGACCCTACTGATGGCAGTCATTCTCCCTAAGCATTAGTTTGTTCAACGATGTTTGCCTCCTAGAAAAGTTTCTGATTTCTTCCTCAAGGAGTACAACAGTTACAACCATCAGTCAAGCCATGTTCAGCACACAGACATTCAATAAACTTAAAACTTCTGACTGAATCGGGCAATCTCAAATTTTTCAACAGAATTTAACCACCCATTGAACTCTCGCCTCCTCACTATGACATCCCTTTCTTCCCTGTAACCCCACCCCCCTCTCACAAAAGCCTTTTGTATTCTCCCTGAAGAATTCAACTTTCACAGTCAATGTTATCCTTTTCTAACCCAGGCTCATCTCAAGCCCCCTCCTCCATCCCATTTTTCACTCTTATCTTTATAACACTTTTGAATAGGACTGTCCATACAAACAGGTGTACAAACAGCTCTCCGTCACAGTGGCTGCCCTGATTTGGGTGTCTAGGATGGTGTACAATTGTTCTGTTCATTAGCATACAGCTGACAGGCTTCTATTTAGGTAAAGAGAAGGCAACTTGCTACTTATGCTAAAACTTCAGTCACTACAAAACCTTGCTTCCAAACAAAAGTCCTGACTGCAAGAAATGACAACTGCTTTGGTTTCTTAAGTGCCTGTATTCTTATAGGCCTACAGCCCAAATCAACGCAAATGTTTTCATTAGGGCCCGTGGGCAATAAGGGCCATGGGTCCCTAACCACCTATCAAAAGTGATTAAATTAGATGGAAGCTAGGGGAGAGTGGGCCACCTACTGCTTTGGACCCTTAGGGCACTGCCCTATTCTAATGGTCAGTCTGCCCCTGGTTTTCATTCAATCTGACAAACAGAAATGTAGAACTTTTCAGAGTCCAATTAGTTGTTTCATGCAGGGTGTTAGAGTTATGGCTTTTGCTTGAACACAAGTTCCACATAAGTATTTATCAAATAATACCCAGCTGAGCCAAGGGTAAAGTATGTCAGATGCACTTATGGGCCAGGCTGGGCTTTCCCGTTCTGTGGCTGGGTGGTGAGTGAGACAATGGCCCAGCGAGACAGGGGATTGGGTCAGCGAGACAGGGGCTTGGCTTCCTTTCTCTTCGAGCTGTCCCGACCCTCCCCCAAGTGCTTCCCTGACATGCATGTGGGAGGCTGGCCTAGGATGTTGTTCTATAACTAAGTAGGAAAGAAGCTTCCCACTGGGTTTGTGCATAACTTAATCTCACAGACCTTTGCTCACTTCTGATTGTACAGCAGGGCCATGTGGGTGCATGGGATAGGGTGGCTCACCTCTCCCTGCATCCTCCACCACTCTTTTCTTACCTCTCAGGCCTTTGGTGTCACATTGACATATGCATGCTAGATATTATCACAGCCACAGCCCTTTTGTTATGGAAGCTGAAGCAGGGAGCAAATACTGAAGAAAATGGCGGTATAGAAGAGCCAGGACTGGCTCTGTGAGCAGGACGAGTACCTTAGCATTGGAGAGGTGGGGTGATCTAGTGGTTAGAACAGTGGGCTGACAACCAGAGAAGCCTGGTTTGAATCCCACTTCTGCTCCTTGTGATCATTGGTAATTGCTCAGGTACAGACTTACAATGTAAGCCCTATGGGGAACATGGAAATACCTATTACACCTGAACGAAACATCTTGAAACTACAACTGAAAAAGGTATGAGCTAAATCCAAATTAATAATAAGAACTCACAGCTGGGAAGTCTGATACCAGATGGAGAAAGGATTTTAGGTAAAGCACTTGAAACCTGGGATGCTGAAGGCTACTTCTGCTGGGATGTGGCTGTGGGGTGTGGTCTAGGACCCACAAGCATATTGGGATGAGGGGGATAAAATGGAAGAGAATACAACTGGGGCAGGGAGTTATATTTGTAAGGGCTCAGGTTTAGGTCTAGTTGATGTCACCCGTCTCATTTTTTAAAATCTTTATTCATATGAGCGATGATTAGTCTCATCCGGCCTGCCCATGCTAGCAGTTCTGCATGCTGAATAGGTAAGGTACTTTATTATTTTTTATTGATACCTTGATTTATAACTCTTGTTTATTAACATAAAGTTCAATAACAGGACACAAATCATGGAAACAGAAAAGTTACAAGTACAAAACTGTCCCGTCCTTTCTTATACAAGTACCGGGTTTTCAACATTTCTCCCCTCCCTCCCCCTCCCCCTCCCATTTCCACTCCACCCTCCCCCCTCCCCATCTTCAGGAATTTAAGATTCTACTGCGGGCTACTGGAGTCAATGTGTCCCAAAAAGGTGCCCAGGCTGTACCAAAAAGGTCTCCCTTAGTCCCTGCCAAGTCTGCAATCCCACTGCGTTCGAGTGAGCACATGTAGATCATGAATGAACGCCATTGGGCTAAAGTGGGGGAATCCGATGTCATCCAATGCTGCAAGATTGCTTTTTTCCCCATCAGTAAAGATCTATGTAAAAAGGTACGTAAGCCTGGCTTAGGTTGTCCTTGTATAGAATAGTCTCCAAATAGCTGAGTGGGAGTATGTCGCCATCTCACCTGCCACATAGACGAAATGTGTGACGCCAAGGCTATCCAGAATTGTTGAATAACAGGGCAGGACCAGAACATGTGGCTCAGATGGGCATTTCCTTTCCCACACTTGCGACAGCAATCCGATTCACACAAAGTGGCCCGGTATGCTCTCCTGGGTGAGATGTGTAAACGAAAAATAAACTTGTACTGGATTTCCCACCAGCTTACATTTTCAGTCAATTTATAGGTTCCAGCCAAGATAGACTTAATGGCCTCCGGGGTTATTTGTGTAGACAATTCCAATGACCACTGCTGTGCCACCCGGTCAAAGTCCGAGGAGTGCAGATGGTCTCTCAAGTGTGCATGAAAGTACTTCAAGGGGATCCTTAGTCGTGCATCAAGTCCAAACATTGAGTTAAAACATTCATATACTTCCATGGATAAGTCTTTCTGGGGCAAAGAGTGCACATAGTGTTGGAGTTGTAGAAATGCAAATGTATCTTTCCTGTGTAAATTAAACTCTCTATTGATTTCAGGAAGCATTTTAATCTCACCCTTATCTGTTACCACCTGATACAGAAAGGAAATTCCCTTGGCCTCCCATTCACGGAATGTTCTAGAGGTGTCTCCCGCTGGGAACTCCGGGTTACCCCGTAATGATAACAAAGGGGAGGTCAACTTGTTAAGGCCAAAAAACTTACATAGCCATTTCCAAGCCTGGCGTAACGGACAAAGTACAGGGCCCGCCATTCCCAAACTCAAGGATGGACTCTTACCCTGATGTAGCCAATTGGAAAAATTTAGGGAACCCAACCAACTAGTCTCCGCCGCCACGAGGGAGAAGTGACCAGTGGATCTAAACCAGTCCGAAATGTGGCGCATGCTACTTGCCACGGAGAACAAGCGAAGATCCAACAATCCCAATCCCCCCTTAACTCTTGGGAGGATGGCTCTGCTTATGGTCATGCGCGCCCGTTTCCCCTGCCACAAAAATAGGTTTAACTTTGCCTTCAACCATTTTTCATCCCCAGCGGTCAGAAACATAGGCAGGGTTTGAAAAGCATATATCCAAACCGGGAATAGGACCATGTTATAGAGTGCTACTCTACCCATCAATGAAATTGGAAGGTCTTGCCAGCTTTGTAGGGCCCGGGCCACCCGCCCCTTCAGGTGTACCATATTTCGTGAGTATAATGAGTGCAAATCCACAGGAATCCTCACCCCCAAGTAAGTTACCTCTTCCTGGGCCCACTGTAAGGGAAAAGGGCCCTCCCAATTCAATTGAATCTCTGCTTTGGATGGGAGTGCTATGGATTTCTGTAGATTCAAATTAAGACCTGAGTATAACCCAAACTCATCGATGGCGGCCAGGACCCTGGGAAGAGACCGCTGGGGATGAGTCAAGGTTAGTAGGATATCATCCGCAAAAGATAGGACCTTTACCCGTTGCCCCGGGAGAGACACCCCACATATATCCGGATCTCTCTCCAAAGTACGCAGCAATGGCTCTACATATAATAAAAATAATAAAGGAGAGAGGGGACATCCTTGTCTGGTACCCGCTCTGATCCGCAGTGGAGGGGACCTTGTTTCATTAATTAGGAGTCTGGCTACAGGTTCTCTATACAGTACTTTAATTGCTTCTAAAAACCAGCCTCCTACTCCCACGTATGATAGTACTTGAAACAAATATTCCCACCGCACTCTGTCGAACGCCTTCTCGGCGTCCAGGCTGACTAACAACAGGTCTGTGTCTTTGGCATGACAGTGTGCAATTGCCAAGAGAACTTTACGCACATTTTATTGATACCTTGATAAGCTTATTTCCACATGCCGGAATCAAAGTAATAAATATGATCACAGTTAAGACTTGGTGAGAGGGAAAGACTTTCTTAAATAAAAGAAAAAAAACCCCTAAACAAACAAGAAAAAAAAAGATCTGCAGCCATAAGAGATGCACAGTTTATGAGGGGGGAGGTAATTTTCAAATCCATTTTTGTTCGTCAAATTTCATAATAGACATTTATAAAAATTACCAAAAAGGGTCAATTTTATGCAGCAACAAAGGCATCTATGTGTGTTTATAAAATAGGATCCAACATTCATTCCTAAGAGCGCACTAAGGTGCGTTAGTGTTTTTAGTGCGCCTACAATTAGCACGCGCAAACCATGTAGGTGCCTATAGGGATATTGTAGGCACGTACATGCTTAATGCGCGTACATGGTTTTAACATGCGTTAAAAACTTTAATGCGCCTATAACGCTGATTAGTAAACAGGGCCCTAATAATTTTGCAGAAATTTATTTCTGCTCTGAGACACCTGTTTTATAAAAATTGTTAATAAAATTCTCTTCAAAATACTATCGAAGCAAGCTAAACTCTCCAAAGTGCAAATATGCTGCGTTATACTTGCAGAGGAAGACTTCAGAACTCTGCTTTCACTTTTGATGTTCTCAGAGTGAAAGCTTCGCTATCCTCCAGAATTCACCACTTAAAACAGGTTTCGCCCCAGTGACATCACCGACCCGGTCCTTCTCAAAGCACAGAAATCTCAAATGCAGCTCTCTGCGCAGGTCCTTGTCTTCCCGCCACTAATAGCCACTATATATATTGAATGCTCAATCATCCCACCTTAGTTAATGAAAAAGCTGACGGCAACTCTGGAAGGGAGGGTGGGTCTGTGTGGCTAGATGATCTACTGTCCACGGAGAACCACCGTTACAGGTGGTGTCTTTGTAAGCCAGAACCAGCCCCGGTAGCATGCAAATACCCATGGACAAATTTACACATGCTTTAAAAAAGGCAAAAACATGCATGAGTATCCACCTAATTTATAATATACAGGCCTATATTTGAATTCCACCCCCACCTGAAGTACGTCACCAGAACACCTATATGCAGATTGCCTAAGTGCACTCTTTCTGTGCACATATGGCTGCACGCAGTATAAAAGCATGAAAAACCTGCTTTACATGTAGAAAACCTTCATAAAATTACCCACTACATATCTACATGCCTATTGTACGAAGTGCACACATTTATCATAACTCAGCCTTTCAGAATGCCTGTGCACAGACTGCATGCTCTTGTACATGTACATCCATTGTGAAGATAAGGTAGCAGACCACATCAGCAGTCAATCATATCTTTATTAAAACTACTACAACACTTAAACTAATACGTTAATAACATGCATATATACCTAGGTTTATTCATATATTTAATAGGGTTGCACTATTAGACGGATATCAGAAGCAAGCAGTGATACATAGTCCAACATGTTGGAGATTTAAGGCCAACGAGTGAAGTTTCTCTCGTGGGCCTCAGAAATGTCTTAAACCAGTTCTAGCATATGTGCATTCCATAAACTGACATATTCTAATCAATAAATAGCAAATAACATTACTTTTCTACCTTGGTTGTTTGGTTTCTGGTTTCTTCTGTCTTCTCTTAACACTCTTTCCAGGGCATTTCTTCTTCCTCCATGTCCATCGTTCATCTTCCATCAGCATCCCTTTCAACCCTGTCCGTATCTCCCCCGTTTCCCTTCCGCTATCCTCCTGCTATGTTGAGCATCTCTCTTGTGTGTCCTTATTCATGCCCTTTTCATCATCTCCCTTCTTTCGTCATATCCCTCTCCTCCCGCCCCAATCCTAACACAAGCCTTCTGTGTCCATATCCCTCCCCATGTCCAGCTTCTCCTCTCATTCATCCCTTCCCTCACATCACCTGTCCCCACCTCAGGGTCCAGTATATCTCCATCTCTCACTCTTCTCTCCTGTCCCCCCCACTACCACCGCTGGGAACCAGCATTTCTCATCTTTTCTCTTGTCCCCCAGTCCCCACTCCCAGGGGCCACCATCTCTCCCTCTCATATCCACTCCTCCTGCTCTCCTGTTGCCCCTCCCCAAAGTGACCCTCTTTCTTCACTCCCTCCTATCGTGTGCCCCCCTCCCCCGCAGGTCCATTATTTTTCCATGTTCCTGTTTCTCCATAATCCCAGCATCTCTTCTTCATCCTGCCCACTACCTCCCTGGGGTACAGCAAGCAATGCCAGGTATCCCCTGCTCATTTCCTCACCCCGTCCACTCCTTCAGTTCCTTCCTCTCACTCCTACTTCCCACAGTCCGCATTCATCTGGCCATGGAGGTGATCTGGGCAGCCCAAGTGTGGTTGCAAAATGATGCTTGGACCCCTGCTGGTGAATGCTGCACACATAGGGCAGGCAGCATTTTAGAACCACTCAGCCAACCTGGCAGAGGATGCTGGCATCAGCCTTTCTGCTTTTAGGGCAGACTAAGCTCCACCCTTTTCAGTGGAGCACCAGCAAGAATCCTTCTCTCATCCCTCCCTCCTGTGCCCCTCCCTCCCAAACGGGTGCATCATTTTTGCTTCTTACCCTGCACATCTCTTCTTCCCCCACCCACCTTCCATGGGCCCAAGTCAAGTATCTGTAGCTCTGTCTCTGACAGGAAAGGATACAACCCGCTGGTATAGCAAGATTCAAAGAAAGGAAATAACAGATATGAATAATTGTCACCTTTTTTAATGTCTTTTTCCTAATTGATAATGTACATCTCCAAAATACAAGTGATTAGACAAAAATTTCTTCAGGTATATTAGTGAAAGGAGGAAGACTAAAAAGGGAATTGTGAGACTGAAAGATGCTGCGAACCGCTATGTGGATAATGATGAAGGAAAAGCAAATTTGCTAAACAAATACTTTTGTTCTGTTTTCACTGAAGAAAATTCTGGAAAAGGACCACGATTGATTGGCAAAAGTACATATGAGAATGGAGCGGATATAGCACCATTCACAGAAGCGAGTGTGTATGAACAACTTGAAAATCTAAAGGTGGACAAAGCCATGGGACCGGTCGGGATCCACCCCAGGATATTGAGGGAGCTCAGAGAGGTTCTGGCGGGTCCTCTTAAAGATTTGTTTAATAAATCCTTGGATACGGGAGAGGTTCCGAGGGATTGGAGAACGGCGGATGTGGTCCCTCTTCACAAAAGTGGTGATAGGGAAGAAGCTGGAAACTACAGGCCAGTAAGCCTCACTTCGGTTATTGGAAAAGTAATGGAAGCGATGCTGAAGGAAAGAATAGTGAATTTCCTGGAAGCCAATAAGTTGCAAGATCCGAGACAACATGGTTTTGTCAAAGGTAAATCGTGCCAAACGAATCTCATTAAATTCTTTGACTGGGTGACCGGAGAACTGAATCAGGAATGTGCTATAGATGTAATCTACTTAGATTTCAGCAAAGCTTTTGACACAGTTCCCCACAGGAGGCTCCTGAATAAACTTGAGAGGCTGAAGGTAGGACCCGACGTGGTGAACTGGATTAGGAACTGGTTGACGGACAGATGCCAGAGGCAGGGCCGGTCTTAGCAAGTGCGGGGCCCTATGCAGACCAATTTGGTGGGGCCCCATCCTAGCCCCGCCCACCCTAGCCCCGCCCCAGCCCATTGATAAGATTATTCCATTTTTAGAAAATTTTTTTAATTATGAAATTTCAAATAAAGACAAATGACGCTAAACTTGTACAAAAAAACTGATTGAAATAATAAGCAAAATGCTATCATGAAACCATAAACAGCACTAATTCCAAGGACAAGACGAGCTACAACCTTATGCGTGGCATGGAAAGCCAACTTTAATTACACCGGGCTCTAAAACACCAGTGCACAACCTAGTGAAAAAAAAACAAAAAAACAAAAATGGCTGCAAACTATACGCTAGCAGAATACTGCACCTTCCTTGATCACATCTGAAAAACACATGAAGGCAAAATACTGAACTGGAAAGTAACCTCAAGAAGTCAGAATCAGCATGCAGCAATACTACAAAAATTGAAACTTACATGAAAAATATCACAGATGCACATTTCCAAAAACTGACATATTCCAATTAATAAATCCTGAATAAAATAGCTTTTTCTACCTTTGTTGTCTGGTGACTTTGTTTTTCTGATCATGCTGGCTCAGTATCTGATTGTGCTGCTATCTGTCCTCTTAACTCCGTTTCCAGGGCTTCCTTTCCATTTATTTCTTTACTTTCCGCCTTTCTTCTTCATTTCTTGCCCTACATCCGTAAGTAAAAGCTGGGTCCACCGCAGACTTGACTGTCCAGTGGATCCAAGCTTCTGCCTATTTTCTATATCCATGTGCACTTTTTCTCCTCTCTTCCTTTTCCCTCACCTCATCTCCTTCCTCACTCTTCCCTTGCCTCCATCCATGTCCAGCATTTCTTCTCTCTCCTCCATCCACCCATGTCCAGCGATCCTCCTGTCCCCCTGCCATCCATCTATGTCCAGCAACCCCCCCCCCCGTCCCCTCTGCCCTCCCCTGCCATCCACCCATGTCCAGCGACCCTCCTGTCCTCCCTGCCCTCCCCTGCCGGATATCCACCTATGTGCAGAAACCCCCCTCCCCTGCCATCCACCCATGTCCAGCGACCCTCCTGTCCCCCCTGCCATCCACCTATGTGCAGACACCCCCCATCCCCTTTGCCCTCCCCTGCCATCCACCTATGTCCAGAACCCCCCCTCCCATGCCATCCACCCATGTCCAGTGACCCTCCTGTCCTCCCTGCCCTCCCCTGCCATCCACCTATGTGCAGAAACCCCCCTCCCCTGCCATCCACCCATGTCCAGCGACCCTCCTGTCCTCCCTGCCCTCCCCTGCCATCCACCTATGTGCAGAAACCCCCCTCCCCTGCCATCCACCCATGTCCAGCGACCCTCCTGTCCCCCCTGCCATCCACCTATGTGCAGAACCCCCCCATCCCCTTTGCCCTCACCTGCCATCCACCTATGTCCAGAAACCCTCCTGTCCTCACTGCCATCCTGTCCAGAAACCCCCCTCCCCTGCCACCATGTCCAGCGACCCTCCTGTCCCCCCTGCCATCCACCTATGTGCAGAACCCCCCATCCCCTTTGCCCTCACCTGCCATCCACCTATGTCCAGAAACCCTCCTGTCCTCACTGCCATCCTGTCCAGAAACCCCCCTCCCCTGCCACCATGTCCAGCGACCCTCCTGTCCCCCCTGCCCCCCTGCCATCCACCTATGTGCAGAACCCCCCCCCGTCCCCTTTGCCCTCCCCTGCCATCCACCTATGTCCAGAAACCCCCCTCCCCTGCCATCCACCCATGTCCAGCGACCCTCCTGTCCTCCCTGCCATCCACCTATGTCCAGAAACCCCCCTCCCCTGCCATCCACCCATGTCCAGCGACCCTCCTGTCCCCTCTGCCCTCCCCTGCCATCCACCTATGTCCAGAAACCCTCCTGTCCTCCCTGCCTGCCCCTGCCATCCTGTCCAGAAACCCCCCCTCCCCTTCCACCATGTCCAGCGACCCTCCTATTCCCCCTGCCCTCTCCTGCCATCCTCTTCTCCCCCCCAACCAAGGAAGGTTAAGTTTTCTTTTAAATTTACCCTCCATCGCCGCTGGAGCAGCGTCAGTGAAAACGCTCCTCCCCTCCCGAGTTCCCCCGACGTCTGTAGCAGAACAGAAGCTCTTCCTGATTCGTTCATTCTCATTGTCCCGCCCTCGGGCGGGCCAATGAGAATGAACGAATCAGGAAGAGCTTCTGTTCTGCTACAGACGTCGGGGGGACTTGGGAGGGGAGGAGCGTTTTCACTGACGATCGCTGCTGTGCTGGATTCCGGTGACGGAGGGTAA
Source organism: Microcaecilia unicolor (assembly GCF_901765095.1). Lineage (NCBI taxonomy): Eukaryota > Metazoa > Chordata > Amphibia > Gymnophiona > Siphonopidae > Microcaecilia > Microcaecilia unicolor. The sequence goes on from NC_044031.1 coordinate 704,878,682, forward strand.
ATTTAAAAGAAAAATTATCGTACGTCGGTGCCCTGGGAAGAGGCTGACTGAGGCGTGCCGCGCGGGGCCCCCTTAAGCGCGGGGCCCTATGCGGCCGCCTCGGTCGCCTCGGCCTAAGACCGGCCCTGGCCAGAGGGTGGTGGTAAATGGAATTCACTTGGATGAGGGAAAGGTGAGTAGTGGAGTGCCTCAGGGATCGGTGCTGAGGCCGATTCTGTTCAATATATTTGTGAGTGACATTTTCGAAGGGTTAGAAGGTCAAGTTTGCCTTTTTGCGGATGACACCAAGATTTGTAACAGAGTGGACACCCTAGAGGGAGTGGAAAACATGAAAAAAGATCTGCAGAAGCTAGAAGAATGGTCTAATGTTTGGCAATTAAAATTCAATGCAAAGAAATGCAAAGTGATGCACTTAGGGAGTAGAAATCCATGAGAGACGTATGTGTTAGGCGGGGAGAGTCTGATATGTACAGACGGGGAGAGGGATCTTGGGTTGATAGTATCTGAGGATCTGAAAGTGACAAAACAGTGTGACAAGGCATTGGCCGTAGCCAGAAGGTTGCTAGGCTGTATAGAGAGAGGTGTGACCAGCAGAAGAAAGGAGGTGTTGATGCCCCTGTACAGGTCATTGGTGAGGCCCCACCTGGAGTATTGTGTTCAGTTTTGGAGCCCATATCTTGCTAAGGATGTAAAAAAAATTGAAGCGGTGCAAAGAAAAGCTACAAAAATGGTATAGGATTTGCGTTACAAAACGTATGAGGAGAGACTTGCTGACCTGAACATGTACACCCTGGAGGAAAGGAGAATCAGGGGTGATATGATACAGACATTCAAATATTTGAAAGGTATTAATCTGCACACGAACCTGTTCCGGATACTGGAAGGCGGTAGAACTAGAGGACATGAAATGAGGTTGAAGGGGGGCAGACTCTGGAAAAATGTCAGGAAGTATTTTTTCACGGAGTGGTGGATGCTTGGAATGCCTTCCCGTGGGAGGTGGTGGAGAGAAAATAGTAACGGAATTCAAAAATGCGTGGGATAAACATAAAGGAATCCTGTTCAGAAGGAATGGATCCTCAGAAGCTTAGCGGAGATTTGGTGGCAGCGCCGGTGGTTGGGAGGCAGGGCTAGTACTGGGCAGACTTCTATGGTCTGTGCCCTGAAAATGGTAGATACAAATCAAGGTCAGGTATACATATAAAGTAGTGCATATGAATTTATCTTGTTGGGCAGACTGGATGGACCGTACAGGTCTTTTTCTGCCATCACCTACTATGTTACTATGTATCTCTCTATTTTAAAACCCCTGCCTCCCCTGATGCACTCCGAAACCTGCCCGTCTGTCCTTTAGTGTTCAAGATGCTCCTTCTAGCTGGTGCAAGCTTCCTTCCCTCTGATGCAGTCCTCCCAGCAGAAACGGGAAGTTCTGTTAAAGGAGGCAGGCTGCAACAGAGGGAAGGAGGAGGCCTGCACCGGCTGGAAGGAGTATCCAACGATGATGGACAGACAGGCAAGGTTTGTGGACAGACATATGCTAGGAAGAGAAGTGTAGGGTATGGTTGATTAGTCGTAAATAATTTTTTGAATTGTGACTAATAAATAGTGCGTGAATCACAGCGTTAGCTGCAATTAATGTGCAGCCCTAGTATTTAAGTAACTCGTATGCATGTTATTAATTTATTTGTTGTCTATTTATACAATAATTATTTATTTACACAGTTTTATTGCCCCTGATGTAACACATATGTTGGGTGAACTATGGCTGTGTCAGACACTGGTTTCTAATTAGTTCAAGTGTTCTAGTAGCTTTAACAAATGCAGAACACCAAAGCAGACCAGGAGTCCAGAAGATACTTTATTAAAATAGTCCCAATATCTAATATAATAAAATGCACCGTGAACGTTCTGAAGACAACGTTCTGAAGTCACTCAAACATTACTTGAAGGGTTCGTGGATTCGTGGTGTGAAGCCAGCCAGGCTGCCAGCCGTCTCTGCCCCGCCCTCGCGTCAAACGTCATGACGTCGAGGGCGGAAAAAAAAAACAAACAAAGCGCAGCGTCAGGGAAGGAGGCGGCGCTCCCGACATCTCTAGCCTTCCCTTCGCTGTGTTCCGCCTTCTTCTAACGTCAAGGATGACGTCAGAAGAAGGCGGAACACAGCGAAGGGAAGGCTAGACGTCGGGAGCGCCGCCTCCTTCCCTAACGCTGCGCTGCCGGAACCGCTGCCACGGAGGTAAATTTAAAAAAAAAAAAAAAAGAATGTTGGGGGAGAGAAGAGGGTGGGCAGTTGAACAATGGGAGCGGGAGGGCAGAGGAGAAACGACAGCAAGGATGCGAAGGGGGGGGGGGGAAGAAGAGGTCGGGACAGGCTGGGACATGGGAGACAGAAGAGCATGGATGCGAGGGGGGATCATGGAAGGGAGAGAGGGGAATTGCTGGAAAAGGATGAATGGAGGGGGCAGGGAACAGAGGAGCATGGATGGGCATGGATTGGGAGGGCGGGGCTCAGGGAGAGAGAGGAATTGCTGGATAGGGATGAATGGAGGGGACAGATGGGCATGGATGGATATGGATTGCAGGACAGGCCTCAGGGAGAGAGGGGAATTGCTGGATAGGGATGAATGGAGGGGGCAGGTGACAGGAGCATGGATGGGCATGGATTGGGAGGGCAGGGCTCAGGGAGAGAGGGGAATTGCTGGATACGGATGAATGGAGGGGACAGATGGGCATGGATGGATATGGATTGCAGGGCAGGGCTCAGAGAGAGAGGGGAATTGCTGGATAGGGATGAATGGAGGGGGCAGGTGACAGAGGAGCATGAATGGGCATGGATTGGGAGGGCAGGGCTCAGGGAGAGAGGGGAACTGCTGGAAAAGGATGAATGGAGGGGGCAGGGGACAGATGGGCATGGATTGGGAGGGCAAGGCTCACACTCTCTCTCTCATATACAATGTCTTTCTGACTCTCACTCTCACACACAATGTCTCACAATGTATCACATTCACTCTCTATGTGCCACACAGTCACTCACACACTCGCTTAGTCTCATACACTCACTCTCACAGAGAATCTGTGTCTCACACACACTCTCTCTCTTGCACACACACACACACTCTCTCACACTGTGTCTCACATACACACTTGCACACACTCTCATTCTCACACACTCTCACAAACACACTCACACCCAGACTCACTCTCTCTCACACACACACACACTCACACTTTCACTCTGTCTCTCACACAGTCACTCTCACATACCTCTCCCAAACATACACACTCCGAGGAAAACCTTGCTAGCGCCCGTTTCATTTGTGTCAGAAACGGGCCTTTTTTACTAGTTCTTTATTAAAAAAGTCCCGACGTGGCCACATTTCACTAATACGGCTGCATCAGGGGTATTACAAAAACACTCACCAGGGACTGAGAGAAAGTTACTCCCAGTAAGTAGTAAAATATCCAAGACAGCCTCAGATAGGGACAGCTGAAGCCCCAGCATATGCTTTTACGACAAACATTTAGTCACAGTGACCTGTCTGAGACTGTCTTGGATACTTTACTACTTATTGAGAGTAACTTTCTCTCAGTCCCTGGTGAGTGTTTTTGTAATACCCCTGATGCAGCCGTATTAGTTAAATGTGGCCACGTCGGGACTTTTTTAAATAAAGAATATTGGGACAATTTTCTGGACTCCTAGTCTGCTGTGATATTCTGCATTTGTGATTGCTGCAGACTTGAATAACTTCTTTTGTGCTGTTGTAGCTCTAACAAATATATGACTGACTTCCTAGCTGGTCTGATATCTTATCTTCAAGTTGGCTCTTACAGACCGGTTGCCTTTCTTGGACCATGCATATACACCTGTAGAATGTTATAAATTTCTACAGGCAAAACATGTTCATAAGTGAAAATGCTTTATAGAATAACTTCCATTGAAGGTGAAAGTACATGCATCATGACATTTCACATACACCTTTACCTGCTGTACAGTGAGGTATTGATGGTGACCAGATTTGTAACTACATGCATATATGGGAGGCTGGGCATTTTCAAATGCATGCAGATATTTTAACTTGTAAAAAGCATCTGTACAAATTAGCAGGCTAAGGGGTCCTTTTACTAAGGTACGCTGAAAAATGGGCTGCGGTAGTGTAGGCTCGTGTTATGGATGTATGCAGATCCATTTTTCAGCACACCTGTAAAAAAGGCCTTTTTGCCGAAAATGGACATGCGGCAAAATAAAAATTGGCACGCCTTCATTTTGGGTCTGAGACCTTACCGTCAGCCACTGACTTAGCGGTAAGGTCTCTCGCCTACGCACGTCAAGTCGGAGTAACCCGCCCGATTTTTACCACACACCAGAAAATAAAATATATTTTCTAGCGCGCGTAGCAGATGCGCATAAAAAATGAAATTACCGCACGGGCCATGCGGTAACTCCGAATTGACACTCGGGTGCACGTAGGCACCTACGTGGCTCAGTAAACGAGCCCCCTAAGTGTGTGCAGGAACTTCTCATGGAATAATTTTTAAAGTGAAACTGTGCGTGCACATTCACAGAAAATCAGACAAAGGTAGTTATGAAATTACACCCTTACAGTTAAAAAAAAAAGATATAAAATATATCTATACAGACATTTCTGAACAGGTATAGAGTAAACATATACACAGACAAAAAGATAGATGGTTTTGAGCATAAAGAAAGGCTGACAGCAGAACAAAGAGCTATGAATCGGACAAGCACTGGGAGAGCCGCGTTTTAAAGAACTATCTGTATCTTCTCTCAAAATATATTCAATGCCTTCTTCTAAATATTTTTTTGAAGACTTTATGACTGAAACTATCTTTAAAAGAAGAAAGCTTAAAGATTTGTTTTCCTACAAAGTCCTGATAAAGTTCCCTATGTTATTTTACAAAACAGGCTGATCTGAGAAGTGTTGTTTGAGAGGAAGAGAACAGGAAACAGGTTCTACTGGACTTTTAAAAGCTGGTTGAAAAATTAAACAAATGTTAGGCTAAGAGCATGCCTGTTTACAATAACTATATAAAAAAAAGGGTCAATATGATTCATTCCCTTTTACTTGCCCACCAAGGTTATCTTCTCAAAAGAAATGTATATATTTTAACCTCTATACAAAAGAAAATACACAGGAACAAATTTAATTTACTGCAAAGTTTCAATGCAAACAGTTCTGTAGCCTGAAAACATTTTGAAAAAAAACAAAAAAAACAAAAAACCCCCCATTAGTTGACAAGCTAAAAATCTGAGAATCTAAAAATCTCAATTATTTTGACTTTTTTCACTGAAGAAAACTTTTCATATTAAAACTGATTTTCTTTTTAAGTCATTGTGAACTGAGGGGTCCTTTTACTAAGGTGCAGTGAAAAATGGCCTGCGGTAGTGTAGGTGTAGGTTTTGGGCATGCAGATTCATTTTTCAGTGCGCCTGTAAAAAATATCTTTTTAAAATTTTTGCCGAAAATGGACGTGTAGCAAAATAAACATTTGCGTGCGTCCATTTTGGGTCTGAGACCTTACCACCAGCCATTGACTTAGCGGTAAGGTCTCACACGTTAACCGGGCGGTAATGACCTACATGCGTAGAATGCCACTTGATGTGCATCAGAAAATAAACATTATTTTTCGAACACACGTCAAAAATGAAATTACTGCAAGGGCCATGCAGTAGCTGGGCAGTAACTCCAAATTGGCATGCGTTGGGCACACGTAAGCGCCTAAGTAAAAGGGCCCCTGAGTAAGTCTAGATAAGGCAGGGTGGGCAGTGTCAGTAATGCTCTGTGTACAGTGTGTATGTTTGTGTCTATGGTGAGGGTGCATGTGTTTAAATGAGGGTGTGAGTGTGTGTGTTTGGAGGGATGTATGGATATGTTTGGTGATAACTGCTTTGGGGGAAGGGGGGAATCTGCTGAAGTATATTCCTTTTCTCCTTTCTTCTCCCTCCTCACTCCCAAACATGCTATCACCTGCTCCTGGTGGCTGCCTCCTGCACATATTCTGGTGGCTGAGTCCAGCCTCCCTGCCATTGGCTCCTGCACATGTTCAGGTACATCATCTAATCTCCTGGCTACTGTATCCTCTGCCACTACCCCTGCTTATCTTTTGTAGTGAGGCCTAGCTTCCCTGCCACCTCTCTGCTTGCTGCTCACTGATCTGACTTTTCTCCGAGTCCCTACAAATATGTTTGCTCATGCACAAACTTGCGTACAGAAAGACAGACACAAAGAATAGACGGACTGACACTCCACAACAGGTACATAAGTACATACGTATTACCATACTGGGACAGACCAAACGTCCATCAAGCCCAGCATCCTGTTTCCAACAGTGGCCAATCCAGGTCACAAATACCTGGCAAGATCCCAAAAAGTACAAAACATTTTATGCTGCTTATCCCAGATATAAGCAGTGGAGTTTCCCCAAGTCCATTTTAATAATGGTCTATGGACTTTTCCTTTAGGAAGCCGTCCAAACCTTTTTAAAACCCTGTTAAGCTAACCGCCTTTACCACATTCTCTGGCAAGGAATTCCAGAGTTTAATTACACGTTGAGTGAAGAAAGTTTTTCTCCAATTCGTTTTAAATTTACTACATTGTAGCTTCATCGCATGCCCCCTAGTCCTAGTATTTTTGGAAAGAGTAAACAGACGCTTCACATCTACCCGTTCCACTCAATTTTTTATAGACCTCTATTATATCTCCCCTCAGCCGTCTTTTCTCCAAGCTAAAGAGCCCTAGCTGCTTTAGCCTTTCTTCATAGGGAAGTCGTCCCATCTCCTTTATCATTTTCATCACCCTTCTCTGCACCTTTTCTAATTCCACTATATCTTTTTTGAGATGCAGCGGCCAGAATTGAACACAATATTCGAGGTGAGGTCGCACCATGGAGCAATGCAAAGGTACCTATCATGCCTTAGAAAATAAAATATACCAAAACATACCAGAGTGGAGGAGTGGCCTAGTGGTTAGAGCACTGGTCTTGAAATCCAGAGGTTCAAATCCCACTGCTGTTCCTTGTGATCTTGGGCAAGTCACTTAACCCTCCATTGCCTCAGGTACAAACTTAGATACTGAGCCCTCCTGGGACAGAGAAATATCCAGTGTACCTGAATGTAACTCACCTTGAGCTATTACTGAAAAAGGTGTGAACAAAATCCAAATAAATAAAACAGAATTTTCCTTTTTATCTTTATGAATATCCTCCTAATCCTACACCAAAATAAATACAGCAAATCACTTTATCATTCAAGTACCATCTTGTGCTACCTAGTTTTCAAATGGCACTGTCTTTGGTACAGCTGGCATAAGCACCCGATAAAAGTGTCAAGCTGCATTTGCAGTATTTCATCCAAAAAATAAATAAAAAAAAATTAAGAGGACCTGGCATTAAAAACTACTGAAAGGTTTGCGCCTCTGTTTTATTCTCACAAGTTTAGCATAATATTTGCCTATTCTTGAACACTTTTATTTCACAAACGATGAAAAAAAAATAAAAAATGATCTGGCATTTATACATGGTGACAAATTGTTGGGTCTCTCCTTTTTCACAAAGCCCGCTGTCTGATCAGCATCACAGCGGGTGCTGCTGACAATCAGAACCCACAAAAAAAACATGTGATGGGCTCCAGTCTGCAGAGTAGCACACACAGGAGACTAGCCTTCTTTCATATTTACTGCTTAGGTTCTGGGCTGAACAGGAAAGGAGGTTTCGTGTATGAACTGTCAAATCTGGTGGCAATTCAGTTTTACAAAATGCATCCATACAGTGGTTGAAGAGACCTAATTATTTCTTTCACAGGTGTAAAATTTAATTTTGATCACTCATTTGGAGATCAGTTATGTCAGACAATGTTTTACGGCATATGACCAAAGGTTAAAATAATGTTATCTATATATATGGGGTGTGATCTTATAAATCTTTTTTGGCAAGTAATACCTTTTATAAAATTGTGCTGCAACATTCATTTGTACAGAAAACGTGTGCCTACTTCTAACACAGTCTGCAGAAAACACAACAGCATTCCTGTGGGGAGGATAGGGTTTAGTTTCAGCAAGCAACTAGTGTTGGTTCTGGGCGACTGCAATAAAGGCATCTATGTTGCCTTTAAAAAATAGGTACCTTTTTGGGTGGAATTTTATAAACCTTTTTCTTGTGTAAAGCTTATGAAAAATGGCTATTATAAAACTGTGTGAGAGTCTACAGTTTACACTATAGCTGCTGTTCAATCGAAAAATTTAATTCCAATTAACTGCTGATTAAAAATTTTGATTCAGTTAAATACATTTTTATTCACTGTCCTGAACCTGCCCAAAAGCATTCACTCTCCAAAACAGCCCCCACCTAGCAGAAACCCTCATCCAAAATACCCACCCTAGGGCATCCACCCCTCTCTCAAAGACCACCCCCCCAACTCCAAGTAGTCCCATGTAGTCAAAATAGTGGCTGTGACTTGTACTGGTAGTCTTGCAGTACTACCACTAGGGGTCAGGGCCCTAGGGTAGCACTGTGAGAATACTGCTGAAAAGCACATCCGTCATTCTGAACATGGAATAGGCATGGGCACAAGCAACTGGGGATTGCTCCTGCCTGCCCTACCCTAGAATACCAGGACATCCTTAAAGTAGGCCCAGGGAGTTAATGGGGTGATGGTGGGGTCTTTGGAAAGGTGAGTGGATACTTTTGGGGAGCAGTGTCTTCTTCAGGGGGAGGATTTTCATCTTGGGTGGGTTCTTCTGGAGGGGGTGGATGGTCAATTCAGGCTGCAGTGGTTAGCATTAGACATGTTCTTAATTTTAATCTTGATTAGGGTGTATATATTAGTCTTGATCATTACTGGCAATTAAATCAACAGCACTGGTTTAAACATATTAAAACTATGCACACTGTTTGAATGTGATCTGTGTAAAGGTGTTCCTGGGAGTACAGTTGTGGCAGAGTACATTTGTATTAAAATAAGCAGGTACTTATCTAACACACATGCATACATTTACCCCTGCCTTGAGCAGCCGTGAGAGCATTCGTGCACTATTGGGGATGGTTCCAAGAGCCTCTTTAATAAAAGGCACACTAGTACCTACATGGCTTTTATAAAACAGGTATAGGAGTGTGGTAGCCCATCCTGTCAGACTGTCATAGTAATGCTTGAATGTTTTCACTTATATACACTGTCAGCTAGCACATTTGCTTATTTCCGATCTGACGAAGGGCAACCTTCGAAAGCTAATCAAGAAATGTATTAAGTTATGTCCAATAAAAAAGGTATCATCTTATTTTCTTTTCCATGTTTTATTTTGTTTGATTTCTATTGATAAAACAGGTATAAAATTACCCCACGGAGGGTAATTCTATAGGTGATTTGAATGTGCAGGCTCTTTTAAAAGTATCTAGGGGTATGCTTGTAAAAAGTGGGTTCACAGAAACATCATTCCTATTAGATGTCACATAGGTGGAGGTGTTACCAGAGGTGAGACTGGCAGTTACATTCACTTTGGATAGGAGTGGAGGGGTGGCCTAATGGTTAGTACAGCGGGCTTTGCTCCTGGCAGCATGAGTTTGATTCCCAATGCAGCTCCTTGTGACCTTGGGCAAGTCAGTTAACTCTCCACTGCCCCAGGTTCAAAAACGTAGATTGTGAACCCTCTAAGGACAGAGAAAGTACCTGCATATAATATGTACAGCGCTACATATGTCTAGTAGTGCTATAGAAATGATTAGAAGTAGTAGGTCTAAGTGAGATTAATTTATAACAGGCTCTGCTTTGTGCTTTCATAAAATCACTCCAGGTAAACATGCAAACACCCCTACCCAAAGAATGACCTATATTAAAATACTTCTGCATTTTTCAGTCAGCAGAAAGGTCTCTGCTGTTCTCTCTCTCTCTGTAATACTACATCCCATACTTTCTGTATAAACAGTTTTTATTGATGAGAATTGACATTGCAAACATGTTCAAGCATTTTGTACACATATAAACAGGTCATCGTTGTATATACACTGTATAACAGCATCATCAATGTTTTCTCCCACCCTTTTCTCCCCTCCCCTCCCATTAGTATCCTCACATTAAACTTTAACTTGTTGTATAGTGTCTAGTCCTTCTTTCCTAGTCCAACAATTGACACAAAAGAAAAGAGATCGCCTAACAGTGGTCGAACTTATAGCTATACTTAGTGAACTTTTATATTTAATATGCAACAGTGAGCGTATACATTCCCCATATATTCACTCCCCCCCCCCCCCCCCCCCCCCTATTTCCCCTCCCTCCACCTCCACTTACTGGACCTATTAACAGTTTAGAATCCTGCTTCTCCCAACTGGGGTGAGGGTGTCCCAAAACGGGGACCATATTTTACAAAATTGGTCTCCCCTTGTAGAAGCCAAGTCTCCCACTCTTTTCTTTTCCAGCATGCAACATTGCATCATGGCTCCTCTCCATTGCTGAACTCCAGGGGCCTCTGGTTGTAACCATAATTGTGTAATTGTCCGCTTGCCCATCAAGGTCGCCCTTTTCAGAAAAGCTTTTAGCCCCTCAGGTGATTTTCCTCGGATGTTGTAAACTTCAAAGAGTTGGCCTGGTGATGGTTGCCATTGTACTTTCCACATCTGAGATACATGTTGTCCCAGCGTTTTCCAGAATTGGAACACCATTGAACAGAACCAAAACATGTGCCCCAAGGAGGCTCCCACCTGTCCACACTTTGGGCAGTCATCTGTAGGTCTGATGGTCGCTTTAAAGGCTCTGTGTGGTGAAATATAAAGCCGTAAAATAAATTTGTATTGCATCTCCTGCCATGCCACATTCTCTGTCATCTGGTATACACCTGTCAGACACAGTTTTATTTGCTCAGAGTTGGGTTTCCATCTCAGTTCTTGATGCCACTGTTGTGAGATGTTTGTATAATCTGACGTCCCCTGCGAATCTCGCAGGTGGCGATGGAAGTAACGGAGGGGTATTTTTAGTTGGGCATCTAGGCCGAGAAGATCATTCATAGAGTCCCATTTTTGCTGTGTAAGGTCTGTTGCGGGCAGAGACCTAACATAGTGTTGAAGTTGTAAGTACTGGAAGTGGTCTTTCTGTCCCAGACCAAATTCTTCACACAGGGTTCTGAAGGGTTTAATATTCCCGTCTTCCGACACCACTTGAAACAAGTACTTAATGCCACAATTCTCCCATTTTTTGAACAAGGCAGAGCCTCCCCCCTCTGGGAATGCTAAATTACCTTTAATTGGGAGCAGTGAAGTTACTGCTTTGTTCCATTTGTACCTCTTACCCAGCCATTTCCATGTTTTACGCAAAGGATTTATAATGTACCCATACTGACCCAATGGTGGGAGTTCTTTTGCTGAAGCATGAAGCCAGTAAGCAAAGTCCATCGGTGCCATCAATGTGGTTTCTATCTTTGTGCAAGAAAAAAACTCTTTTCCTCTAAACCAGTCTGATAAATGTCTCAGGCCACATGCTGTCGCTATGAGTTTTAGATCAAGTAGTCCCAGTCCCCCTCCCGAGCAGGGTTTCATAAGATTTCTCAGTCCTGTGCGTGCCCGTTTACCTTGCCATAAGAATGCAGTGAGGGTTGTATTGAGCCAGACCTCCTCTTTATATCCCAATGTGGCTGGAATCATCTGGAAGATGTACGTCCACCTCGGGAAGATGAACATATTATACATTGCGATTCTCCCTTTCAAAGATATGGGTAAACCCTGCCAACCATGTAGTGTTTCCTTAGTTCTAACCTTCAGTGGGCCTATGTTCTCTTTATACAAGTTCGCTAAGTTTTTTGGGATGAAAACTCCCAAGTACTTGATGTTGTCCTCAGCCCACTGAAAAGGGAATGAGCCACTCCACCCCTCCCTCACCTCCTCCTGGATCGGGAGAGCTATTGATTTGTGGAGGTTTAATTGTAATCCTGAGTAGAACCCAAATTCTTCTATGACTTCGAGCAACCGTAAGGCTGAGGGCCTCGGCTGTGTGAGTGTAAGGAACATGTCGTCTGCAAAAGCTAGCACTTTTATTTGTTGTCCATGAAGTGTTACTCCTCGTATGTCGTGGTCTAGCAGAATCGTACGTAGAAGTGGTTCTAGGTAGAGGAGGAATAGGATGGGCGACAAGGGACACCCCTGCCTTGTGCCCCGTTCTACTCGAAAGGGCATAGATCTAGTGCCGTTAATCAATATTTGTGCTGTGGTGTTATTATAAAGTGTCTGGATTGCTTGCAGAAACCAACCATTCAGACCAATGTACTCGAGCACTTGGAACAGGTATTCTCCATTAACTTTGTCAAAAGCTTTAGCCGCGTCAAGACTAACCAGCAATAAGGGGTCACCCGTAATTTGCCCATAAGCCACTGTAAGGAGTGCTTTCCGAACTTGTCTTACCGCTTGCCGGCCCTTGACAAATCCCACTTGGTGTTCTCCTATTAAGTTTGGGATATGAGCTGTCAGTCTATTTGTTAGCACTCTGGATAGGATCTTAACATCTACATTGATGAGGGAGATGGGTCTATAGGACTCTACCAAATCTTTTGGTTTACCCGGTTTGGGGATTAATGTTATTAAGGCTTCATTCTCCCTTGGTGAGAAGAATCCTCTAGCCACCACTGCCTCAAAGTAATCTACCAAGGCACCACACACCTGGGGGCCTAGCATCATAGTATTCATTAGAGAAGCCATCGAGGCCAGGTGCTGAGCCCGGGTTCAGGGTTTTCAATACGTTGAGAACCTCTTGTGTTGCAAGAGGGGTTAGCAGTGCTTGGCGAGCCATTTCTGTGAGTTGGGGCATTTTTGCATCTTCTAGGTAGTCTCGGGTCATAGGACCCCTAACCCTATCTTTGGCACTATACGTTTCTTTAAAATATTCCTGGAATGTATTAACTATGTCTGGTAATTTAGTTAGCTTATCCCCCTTGGAGTTCGTAATCACTGAAATGAATCGTTGGGAGGTTTGCGTTTTTGCTATTCTTGCTAGTAGCTTACCCGATTTATTCCCAAAGCGTTGGAAGTTCAGCCGTCGAGCCATTAATTGCTTCGAGGCTTGCTCGTGGATGAGTGAATTGAGTGCCACCAGAGCCGCTGACATGGAGTCCCTATTATCGGGGGAGGGTTGTGCTATGTGTTTCCTCTTTGCTTTCTTGTATTCGATTTCTAGACGCAAAATGCCCGCTGCTAATCGTTTTTTCCTAGCGCTCTGGAACGCTATTACTTCCCCTCTCATGACCGCTTTGGATGCTTCCCAGAATAATATGGGCGAGTCACATGTGGGATAATTCATGTCCTCGTACAATTTCCATTTTCCCATTAAGTGGTCTAGGAAGTGTTTGTCCCTGTAGAGGTAAGCAGGGAATCTCCAATGGTTGGCTGTTCTCCCTCCCTCTCTTATATCGAGTTCCACCCATATCATACTATGGTCTGAGATTTCCATAGGGCCAATGACTGCTTGTTGAACTTTGAAAAACCAAGATTGTGATATAAGTATGTAATCGATTCTAGACCAGGATTGGTGGGCTTTTGACTGATGGGTATAGTCCTTTGTTGTCGGGTGTAGGGAGCGCCACGGGTCAATTAAGTGCAAGTGTTGGCAAAGTGCTGGGATCCCCTTCCCCTTACTTATTCCTGGTACCGCCACAGGTGATGATCTATCCAGGGACGGGTCTTGTACCTGATTGAAATCTCCCGCCCACACCCAGGGGGCATCAGTATATTGCAGCCCTAATGCTATTTCTACATCCCATACTTTAAAGAACAGTTTTACATTTTAATCCCTCTTTTTTGAGAATAGTTCCCATGTTTTTGAAAACATGGATTGAATTATTGTGCTCTGCTTGGGGATTAATCTAGAAATTGTTTCCTTTCCACTGTTATTTTAATGACAGCTGCACTCAAACCCTTTTTTTTCATTTGAGAAGAAAAACTAACCCTGGGCCGACACGTATTGAGGGTCCTGCACTGCAGCAACTTTCTGCCAGTATCTGCTCTTGAAGCTTAGCTCCAAACTGAAACAAACGTCTTTTCCAGACCAGAATGTTTGAAATTCAGTCCCTCTCAATTGCTTTTCCCATTCAGTCTCTCCATACTCTATTTCCAGGAGAAAAAAAATGTTCTGCCAATTATTACACATCCGGAAAAAATGCATGTGTAAGCTAAGTTGAACTGTGCAGAAAATCTCAGCTCACTGCCTATGGTCACAATAGGATTTCACAGGCCAACAACAAGGGCATATTCTTTACCTTTTTTTTTTGTTAATTTTTCCCTCTAATACCAAATTGTACCTCTAAGAAGTGGAAATCAGCAGCAGGTGCAGCTGACTGCCATATCTTGACAGTATTAATGCAAAGAAAATAGCAAAGCAGAGACCAAGATACAAAGAGTTTGCCATAATAAATGCTGGTTGAACACTTGGGTCTTTGGAAGCGCATTGCTGGCTGCACTTGTTACCTGAATACCAGAGTTCTTAACTATCCTCTCAGAGAGAGAAGTACATCTGTGTAACCTTTGAAATGTACACAGATCTTGCATTTACTGACTGTAAATAGGATTAAATGTTAGACACTATAACAAAAGGTTAACTGATATTCACAAACAACCAGGACCCTCAAAGCAGTTTTCTTAAAATTTTAGATGCGTCTACCATTGAAGTTGAACGTCCAGTTGTGACGAGGCTGGATGATCCATAATTTGATGTTATGCTTGCAATTGGCCCGTTATGCGATGGCCCCAGTAAACTATGTAGGTCTGTGTGGGTACCAGACATACTCGTTGATGGCCCCACAGCATGGTTTCGTAGTACATGGATCGCATCATCCAATCTGTCCAAACGATCCTCCATTCGAGTCTGCTGTTATGGAAAGGAAACACTACAGTCAGATTTTTAGGATGCATTTTTTTAGTGTTATATTTATTATACAGTAGTATTTTGTTGCTTTGGGACTTACGAAAACATGTCAAAAGAAGTGCAGTACTGAAATGACTTAAAATCAGCTATCAGGACTCAAACAGAGAACAAAAGATCAGAGGTCTCAGAAATAAATACACTGTAGACCCCAAATAATGCAGATGTGGGCTCTAAGATATTTAATCACGTTATAAGTGAATTCACTTTATAATGAATCGACAGTGTAATATGTAACAACAACAACAACGGGAGTCCAATCCTTGACCACATTATAAACTATCCAGTGAGCTGCACTATATGGGGTTTAGAATGTATTGCAAACACATGCGTCACAAAATTGAGTTATTTAAGAGGTTAATGTTCTTTAGCAACCACAAAGGTTTAAGTCATGGATTATCAAGTTATTAGTAAAGCAATAGTTTCACAGAGAATTGTTAGCAATTAATAAGAATATTTACAAACATTAGGCACAAGATGATACATTATAATTTTCTACAGCATCTCTAGGACACCCCTGAGAGGCTACAGAAGATGGGGAAAGCATCAACCAATTTATGTGAAAGATGTGGAACCTCTGTGGGGAACTTTGACCATGTGATCTGGGCATGCAAATGGATTAATCAACTCTGGTGCTCTGTGATAAGTTATATATGTTGGCACTTTGCCATTCTCTAAGGCATTGTGGCTAGATTCACATAATGAAACACATAGGAGAAAAGTACAGAAAAAAAATGAAAAGACATTCCAAAGGCACTTGTGAAAAGGTGTATATTGAAAACACACGCCTTTACTAGGGCATCCAGACTGAAAGACTGGGTAGATGAAAGGAAGATGATAGTACTTTACAGAAAAAGAAAGTCTCTATATTAAATGAAGAAAAACAGTCAGTCATTCAACAGAATTTAGTCACTATTGCTGGAGTTCAGTGTTGAATAAGGGTATGAATATGTGCACTCTAATATCACCAATATCGTTATCAGAGGAGCGAGGTCATTCACAAAAATATAACTCCACTAATTCCAGTTTTATCAAATAATTTATTTATTTTTTATGCATTAAAAACTGTTTGCTAGTTTAACTAGAGGCAAGGACAGGAAGTAAATTCCACCTATGGTTACACAATTTAAAATGATTGCCATTGCTATCAGCGAATGAAGTAACAACTATAACATATTTTGATTGGTAACAATGTGGTATATATACTGCCCTTTGAATGCCAAGCTGCCATATTTGAATCAGTGTGGAAGTCGACATTGAACCTTGAGAAAGTGAGTGCGTTGTTAAAGAGTGGAGGAGTGGCCTAGTGATTAGGGTGGTGGACTTTGGTCCTGAGGAACTGAGTTCAATTCCCACTTCAGGCACAGGCAGCTCCTTGTGACTCTGGGCAAGTCACCTAACCCTCCATTGCCCCATGTAAGCCGCATTGAGCCTGCCATGAGTGGGAAAGCACAGGGTACAAATGTAACAAAAAAAAAGTATGAATATAATGTTAAATATTGATTTATGCTTTTCTTCTGTTTTTTAGTATATGTGAAGGTCAGTACCCTCTGAAGCAGCGGGATTTGGCACCATGAAACGGTGGCCAGCGTCGAGGAGCCATTTTTTCTACCACATAGAAGTTAAGTGACATTTTATAGAAAATGTAAAAGTTAAAAAGTGCAGAAGTTTGAATTAAAGTCTCTGGAGGGCTTTTTTTTTTTTTTTTAAAGCCAGTGATTGAAAAGATTGAGATGTGGAACATAACACAGCACCAGTCTACTTCTGAGGCTTTTTTCCTCCTTTTCCACTGAGAACGTGATATTTAATTGGTACGGTGAAAACAATGGAATTGAACACACTGGAATTAGTGGAGTTATATTTTGAATTTTGTTCTAATTCTAACATCACTGTATGTAGTGACAGGGATTCATAAAGTGGTTTCACATTGGATGAATGTGGGTGTTTGCCATGCTAGTTCATTTGAATGGGCATAAATAAAGACTGCACCACCTACAGTTTTATCACTGAATTTTAGATTTATTGGGATTTATTAGCTGCCTTTATGAAGAGATTCACACAAGGTGGTAAGCAGCAGGTTCAGCTTGACAATGTTTCATTTGGGCGCGATTATTATGTGCTTTACGCATTGCATTTGTAAGCATGCATTCGGTGCATGTCAGTATATACCAAACAAAAAAAACAGCACCATGGGCCTTTAAAAATGGAACACAGTTCTTTAATGAATGAGCCTTGACAAAAAGACCCGACACGGGCCGTGTTTCGGTGACTAGCACCTGCGTCAGGGGTCACAGTGATGACGTGGAAAACTTGGGGAATAACTCGAATATATTCCTCTACAATATATTATTCCTTACCCCACGTCTCATATAGTAAAAGCTACAAAGGGCCTTGGTGCTTTGTAGCTTTTACTATATGAGACGTGGGGTAAGGAATAATATATTGTAGAGGAATATATTCGAGTTATTCCCCAAGTTTTCCACGTCATCACTGTGACCCCTGACGCAGGTGCTAGTCACCGAAACACGGCCCGTGTCGGGTCTTTTTGTCAAGGCTCATTCATTAAAGAACTGTGTTCCATTTTTAAAGGCCCGTGGTGCTGTTTTTTTTTGTTTGGACTTTAGTTTGTACTTCGTTCCCTCTCTTTTGTTATATGCATGTCAGTATATAAACATTTAAAGTGCATGCAAACCACTTGTGCACCTATCTATGCATTAACATGCATACAATCAATTTATGCATTCAAAAAAGTTCCTGCATGCATATAGAGTTAGATTCAGTAAACGGCACTGAATGCTATTCTATAATGGGCACTCAAACATGAGCATCCACTACAGAATAGCACTAAGTGCTGATTTTGGCACCAGGACTTATACCTGCTGAAACCAGGTATAAATCTCAGCACCTAATTTGGGTGTACATACCCAGATTCTATAACACTGCGCACAGATTTTAGGAGTGCACCTGACACTCCCATGACCATGTCCCCTTTTGGGCTGCACCCTATGAGACAGCCCATAGCACAATGTGAACACAAATTCAAATTGGTGCCAATCAGCATCCAATTTCTGGCACTAATTGGCTCGTTAGCCAATTTAGTTGGGCACACATCTTGGATCGGCACCCAATTTTGGGCACCATATATAGAATCTGGGGGATAATGTGAAGAAAAAAAAACCTTGAAAATTGCAAAACCCTTGTTTGAAACAAAGACTAATCTAATTTTGGCCATGCATACCCCTATTGAACACCCCTTCCGCACAGTTCTGAGAGGTGGTTTAGAAATTCTCTGAATAAATGATGGGTGATGTATCTGGTCAAATGACTGATTTCTTTTCTCTTCATTTTATTAAGAGTAACAAATCTTGACTGATTTGTTAGGTGCACTGTGGTTAGTGTATGACGTAGGTTAATGTGACAGCCATGATATTATGTGATATACAGTTAAGTAAACAAACAAATTTAAAAAAAAACATGTACAGCAGTAGTATTTTCAGCTCCTGGAAATGATTTTTATTTGTTGAAGTGGGATGATAACCCTTCAAAGCAGTATGGATGAACAAATTCTGGGACCACTTTCTCCTATACATGATACAAATATGTAAGCACTGAATTAACACAGCCAAGAAAGTGACAGTGGGTGTTGGGCTCCTGCACCCTAAGATCATGTGGTTTGAGAGACACCTGAACTATTTGAAAAAACCAAAATTCGTAGCTAGTCAGGCATAATCTTAAGAGGAGGAGATGAAGGGAAATCAAAGGCCATTTCTTTGGTTGCAATTCAATGCTGACCACATTTTAAGGGCAATTCTGTAATTAGGTGTGTCCCTTTGTGCATGTAAATACAGCAACAGTAGCACTTATGCACACAAGAGCCCTAAGTGCTATTCAATAAGGGCATATCTTATTGCATGCAACTGCAAGGGGGGGCATGCACATGGGCGGAGCATGGGCAGGGCTCCCAGTTACAAGCATAACTTACAGAATACTAGAAGTTAATCACGTCCTTGAAATATATGGATGGTTAACTGCACGTGCCTAAATACAAGTTGTGCCAATACCCCGTTATACTAGTATTCTATAATAGATGCCACTATAGAATATGTTCTCATCCAGATGGAGGGGCCCACTTATAGAGCTTCCACCTTACAGGGTAATTCTTTAACAGTGTATCTAGAAGGCACCTATGTGGCCAGAAGCATACTAAGGGCGGTCTGCCCTGGGAGCAGGCAGCACGGGAGTGCGAGGAGCAGGTATGCGCCTGTTGGCTCTGCCGGTCCCCTACCCCAGAACAGGAAGTAACGCAGGAGGGGGTAAGGGACCGGCAGAGCCGACAGCAGCGCACCTGCTCCGTGCACCCTCTTGCTAGGAAGAAAGGTGAGGGTGTGATGCGCTTCGGGGAGGAGGGGAGTGGCATGCCAGGGGGGTGACACATCAGGGGGGCGCGCAGCAGTGACCGATATATGTTGGACACGTCGGGGAGGGGGGCACAGCGGTGACACACTCCGGGTGGCGAACAAGCTAGATATGCCACTGTATGTGGCATCTATTCTATAAAGGAAAGTAGACGCTTACTTTTCTTCATAGGATACTAGCCTAACGGGTGAAATATGCACTTATAATTTAGATGTAAGCACTTATGCCAACAATATAACCAGTGTAAACACTTGTGCCTAAATGCCCGAGCATGCGCTTATTTTATGGTATTCTATAAGTTATGAGTATAAGTGTTGGTCCCGTCCATGCTCTGCCCAGACTCCTCCTATGTGTACCCTATCTGTCAAATACATGCTACGTAAGATGTATATGCCATTATTTTAATCACTTAGGTGCATATTCAGTGCTTAAATGTTTACAATTGTATAAAGGGGCATCTATAACATGCCTATGTTGCTATTCTATAAAGAAAATGACGTGTGCACTTTCCTTTATGGAATACCAGCGGAACATGCCAAATGCATCCAGAATTAAGGCGGGATCAATTACACCATTCAAAGAGCTGGTGTAAATGACTGTGCCTGTATCTTATTTCCACTATTCATGATGTATTGTAAGCCACATTGAGCCTGCAAAGAGGTGGGAAAATGTGGGATACAAATGCAACAAATAAATAAACAAGCATAGTTTAATGGTGTTACTTTGTGGCCCTCTCTCAAACTACGCATCACCACATTTTGGTGCCGTTTTATAGAATAGTATGTAGCTAAAATATTGGCATGTGCACCCATACATGTGTATATGACAATATTTTGATCATTTACACGCATTTAAATCTTTGCACCTTCTTTATAAAATTATCCTCTTGGGGTGTAATTGTTTAATGCGTTCTTCCCATTTTCTTTCTATGGGAAAAGAGTGTAGAAAATTGTGACCTTATTTTCCAGTGGGGAGTCTAAACTCCTGCACTAAATTGATGGCCTCCTGTTTGTGGCAAATTTTCATTTTCTGTGACTAGGGATTACCAGTGTTTCCAATGTAGAAATCATATTGTCATGTACTGTCAAGTCAACAGTGTGCTTCAAACTAGAAAGCTCTATTCCGAGATCCATCAAAAGGCAAAATGACAGAGGTTAAGGATTTAGATCAAACACTACACTACCAGACTATAATGAAAGATTTTTAAAGTGGAGTTAACGGATATATACAAAGAAGGCACCAGCTAAAGAAAATACTACCTCACAGACATCCTTTAAGAAGGACATCGCATCTTGCAAATGCTCGTGAAGTTGCTGCTCAACTCGATTTTTCTGGCAAAGTCAAGACAGAACAGGAAGCAAAGCATAGGTTAAGATTAATCCATAAAAGAGAAGAGGAAACGGCTGCTATCAGCTTAAAAATGTTAGTTGAGTTAATGCAACAGAGGTTGATTAATATATGAAAAGGTTAAGTGCTGAACACTAGAACTACACAATGCTAGCATTATAAGAATTCAAGCATTTCTTATATTTAATAGCACATTATGTGAAGAAAAGCATTTTAAAAAAATAAATTTTTTCCTGGTCACATGGATAAAACTGTATTTTTTGAAACATTAACAGATATTAAACATTTTTCTGAGCAATTCCTTTTTCTTAAAAAAACAAAAATAAAAAAACAAAACCCCCCAAAAACGTTGGTAACTGGAAAAGAAATTCCTATTACTCTTCCTTGTAGCTCTTTACCTTCTCCAAGAATGAAGTTTCTCAACTGTATTTATCCATAAAATCCACTGCCAACAACTTCCCCGAATTCCTAAGTTTTAAATACTTTATAAAGGCTCACATACAATTTCCTTTTACTACTTAATTTGAACTGTAGAAAATCTATCAAAGATTATGAAAGGAGTTACGTCACTCCTCCTGCTCTCAAGGAAAGTGCAGGGGAGATAAGAATTAGCCATGGATTTATGGAAGGATACCAGAATTTCATAGCAGTATTTCAACACCAGCTGTCTCTGGAAACAGAAGACCGATACCCAAGGACAGATGGTGAAAGACACGCCCTGTGTGTTCTATGTTGTACAATCAAACCATAGCATTTGTCACCAAATAATTCATTTGTAATGCCTTCTTATTGTATTTCCTAACAATATGCAGGATTTGTACACAAATGAGTTACTTCACATTGCTAGCAAAATAAAAATACTGTTTAAAAAAACAAAAACCTTCTCACCAGAGAATGGAGTGAGTTTTCATAGGTTGGAGATGAGGGGGGTTGTCCTCCTGGTCTTGACCACTGGTTGGCACCTGTCAAAAGATTAAGATGGGCACTGATAAACAAAGACATGATTTAGATTCATAACTGAGGTCATTTTAGAAAGCATCCACGTGTGTAAATAGAGGGATTTACAAGTGTAGACTGGCAGGCATATATGTGCTAATGCAATTTTTGGAAAGCAGTTATGTACATGTGTAGATGCCCGAGGACACAGATATTTCAAGGGGGTGGACTAAAGGTTTGGCTTAGGCAGAAACAAAATGGTACATGCTGCTCCTGGGAATAATGTATATTTTAAAATATATCCATGCTGGCATTTGCACCTATTTCAAAAGGGTCACACAAGTACTGGCTATCTGCTCATCTGGACCTGGGGTCTCTCTATCAGTGATTCAGGGGTAACTGTGCAAACGTCTGTGGTGCCTACAATCACCTCAAGTATTCACTGAAGAGTTATTTGACTCCACTCCTTAAGTGGCTCCTCTTGTACAAAGAGTTTTGTAAAATAAAATAACAGGTAAACACACTTTAATAATATAGATGTTGCAGGGTCTCTGTATGTTTGAAGAAGCTGAGCGGTGATGCTTTTTTTCTGTATGTGTAGGTTTCTAAAATTGGTACTCCCACTTGCTGTCCTGGCAAGTACACACAGATTTATTGGTTTTCATTTATGTATTCTGCAAAAGGCTTAGGATTCAGCAAAGCCTTTTGTAAAATACCAGGGAAATGTGAACTTCTTAACTTGGATCTCCCATTTCCCATGCTGATTTATAACCTTAAGTAATATCTATGTAGAATGAAAAGTAGACTAACAATGAAGTGCCAAATGGCTAATCACCTTCTCATACTAAACACAACAAAAGTGATAGCTTACCAAAATGCAATAATATTGCCCTTCTTATGGATGGGGATAGAGAGGGATGGGCATCAGTTTTCCCCTATTCCTTTGGGCTTCTAGCTCAACTAGAGTTAGGGGTGGGGACTGGCACCATCCACCATCCACCTTCATTTGCAACTACCCTGGAATTTTCCCCTTATTTTATAAACTCTATCTACTTTAGCCCACCTCAGCAGGTGGCCATGTAAAAAGACTCCTTCCAGAATACTGAAATTCTAAATTCGGCCACTAGGTGTTGCCAGAACTGTGATTGAATGATGTCTTTCTAGCACCCCCTAACCAACATGGAGACCTGAGCCAGGAACTGCATAGTATTGCCATTGGTTCACTAGAACAGCCCAACATTCTCTTCCTATGGTTTCCATGGTCTTATATTGAAACTATGCTATTGCTCAAAAGACCTTGGTATCTACTGTCCTGCATTATCTTTCATATTTAAATAAGACCTACTTATCATACAGTGACTGTTACCTGGGACATTTCTCTGCTAAACATTTTCAAATAAGTTACACACTTATTTCTAAGGTAGAAAATGTGCCAATCAGCATAAGAGAATGCCAAGATTTGTTGTACCCTTCTGATTCCTCTGCTTCTATGTGGTTCTCAGCCCAGTCCTCGAAACACATCCATCCAGCCAGTCAACTACTACTACTAATCATTTCTATAGTGCTACTAGATGTACACAGCGCTGTACACTTGAACATGAAGAGACAGTCCCTGCTCTACAGAGCTTACAATCTAATTAGGACAGACAAACAGGACAAATAAGAGATAAGGGAATATTAAGGTGAGGATGATAAAATAAGGGTACTGAACAAGTGGATAAGGGTTAGGAGTTAAAAGCAGCATCAAAAAGGTGGGCTTTTAGCTTAGATTTAAAGACAGCCAGAGATGGAGCTTGACGCACCGGCTCAGGAAGTCTATTCCAGGCATATGGTGCAGCAAGATAAAAGGAACGGAGTCTGGAGTTAGCGGTGGATACCCACAATGAATAAGTATGAGATAAATCTGGATGTATTACTTCCATTCAATACAAATCTGTCTCATGCATATTCATTGTGGATATCCTGAAACCTGACTGACTAGGTGTCCTGAGGATTGGGTTGAGAACCCCTGCTCTATGTTATGTACCAATCACAGAAGGGATAACTGTATATTATGGGGCTCACTGGAGGTAAAGGAGAGAGTTGCACAGACTGCCAGTGATCATCCTGGAAAGATGAAAGCAGGTATGAGGAGGAACTTGGTAATTTAAGGAAATCATTAATCAAGATATAATTATATGTTTTCCTACAGGTTTGCTGCTTTAACATTAACAAAGAAAGGAAGGAAAGAAAGAAAAAAAAACAACCTCTTTGTGATATTTAGCTAAATATAACGTAGGTAAGGTGAAAAACCAGAGTATGAGCACTTTGATGGACCTTGGCTTTCATGAAAACAAGGCTGGTAGGTAGAAGCAAACTAGCGTTTGTTGTTTTCCTGTAAACATTGCTTCAATACGAGTTTCTCTCACAGCGTGACTCGAGGTTGAAAATAATGTTTTGTGAATCATTATGGGGCTTGGCAAATGCTTTCACAGTTTTCCTCATGTGTTTGTCTAAAAGGTTTTATTTTAATGTTCACATTGTAAAAGTGCAACACTTGTTTGCTGCGTGCCCCTTCTACTGTAAATTTGCTACTAAATACACACAGTAGGGTCCTTCTACAAAGCCGCAGTAAAAAGTGGCCTGCGGTAGTGTGGGCACATTTTTTGTGTGAACGCTAGGCCACTTTTTACAGGAGCTGGAAAAAGGCCATTTTTTAATGGGCGTGCGCACAAATTAAAACTAGCGTGCGCCTATTTGTGGCCAGAGCCCTTACACCAGCCACTGACTAGCGGTAAGGTCTCATACGCCACCCGTGCGGTAACCATTCAGCGCACCCCAACATGGCCGCACTGCCGATTACCACCAGGAACACTCCTTGTGGTAGAAAATAGAAAAAATATTTTATATTGTGGGATTCTGCACATGCCAAACTCGGAATTACTGCCCCAGCGGTAGTGCTGATATGGTGCGTGCTGTCCACGTGTTAGGCCTCTCACAGCTTTGTTAAAGGGCTCCAATGTTAGAAAAGGAGCCTGCTTGTTTCCTTATTAAACCTCTCTGTGCTGATTCTGCTTGCTGCATTTATGAAGTTATTAGCAGTTATGAGAATTGGATCCATCTGCTATCTCTGATGTACAAATTAAGTTAAATTACTACACATATTCCATTTTAGCTCAACAAACAGTTCAGTACAGCTGTGTGGAAAAACAGTAATTATATTCACATTTGCCACACAGTTAATCTGTTCATTAAAAAAAAAGTCTTATGTATCCAAACAGAATACTTCTAATAACTAGATAAAATGTAAAAATACTTAATTAGCTACAAATTATAGCACTGAGGGAGAATATTTTAAACTCAAGCAGAAGTGTACCTTTCTAAAACTAACAATACAATACATCTTCCCAAGGATAAATGCAGGCATATGAATACCTGTGTCCATAAGATGCTTTATGCTTAATCTTACAAAAGGTAACAAAGCAATTATAATAATAAATCAAGAAACAAACTAACACCACTGTTCATTATGGGAATGTCTCATAAACCTGTTTCTTGAGGTCTAGGCAGAGAAAAGTAGGAACTTTACAATTAACTTAGCTCAGTATGACATGAAACATTCCTCTCTGAAACACAAGTTCCTTGCAGCATAACTATACAGATCCAAAAAATGGTTCGAGTAACCCCTTTCTAACAGAAAAGGATTCATCAATACATTTTCCTTGGGCCAAATTAATGGTAATGCAGTCCATAAGGTTTTCAAGGATTTTAATAGGAATAATTAGTTAAAGGTTGCTATCAGACTACTCAGCATAATATATTTACAACCTAATCAACTTTCGTAAATCTCTGAAGACTTATCTCTTCAACAAGGCATACCACAATGATCCATAATAAGAACTATCATGCATCACCACGTATTTGATATTCTGAATGTTTTCTTTTTATAACTGACTGCTTAATACTATTTTGTCATCCATGTTCTTTATGTTATACCAATTGTAACTTTTACACTGAAATGGCGAATACCATGACGGCAGTCAAAAACAGCGAAGATGACACAAAAAAAAGGGGGGGAAAAAAAATTGTGTATATATATAATGATCAAAAACAGACAACAACAAAAAATTAAAAAATATTTTTAAATATGAAAATAAAAAATAAAAAAGGAGACGACACAAGAAAAAATGAAAAAATATGGTAGATTTATTGGGGTGATTTGAGTCATATCACCCCAATAAATCTACCATATTTTTTCATTTTTTCTTGTGTCGTCTCCTTTTTTATTTTTTATTTTCATATTTAAAAATATTTTTTGTTGTTGTCTGTTTTTGATCATTATATATATACACAATTTTTTTTCCCCCCCCCCTTTTTTTTGTGTCATCTTCGCTGTTTTTGACTGCCATTGCTTTTTGCGAGGACAGGTTTCTTCTGTATTTTTGAATACCATGACGGAACATTGTAAGTCACATTGAGCCTGCAAATGGGTGGGAAAATGTGGGATACAAATGCAACAAATAAATAAATAAATAAATATTCACAACTGACCCATGAAACCTTTTCAGCACATCACTAAAGTGTTCACACACATCCTATCTTCAGAATTATGGATATAGACTGAAATTACCTCTTTATGCAGGAACAGCATAACCACTCTCTTACTCTATCCTCTATAACTAAAGTAGTTAAAAGGGAGGCCTTCCATGGAAGTTCTGAAAAACTAACTGCTAAACATACTTGACCCAAATAGCTGCAATAGATAGATGCCACCATAGGAACAATCTACGGGAAATCAGCTGCTCAGGTTTTCACGCTGGGGGAATTCTACACAACTGTGCAATATCGAATTTGTGAAGCACTCCCCTATGACACAGAACTGTGTGCAACTTTGCAATCATGTTTCTACTATTTACGTACGATAAGGCAACTGAAATCGATTCTTAGCAAAGAAAAGTTGATCAAACTAGTTCATGTATTTATTATACGTACACTAGACTACTGTAATTTTCTACTATCTGGCTCCAGTAAAGCTAATATTTACTGTGAGTACAAAATACTGCTACAAGATTGGTAACTGTCGCCAAAAAATCAGATCATACTACACCGATATTGTATGAGTTGCACTGGCTACCTGTCGAGAAATGGATGGAATTCAAGATGATGTGTCTTGTTTTAAAGCTTTGAATTTAAGGAGTCCTGAATACTTGTCTAAAAATGTAGGTATGCCCTTTCACATGAACTGCGTTCTTCTCAGAAAGGACTTTCAAAACTGTCTGGTTTGGACCTTGTCAGATTGATTTCACATCGAAGTGAGCATTTTCTTACAGTGGACAATCATTATGGAATTCATGGTTGACGTTTTCTGACTGTTCTTCATACTGTGGTTTTAAGCCTTAAAGACCTTATTATTTCAGCAATATTTTAGATAATTCTAAAAATGTTTAATGATGCAGTTTTTGATTAATATATTGTATGACGTATGATGTGTGTATATAATTTTGTTGAAACCGCTCAGACACGCTACTATTGAGTGGTGTATCAAATTAATAAATCCAATCCAATCCAACCACGGAATTTGTATAGCATTCCCCTATGGCACAGAATTGTGTCAACTCTGCAACATCAATTTTGTGATGCACTCTCTTACAGCACAGACTTGTATGTCTATATGCGAACAGAAGCCTAAGAAATAAGGTGGGAGAGTTAGAATATACCGAATTAAATGAAAAATTAGATACAATAGGCATCTCTGAGACCTGGTGGAAGGAAGATAACCAGTGAGACACTGTCACACCAGGGTACAAATCATATTGTACTGACAGGGTGGATTGAATTGGTGGAGGGGTAGCATTGCATGTTAAGGATGGCCTTGAATCATCCTGGAAGCCCACGCCAAATATATTCCATGTACTAAAAAAGGAGGAAGGAAGACCACACAACAGCCGGCATGGTTAAAAAGTGAGGTGAAGGAAGCTACTAGAACTAAAAGAAAATCCTTCAGAAAATGGAAGAAGGAACAGAATGAAAATAATAAGAAACAGAATAAGAAACGTCAAGTCAAATGCAAATCGCTGATAAAGAAGGCAAAGATTGACTTTGAAAAAAAAGATTGCGTTGGAGGCAAACACACATAACATTTTTTTTTAGTTATATTAAAAGCAAAAATCCAGCAAAAGAATTGGTTGGACTGCTAGATGACCGAGGGGTAAAAGTGGCAATCAGGGAAAACAAAGCCATAGTAGAGAGATTAAATTAATTCTTTGTTTCAGTCTCCATCAAGGAAGGTTTGGGAGAGATACCAGTGCCAGAAATGGTATTCAAAGCTGACGAGTCAGAGAAACTGAATGAAATCTCTATGAACCTGGAGGATGTAATGAGGCAATTTGACAAATTGATGAGTAGCAAATCTCCTGGACCGAATGGTATTCATCCCTGAGTTCTGATAGAATTGAAAAATGAACCTGCGGAACTATTAGTAATATGTAATTTATCTTCAAAATCAAGCACGGTACTGGAAGAATGGAGGGTGGCCAATGTAACGCCGATTTTTAAAAAAGGTTTCAGAGGAAATCTGGGAAATTATAGACTGGTGAGCCTGCCGTTGGTGCCAGGCAAAATGGTAGAGACTATTATAAAGAACAAAATTATAGAGCATATTCAAAAGCATGGATTAAAGAGAAAAAGTCAACATGGATTTAGTGAAGGGAAATCTTACCTCACCAATCTATTACATTTCTTTGAAGGGGTGAACAAACATGAGGATAAAGGTATGCCGGTTAATATTCAGTATCTGGATTTTCAAAAGGTGTTTGACAAAGTACCTCATGAAAGACTCCACGGGAAATTGGAGAGTCATGGGATAGGAGGTAGTGTCCTATTGTGGATTAAAAACTGGTTAAAAGATAGAAAACAGAGAGTAGGGTTAAATAGTCAGTATTCTCAATGGAGAAGGGTAGATAGCGGGGTTCTCCAGGGGTCTGTACCAGGACTGTTGCTTTTTAATATATTTATAAATGATCTAGAGATGGGAGTAACTAGTGAGATAATTAAATTTGCTGATGACAAAAAGTTATTCAAAGTTGTTAAATTGTAAGAGGATTGTGAAAAATTACAAGAGGACCTTACGAGACTAGGAGACTGTGCATCTAAAAGGCAGGTGACGTTTAATGTGAGCAAGTGCAAAGTGATGCATGTAGAGAAAGAGGAACCCAAATTATAGCTACATAATGCAAGGTTCCACATTAGGAGTCACCGATCAGGAAAGGGATCTAGGGGTCATCGTTGATGATACGTTGAAACCCTCTGCTCAGTATGCGGTGGCGGCTAAGAAAGAAAATAGAATGTTAGGTATTATTACGAAAGGAATGGAAAACAAAAATGAGGATGTTATAATGCCTTTGTATTGCTCCATTGTGCAACTGCACTTCAAATATTGTGTTCAGTTCTGGTCACTGCATCTTAAAAAAGATATAGTGGAATTAGAAAAGGTATAGAGAAGGGCGATGAAAAAGGGGATGGGACGACTTCACTATGAGGAAAGACTAAAGCGGCTAGGGCTCTTCAGCTTGGAGAAAATACGGCTGAGGGGAGCTATGATAGAGGTCTATAAAATAATGAGTGGAGTGGAACGGGTAGATGTGAATCGCTTGTTTACGCTTTCCAAAAATACTAGGACTAGAGGGCACGCAATGAAGCTACAAAGTAGTACACTTAAAACGAATCAGAGGAAATGTTTCTTCACTCAACGTGTAATTAAACTCTGGAATTTGTTGCCAGATAATGTAGCAAAAGCAGTTAGCTTAGCACGTTTAAAAGGGGTTTGGATGGCTTCCTAAAGGAAAAGTCCATAGACAATTATTAAAATGGACATGGGGAAAATCCACTGCTTATTTCTAGGATAAGAAGCATAAAATGTATTGCCTTTTTTGGGATCTTGCCAGGTACTTGTGACCTGGATTGGCCACTTTGGAACAGGATGCTGGGCTTGATGGACCTTCGGTCTGTCACAGTATTGCAATACTTATGTACATAACACAGAATTTGTGTAGAACTCATTTTACAGCTCAGAAGTTTCACTGCCACACAAAACTTTGAATGGAGATCAGAAGGCAGCAGCAACAGCCTATACAGGCTGGAAGAGAGGAGTTTGTAGAGTTTGACTTGGCACAAGTTTGGGCTAGATGAATGGGAAGACAAGAAGCTGCAGCACTAGCAAATGCCTGCATGGGCCCAAAAAGAGTAAAGAGTGGGGGTGGGAGAGGGGGACTGGATCCAATAGAGCCTAAGAGAGGCAGACTATGAACTGGGGAGGGGATGGGAGGGGGGGAGAAGGGGAATAAGAACCGAGGACGGGGACAAGTCTGGGGAGGAAGGGAAAAAAACGTGGGAAATGACAAAGAGAAAGAGAGAAAAAAACTTTGCTAAAGGGGCCAGTTCAGGGGATGGGAGACAGAGAAAAAGGGAGATCGAAAGGGGGGAGGACTGGAAGAGGGAGTTTATACATGATTTAGATGTATAAATATACGGAGATAGTTTGATGGTTGAGCCAGGGGAGGAAGAAATGACGAGCTAGGGGGTTTGACTCTAAGGGGTGGTGGAGAAGAAAAGATCAAGCTTGAGAATGGGGTTCAAGCCAAGGGGATGGGGCAGATGTATGGTGCCTGAAATTTATAACTGGACATCTATTAAGTAGAAAAAGAAATCTATTGTAAGTTTATTTTATTAGATTCTTGATATACAAACCTTTCTGTGGTACCTAAGCAATTTTACATATTACATACATGTACTGTAGGTATTTTCTCTTTTGTACCTGGTGGGCTCACAATCATTTTGTAAACCTGGGGTAATGGAGGGTTAAGTAACCTGCCCAGGGTTACAAGGAGATGCAGTGGGAATTGAACTTGTTTCCCCCTTGTTCTCAGCCCACTGTGCTAACCATTAAGCTACTCCTCTACACCTATGTGCCAAACTAGGCACCCAGATCTAACTCCAATAGAGCAGAAATGCCAATACACGCTGCTTGTTGGTTCACTGGCTATTTCCCTTGACCCATCTTTGATCTTTTCTATTCATGGCACTACAATATCCCCAAGTCAATTCTTTTCGGCATCTGGGAGTCATTCTGGACTCTCCTTTAAACCACAGATAGCTTCTGTCTGCAAATCTGGTTTTTACATTTTTAACCATGATTCATTTCACTCTCTTCTTCCTTCCCTTCTCATGTCCCGGATCGACTATTGTAATATTATCTATCCTGGGGTAACAAAAGCCTCTCTGAAAAGACTTCAGACCCTACAGAAGCCATTCATTTACTGTGTCATGTACTAGGCTTTTGCCCATGTTACCCCACTCCTCAAACAATACCACTGGCTCTCGACTGAATTCCATGTTAGGTTTAAACTCTTACTTCTCACCTTTAAGGCTTTATATTCTCTTACCATTCCGTATACGTCGATCCGCTTGTTGAGATCTATATATGATCCCTGACTGGTACTTCTTGGTCCCAAATATGCCAGAAACGAGTCTACGCTTCATTTTGTATTTTTCTTTACTGCTCCCTCCCTTTGGAATAGCCTACCCTAACAATTCCACAGGCCTATCCTACTTAGTCCTCTGGATCCTGGGTGTGCCTCATCTTTCCTTCAACACCTCTATTTGTATTTTTTAAATATTTTGTGTTTGGATGGTCTTGGATGTATGCATTTTCTATTGATAATATGGAATTCCTTTTCTATGTGCTATTTTTAGTTTGTAAACCACTAGCCCTGCTAGTCAGATTTGTGCAGTATAGAAAGATCCAAATAAATAAGAAAAATTTACATCTACTGTACAGCAGGCATAAATGTGTGCATGTACTCTTCATACATATTTGTATCTTTTATAAAACACATGGGTACATTACAACTATGCCTCAGTAACACCTACAAGTAGAGGGTAATTCTATAATGGTACATCCATTTTAAGCCCATGCATGAAGGGCAAAAATCACCTGCTTACAGCCTCTTTTATACAGCCACACAGGTGCTTATATGTCTTTACAAACTACTAGCACAAATCCAGCAGAAATCAAATCTTCCCAAAAGTCAGCAACAACTATCTTTCTCGGGCTATGTACATTGTAGCACCTTTTCTAATTTCTCCTCTCTATCCAATATCAGCTTCTGTAAGTTAATTGCCTCTGCTAGGCTTTCGGACTGTCCTCTTGGTGGTGGCTCCTCCATGGCTCATCAAGGATTGTTGTACTCCACTCTCCCCAATTATTTTAGATTTTAACACCAGCCCCACTGAAGGCATCAACCTACAGCAGTGGAAGCATGCTATTATTTGTCCTCGTCTCAAGCATTCCAGTTTAGACCCTGCTTTATTTTTCGCCTGATCACTAACCTCCAGTTTTTCATAAAGTTGGCAGATAAGGTACTTTTTCAACAACCGAATGATTTCTGGCCCTCTAACAATACTTTTCATCCAAGGCAATCCTTTTTTTTTTTTCAGAGGGTCATAGTACCGAAACAACTCTCCTTGAAATGACGAATGATATTATATTCAGCAATCTTCTAAGTATGGCAATAACCTCAAGATGTTCAATTCTTCACATCAAACATCACCTAACTATGGGTTTTTGCACATCAAAATTATGGAAAATGTATTAAAAACCAGTTAAGTAAAAGGAATCTAAACAGTGATGTAAATGGCTCAACACATCATCTCTCTTATCAGCACAGACAGTGATTACTGAAAATATGAAGTCTGTGTGATTATCTTGTGGTTGTTCCAAGGACCAAATTTTACTGTACATATGCTAAAAGATTTTTGGAAACTGTGTGCAGCAAAGAACAACTTTCATCTTCAGTTTTACGTTTCATATCAGCCTTTATCAGGGATGGGATGCCATGGCCTCCACCTCCTCTGCCTTTTAAGAGTGACACAAAGTTCTCAGAGTTAGGTTATATCAGGTCTTTATGGATACTGTGTTCTCTTACCATAGCAAAACCTCAAAAAGAAAGAGTAAAATGCCAACCAAATTAATAACTAAGTCATAACCAGCAGCCCTTTCATTTTGGCAGAACAAAATTCACACTTAAAAAGATTCTTTTAAAATTGTTGGCACATCTTTAATGCAAAAACTTTTTTTTGTGACATGGGATTTTAGTATTGAATAAGTGCCCCTCTGTTGGATACTGAAATGAAGGTGACTGCAGCAGACCTGTGTCCACATATAAAAATGGAGGACACACAGCTGTAAATACACTGGCTGATATTCAAAGGCACTTATCCGGCTAGTGCTGCTGAATATTACCTCTCACCACACTGGCACTATCTCTGGGCAGGACCATGGCAGAGCTTAAGCGCACAAGAACAGCCATAACGGGTCAGACCAATGGTTCATCTAGCCCAGTATTCTGTTTCCAACAGTGGTCAATCCAGGTCACAAGTACCTGGCAGACACCCAATTAGTAGGAACAGTCCATGCTACCAATCCAAGGGCAAGCAGTGGCTCCATCCTCTGAGTGGAGGCAGAGGTCAGTGGCATATTTATACAAGGTGCGTGTGTTGCATACACACCCCCTTGTAAGACTCGCCCCCCCCCTCCCTGCCCATACTTAAAAATAATCTCTGCTGCAGTCTTCACCTGGGCAGCAGCACTCACAGGCTGCCTGTGGCCTACACTGGGACATCCTCTCTGAACCATCCCTCCTCTTCTGATGCAACTTCCTGTTTGCGAAGGGTGGGACAATTCAGAGAGGACGTCCCGGTGCAGGCCGCAGGCAGCTTATGAGTTCTTATGCCTGATGTCACTGCCTGGGTGAAGATTGTAGTAGAGATTATTTTAAGTTACTAGGTGGAGGGGGAGGAGCAGCACAGGAAACACTCTCCCTGTAAAAATTCCTGGTTATGCCACTGCCAGATGATATCCAGTTAGCAGTGATATTCAGATCGTTAACAAGTTAGCTAACCAGATAAAACATTAGGACAACAAAAAGGCTGTCCTAACTTTAGCCAGTTTAGTAGTCTGAATATTGCTGCTAACCTGAAAGTACCTCCCGGTCAGCACTTCTTCCCAGATAATTCAATCCATGCGGTATCTGGATACTTGTACTTAATATCTGGTGGTTTTTTTCCCCCACATTAACTACAAGAGGTCCAAAAATAGGTGTATAAGGATGAGAGACAGCGACACAACAATAAAATTCATGGGAATCCCTGACCTGCGGAAGACCTTTGCAGGGATATATGTTTCTAGTTCATTACTTTTTTCGGCACACTGCCTCAGCATACTGTACTAATCACAATCACAATTTAAACTGCCAAATACTGCAGAGTGAAAATCGTTTATGCAGCCTGAGCAGTCTCCTCCTGCAATGATGAATGTCTACAACCGGAAGAGGACAGAACTGTTAATCTTCAAAGGCCATTTCCTTTCTGAAGTAACAGTGTGGCAATTAAGTGATTTTAACCATACTCTGAACAGATCTGACCTGGAAGTCACATGGGCGGGTCACTGCCTCCAAGAGGAGTTTCGATTCACTCAAACCTCCTCTGTTAAACTGCCAGCCTGGACCAGCACTACAGTATTACATTCACCTTGGTGCTCTGACTCCCATACCAAAAATATTAAAGTATTAGGGAGTTATTTGCACATGCTGCTGGGTAGTGTATGCCAGAGAGAACCTTTGGCTAGGCCCAGAGTTCTATTGCTATATCCTATGACCACCTCACAGCCCCAAACTTGTTGAATCTTATTTAGATGAAAAATAGCAGTGATATGCATTTATCAGGGCACATGTAGTACTATGGTCAGACCACAGCAAGCTCACTTTCACACTACAATGGAAAGAAAATGGCAAGAAAAGAGAACCAAGAACCCACCATACATTCACAACCACAGGAAAAGTAGATAACCACACATTCTGGACAACAACAATAAATGAACTCAATGACATACCACCTGAGGATAAACATTTCATGAGAAATTGGGACGAAACAAGTGAAAACACACTAAACAAAATAGCACCACTCAAAACAAAAATCACAAAACAACCACATCCCTGATTTAATGACAAACTACTACACATGAAGAAACTCTGTAGAAACTAGAAAGAGCACGGGCCAAAAACAAAACAGACACAAACAAAATATTTGAACTACTGAAAACCCAGAACACATTGGCGACAACTGAAACACCACCAACTACACACGAGCATGCACAATACTTCAAAAACAAAATAAACACAAGATGACGTTTAATGTGAGCAAGTGCAAAGTGATGCATGTGGGAAAGAGGAACCCAAACTATAGCTATGTAATGCAAGATTCCACCTTAGGAGTCACCAACCAAGAAAGGGATCTCGGCGTCATTGTTGATGATACGTTGAAATGTTCTGATGAGTGTGCAGCAGCAGCTAAGAAAGCAAATAGAATGTTAGGTATTATAAAGGAATGGAAAACATAAATGAGGCTGTTATAATGACTTTGTATCGCTTCATAGTGTGACCGCATCTCGAATATTGTGTTCAATTCTAGTCACCGCATCTCAAAAAAGATATAGAAAAGGTACAGAGAAGGGAAACAAAAATGATAAAGGGGATGGGACAACTTCCCTATGAGGAAAGACTAAGTGGCTAGGGATCTTCAACTTGGAGAAAAGACGGCTGAGGGGAGATATGGAGGGTTAAGTGACTTGCCCAGAGTCACAAGGAGCTGCCTGTGCCTGAAGTGGGAATCAAACTCAGTTCCTCAGGACCAAAGTCCACCATCCTAACCACTAGGCCACTCCACTCCTCCTACTTATCATTTCTATAGCGCTACTAGATGTACGCAGCACTGTACACGAACATGAAGAGACAGTCCTTGCTCGAAAGAGCTTACAATCTAATTAGGACAGACAAACAGGACAAATAAGAGATAAGGGAAGTACTGAGGTGGGTATGATAAAATAAGGGTACTGAACAAGTGAGTAAGGGTTAGGAGTTAAAAGCAGCATCAAAAAGGTGGGCTTTTAGCTTAGACTTGAAGACAGCCAGAGATGAAGCTTGACAGACCGGCTCAGGAAGTTTATTCCAGGCATATGGTGCAGCAAGATAAAAGGAACGGAGTCTGGAGTTGGTGGTGGAGGAGAAGGGTGCAGATAAGAGAGATTTACCCAGTGAACAGAGTTCCCAGGGAGGAATGTAGGGAGAGATGAGAGTGGAGGGGTACTGAGGAGCTGCAGAGTGAATGCACTTATAAGTCAATAAGAGGAGTTTGAACTGTATGCGGAAACGGATAGGGAGCCAGCGAACTGACTTGAGGAGAAGGCTAATATAAGAATAGCGACACTGGTGAAATATAAGTCATGCGGCAGAATTTTGAACTGATTGAAGAGGAGAGAGATGGCTAAGTGGGAGACCTGTGAGAAGCAAGTTGCAATAGTCTAAGCGAGAGGTGATAAGAGTGTGGATAAGGGTTCTATTAGTGTGCTCAGAAAGGAAAGGTCGAATAAACATCTGTAAAATAATGAGTGGAGTGGAACGGGTAGACGTGAATTGCTTGTTTATTCTTTCCAAAAATACTAGGACTAGGGGGCACGCAATGAAGCTACAAAGTAATACATTTAAAACGAATTGGACAAAATATTTCTTCACTCAACATGTTATTAAACTCTGGAATTCATTGCCAGAGAATGTGGTAAAAGCAGTTAGCTTAGCGAAGTTTAAAAAAGATCTGGATGGCTTCCTAAAGGAAAAGTCCATAGACAATTATTAAAATGGACTTGGGGAAAATCTACTGCTTATTTCTAGAATATGCAGCATAAAATGCATTGAACTGTTTTGGGATCTTGCCAGGCACTTGTAACCTGGTTTGGGCACTTTTGGAAGCAGGATACTGGGTTTAATGGGCCTTCAGTGTGTCCCAGTATGACAATACTTATGTACTTATGCATACTGCTTACTTGACAAATGCGCCAACTACATGATGAAAAACTCACCAGACTGGTTCATCGAGTACCTCACTAAAAACATCACATACATATTTGAAAGAGGTCAATTTCTAACAGACAAAGGCAATGTGGAGGGGCATAATTGAACGCGAATGCCCATCTCCATGGGCGTCTATGTCCGAAAACGGGTATGTGAAGAGGCGGGACAGACCGTATTATCGAAAAATATGGGCGTCCATCTTTCGTTTCGAAAATACGGTTTGGACGGACAAAATGCCATGGATTTGGTCCCTTCTGAGATGGGCGTTTTTGTTTTTTTTAGTGATAATGGAAACTAAAACGCCCAGCTCAGAAATGTCCCAATCCAAGCCATTTGGTCGTGGGAGGGACAAATATACAACACTACCATAGCTCTTAGGGGTGAAGGGGGCAACTACATGTGGGTACAGTGGGTTTTAGAGGCCTCCCATTTACCACCACAAGTGTTACGGGTGGGGGTGGGGGGTATGGGCCTGGGTCGGCCTGCCTGAAGTGCACTGCAGTACCCACTAAAGGTGCTCCAGGGACAGGACTTGTTGCTGGTGTATAACCTTGGCACAGAAGTTCACACCTGAAGACTAATCTCGCTGAAAATGTCCTTTATTTGGATAAGCACGTTTACTCACAGTTAACTGCAGATCAGAGGTTGTGCCCCACTGGCAACGAGTCTCGCTGGTACTGAGATGAGCAGTAGGTCCGAGCTGGCAGAATGGTGTACAATGCCCTCTTTCAGCTGTAACGTGGCTAACACATGAAAGGGATCTAAAAGTGTCTTACACAAATGGCCACTACCTCATGGACTATCGGAAACAAAACAGGGCACACTCTGACCCAGTAAGCAGAGGGAAAAGCACCATGGGAGTACAGCCTACCAACTACCAACATCGTGAGCATTTAACACAAGCTAGTGGAATCACGGAGCCCAATACCCTACACCCACCACAATGCATTGCTGATGTGACTCTGCAGTGCCCTTAACAGAAAAGGTGTCACACTCACCCGAGACCCACATCAGAACCAGGGAAAGGCTGTCAGAGGATAGAACACATTCTGCTGTCATGGAGGTGGGTACGGCATTTGAGGCTGGCATACAGGCTAGGAAAAAAGTATGTAAAGTGGGTGTTTTTTGGTGGGAGGGGGTTAGTGACCCCTGGGGGTATCAGGGGAGGTCATCCCCGATTCCCTCCGGTGGTCATCTGGTCAGTTGGGGCACTTCTTTGGGACTTGGACCTGAAAAAAAAGGGTCCAAATAAAGCGGCCAAATTCTCGTCAAAAACGCCCTTCTTGTTTTATCAGCTAAAGACGCCCATCTCTCCTCGGCCAATAACCACACCCCAGTCCCGCCTTCACCACGCCTCCGTGATCTTTGTTCATCTCCATGACAGACTGCAGGTGAGGACGCCAAAAATCGGGTTTCGATTATACCAATTTGGGCTCCCACGGGAAACGGATGCCCATCTCCCGATTTGGGTCGAAATATGGGCGTCTTTCTCTTTTGAAAATAAGCCTGATAGTAGTTACACCTATCCCCAAAAACACTACCAGCAAGATCAGCGATATCACAAATTACAGACCAGCAGCCTCAATACCACTATTGACCAAAATAACGGAAGGTCTAGTAACACAGCAACTAATAGTACTTGACAAAATTCTCAATTCTTCAAAAATCCCAATCAGGTTTCAGACCACAACACAGCACTGAAACAGTCATAACCACCCTGATAATAAAATTCAGAGGCACAATATGCCAAGGACAAAATTATTACTACTACAATTCGACAAGTGCGTTCGACCTAGTAGACCACACCACACTAATGATACTTACTAGACAACATAGGAATCAGCAGTGCAGTGGCAACATGGTTCATTGTAAAGATATTCAACCAAACATCAACCTCATAGATTCCTGAGTGCGGGGTACCACAGGGATCACCAATATCACTAATACTGTTTGATTTAATGATCGTGCCACTCGGAAAAAAAACTGGCATTAATGGGTTTCAACCCATTTATATCAGCAGACGATGTCACCATCTTCATACCTTTCCAAAACAATATCACAAATCTACAGGACAAAATAAAAAACGGACTGGACCTCATGGAAGAATGGGCAACAACTTTCAAACTCAAACTGAACAGAGACAAAACCAAACTCCTAGTACTATCCAGCCTACACAACACCACATCCTACCAAAAATTCACAATCAACCAACAAACATACCACATCGAAACACAACTTAAAATACTAGAAATCATTCTCGACAAACATCTAACACTGGACAATCAAATATCAGTAGTAACATCATAATGCTTCAGAACACTATGGAAAATGAGAAGAATAAGAGACTATTTTCCTAGACAATCTTTCCGGATACTGGTCCAATCAACTATACTATCACAACTAGACTACTGCAATGCAGCATATGTAGGGTGCAAGGAAAACACACTAAAATCGCAGCAAACAGTCCAAAACACGGCAGCAAAGCTGATTTTCAAGAAATTAAAATATGAAAGAGCAACCTCACTGCTTGAAACACTACATTGGCTACCGGTCAAGGCAAGAATATTTTTCAAAGCGAGCACCCTAATCTTCAAAAGGCACCTGAATTTATGCGCAACATGATTGAACTATCCTCAAGAAATGCCAGCCTAGAAAACAGAAACTACCTACTCCTACATCTACCCAACTGCAGAAACACTATCTACAAAACTATTACAAAGCAGGATTTAGCTACCTGGGTTCCAAATGGTGAAACTTGATACCAAAAACCATAAGAAGCATCACGAATCTCCTCCAATTCAGAAAAGGGGAAGGGGAAAGGGAATGGGACTTATATACCGTCTTTCTGTGGTTTTTCCAACTACATTCAAAGCGGTTTACATATTATATACAGGTACTTATTTGTACCTGGGACAATGGAGGGTTAAATGACTTGCCCATAGTCACAAGGAGCTGCAGTGGGAATCAAACCCAATTCCCCAAAATCAGAGTCTGCTGCACTAACCACTAGGCTACTCCTCCACTCCATAAAGAAATGAAAACCTACTTCTTCAAAAAATTCTACAGCTATTCACAAAGATATCATCACTTTCCTTTCAAATCTGCCTCTTCAAAAACTATATGAATAAATATCACCAAAACTCTACAACTGAACACAAAAGCTACCACTACCTTTTCCACTTCAAATCTATCTCTTCAAAAACTCTATGAATATCCGAACTATTGATGTCCTCTCCGTACTGCAAAACACTACTTTAACTCCACAAAAATGTTAAGTGCAAGATTCGCTTATATGCATGGTTTCAGACCGCTCCTCTGCAGGAAAGACTCCGCATAAGCGTGCGCATGGAATATGGAAGCCGATTGGCGCGTGACAAAGGGGCGGTAAATTTGAAATCTCGTTGGTTAACTGCCACAGGCAGAATAAGCGAAAGAATGTTGTTACAGTGTACACTGGAGTCATCATCGTCTTTGCGCAACTGTAAGACTTTAACACTGGCTGAACGAATAGAAGTTCTTAAAAAATTAGAAAACAAACAAAGTCAAGCATCTATTGCTAAAGAATATGGTGTCAATCCCAGTCAAATTTCACATATCTTGAAGCAGAAAGACCAGTTTCTGGAAGACTGGCAAAACAATACAAATCCACACCAGAAACGAAAACGGGCGGGAAAAGCTGAGGAGGTAGAGTAAGCTCTTCTTCGGTGGTTTTCTGAAGTCAGGAGCAGACAGTTTCCTGTCAGTGGTCCACTGCTTATGGAGAAAGCTAATCAGCTAGCTGAAAGTCTTGGACTAACTGAATTCAAAGCCACTGTTGGATGGTAGGAAAGATGGAAGGAGAGGAACAACATAAAATTCAAGAAACAGCATGGTGAAAAACAAGACGCTGATGACTTTGGTGCTGAAAATTGGGTTGTTTCAGTTCTTCCTACCATCTTGAATGAGTCTGCACCTCATGACATTTTCAATGCTGATGAAAACGGACTCTACTTGCGAGCGATTCCTGATGGAACACTTGCATTCAAACAAGCCGAAACTACAGGAAGTAAAACGTTGAAGGACCGACTGACGATCCTCCTTTGCTGCAATATGGATGGGAGTGAGAAGTTGGAACCACTCGTCATTGGAAAGAGCAAACAGCCCCGTTGCTTCAAGAATGTTAAGCGACTTCCTGTGTCATACGAGGCTAACGCAAATTCATGGATGACTGGGGAAATTTGGAAGCAGTGGCTAAAGAAGTTAGACACTAGAATGTGGGCACAAAAGTGTCAGATTTTGTTGCTTTGTGATAATTGTGCTGCACACAGTGATGATGTCAGGCTAACATCAAGGTGGTCTTCCTGCCACCAAACACTATCGCTCTGATCCAACCTATGGATCAGGGCATAATAGCCAATTTCAAACATTATCAGGCTCTTGTGCTACGTCGTCTGATGTGCGTTATGGATGACCAGACTGCCAAGGATAAACGTGCTGCTGAACTGGCTCGTAATCTATCACTGTTGGATTCCCTACATATGCAGAAAGAAGCCTGGAATCATGTTACAAAGGCAACCATTCTGAACTACTACAAGCGGGCAAGTTTGGATGTGGAGAGGGACGAAACAGATGCAGCTGTTGCAAACGCGTCAGATGAACAGGCTATTGACATCCCAGCCGGTGTTACTGAAGAGGAGTTTCATCACTACGTACCTGTTGATTACGATCTACAAACAGCTGATGAGAGCACTGATGTCGAGATATGCACCTACACGCAGACAACGGGTGATGATGAAACAGATGATGAAATGAGCAGCGAGGCACATGCTGATGAAATTCAACAACCTCCTGTCACTTTTGGAAGAGCGCTGGAGAGTCTCAACACCGTGCGGGCCTATCTGGAGGCCACTGGATGTCAGTGCTATGACAGTTTTTACCGTCTGGCAGACGTAGTCTATGGAACTCACAGACACAAGAGTGTACAGAGGACTATCACTGATTACTTCAAGTAAGCCTAATGTCACTTAACGGAGACTGTATACTGTACTTATAATAAATAGTACTGTACATATGTTTATCAGATGTCAAGCTTCCTTTTTGGGTCACAATGGTTAAGTGCACACTCCAGTTAACTGCATGTATTTCTTTGGTCCCAGACCCTTGCACTTAAGCGGACTGCACTATATATATATATATATATATATATATATATAGATATATAGATATATAGATATATAGATATAGATATATATATATCTATATAGATATATATATAGAGAGAGAGAAGTGCTGCTTAAAAATTTAGTACATGCTAGATTTAATGCGTACAATTCTACAAATTAATGTGCACTAAAAAGTTTTCATGCATGTTAAAATTTTAGTAAAACAAGTATGTGAAATAAACCAAAAACAAACTGAAAATGTTTGACCTGTGAACATCCTTCAATCTAAAAACTGCTTTGCACCTTCAAACAAAAAACCTACACCACCTTTTGATCTATCACCTAAAATATACCTTGTACTTTATCAAATTACCACCATAATGACTGCTTTGATAAGGCAGACAATGGATTTCCATGTGTTTTAAATTCTACCAATCAGAACTACTCCTGTCTGTTCTAAATTCCCTAGGACACCCAATCAACTGCTTCA
The DNA here is from genome assembly GCF_901765095.1 of Microcaecilia unicolor. Lineage (NCBI taxonomy): Eukaryota > Metazoa > Chordata > Amphibia > Gymnophiona > Siphonopidae > Microcaecilia > Microcaecilia unicolor. The sequence continues at coordinate 704,920,853 of NC_044031.1, forward strand.
GTTTTGTTCTAAATAGCACATCCCAAGCTTCCCCATGATGGCTCTCCATCTATCAGTGCCATAGCGAGGGCGGCTGACACACAGGGCGGGTCACCGCTGCGCACCCCCCCCAGGTGCAGCACGGCGCACCCCCCCTCGGCGCGCGCACCCCCCCCCCGGAGCGCATTCTTACCAATGACATAGGAAAGGGGACGGGTTGGAGGGCCGCTCCGCCCCGAGTGCACGTCGCTGGGAGCTGCGTCGGCTCCGCTGGTTCCCTGCTGTCTCTGCCCCGGAACAGGAAGTAACCTGTTCCGGGGCAGAGAGAGCAGGGAACCAGCGGAGCTGACAGCCCCCCAGCGGCGTGCACCCGGGGCGGACCGCCCCACTGCCCCCCCTTCCTACACCACTGCCATCTGTTATGCTTATACCACTTTTAACCTTTACACTGTGCTTTATTTTGCTACTACCCTGTTATATTAACTACAAATGTATCTAATACCGTATTATAAGTAAATGCTAACTTGCTGTAACTCGCTTTGAATTCTCTATTGGAAAAGCATGTAATAAGATAGTTGTGATGATGATGATATGGAACTGCAGAGCAAGAACCTCTTTATTCTAATTTATTCTTTTTTAGATTTTGCTCACACCTTTTTCAGTATGACTAATCACTGCAAAAATACTTTAAGGACTGAGGAAAAACTAAATAGGGCCTTTTGCTTTTGACTTTACAAGTATCCTTTTGCACGTTTTCTACTTTTTTTTTTTTCAAATTGCACCTTCTTTTGCTCTACCTGGTCTTCAGTACACCTGTTACTGCTCTCACCAACCATAAGAAGGGTACATCCTTTCAGCCTGCTTGACCTCTGTTCTGTTAGTAAACAGGAAAGAACACCAGTAGCAAGACCTGGCAGACAGAGACCACCACAAGGAAGACTGTCACAATAGTGTGAAGGAGGACGGTGGTCAGAGTAGCAAACACTGTAAACCCAGGAACAACCTATGTTGTTATTTTACAAGAGATGTGAAAGAACAATGCTTGTAATGGTTCACAAATGATCTTAGACAGAGAGGGCTCCTTGCACACGTGAAAGCAAAGGAAAAGGGGCTGGAGGATGAAATCTCCTGATATTTCAAAATCCTTCAAGGTGTCAGTATGGTATCTGTGCTAGACAGATGCTTTTATATGGTGTGTGTGTGTGTGTAACCCCCTACAGTTTTTTGCAGTTTTCTCAGCAACTGCTTTTAATTTCAGTGAGAAATTTTACATACTCAGTCATCATACTTAAAATATTACTATCATAAGCTATGTTTATGCCACTGCCATTTTAGCGTTACTACATAGCGATTTTTGCACGTTAAAAATGTTCAAGGTAAAACACAGTAAAATAACACAATTAACAATGTGTCAGAATTTTGCAGTCATGCAGACAAATTTTCTTCACAGGACTAAGCTTCCATTTCTTGAAATGATATGCAGCCACTATATTGTCTTTGCTCTGAAACTGTTCACGCAGTGTCTGGTTTCACATTTTGTCCGCTACCGACACCTTTATACATGATTGCAGTTCCGATCCAAAATGCTTTTAAAGAAATTATCTGTAAATTATCATATTATCAAGTACAAATTATTGTTTACAAAAGTCTACATCATTGTGACATCATTAACAGTCCAAATAATGGTAGTTTTACAGTGCAAATATTTTTGAAGGTGTGAAAATTGCTGGGTGGTCACGCTAAGAAGTCCGTAACTATGCCGCGTTTAAAGATAATCTCTTTCCACTCAGCACATAAATTTAGACAACAACTAAAGCTACAAAATCATGCTGAAATTCAAAGCAGTTGCTGAGAAAACAGCAAAAAAACTTTTAAGGAGTTACTTTTTTTTTTTTTTTTGCCTCATCCTGTATATACATAGATAGATAAATAGCTATAGACATCTACAGAGAGAAAGAGATGTATCACTAATATATAGATATAACACTCGAAAGCTCAGAAGTTTTGCATTCGTTTTACGAACCCACAGATCCTTTCTTTAAAGGTTTGACTCTCTTCTGAGCCTTCGAATGTGTTATATCTATATCTTAGTGATACATCTCTCTCTCACACACAATGATGTAGACTTTTGTAAACAATAATTTGTAGTTGATATGATAATTTACAGATAATTTCTTTAAAAGCATTTTGGATCGGAAATGCAATCATGGGCAAGGTGTCGGTAGCGGACCAAATGAGAAACCAGACACCGCGTGAACAGTTTCAGAGCAAAGGTGATGTGGAGGGGCATAATCAAAGGGGCGCCCAAGTTTTCCTGAGGACGTCCTTGCAGGACGTCCCCGCTAAGGGGTGGGGAAACCCGTATTATCGAAACAAGATAGGCGTCCATCTTTCGTTTCGATAATACGGTCGGAGACACCCAAATCTCAACATTTAGGTCAACCTTAGAGATGGTCTTCCCCAATTTTCGGCGATAATGGAAACCGAGGACGCCATTCTCAGAAACAACCAAATCCAAGGCATTTGGTTGTGGGAGGAGCCAGCATTCGTAGTGCACTGGTCCCCCTCACATGCCAGGACACCAACCGGGCACCCTAGGGGGCACTGCAGTGTACTTCAGAAAAAGCTCCCAGGTGCATAGCTCCCTTACTTTGTGTGCTGAGCCCCCCAAACCCACTCCCCACAACTGTTCACCACTACCACAGCTTTTAGGGATGAAGGGGGGCACCAAATGTGGGTACAGCGGGTTTGTGGTGGGTTTTGGAGGGCTCATATTTACCACCACAACAGGTGGGGGGGGGGGGGGGGATGGGCCCGAGTCCGCCTGCCTGAAGTACACTGCAGTACCCACTAAAACTGCTCCAGGGACCTGCATACTGCTGTCATGGAGCTGGGTATGATATCTGAGGCTGGAAAAAATATTTAAAAAAAAATTTTTTTAGCGTGGGAGGGGGGTTAGTGACCACTGGGGGAGTAAGGGGAGGTCATCCCCGATTCCCTCTGGGGGTCATCTGGTCATTTAGGGCACATTTTTGTGGCTTGGTCGTAAAAAAAAAAAAAGGACCAAGTCAGCCAAGTGTTCGTCAAGGACGCCCTTCTTTTTTCCATTATCGGCCAAGGACGCCCATGTGTTAAGCACGCCCCAGTCCCGCCTTCGCTATGCTTCCGACATGCCCCCGTGAACTTTGGTCGTCCCCGCAACGAAAAGCAGTTGAGGACGCCTAAAATCGGCTTTCGATTATGCCGATTTGGGCGACCCTGGGAGAAGGACGCCCATCTTTTTCGAAAATAAGCCCGACAGTGGCTGCTTTACCCCCCCCCCCCCCCCAATTTGGTTTGTATACTTTCACTGTTTTCCCAAAAGACCCGTGCCTTTTTAAAAAGGCCGTGCGTGCAACATCTCCTTGCTTTCATCCAAATGCATGCATCATCAGACACCTTCTCCAGTGTACACTGTAAATCAGTGAGGCAGAGTACTCTAGTTAAAGAACAGCTCCGAATGCACATGGCTGGAAAACAAAATGCACCTGCAGAAACCTAAATTCTCTCAGATTAGCTACCTCAGCAGAACAATGATGAACAAGACATTTTTCTTTTAGGTATGAGGGGGAGGATTAAAGGGGTGGGGGTGGGGGGAGGGAAACATTAATTGTTTCACTACAACACTCAATCCAATCTTTCAGCATAAAGATATTTTCAGTTGATACAGCAAATATATTTGTAGCAGCTGTTAAGGTAGACTGTGTTTCTTCCACATTGACCCTTGCCATTCTTTTATCATATATAACATGCAAACCATAGTGTGCTTTTTCCAAACAAGCACAGTCCTCTTGTTAGTCTCACCCCCTAAAAACAGTCCACTGCTACAATTGAAAAGGGAGTACATAAATTGGATTAATACTTGTTCATGGTATGCTGGAAAAAGCATGCTAGCCACAAGCCACCATTAGTGGCATTATGAAAATTATATAAGGAAACTATAACTTTCTTTGTGCTGTATTCATAAAAGCTTTGATTGATGAACACTAAACAAGAGACAACATAAATCACTATGGACATGAGAGAAAATGCTAAAATGGGCAACATTAAAAAAAAAAAAAAAACAACCCGATGTAAAAACTGCTGCTGCTAATTCAGCAATGCTCCACTACAGAGCGGAACAGCACTGAAATGACATCAGCCAAAGTGTAATTCCAGATCCCTGTTAAACAACAGATTTAAGTCAATGGGCCTTTCACAGTCCTGTCTACGGGCAGAGAACAGCTGTTCAACTTTTACTAGGCAGCTGAAGCCAGAGTGTCTCAGAAAGCTGCAGTTACCCACTAATAGCTTCAAGCAGCTGCCCACAGTTCATCATCCCTACGCTGAAAGACATCTTCCCCGATCCACAACGCTCCAACACTCATACTTGCAGGTGACGGAAAAGACTGCATTAGTGAACATTTATTTTGAAACAAAGAATCCTTTGAAATTAATACTGTGTGCAAAATCTGAAGTATGTGAGAAGTATGGAGTGAATAGCCTGTTGCATCCAAGCGAGAAGATTTCAGATTGAATACCTCACACATTTTAAAACTTATGAAGGCTGATAACTTGTTGCCAAACCTATATTTAGATTAATCGAGGCTTTTAGCATACTTGCCATAAAACAACTTGCAAGGAACTCTTTCACAACTGCTATACTACAGAACTAAGAGACTGTAAAGGCTCTGCTACAATGAAAAAGTAGCCCTGATATACCCACCACCAAATTCCAGCATTTTACGGACAATATTCAGATAGGCCACACACGTGCATGCTTTTAGCCACACAGAAGAGAACTTGAATTAATGTGTTAGTGATTAACACCCAACACCTTTTTCTATTCCATCATATAAGAAACTTATCTAGTCTTGTCCTTGACAAGTCATAATTTGGAATATATAGATTCCTAGAAAAATTACAAATGAATCCTTCCTGAAGCAAAGTGTCCACCTACCAGTAGGGGGAGATAGAGAGCACTGAAAAACCATAGTGCCTCTTGGCCAGCTAGCTCCATCTGCCTCTCAGTATTCTCTATCTCCCCCTGCTGGTAGGTGGACACAACCCATTCGTAATGGATTCATCTGCTTGATGACAAGGAAAAACTGGTTAAAGGATAGAAAACAGAGAGTAGGGTTAAATGGTCAGTATTCTCAATGGAGAAGGGTAGATAGTGGGGTTCCCCAGGGGTCTGTGTTGGGAATGCTGCTTTTTAACCTATTTATAAATGATCTGGATATGGGAATAACTAGTGAAATAATTAAATTTGCTGACGACACAAAGTTATTCAAAGTTGTTAAATCGAAAGAGGATTGTGAAAAATTGCAAGACAACCTTACAAGACTGGGCATCCAAATGGCAGATGTTTAATGTGAGCAAGTGCAAAGTGATGCATGTGGGAAAGAGGAACCTGAACTATAGTTACGTGATGCAAGATTCCACGTTAGGAGTCACCGACCAGGAAAAGGATCTAAGAGTCATCGTTAATGATACTTTCAAAACCTCTGCTCCGTGTGCTGTGGCAGCAAAGAAATCAAATAGAATATTAGGTATTATTAGGAAAAAAATGGAAAATAAAAATGAGGATGTTATAATGCCTTTGTATCACTCCATGGTGTGACCACACATTGAATATTGTGTTCAATTCTGATCACCGCATCTCAAAAACGATATAGTGGAATTAGAAAAGGGCGACGAAAATGATAAAGGGGATGTGACAACTTTCCTATGAGGAAAGGCTAAAGCAGCTAGGGCTCTTCAGCATTGAGAAGAGATGGCTGAGGGGAAAATATGTTAGAGGTTTATAAAATACTGCTGGAGTGGAACATGTAAATCGTTTGTTTACTCTTTCCAAAAATACTAGGACTAGGGGGCACACACAGAAGCTACTGAGTAGTAAGATTAAAAGGAATTGGAGAAAATATTTCTTCACTCAACATGTAATTAAACTCTGGAATTCGGTGCCAGAGAATTTAGTAAAAACAGTTACTTTAGTGGGGTTTAAAAAAGGTTTGATAGCTTGCTAAAAGAAAAGACCATAAGCCATTATTAAAATGGACTTGGGGAAAATTAACTGCTTATTTTTAGGATAAGCATCATAAAATGTATTATACTGTTTTGTGATGGACCTTTGGTCTGTCTCAGTATGGCAACACTTATGTAACTACAGGAGTTAACCCACAGTAGCTGCTAAACCTCCGCAATAACTACTGGGGGCTATTTCAGCACTTTGGGAAGGCATCCATGCAACCAACATGGGGCGATGGTTATAGGTTAACAGCACAACTGCTATTGTGGTTCACTATTTAAAACTCTCTTGAAAACCCTTCTACTTTAAGAAAAAATTTGGGCAATTTATTCTAGGTCTTCTACGTGCCTGTCATCTCTAGAAAAGCATATATATTTTTGTTCTATTACCTTTTATGCCCTCTCTCCCTGAATGATATGTTTTTTTGAAAATGTCTTTCTAATTATTGGTTAACTGCATTGCTCTGCTGGACAGTTAATTGTGGTATATCAAATTTAAATAACAAACATAAATATTAACATTATTTGCTGCTTTAGCATTTAACACTTAATAATGACCCCTTGCTGACCATAGAGTCTTATTCCAGTCCATTTTTCTGCCCCTAACAGGAATTCCCACATTTAAGGGGTAATTCTATAAAATGAGTGCTAACATTTCTATGCCCATTACAAGTGTAAATGATTGAATAATGGCACATATGTGCACATATGCACATAAATGTTAAAATTCTGGCTAAGTGCTATTTTGTAAATGCACATTTATTTATTTGTACAATTTGGTATCTGCAAAATCACCTAAGTATTTGATGTGGCTTACAATAAGCCTTATAATAAAACAGATTGTCACATCAAAACAGAATAAAATTAACACACTGTTAGAAATTTTTTTGCAGACACATAAGGAAAGGGAGAAGCATTGTACAACAGGCATAACCAAAGCACTGTGACAAAATTACACTAAAGAGAACACAGGAGGGAATATAACTAAAATAATTAGGTAGAGAAAGTCTTTTTAAACAACTGTTTGTCTTTAATGCTGGCTTAAATCTAAAATACAATGGATCTGATCTGATAAAAACTGGAAGGTGGTTCCAAAGAGATGGAGCCAAACAACCAAAGGCTGAAGAATGAGAGGAATCAAGTACCAATTTCCTAGGTTAAGGAATAAGAAGAAGATTGGTACTTGCGAAACACAGTGTTCTTTAATGGTTGATAAGGTATGAGATAATTAAATAAATATGCAGGGCATCCAATATAAAATGATTTTATATGCCAAAAGAATCTTAAACTGCATCCTACTAGATATAAGAAGCCAGCGGTGCTCAATTAATAACGGTGCTATGTGATCATAACGACTAGCTCTATATAATAATTTTAATGCAATGTTCTGAAGGATGATACGCTGAAACCTTCTGCTCAGTGTGCTGCTGCGGCTAGGAAAGCGAATAGAATGTTGGGTGTTATTAGGAAGGGTATGGAGTCCAGGTGTGCGGATGTTATAATGCCGTTGTATCGCTCCATGGTGCGACCGCACCTGGAGTATTGTGTTCAGTACTGGTCTCCGTATCTCAAAAAAGATATAGTAGAATTGGAAAAGGTACAGCGAAGGGCGACGAAAATGATAGTGGGGATGGGACGACTTTCCTATGAAGAGAGGCTGAGAAGGCTAGGGCTTTTCAGCTTGGAGAAGAGACGGCTGAGGGGAGATATGATAGAAGTGTATAAAATAATGAGTGGAATGGATCGGGTGGATGTGAAGCGACTGTTCACGCTATCCAAAAATACTAGGACTAGAGGGCATGAGTTGAAGCTACAGTGTGGTAAATTTAAAACGAATCGGAGAAAATTTTTCTTCACCCAACGTGTAATTAGACTCTGGAATTCATTGCCGGAGAACGTGGTACGGGCGGTTAGCTTGACGGAGTTTAAAAAGGGGTTAGATAGATTCCTAAAGGACAAGTCCATAGACCGCTATTAAATGGACTGGAAAAATTCCTCATTTTTAGGTATAACTTGTCTGGAATGTTTTTACGTTTGGGGAGCGTGCCAGGTGCCCTTGACCTGGATTGGCCACTGTCGGTGACAGGATGCTGGGCTAGATGGACCTTTGGTCTTTCCCAGTATGGCACTACTTATGTACTTATGTACTTATGTAGCTGTAGGTACCTGAGAGAATATTGAGGTAAACCTACAAATAATTACAATAATCTAACCAATTTATAACTAATGCATGTTTTAACTGAGGACTTTATCCAGATGGGTGTACACATAGTTGGAACTTATGCAAATAACTTATAGAATACTACAAGTTATGTTCATTTTCTTTTTTGCATTAGGTTCAAACACTTACACCAGCTCTCTCACTGATGTAAGTACTTATGCCTATATTATAGCCACATATCCAATCTGCTACATTACTATTCTACTAAGGAAAGTAGGCGCCTGCTTTTCTTTACAGAACAAGTGTCACATAGGCACACTTGCCTTCTTGTTTTTTTACACAGCAGTTAACACATGTCAGCACTGAACACACTATGGGGGTCTTTTAGTAAGCTGCAGTGGTGTTTTTAGCTCGCAGTAGAAATCAGCCGACGGTAAACGCTGAGACAACCATTACATTCCTATGGGTTTACCACGAGCTAAAAATGCTTCCGCGACTTAGTAAAAACGCCCCCTATATTAACAGGATGATGCGCTATTAAAACGCATTAAAAGCCACTTTAAATATCTAAGACATTTTAGTAAATGGGCACTTTCATGTTTTTGTAATACTATTCAATTCTTCATCATTTTTCCTTAATATTTATGACATTGGAATTTTTACTAAAAGATGAACAGAAACAGAACATTAGATAAGCAAGCTGAAAGATAAAATGGGATTTACCTGTGAGAGGCGATGGTGATCCAACTGGTGTTGATGGGTTTGATGGAAAGCTACTGCTGGTGTGGTCAGGAGAATAAATCTGAAAAAAAAATAATAATAAAAAATAATAAAACTGCACTAAGCTTATGAGAAAAGCTCTCTGCATAAATGCAGATCTTTCCGCTGTTGCTGATGTAGTTGAATAACATGCTCACATCATTCAGAGAGACGCTACTGACAAACTGTATGTGAGAAGAGAATATACACCAAGCTCACTGAAAGCGAAGCAAACCCCCACTTTGGCCTTCAAGCTGATTTTCAGTGGGGAAACTTCTCCTGCATGTGTTCCCTTCCTACCATAATCCTGCACCTTTCTGCTAAAGGAGAGCCATTTTCAGCCCAGAGAATGCAAAAACACTGCTGTACGCCGCCTTGGGTGAATCTCTTCATAAAGGCGGTTAATAAATCCCAATAAGTAACGAACTAAATAAAATCCTTTCAAAACTGTCCCTTATGAAGTACAAGGCATCAAAATTAATTTTGCCATTCTGTGCCATAACAACCCCTCCTCCACAATTCCAAATAAAACAACACCCGCATAAAAGAATAAAGTGCTTAGTAACGAGACCCAATTAAAATCTTTCATATTCCATTTGCAACAAGGAGCTCTGGTATACTGAAATGTAGCAGGTCATTTATTGAGCCTTCCAGGAACAACTTCCTGGGCAGAGAGAATACCGAGAAATGATATGAAATCTTGGTGATGAAGTCACCTAATAAAATGAAAAAGTCATCTATCCTTCCGCTTCTATCCACAGAAAGCAGTCTGCAAATTAAAGCAAATACTGGCATGTTTCCCTTTTAATGACCTGGCCAAGATTCTGGCATTGCTCCTTTTCTCACTTACAGTTAGGGCTTCTGATTTTTAGGCTGTAGCTGATAAACACCAATAAACAACCCCAAAGCAAAATGAATTAGGTGTTTATTGCATTAGCACTAGAAAACCCCACTTCCTCTAGTCCTCTCACCCCTCTTCCTGGCCTGCCTTGTATTCTCCACTCAGTTTTTCTGCCGTTTCTGCACTGATAGCAACTAAGAGGTAGATGCACTAAACGTTTTTCATCGTTAAATGAGCCCTCAGGGAAGAATTTCCTATCCTTTCCATGCACTTAAGCCTATTTTCCGACGACAGTAGCAGCTAACGAAAATGGAATGGAGATGAGCAATTAGTGTGAAAACCCCATTGAAACGACATGCACTAACCTTTTCCGATTGCTTTTACGCAGGAAAAAGGCAGGAAAACTAACGAGAGGTCTGGACCTCTCGTTAGGACAGCTCTGTGCCAGGAAAAAGTGTTAAGTGAAAAAATAAACAAACTTTGAGCCAATCCCAGCGCATTAGCAGAGCTAAAAGCGCTGTGATTGGTCCAAAGGACCTCAGAAAACACATAAAAAAATAAAAATAAAAAAGGATCGGGAGGGGGCAAGGGCGCTCATCAGGAGCGTCCTGTACGGACGGCCTTGCCCCCCCCCCGCTGCTCCCCACTTTCCGCCGCTCCCCCCACCCCGAAAAAGCAAACTTCTAGAAGCCCCTGCCCCCCTCCCTTCCTCACTACTCTCTCACCTCAGCTCCGCCTCCCGACATCCTCCGTCCGTGCCCCGCCCCCTTTTGGGGTCGTCGCCGCCATTCCCCTCCTCCATCGGGCCCCCCTTCCTCTTACCGGGCCCGTGCAGCGCCTCTCTCCTCTGTCCGAAGGCGATGCACGGGCAAGAAGAAAGCTGAATCAGCTGATGCCTGCCTTCGCGATGGCGCGTCTTTCTCCTGCTGCGCCCGCCCCTGTCTGACGTCAGTAACCTACGTAGGTTACCGACGTCAGAAAGGGGCGGGCCCAGCAGGAGAAAGACGTGCCATCGAAGCTGGGCAAAGGCAGGCATCAGGCTTTCTTCTTGCCCGTGCAGCGCCTTCGGACAGAGGAGAGAGGCGCTGCACGGGCCCGGTAAGAGGGAGGGGGGCCCGATGGAGGAGGGGAATGGCGGCGACGACCCCAAAAGGGGGCGGGGCACAGGACGGAGGATGTCGTGAGGCGGAGCTGAGGTGAGAGTAGTGAGGAAGGGAGGGGGGCAGGGGCTGCTTGAATTTTGCTTTTTCGGGGTGGGGGGAGCGGCGGAAAGTGGGGAGCAGCGGGGGGGGGGGGGGGGCAAGGCCGTCCGTACAGGACGCTCCTGATGAGCGCCCTTGCCCCCTCCCGATCCTTTTTTTATTTTTATTTTGATTTGGGAGCCATGTGCTTGTGATTTGACTGTGTTTTGACTGTTTGTGGCATGCGCAGAGCAGCTAACATAACGCTTGGCTACTCTGCGCATGATTTGGGGGCCGATTAACGATGTGTATTGTGATTCTTTGATACATTGTACGTTTCAATACCGATCTCAGCATGTGTGACTTTTTTTTTTGGTGCATTTTTCGTTATTTTAAAATCGTTAGGGACTTTAACGATTTAGATTTTTTTACGTTTGGTTGCTGCATCTGCCTCTAAGAGACACAAACATACATATCTGATTTCACCAGGAAAAGTACCCAGCAAAAGTACCTGTGGTGTGAAAACACTAACACACACTCACTTTTGTACCCTCAAAGATCATCTAATTACCTGGAAAATAAACAATTTACAATTTACAAACTCCAAATAATAGAAGCTCTACTTATAGTTTATTAGCACAACCTTCAACAACCATTTCTAAATGGTCATTACTCACAATTAAGAGGCCATTTTAAAAGGCTTGTGCGGTTCTACAGTACCATTCTAGAAAGCAGCTATTTACTTGTGCAGATACTGCAGCATGCAAATTTCCCATGGGTGCATGATGTGGGCATCTTATGAGTGAAAAGGAAAAATATGTGTATTATTTCTGATTTTACAACAATCTCTCTATATATAAAAGGCAACCCCAACGTTCTGAAGCCTCCACGGAAGTTGAGACGCCCGAGATATCCGATGTGCCCTGGAGTGTCTGCACCGCCCTCGCGTCAAAACGTCATGACGTCGAGGGCGGAGCTATAACACTCGAGGGCCGAAACGCAAGGCGAACGCGAACCCCGAACAAGTAACGCAAGTAGGTCCGAGGGACGGAGGGAGGGGGCCCCTTGCTAGCGCCCGTTTCATTGCACTCAGAAACGGGCATTTTTTCCTAGTGTAAACATACTTCTCTTCAATAAAGAGGCTCTCAAAACTCTCTATTAGATGGTAAAGATTTTACAGTTTAATATGTGCCGTTACTTTCTCCGTCTCTAGTGGGCTCACAATGTTAAGTTTTTGTTCCTAGGGAAATGTAGGGTTAAGCGACTCACCCAGGGACACAAGGAATTGAATTGGGAACTGAACCTAGTTCCCTGGGTTCTCGGCTCATTGCACTAACTCAGAGTTTCACAAACTGTGTGCCGTAGTGATCTCTCTGGGGGTGCCGTGGCAAGTCGGGGCCGATGCAAACCGGTAAGCATGGCAGGGGTGCGCCACAAGCATGCTTACCGCTGTCACAGGGGAGAATTGCTAGATATGGATGGATGGAAGAGAGGAGAGCTGCTGCTGGACATGGATGGATGGAGGGGTAGGGTAGGAGAGAGGAGAGCTGCTGGAGGATGGATGGAGGGCAGGGTAGAGAGGAGAGCTGATGGACATGGATGGATGGAGGAGAGGGCAGAAATGCTGGACATGGATGGAGGGAAGACAGCAAAGAGATGTACAAACCTATGAGCTGCTGCATCCAGGTTGTCATTCTTTTTTGATCGTAGCATTTTTAAAATTTAATCTCACTTATAGTTTTAAACATGTTGGTTTGTGCAGCATACGTACAAAGAGGAAGTATAATAATGGAATGACTTTTCATAAGTAGAATAGTAATTTGTTATAACTTGTAATCAGTGTGTTATGTGGAGGGGCTGGTTATAGGGACACCCTAGCACTAATATATTTGTGCAGATAAAAAGATGGAGACCTTTGTGGCTGGGGGGCGGAGGTTGGGAGGGTGCCACAAACTGAAAATGTTTGGGAACCACAACACTAACCATTAGGCTACTCCTCCACATTTGCACGTGCTCCGGGTGTAAATGTATATATGTACTCTATGGGGACATTTATGAAGATTTTTCCATAGATAAACCTGTTTTACATTCAGGAAAGGGTGTTTATAAAATTGCACAAAGATAAGTATGAATGGGGTTAAGGCAGTGGGGAACTTTTACAAAACATGCACGCAGGCGTGTAGCATGGGCAGTCATGAAGTACATGTGTACTGTACAAAACACTTATCTACATTAAAACCATGATTACCCGCCAATTCTAGACCAGGTCTCAGCAGTTTACAATCTAAAAACAGCTCATTGGAAAAGAACGCCAAAATAAAAAGGACAGTAGAATACATACAGCAATCATACAAGATAAAACTTTCAAGAATCACATGCTCACAACCGATTGCTGGGGAGATGCAGACCCATTGGAACCTGATGCAGAAGCGTCTAACCGAATGTTAAAAGCCAATTCAAAAAAATGTGCTTTGAGTAGTAATTTAAACCAGGGAAATAATAACTCAGTCCGTAGATAGGAGAGAAAGGGCAGTAGGAAAAAAAAAAAGCAGAGTGATGGGTAGACTAACAGTGGGCATATGTAGGTGAGAGGATACTAGTATGAATGGCCAAAAATGTGCATACATTAAGGCACAATCACACCAATCTACAGCTGGCGTACTGTGTAAGCATAGGCGATAGAATTCTGTATGTCTATACCTGTGTGTTCTGTCCAAAATGCACCCGCAAAGTGCATGCAATCAAATAATAGTGTGTCCTTTTCTGCTAGTCAGTATTCTGTCAAAGGCCACTGATGCATGTAAATGACTAGAATACCACCATTTATGTGTCCTCCTGCCACTTAAAACTAGGAAGCTCCTTAAAGAATTACCCTCCACCCCCAAAGTACCTTCTGTCACTCCCCTCTGCTTTAGCATGAACAGTTTTTTCATATAAAAGTATGTACAAAAATGTAAACATACTACCGACTGCACACTTTTCACCCCCAGCAACAGCACCTCTCAATACAACACATTTTAGTCAATTTGGGGTGTAATTTTATAACAGTTCAAGAAGGTGCTTATTTTAAAAAAGCAACATAGGCATCTATGAGCCTTTTTAAAACATGCTCTTAGAACCAGTCCAAATAGCAGTGAAATGCTCCAGTACAAATTTATACCTGCTCTGAAGGAGATGTAAATGTCTGTATGTACTATGTGTATCCCACAACTCCATCTAAACTAAGCCCTGGAAATACCTACACACTAATTAAGGACAATTGTGTAAACCAGGCATTCACATTTATGCTTGCAAAATGTGTGAAAAAGTATCGAATAATGGGACATGTACATGTAAATGTCAACATTCCACCCAAGAACTGTTCTACAAATACTGCACAACTTACACAGAACATATCTGCAAGGGGGGATTAAGTGACAGAACATGGGCGGGATATAGGTGGGGTTCCCATTTATAGTTTATTTAAAAATTTTCTATGCTGCGCAATCTAGGGTACATGTCTAGGTGGTTTACAAAAACAAAATCATTAAGAAAGGAACACTATTTTAAACAAGAAAGACATTCGCACAGAAAGTCCCGGCAGCCATATTGAGATTGCTCTTGCTTATGTTGGTTCCAATCTCCAACCGCTTTTGCTTATGCTGCTGCCAATCTCAAAATGGCTGCCCGGATCTCCTGTAGCAGTCTCAGCAGCCATTTTAAAGCAGCAGTGGCACCAGGCAGGAAGAAGTATGGTTCTTTCCTGCCCCTGAAGAGGCCACGTCTTGTTAAGGTAAGTCTGGGGAGAGCCCACTGATGGACAGGGGCCCACGTTGTTGGGGAGACTTGTCAATTTTGAAGGGGGGAGGAAGAGTATTGGTTTCAGCTGGAAATGGGCCAGAATTTTCTGCTGATACCCGAACCTGGATTTTAGTCCAGTTTTCATGTTGAATCTGAAACTGCAATTCGATTGGCCTCTACTGTATGTTACATGCATCCCTGCTGCGTTTAGAGGCTTGCACTTACACCAGTTCAATATAGCCGGCATTAGTGCAGGCTCCTAAACATCAGGAGCAGCAATATCGGGTTACGATTGTATTCTATAATAGAACCTACACGCCTTGATTGTGTTATAGAATAGACTCCTACTGCACCACCTTGAGCTGCCTAAATAGAGTTATAGAACTGCCCCCATTCTGTAAAAGTAGGTAATACTCTTTCTTTGTGCCCACTTTTAACATGAGAATTCCCCTGTCCAGTTTTATGAGTCACTGTCCAAAACTTGCTTTAGGCTTGGAAAACACTTTAAAAAATTATTCTAAACATGGTAGAAGCCATTTAGTAAACGAGATCCTCTAAGCCTCATTTTCTAGGAGGTCAGCTGCCGCCACTAAGGGGTGGCTCACTCAGAATTCATATCGTATCTATTGCTGTAGCTTAGCAAGTCCTGAATTTTATTGCTATTATTTTTTTTAATTCTTGTAAAGCACAACAGACACCATTACTTAAACACCTCAACAACAGAATTCCAAACAACAGGCCAACATAATTAATATTAAGAAGTCAATTCCATAAAGGGGTGATTAGAGGTAAGCACCCAGTTGCCACGCAACCTAAAAGCGATCTATGAACTGACCAACTTCCGCAAACTACTGAAGACCCATCTCTTTGACAAGATATACCACAAAGATCAACACATGTAAAATTCTCCACATATATCCAGAAATGTCTTATAATGTCTTCTGCTATACCACTATCATGTATTCCATTACCATGCAACCCAAAATCCTTCTGTAACACCAAATGTATATTCTCTTCTTATTTCCAGTATCCATGATGTATTGTACAAGCAACATTGAGCCTGCAAAGAGGTGGGAAAATGTGAGATACAAATGCAATAAATAAAATAAATAAATGCAGTGCAAACAGCACCCATTCTTCGGTGGTGGGAGGTGGGGCTGGTGGTTGGGAGGCGGGGATAGTGCTGGGCAGACTTATACGGTATGTGCCAGAGCTGGTGGTTGGGAGGCGGGGATAGTGCTGGGCAGACTTATATGGTCTGTGCCCTGAAAATGACAGATACAAATCAAGGTAAGGTATACACAAAAAGTAGCACATATGAGTTATCATGTTGGGCAGACTGGATGGACTGTGCAGGTCTTTTTCTGCCGTCATCTACTATGTTACTATGTTAATGGCGTCTGGGTGCCCAGATTCTGTTATAGAATACTGGTGTAACCCACATCAGCTCACCTAAATGGAGGCATGCCCACTTACACCAGATCTACGGCAGGCGTAAATTGGTGCACTTAAGTGCTGCAAACAGTGCATGTAACCCATTTCTATAAGTTGTGCGTGTAAGTGGGAGACACGTCCACATCCTGCCCATATGTATGCCCCCTTGCAATTGTGCCCTATGCCACTTATGCTTGCCCTTATAGCTCAGTGCTTAGGACAATTGCATTCTTAAGTGGCACTTTTTGGTGCATTACTGTAGGCACACAGTTACAGAACTGCCTTTTTTGCCTATGTCATGACTGCTTTTTTCCCCTATGTCATGATAGTCACAGTTGAAAGCACAGAAATGCCAGTTGACGTGGCATTTACTTTACACAACAGAAGAACTAGACACGAATATGATCAAACAAATCCATTTAACAGACCTGAACCTACTTCTGCAAATAAGGGACTATAGTACATTTTTAAGATGAAGATGATATCAAGATCAATTTTCTTGGATTTAATAAAACGGCAATCTTTTTGGGGTTACCCAAAAAATAATCCACTTTTTAGTGAGAACACAGATGTATTTTTCCACAGGTTGAGGGATTAAACTACGACACTGTGTATTCTTAATCAGCAGCTGAAATCTTGATTATGCTACTTGTTTGTACTGATGAGAATTCAAAGTCTGAGAAACCAAAACCAAAGCAGAAATATATTCGGAACACAGCTTTTCAAAATTAGAGAAAACTGTCACAACGTTTTTTTTTTGGCCGGCATCTCTTACATTTTGTTGAAATGTGTACTGGTGGTGAATAAAAATATACACAAGCAGACCTCTGAAAAGGAACAAAAATTGTAATTTCAAAGTCATGGTATCCATGTGAAGTGAAAACTCATTCTTCATGCAGCCCATGCCCTGCTGCACTGCTAAATGGCCAGTGATGAATAACCCCGATACCTTCTGCTGGGCTGAAAACAGTGTCACGGCTCATTTTGCTGCAACAAATGAGACTCCTCCTCCTATCAGTCATGGTCCATTCCAGTCAGCAGGGTACCAATATGCCGAGGTCTAATGAAAAGGGGCCAAGACAAAAGCTGGACAATGGAAAGTCCACAGAGTCAAACCTTGGAGCTGTTAGCCCACTTTTTTAAACACTGCAGTGTACATTTCAGTTAAGCTTTGTTATGCTAATGTTATTGAGTCTCAAAGCAACAAAGAAACTCAATTCATGATTTGCTTCTTGAAGTCAACTTCCCTGCATTTCTTTTTTTTTTTGTTAGCAGGACCATTGGCTATTTAGCCATCCGGATCACCCAAAGACATTTGCACTATTTCTGACGTAGCAGCCACCAACACAGGTTATCATAGAGAAGTTAGCTATAACCAACAAATTCAAATAGGGCTCTTGTTTGATCCCCTCTAAATGAAATACCGAGTGTTTTGGTTTGGTATTAGGTGCTGAAGTAAACCAGATGTTTCTTCCTCCATATAAACCTCCACGGCATAATCTTAAAGGGATATTGTTTGGCAAACATTCAGGGAAACACATTAGAAATGGCATGAATACCCCGGTTTCCTTTTCTTTCTATCTTCAGCAGTTCATTATCCAAACTAATGCCTAATCCACAGAGCTTTTGAAACTCTGTGTAATTACTTTCATGCACAATTCTCTTTCTTGCCTACTCTGAGATTAAGACCACAATTATCCAGGCTTAAAACTAAAAGAAAGGAACCTTTGCAAATGTATTATCTGGCCTTACATGTTTAATCACACAGTATTCTTCATGCTCTTTAATACTTAAATTGAAGAACAAATGTTTCATCTTCTGATGTTTCACACATGAAAGGACATTATAACATGATATCAACTGACCATTTTGTAATTAAAGATACCTGATTAATGTCTTAAGTTGATATAAGGTTAGGCTGAAAGGCTGATTCATGAGTTTTAATACTCCTTTGGCAAACATCACATCTCAAAAAAACTTCAAATCGGATGTGAGTTATGATAAAATAAAAATCTCTGATGTAGTTTTTCCGTTTTTACTAAAGCTGCATTGTCTCAATTAACCCTACGCTTCATTCTTGTACTCTACTCATAAAACAATTATTTAAAAAACAAACAAACACGCACAACTGCAAGAAAAAGGTGTGGGTGAGAGAATGAGCAGATGGATTGAAGCAAGGGATTTGAAGAGTACAGACTGTGGCATGTACTGAGAGCAGATGGAATGCATCACCATTGGCTATGACAGAAATGATTTATGGAATGACCTAGCTGCTCCTGCCAAGCAACAACATAGGATGACAGAATAAAGTCACCATGACAACCAAAGCCCACCCACCAGAGAGATTAAACATTTCTGTCTTGGCTTCAACTCACAGCTTTTTGAAATCTTTCTAAACAACCACCTAGTTTACTTAGCTAGTCACAATAGAGGAAAATACCTTGGGGATCTATTTGGCAGAAAGGATTTGCAGCCATCCGGAGCATGCAAGATCACGGATCTGGCTTCCACAGCATGCAAAGCCATTCAGCATATAATTTGGTCAAGCTGTGGAATCATTTCCGCCTGGTTCCTCAGGGAAAGCTGCATAGGTGGAGAGAAGAATATCCCACCCGATTCAGTAGGATCAACAACCTATCTCTAAGCAACCATGGAGGCAATAATTTGGACCCCAAAATTGTATTTCCTTTCACAGACACAATGAAGGCTAGGTGAATGAGCAGCATAACTAACAAACTTTTATATTTTCCTCAAATGCAAGACCTGGCTTGAGGTCACAGAGACCTATTGTTTCTATTTTAACATGATTATATTTTTTAAAACATTTTATAAAGAATTCTTTTTGGCATTCCATGCCAGGCCCACGTCCAGCCTGCTGGTTGATAGACTGCTTACAACTGGACTACAAGCACAGTGCATCAGGAAAACTTCATCACTTAGGGGCCGATGCACAAAACAAAAAAAATCACATGCAAAAACAGCGAGCAGCTCAACCAGTTGCTAAGCTGTGCATGCGCAGAACAGCTAATCACTAAGCCTAGCTGCTCTGCGCAAGCTCAGAACAGCGTGTGCTAAACACAGCTTACATACAAGCTGTGTATAAAAGCCCAGTGTAGTTTTTTTTTTAATCTGCTGTGGGGAGATGTTGAGCAGCGAGCCAATGGACGGCAGAAGACAAAAAGGATTCCCGGCTTGGAGGTGAGCTTCAGGAGCAAAGTTCATGGCAGCTACAGCCTTCCTGACCTGCCTGTTCTGCTTCCCCAGGAGAAAGATAATCACATCTGGATTCTTTTGTGTACTTTGGATTTCAATTTCCAGTGAAAGCATTTAATGCATGTGTATTATTGTTTATAAAAGTGTACGAGGTGCTGCACATGTGTCTGGAACATGGAACTCTCCTGGGTTGCATTCTTCTGTCCTCTCTTCACATGCAATACTACTGCAGGCTGCCCCACTGAGAAGCCACCTTCAAGCTATGACAGCTCCTGACCTCCCATAAAAATTCCATGGTAAAAGGTAGGGGCTGCATTTTGTGTATCCCTCGTTAACTGCTGTGCTGATAAAGAAGGCCAAGAGGGATTACGAAAAAAAGATAGCATTAGAGGCAAAAAAACATAGCAAAAATTTTTTTCGGTATAGTAAAAGCAGGAAGCCGGCAAAAGAATCAGTTGGGCCACTGGATGACCGAGGGGTAAAAGGGGTGATCAAGGAAGATAAAGATGTAGCGAAGAGATTGAATGAATTCTTTGCTTCGGTCTTCACCGAGGAAGATTTGGGTGGGATACCGGTGTCGGAAATGGTATTTCAAGCGGACGAGTCGGAGAAACTTACTGACTTCACGGTAAACCTGGAGGACGTAATGGGGCAGTTCAGCAAACTGAAGAGTAGCAAATCTCCTGGACCGGATGGTATCCATCCTAGAGTACTGATAGAACTAAAAAATGAGCTTCTGGAGCTACTGTTAGTGATATGCAATTTATCCTTAAAATTGAGCGTGGTACCGGAAGATTGGAGGGTGGCCAATGTAACGCCGATTTTTTAAAAAGGTTCCAGGGGAGATCCGGGAAATTATAGACCGGTGAGTCTGACATCGGTGCCGGGGAAAATTACAGAGCACATCCAAGGACATGGATTACTGAGACCCAGTCAGCACGGCTTTTGTGTGGGGAAATCTTGCCTGAACAATTTACTTCAATTCTTTGAAGGAGTAAACAAACATGTGGACAAAGGGGAGCCGATTGATATCATGTATCTGGATTTTCAAAAGGCGTTTGACAAGGTACCTCATGAAAGGCTGCAGAGGAAATTGGAGGGTCATGGGATAGGAGGAAATGTCCTACTGTGGATTAAAAACTGGCTGAAGGATAGGAAACAGAGAGTGGGGTTAAATGGGCAGTATTCACAATGGAGAAGGGTAGTTAGTGGGGTTCCTCAGGCGTCTGTGCTAGGACTGCTGCTTTTTAATATATTTATAAATGATTTAGAGATGGGAGCAAGTAGCGAGGTAATTAAACTTGCTGATGACACAAAGTTATTCAAAGTCGTTAACTCGCGACAGGATTGTGAAAAATTACAGAAGGACCTTACGAGACTGGGCGGCTAAATGGCAGACTACGTTTAATATTAGCATGTGCATGTGGGAAATAAGAACCCGAATTATAGCTATGTCATGCAAGGTTCCACGTTAGGAGTTACGGACCAAGAAAGGGATCTGGGTGTCGTCGTCGATAATACACTGAAACCTTCTGCTCAGTGTGCTGCTGCGGCTAGGAAAGTGAATAGAATGTTCGGTATTATTAGGAAAGGTATGGAAAACAGGTTTGAGGATGTTATAATGCCGTTGTATCGCTTCATGGTGCGACCGCACCTTGAGTATTGTGTTCAATTCTGGTCGCCGCATCTCAAGAAAGATATAGTAGAATTGGACAAGATGCAGTGAAGGGCAACTAAAATGATAGAGGGATGAGACGACTTCCCTGTGAAGAAAGACTAAGGAGGCTAGGGCTTTTCAGCTTGGAGAAGAGATGGCTGAGGGGAAACATGATAGAGGTATATAAAATAATGAGTGGAGTGGAACAGGTGGATGTGAAGTGTCTGTTCACGCTTTCCAAAAATACTAGGACTAGGGGGCATGTGATGAAACTACAGTGTAGTAAATTTAAATCAAATTGGAGAAAATTTTTTCTTCACCCAACGCATAATTAAACTCTGGAATTCGTTGCTGGAGAACGTGGTGAATTGGAGGGGTTAGACAGTTTCCTAAAGGACAAGTCCATAAACCACTACTAAACGGACTTGGGAAAAATCCACAATTCCAGGAATAACATGTATAGAATGTTGGTACGTTTGGGAAGCTTGCCAGGTGCTCTTGGCCTGGATTGGCCGCTGTCGTGGACAGGATGCTGGGCTCGATGGACCCTTGGCCTTTTCCCAGTGTAGCATTACTTATGTATTTATGTACCTATCCTATAGAATGCAGATTTAAATAATAATCAGTTCATTTGCATGCAATTCCTGTTGGCTGCCATCGTGGATGGAAAACAGCCTGCAGAACCCCTTTGTGCGTAGTCTGCTGAATACCGTGGTCACTAAACCAGCTGGAGCTGGTCAAAAACGCACAGTGCTGGCCCGGTAAGTTTTGTGCATCGGGCCCTTAGCGTAGACTTCCATGAAAACCCTAAATATGCTCAGCGTCCATTTGAAATTTGAGTGGGTCCCCTTTGAGTCAGGAGCTTAGCTGGGGGACACAACTCATCTAAGATCCAAGGAAATAAGCATTGGGACAAAACATAAATAACAAGATGCTGGCACACAGCTGGAAAGAGGAAGTCCTTTGTCTCCTGAATGAGGATTAACCTCGGTGGGTGATAATTTGAAAAAAGCCTGCACATCCTCTGTATACAGCACCCACTGAGCTGGAAATCTTAGTGAATGGCCTACCAAATGATTCTAAGTGTAATCTGTTATCCAAGAATCATCACATTTTCACAGTTAAATTACTATCATAAAAATTGAACATTCACTTGTAGCTTTCTACAAATTCTGGAAAATGGGAATGCTGGATAGATAAGCAATTTCACTATTCATAAATATTATCATTCATTTACTGTTAGAATTTATAATTTTATATACAAACACAGTACATTCAATTATGCAGACAGTATATTAGCTACAATGATTAACGCAAGCCCATGCAAACACATACAGTCCTTGCAAAGAAGTTTAATTCATATTTTGTAATATTTTAAACAAAAACTTGCCAGGCAGAAATTTAAAAGTGTGACTAATAATATAACTTGACTTTTTCTTATTCACTTGGACTAGATTTTTTTCTTTTAAAGCCAGTGAACATTCATAACATACTTCCAAATTCTCACTATGCAAGTCTTTACCATTTATATAGAACTTTTAACAACCTATGCTCATTGTAGTCCCCCCCCCCAACTAAAACAAGATTAAAAACAACTTCCCCACAATGAAAAACAAAACGTGTAGTTAAGCTTGTGGCTTCACCTACAGTACAGCTGTAAGGCAAGTTTCTTACAAGTCTTATAGCTGTACAAATCATATTACTTCAAAATGTCAGAGAAATTAGAGAAGGCTCTGATAATGAGAGACCCTCCATACTTCTATCAGTAAGAATGGAAACTTGGTTAGCTTTAAACTACATCTACATTTTTGTACAATATAAGAATGAAATACTCACAGATGCCAAAGCTTTACCGAGTGCATCACCAGTTTGTGAGCTCCCAGCAGTGTTCCCTCTGCTTCCCGTACCTTACAAAAGTAATACAATACTTAATGCAATGTTATAGCACAAGGAGTTTCATTATCCTAAAATGTTAAATTAAAGGGTAATTTTATAGCTGAGCACATGTGTAAACAGAGCACACTTTTCCCATGTGTGGGTACCATCAAATTCTCAAAAAGAAAGTATACAAGTACTTCCACTTTTGAAAATTACCCCAGAGAACTGTGCTGACATTTACACTCAAAATCTGCTGAATTAGTTTAGATGCATCCATGCATATTTTCTAAAGTCTGTGCATAAACACTAACCCCTCCCCAACGCCACTCCCTGGGAAAACTTCCATTCCGTCTAGGTAAACTTGCATGTATATATGCTTTAGGCCTATTAAAAGGCCTGTTTACTGAAGTGTAAGCAATTACTGCATCAATTAGAATGCATGGTCCCTATTTGGCAGCCTGACCCTTAGTAATAGCACTGCAAGAGCTCAGAGGCATCAAAGGGCCACGAGCATCTGGGGACCCATCCCCCCCCCCCCAGTATCCATCAAGGAGACTTCCTGGTAAGTGCTGTGGAGATTGTAAGGGGGGAGGGCAATTCTTTGAGGCCACTCTTAGTATATTGCCAATAAGAAAACATCTGGATACATCTGTGTTACCAACTATGCACTTACCATATGGTAAAAAAGTATGTTCTTGTACAGTAACCGCATGGGCAGATGCTGGCCACCCCCCCCCCCCCTTTAGTTACTGAAGGCACCATGTGTTCATTTTTGCAGTTAATGCACCCACACAGTAAATACAAAACTTAAAGGCCTGTATACTAAAGCGTGGTAAAGTTTATCTGCACATCATGAGGTATTTTATGTTTAAATTTGTTTTATTTCCAATCTAAGTCAAATACAGCATTCAAATAAAGTAACTGAATCCAACAATACAAACCCAGACCAAGAGGCATTTCATAAAAGGCTCGCTCTATACATAAATGCACTGATATACTTATTTAAAAATTAAATTTTAAACACACATTCTTGGTTTCTTAAGACAAAGCAAATTATTACATTCTGACATGTAAACTACTATATACATGTTGGAAAGAAAATACTAGGCTGAGTCTGACCAAAGATCCACCCAGCCCAGCAACATGTCTCCAACAGCGGCAATTCTTTTTCCAGGTACCCAAAAGTTCCATATACGGTGATCGAACCCATTTGGAGACACTGCTGCTAGGAGATCTATACCCTACTGATCCAGAGGTAAGAGGTGGAGATACGGAAGCCTATTTGATTGAATTGTTCTTGGATCTGATCTCCAGAAACCTTTTGGACCACAGCTTTAAATAGCAGACTGGATCACATTCTCTGGGAAATAATTTCACAGTTTGAAAAAATACTTGTTTGTTTTTAATTTGCTACCAGTTCATTTTTTGGAGCAACCCTTAGACCTTGTAGTACCTGAAATAACCATTCCACACTATCATCATATCTCTCTCAGGTGTCTCTCCTCGAAGCTGAAGAGCCTTAGGGCCTCTGTAGCTCTTCTTAAGAGATTTTTCATTCCCTGTTGCCCTTCTCTGTACCGTTTTTAGTTATGCTATATATGTTTGCAGATGAAGCAACCAGAACTGCACACAGGATGTGTTCACACCATCTATCGATACAAAGGCACTATGAAATTCAGTTTTGTTTTTCATTCCTTTCAGAATACCTCCTGACATTTATTTGATTTGTTGACTGATACAGCACTCTAAGCCGACGACTTAATGTATTGCTCACAGTCACTCTAATGTTATTTTCCTGGGGAATAAATCCTAATGAACTTTCTTTCTTATGTGCAGCACTTTCAACTTGTCTACATTAAACTCCATCTGCCCTTGGAGTTTAATGTAGACAAGTTGAAAGTGCTGCACATAAGAAAGTTGGAAGTGCTGCCCTTCCAATGCTCAGTAAAATTCATCTTATAGATGGAAAAACATACAGTACATAACTTAATAGATACTGTATGTTTTATCATAATGACTTATTTAGATAGAAACACAGAAACATGATGGCAGATAAAGGTCAAAGGGCCCATCCAGTCTGCCTATCCACTGTAAACCCTAACTCTTCCTTTTCCTAAGGGATCCCAGTTGTTGGAGTTCTGCATGTTCAGAGGTCAGCATTCATAGGCAACTGCTCTAACCATTAGGCTATGGCTCTATCTTTTCAGAGGTCAGCATAAGTGGAATTTTTTTACCTGCAAGTTGTCTGAAAATTTGTCATTTCCTATAAATAAGTGAACAAGGCTGTGCATTATTGAATCTAATGAACCCTACAATTACAAAAACGACACAAAAATGTTACTAAATACATTGAGGACTTTAGAAATTGAAAATGCAATCTGGGACTCCAAGGACATTCGATTTTTGCATCAAGTGCTGAAGGATGGCACGCTTAAGACCTTTGACTCCCTGGCAATTGAATTCTACCTGCTGTACCAGGCGGTCTTTTCCTACCTGCAACTTCAGCACTACATTGCCTGGGAGAGGTCTACGAGACCCTAGTCACAGCACTGACCTTGGAGTTCCAATGTAAGGTGCTTTTAACTTTTCATTATTGCAACCTCAAAGATACTGTGGCATCACCGCACTTGGCTCATTTGCAACATGCCTGAGTGGCGGATATAGACTTCCAGCTGCCGGAGGGTAGCGCATTATCTGGACATATCCACATCTGGAGTCTTACAGATCATGTGCCATATTGGGAACTATAATACAAAATTAATTTACGACTACATTACTCTCCTCACCGTGCCTTTATTATGAAGATCTGCTCCTCCTCCGCCTGCCTTAAGTGTAAACAACTGAATGAATCCTTGGGCCATATCTTGTGGCCATGTCCTCAGACCCAATCTCTCTGAAGGCAAATATTGACCTTTGCCTCCAGAATCTGGAGTTTATCCATGCCAGCCTATCCTAACCTTATTCTCAGCATTGCTCTGTCTGTGCCCCTCCCCCCCCCATCGGCAGGGGGGGGGGGGGGGGGCAGCAAGATTTACAGTGGTGGAAATAAGTATTTGATCCCTTGCTGATTTTGTAAGTTTGCCCACTGACAAAGACATGAGCAGCCCATAATTGAAGGGTAGGTTATTGGTAACAGTGAGAGATAGCACATCACAAATTAAATCCGGAAAATCACATTGTGGAAAGTATATGAATTTATTTGCATTCTGCAGAGGGAAATAAGTATTTGATCCCCACCAACCAGTAAGAGATCTGGCCCCTACAGACCAGGTAGATGCTCCAAATCAACTCGTTACCTGCATGACAGACAGCTGTCGGCAATGGTCACCTGTATGAAAGACACCTGTCCACAGACTCAGTGAATCAGTCAGACTCTAACCTCTACAAAATGGCCAAGAGCAAGGAGCTGTCTAAGGATGTCAGGGACAAGATCATACACCTGCACAAGGCTGGAATGGGCTACAAAACCATCAGTAAGACGCTGGGCGAGAAGGAGACAACTGTTGGTGCCATAGTAAGAAAATGGAAGAAGTACAAAATGACTGTCAATCGACAAAGATCTGGGGCTCCACGCAAAATCTCACCTCGTGGGGTATCCTTGATCATGAGGAAGGTTAGAAATCAACCTACAACTACAAGGGGGGAACTTGTCAATGATCTCAAGGCAGCTGGGACCACTGTCACCACGAAAACCATTGGTAACACATTACGACATAACGGATTGCAATCCTGCAGTGCCCGCAAGGTCCCCCTGCTCCGGAAGGCACATGTGACGGCCCGTCTGAAGTTTGCCAGTGAACACCTGGATGATGCCGAGAGTGATTGGGAGAAGGTGCTGTGGTCAGATGAGACAAAAATTGAGCTCTTTGGCATGAACTCAACTCGCCGTGTTTGGAGGAAGAGAAATGCTGCCTATGACCCAAAGAACACCGTCCCCACTGTCAAGCATGGAGGTGGAAATGTTACGTTTTGGGGGTGTTTCTCTGCTAAGGGCACAGGACTACTTCACCGCATCAATGGGAGAATGGATGGGGCCATGTACCGTACAATTCTGAGTGACAACCTCCTTCCCTCCGCCAGGGCCTTAAAAATGGGTCGTGGCTGGGTCTTCCAGCACGACAATGACCCAAAACATACAGCCAAGGCAACAAAGGAGTGGCTCAGGAAGAAGCACATTAGGGTCATGGAGTGGCCTAGCCAGTCACCAGACCTTAATCCCATTGAAAACTTATGGAGGGAGCTGAAGCTGCGAGTTGCCAAGCGACAGCCCAGAACTCTTAATGATTTAGAGATGATCTGCAAAGAGGAGTGGACCAAAATTCCTCCTGACATGTGTGCAAACCTCATCATCAACTACAGAAGACGTCTGACCGCTGTGCTTGCCAACAAGGGTTTTGCCACCAAGTATTAGGTCTTGTTTGCCAGAGGGATTAAATACTTATTTCCCTCTGCAGAATGCAAATAAATTCATATACTTTCCACAATGTGATTTTCCGGATTTAATTTGTGATGTGCTATCTCTCACTGTTACCAATAACCTACCCTTCAATTATGGGCTGCTCATGTCTTTGTCAGTGGGCAAACTTACAAAATCAGCAAGGGATCAAATACTTATTTCCACCACTGTATTAGCTGGGCTGCTCTGATAGTGCTGAAAGGTGCTTCTAGCAGCCCGGCTCTCAGAGGACACTTCATCTGTTCAGTCATGGCAGGCAGCCATGATACACATCCTTACTATGGAGTGACACTACATTCAGGACCTGGCCTTGCCAGCGGGGCATGTCTGTTTTCTGAGAATGCCAAAGAACAGGCTGAAAAAGCATAGTTTAGAAGGATTTAAGATCAAGCCTGAAGCCATCACAGTGTTCCACAGTGTATATGATGCACCAGGGTTTGGTCTGCCAGTTTGCTCCTATGGAGAGCAGTATGGATGCAATAAGTTTGCCAGACAGCCTGAGTTTGACATCTAGTGGAGCTAATGGTGTGATTCTGGTTACTTTGTTCATCCTGGAATCAGAACATGATTTGACCCTAAAAATATATTCCACAGAAAGTCAGTTTCTATTTCATGGTGGTGAAGTGCTTGTATTCAATGATTTGTCTTTCTGCAACTCAATCTTCATGAAAAAAAAATATTTTATTAGACCCACATACAATTGCCTTGGATACAAGAATTTTTTTTCTCTAAAATTTCCTTTTCAGTGCATTCTTAAATACAAGGGGGAATGTTTATGCCTTTACTGATCCAGAACAGTCAACATTTTTCTTGCAGGGTAATCTTCCATCCCTGGTATGAGTTCTTCCATACTCGTCAATGAGGGGAGTGATGTATGGTTGTTGAATTTAGGATGCTGGTACATAATGCTCCTAATGTTATTGTTTTTGTTGTTGTCTTTCATTAGTGTTTTATTTTTGGCTTCTCTCCCTTTATTTTGTGGGCTTGGATGTTCATTTCTTGATGTTCAGATTTTCTTTCAAGTTATGTTGGTGTTCTTTTCTTGATTTGCTACTTCACCAGGGAGTGACTACTTTCTGTATGAAAATGAAATTGCACACTTTAAAAAATAAAGAAACACACTTACCCAGGAGACTGTCTGAGCCATTGATGGGAGGCGTGTGTGATGCAGCTACGTAAGGCGAACTACTGGTAGTGCCGCGATGGAAGCTGGACATTGGAGGAAGACTGGCATTCATATCTGTTGGGGAGACTGAATGCGGTGGGTAATTCTGAAACACAAACAGAGAAGATGCAAAAGAGAGGCTGCATTTTCTACAAATGGATATCAAAGCCTCCAGTAACAACAATAAAAATGATAAATACATGAGGATAGTGCTGAGAAATAATGCAGCTAGTAAACCACTAAGCACACAGTTGTTAAAATCTCAATCACTCAAATATTTAGCTTACCGTGCAAAAGAATATCTCATGGTGATCTATTCAAATTCTGGGAGAGACATTACAGGGTAAAACAGGGGGAAGTCGCACTTGAGAGAAGACAGCAACAAAACAGACACCAGCTAAATAAATATTTTCAGTTGTCAGATCTTACCAAGCGGTCATGTGTGTGCAGACTGCCATAACTGCTAGATTGCGATATGTGAGAAGAGGAGCTGCCCAAGAGTCCACCATAGCCAGGTTGGCTCATCCCATTGGATGAATTCCAAAGGTCCGAAGAGTTGTGAGTCCCATCTATAATGAAAAATGTTTTCTCTTTCATGCAATCAATAGAAATAAAATAAAATAAAACATAGAAAATAAAATAAGATGATACCTTTTTTATTGAACTTAATACATTTTTTTTATTAGCTTTCAAAGGTAACCCTTCTTCAACAGATCAGAAATAAACAAATGTTGATAAATAACAGTATATATAAATGAAACATAAAAGCATTCCAGTAACAGTCTCACAGGATGAGGGGAGGGTGGGGTGGGTTAGGTGAAAGACACGGAGAGCTGGGTTGGCGAGGGACAGGGAGAAAAGCATGGTGAAAAGAGGGTGACAAAGCAGTAGAATTTTATGGTTTATAATGGGCTAGAAAACCCAGATCTTTGTTAAGTCCTGTCTGGTGGGGTGTCTCTTTCATGCAAGAAATTAGTCCGTACTCCTTCTGCCGAGGAGCAGAGCTAACAACTTAAGATTTAACTGGAAAATTACCACATGGTCCACTCACTCTGCCCACTTCTGTCTGCCTGTGACCTCACAGGTCTTGATTTTTTGGACTTCTTCCTTCCTCTCTTTTCCACCACTAAGATCCTTCTGCATTTGCCCCAAGCATTCTTGGATTCTTCCACTATTTCAACTCCAATGACCTCTGCTGAAAGTCTGGTCCAGGTGTCCACAAACATCTCAGTGAAAAAGTACTTTGCTATATTGCTTTTGAATTTCCCCCTGATTAAAATGCTCAAGATGGTGTATTCTATGGAAAATGCTTTATTCCAATACTTTCCAGAAGCTTAGGAGATTTTGAAATGGCTGCATCATATGTCTCCCTTTTCTTTTTTCTTCTAAAAGAGCATACAATTTCAAACAATCTAGCTCACTTTTTACACCAGCACCATTTTGCAACATTTCATAATTTCCTCTACTGCCCACTGTGGCTATATTTAAAGAAACCAAGGCTTTGCAGCTGAAACACAATACACCCACAGCTGAGAAAACACCAAGTTTGTCTGCTAATTATAAAGAGATTTAACATGGTCTGATTTGTATAGAATGGGATGGTTAAAATCAAAAGTATAACCAAAAATAAGTTGAAATTGGGCAAAGGAATATGCACTATAAATATACAGCAAAAAGAAAGTGCCCATTCATAATGGGAAATGTATATAATCTGAAACGCTGCCCGGTCTCAAACTGCACAAGTATGAGCAGTCACTGTTTTATCACTCAAGAAGTACAGCTTGTATTGTAACACACATTAAATATACTGAGACTTCCTGTCACACTGCTTTGTATATTCCCAGGCATGGTAGTGGGTTTACTAGGTAACCAGTCACACTGCTCTATGAGCAGTTTTACAGTTTGTTAACAGATGTAGCACAGATTTCCCAACCAAAAGTTATCAATCAGCACATATCATATATTTTCCATTCTGTACAACCTCTAAAAATAAATACAAAAAAATTCAAGAAAATAAAATTTCCTGTTATTTTCTAAGTTTCTTCCAAACCTTGAGACCCTTTTACTAAGCTACGCTCAGTGCTTTTGTAGTGCATGGGTTTCCTGCATGCTGCGGCCACTTTCAGTGTGGCAGTAAAATGCCTACATTTGTATATTTTCCTGTAATGGCCACGTGCTAATTTCCACAATTATCGCATGGCCATTACCGCGGATGCCCCTATTGCCACCTATTTACTAGGTGATAAGGAGGGGCATAATGGAACAGAAACGCCTATCTCCATGGGCGTTTATCTCCGAGAACGGGTCCGTGAAGGGGCGGGGCGGATCGTATTTTTTAAAAGAAAAAGACGCCCATGTTTTATTCGTCAAGGTGTGAGCTGGGCGTTTTTGCTTTTCAGCGATAATGGAATATGAAATCGCCCAGCTCAAAAACGAATAAATCCAAGGCATTTGTTCGTGGGAGGGGCCAGGATTCATAGTGCACTGGTCCCCCTCACATGCCAGGACACCAACCGGGCACCCTAGGGGGCACTTTTACAAAAACCAAATAAAAGGTAAAAGAGCTCCCAGGTGCATAGCACCCTTCCCTTGGGTGTTGAGCCCCCCAAATCCCCCTCAAAACCCACTGCCCACAAGTCTACACCATTACTATAGCCCTAAGGGGTGAAGGGGGACACCTACATGTGGGTACAGTGGGTTTGGGGGGGTTGGACGACTAGTAGCACTAAGCAGCACAATTGTAACAGGTAGGGGGGGGGATGGGCCTGGGTCCACCTGCCTGACGTCCACTGCACCCCCTAACAACTGCTCCAGGGACCTGCATACTGCTGCTTGGGAGGAGGGTATGACATTTGAGGGTGAAAGTAAAAAGTTGTGAAACATCATTTGTTGTGGTGGGAGGGGGTTAGTGACCACTGGGGGAGTCAGGGGAGGTCATCCCCGACTCCCTCTGGGGGTCATCTGGTCATTTAGGGCACTTTTGGGGGCCTTATTCGTCAAAAAACAGGGTCCAGGAAAAGTGTCCTAAATTCTAGCTCAAAACTGTTCCAGTATCGGCGAAGGGCGCCCATCTCTGTTCGCCCGATAACCACGCCCCAGTTCCGCCTTCGACACGCCTTCGATACGCCCCCGTCCACTTTGTCCGCATCCGCGACGGAGTGCAGTTGAAAGCGTCCAAAGTTCGGCTTTCGATTATACCGCTTTATTTGTTTTTGTGAGAAGAACGCCCATCTCCCGATTTAGGTCGGAACTTGGGCGTTATTCTCGTTCGATTATAAGCTGGAAGGGCTCCCATGATACTCCAGCGTTAATCGGGCAGCATGTGGCAATGTACCCATGCTACCCGATTAGCACAGGGCACACCTACTCTCCGCCCACAGACACGCCTCCTGCGTGCTGATTGGCACACTACAAAGGGATGCCTCAGTGGGTCCCACAGCAGTGCTTTTTGGTGTGCGGTAGTCATGCACTAGTGCCTACCATGGCTAAATAAGGCTCCCTTTGTTTTATAGTGGCAATCTGAGGCATGCTCATATTATTTGGTAGTTAAAAATAACATACATCTTAAAACAGAGGCACTAGCAAAAGTATTTTCAAAGGTATCAATTTTTTGTTTGTTAATTGGTTGTTAAAAATCATTAAGATCTCTAACTTTTGTTTTGATTTATAATCAAATTCCTTAGAATATTTAAGGGATCTAAGCTTTTAAAATTCTTTCTATCTAGCTCCCCACTGCATACACATATTTTATTTTCATGCTTTATGAAACAGATTTCATAAAGCATGAAAATAAAAGTGGAGGAGTGGCCTAGTGGTTAGGGTGTTGGACTCTGGTCCTGGGGAACTGAGGAACTGAGTTCAATTCCCACTTCAGGCACAGGCAGCTTCTTGTGACTCTGGGCAAGTCACTTAACCCTCCATTGCCCCAGGTACAAATAAGTACCTGTATATAATATGTAAGCTGCACTGAGCCTGCCATGAGTGGGAAAGCGCGGGGTACAAATGTAACAAAAATAAAAAAATCTAAAATCATGAGAAAGATAACAGAAAAAAAAGACCCAAAGAGGGAGTAACAGAACCAAGGACCCTAGCAATTTGGCTATAGCTAATGCTGCTGTTTTAACTAGGGATGCAAATCAACTCTTTTGTTCAGTTCTGTAGACAGAAACTTATTGAATTTGTCTTAATTACTGTATAATCTTTAAGCCCCTATATATGAAAAGACAAGGAAATCTGCTTCATAGAAACATAGCAAAATGTAGACGGATAAAGATATGGCCTACCCAGTTTGCCCAACCATGTCATCTACTCTCCCTTTCACTCCCTTAGAGATCCTACGTACTTCTTCCAAGCTCTCTTGAATTCAGATACTGTTTTCATCTCCACCACGTCCACCGGGAGACCGTTCCATGAATTTACCACCCTTTCAGTGAAAAAGTATTTCCTCAGGTCACTTCTGAGTCTAACCCCTTTCACCTTCACCCTAAGCCCCCCATTTGAAAGAGACTCGCCTCCTGTGCATTTATGCCACATAGGTATTTAAATGTCTCTATCATATCTTCCCTCTCCCACATTTCTTCCAAAGTATACATATTGCGATCTTTAAGTCTGTCCCCATATGCTTTATGATGAAGACCACTGACTTATTTTAGTAGCCTTGGATGATACCCTTTAATTGAAGCTAGCAGTTCATAAAATGGACATGTAAATCAAACCATGCATTAACTCCATCATGGCAACGTAACCCCCTATCCCCTCACCCCCCCCTAATCTATCTGACCAGCTAGTAGAAAAGGCGGTTGTACAAAGATGAATGCTGTATTTATCATGTCCACCTACCTTGCATAAAGAAAGTGCTAGCAAACATACTGCTTGGTGGTTTAGGTGATGGGTAGCTTGGAGATTCCCTGTTGAAATCATCGGAATTTGGAGAAGGTGCATATACCTAAAATAGTGATGAGTAATAAATGGAGTTTAATGACAATGTAACATATGGCCTACAGAACAGCCCTGTACACAATAGAACAGAAAACAAGCTTAACACCCCTGAATTACTGAGAACAATAAAGTGTGTTCTGGAGGTGATGAAGGGAAAGGGATTTAGCTTACACCTTAGTTCAAGCAAGTTACATTCAGATACAGAAGGTACCAGCACACCAACCACACACTATGGGTGTAATTTTATAACAGGGTGTGTTTGTATGAAATGGCCAGAAACGTTGTCTAGAATTAGGTAGGCAAGATAAGTGCCTATATGCCTTTATAAACTAGGCTTGCAAAGTGAAATCTAGTAGCGCACAAAGGAAGCAAGTTATCAAAGTGGGCTACTGTTTAGATGCTACTTTACTGTTAACCCTAGGAATTAGTAACTAGGTCTTGCTGCATAAAATGGGACCTGTGCTAAAACAGATTGAGTTAGTGGTAAAATAACATACCTTAACAGTAGCTCATGCTGATACTACACCCCAAAGTCTCTTGCATAAACTTATACTTGCTCCAAAGAAACTGTAGGTGTGTGCATACATGTGTACTTTATACAATATGGATGTCCACTGCCGATCGACCTCGGCTCCACCCAAATTATGTCCCCAGGAATGCCTATGCACAGGTTGCATAAAAGGAGTTGTGCCTACTTTTCACATGTGTAGCTCTGCATGCAGATTTATAAAAGCCATTTCCCATGTGTAAAATAAACTTTATATGTGGAAACAGTGGTGTACCAAGGGCGGGGAAGTGGGGGCGGTCCACCCCAGATGTCAACAGGTGAGAGGCTGCTCCGCTGGCGCCATAGTCCCCACCTGCCTACCAGCTCCGTCGACAGACAACCCTCTTCTGGCACCCGGCCGGCACCCAGCCTTTAAAAAAAAAAAAATCTGTGAAGCGCCTCACATCTGCTCTACATGTAAAAGAAGCAAATCACCTCGTTGCGTTGGCCCTTCCCTCACTGTGTCCCGCCCTCTGATGTAACTTCCTATTTCCGCGAGGGTGGGACACAGTGAAGGAAGGGCCGACGTGACGAGGCGATTTGCTTCTTTTACATGCAGAGCAGACGCGAGGCGTTTCACGCATTTTTTTAAATGCTGGGTGCCGGGTGGCAGGAGAAAAGGGTCGTCTGTTGACGGAGCTGGTAGGCAGGTGGGGACTGGGTCTGGGAGGGGGGGCTCAGATGGGAGAAGGGGCCTGGAGCTGGAACTGGGATCTGAGAAGGGGGCAGGAGGGAGAATGGGGCCATGTCTGGGGCAGGTGGGAGAATGGGTCTGGGGCTGAAAAGGGGGGCCCTAATGCAAGGCATATGGATGAAGGGGAATGGAACTGGGGGCTGAAAAGGAGGGTATGTGGCATAAGGGGGCTAGTACTGGAACTGGGGGCTGAAAAGGGGCAGGGGATGAAACTGTGGGGACTGGGGGCTGAAAAGGGGACAAGGAGAAGTGGCTGGGGTGAAGCTCGGAACTGGTGGGCGAAAAGGGCTGGGGTTGAAACTGAGGACTGAAAAGGGGACAGGGAGAAGTGGCTGGGGGCTGAAGTTCAGGACTGGTGGGCGAAAAGGGCTGGAGTTGAAACTGGGGACTGGGGGCTGAAAAGGGGACATGGAGAAGTGGCTGGGGACTGAAGATAGGGACAGGTGGGAGAAAAGGGCTGGGGCTGAAACTGGGGACTGGTGGGATAGTGGGGCTCAAACTGGGGACTGGTGGGATATTAGGGCTCAAACTGGGGGCTGAAAAGGGGGGCAGGTGGGAGATATGGGCTGGGGCTGGAACTAGGGGCAGGTGGGATAATGGGGCTGAAACTGGGGGCAGAGAGAGAGGGGACAGATCCTGGATGGAAGGGGGAGCGAGAGGGAGGGCAGACCCAGGATGGGGGAGCGAGAGGGAGGGCAGACCCTGGATACATTGGAGAGGGAGGGCAAATGATGGATTGAAGAGGCAGAAAGGGCAGTCAGTGGATGGAAGGGATAGAAAGGGCAGACAGTGGATGGAAGGGAGAGAGAGGGCAGGCAGATTTGGATGGAAGGGGGAGAGAGAGAGGGCAGACATTGGATGGAGGGGACAGCAGAGAGGGCAGACAGTGGATGGAAGGGGCAGGGAGACAGGGCAGACATTGGATGGAGAGAGAGCGAAGACAGATTCTGGATGGAGGGAAGACAGTGAAAAGAAGACGAGGAAAGCAGAAACCAGAGACAACAAACTGTAAATAAAATATATATTTTTATTTTTTTGCATTAGGATAAAGTAGTATTGTAGATGTGTTAATAAATGTTTATAAAAAAAAAATAACATGTAAATAAGGTAATCTTTTATTGGACTAATTTTAATACATTTTGACTAACTTTCGGACAACAAAACCCCCTTCCTCAGGTCAGGATAGGATACTGTAACAGCACTATACTGTATTGACCTGAGGAAGGAGGTTTTGGTCTCTGAAAGCTAAATGTATTAGTCCAATAAAATGGTATTATTTTATTTGTTTTATTTCTATTTGTTAATTTGTAAAGTGGTGATTGGTATTTGTTAGTTTTTTCAAATTTACATCTGCTGTCTTTATATTTTGCACAGCACTAGGGGACATTTTCTGTTTCTGTGGTATTGCACTGTATGCAGAGTCTGGCATCTTGGGGGTTTCAGTTTAGTTTTTGTCTAAATAGAAAGTTTATTATTACCTATTCTATAGTGGATTAGGGTGTATCTGTGTTTGTGAAAAAGACATGGCTTTCAGTTGGCATTGACTATGCAGGATCGAAGATCTGTACTATTCTGTCTGGTTTCATTTTACAGTAGGTGAATTGATGTTCTAGTGCTCACTGTAGTGTTTAAGATGCTTTCCTTTTCCTTTTGTGACTCGTACAAATTACTGCTTATGGTATGGTAGAACTGCTCTATAGGTCCTGATGTTTTGTATTTATGGTATGCCTAGTACTAGATTTTGGAAGGGGGGGGGGGGGTAAAAATGACCAGCCCTGGGTGTCAACTACCCTAGGTACGCCACTGTGTGGAAAAAAAGCTTTATAAAATCACCCCTTTATCTTCTTTCCAGTGGCATGTGAAGGCCAATCATATTGAGAGTCAACAGTGACCAGGCAAAATCAAAACTCATGAGCAGCGCTTCAGACCCAAGTTTGGAATTTTAAAACCAACCTGCTCAAATTGTTGCAATATTTAGAAACATCAACCATGGCCTTTTTGAGAAATATGTGTGGAAATCTCTTTTTAAATTATGAATGGAGTGCACAGTCTATTCAGAAACCTACTGCATTGTAGGACTACCAAAAGACAGATTAAAAAAAAAAAGGGACTAATCTAAAGGCCAGATCCTGCTGAGTGATCTTAAACTTCAAACAACCTTTCGAGTTTCATGCAGCTTACAAAAAAAATTATAATAATAAAAAAGAACTAATCTTGATTTAGATATGTTAGTGATAGAAGGAAGTGCAAAAATGGTATTACGAGACTCAAAAGTGAAGGGGAAGAATATGTAGAAGCTGAAAAGACAAGGTGGAATTGAATAACAAATATTTCTGTTCTGTGTTCACAGCTGGAGGGGTGGTAGTCCTTGAATGATATTCAGAGGACTGTGGTCATGAGGAGTTGGCTAAACTAAAGGTGGACAAAGTGATGGGGCTGGATGGTATGCATCCAAAGGTACTGAAGGAACTTAGGGAAGTTCAAGCGGTTCTGCGGACTGACCTTTTCAATGCTTCTCTAGATTCGGGAGTGATCCTGGATTAGAGGACCCTCAGCAACATGGCTTCACTAGAGCCTGGTCTTGTAAGACAAGTCTGATTAATTTCTTTGACTGG
Organism: Microcaecilia unicolor; assembly: GCF_901765095.1. NCBI lineage: Eukaryota > Metazoa > Chordata > Amphibia > Gymnophiona > Siphonopidae > Microcaecilia > Microcaecilia unicolor. The sequence goes on from NC_044031.1 coordinate 704,958,199, forward strand.
GTGACCAGAGAGTTGAATCGAGGGAGAGTGCTAGATGTGGTGTATTTAGATTTTAGAAGGCCTTTGACATGGTCCTGCATAGATGACTAATAAATAAATTGAGTGCATTCAGTATGGGCCCTAAAGTGACTGACTGGAAAGTGAAAGAGGGTAGTGATAAATGGAGCTCATTTTGAGGAAAAGGGTGTTACCAGTGATGTGCCGCAGGGGCTGATTCTTGGGCTGGTTCTTTTTAACAATTTTGTAAGGGATATTGCAAAACAGCAGTCTGGTAAGGTTTGCCTTTTTGCAGATGATACCAAGATCTGCAATAGGGCAGACACCCTTGAAAGTGGAATGGTCTGGAATTTGGCAGCTAAAATTTAATGCTTAAGGGTCATGCATTTGGGCTACAAAAACCGAGGGAACGGTACAGTTTAGGGAGTGAAGAACTTTTGTGCATGAAAGAAGAGCGGGATTTGGGTGTGATCATATGTAATGATCTTACGGTGGCCAAACAGGTAGAAACAGTGATGACGAAAGCTAGAAGAATGCTTGGGTGCAAAGGGAGAGGAATTGCCAGTAGGAAAAGGAGGTGATGATGCTCCTGTATAAGACTCTGGTAAGACTTCATTTAGAAGACCACACCTTCAAAAAGATATAAACAGGATGGAGAGCTACTAAAATGGTCAGTGGTCTTCCTCATAACGCATATGAGGACACGCTTAAAAATCTCAGTATGTATACTTTGGAAGAAAAGCAGGAGAGGAAAGATATGATAGAGACATTTAAATACCTATGTGGCATAGGTGCAAAGGAGGCAAGTTTAATTTAAAGGAAGCTCTGAAACAAAGGGGCATAGGATGAAGGTGAAGGGACTTAGAAATAACCCGAGGAAATACTTCTTCATGGAAAGGATGGTGAATTAGTGGAATGGCCTCACGGTGGAAGTGGTGGAGATGAAAACAGTATCTGAATTCAAGAGAGCTTGGGTCAAGCACATATGATCTCTAAGGGAGTGACAGGGAGAGTAGATGGCATGGATGGGCAGACTGGAGAGGTTATATGGTCTTTATCTGACTACATTTTTTAAAGTTTTATTAAGGGAACTTCAGTTCCCCTTGGCAAACCCTTATTTCAGAAAATCACAGTACAAAATATTTTGAATGGGAAAGTGACCAATATTCTCAACATTCTGAAAACATATAAGGAAGCAAAATAAAGATAATGATCACAAACAGTCAGCACAGTCCCTCTGAAGAGAGGTTACCGAAGCTGGCAGTTCTTTGACTCATGCCACAGAGCTGTTGGCTGCAATGCAGTAGACTTGAGTTTGACTTGGATATCTGTCAGTGTTTGACTTGGGCCAGATGAGCCACACAGATGTGCTTGATGCCAGGGAGGCAGGGCAGGAAGGTGGGCCATCATGGCTATGACAGCCCATAATGGCCAGAAAAAGCAATGCTGAGGAATTGCTTTGAAGGAGACCTCCTTCCAGGCCTTGCATCTAGTGAGTCTTGCCTAGGCATGCCATCTGTGGCTGGAAAAGGGTGGATCAAAGAAGGAAATAAATGAAATGTGTCTGCACAAATAGACTGGCGAAAAGAGAGGTGTGGCATCAGCCTAAATTTATGTTCTGTGAGTGCATTTAATCACTCTAATCATTCACACATTCAACATGGAGTGGCCTAATGGTTAGTGTAGTGGGATGTGAACTTGGGGAACTGGATTCAATTCCCGCTGCTGCCTAATGTTCAGCAGTGGGTTGAGATCCTGGGGAATCAGGTTCAATTCCCTCTGCAGCTCTGTGTGACCCTGGGCAAGGCACTTAACCCTCTAATGTCCCGAGTACAACAGTAGTACAATGTACTACTTAGATTTTGAGCCCACTAGAGACAGACCCTGTACCTGTAAAATGAACTGTAAACTGCTTAGGTCTAAGCGATATATAAATACTTGAATGAATATAAAAAAACTTGACAGTAAACCTGAATCAACTACTTGTGCTTTTACCAACATGAAATCAGTAAATCATCATATGCCATAACTAATGGTTAACCAATCTTCATAAGCATAAAAAAAACACATTACAATACATAACCAAGAATGGCCTGGACATGCACTAATGGATGCAAACATCTGAGAACAAAAACATAAAATTATTCTCTACATTCCACTCAGTAGCGTTATTTTTTTTTTTTAACAGCTCGCCTAACTTCACACCACTTTTCAAGGGAAAGGGCAAGCATATCCTTCCTTTGAAAATTATCCCACAGAAAATAGGCACAGTTACCATGCAAATGCTCACAAAGTTACAAACAAATTTTGAAAATCCAAAAGCCTGTACATAAGTTCAACATCCGCCCCCTGGAAGAACCTTTGCTTCCCATGCATAAAAGAAATGTGCAAAATGGCATTATGGAGGTAATTTCCTAACAGGGCAAACAAGGTGTCTATATTACACCTGTTTTCTAAAGGCTCAAAACATTAGTGTAATTGCAGCATCAAACTCAAAACATTTAGTAAAGCGGTATGTGTATATTAGAGGACCATAATAAAACAAGCTATAGACTATCATGCTTATTTTCAAAAGAGAAGGACGCCCATCTTTTGACACAAATCGGAAGTTGGGCGTCCTTCTCACAGGGTCGCCCAAATCGGTATAATGGAAAGCCGGTTTTGGGCGTCCTCAACTGCTTTCTGTTGCGGGGATGACCAAAGTTCCCAGGGGTGTGTCGGAGGCGTAGCGAAGGCGGGACTTGGGTGTGCCTAACACATGGGCGTCCTCGACCCATAAAGGAAAAAAATAAGGGCGTCCCTGACGAACACTTGGACAACTTTACCTGGTCTTTTTTTTCTTACGACCAAGCCACAAAAAGGTGCCCGAACTGACCATATGACCACTGGAGGGAATCGGGGATGACCTCCCCTTACTCCCCCATTGCTCACTAACCGCCTCCCACCCTCAAAAAAAATTTTTCTTAAATATTTTTTGCCAGCCTCAAATGTCATACTCAGGTACATCACAGCAGTATGCATGTCCCTGGAGCAGTTTTAGTGGGTGCAGTGCATTTCAGGCAGGCGGACCCAGGCCCATACCCCCCTATCTGTTACACTTGTGGTGGTAAATGTGAGCCCTTCAAAACCCACCCAAAATCCACTGTACCCACATCTAGGTGCCCCCCTTCACCCATAAGGGCTATGGTAGTGGTGTACAGTTGTGGGGAGTGGGTTTTGGGGGGCTCAGCACCCAAGGTAAAGGAGCTATGTACCTGGGAGCTTTTTCTGAAGTCCACTACAGTGCCCCCCTAGGATGTCCGGTTGGTGTCCTGGCATGTCAGGGGGACCAGTGCACTACGAACACTGGATCCTCCCACGACCAAAGGGCTTGCATTTGGTTGTTTCTGAGATAGGCGTCCTTAGTTTCCATTATCGCCGAATATCAGAAACGACCAAGTCTAAGGACAACCATCTCTAGGGACGACCTAAATGTCAAGATTTGGGCGTCCCCGACCATATTATCGAAACGAAAGATGGACTCCCATCTTGTTTCGATAATACGGGTTTCCCCACCCCTTTGCAGGACGTCCTGCGAGGATGTCCTCAGGAAAACTTGGGCGCCCCTTTCGATTATGCCCCTCTATGTGTGAGAAAGGCTCCATCATCACAAGCAACTTTATAGTTCCAAATTATGTATATTTTATAATCCCACAACTTGAACTATTTGATTTAAGATAGTATGGTGGACCACTCAATACCACTGACCTATTTTTGATTGATTGTTTTCTAAAGGTGACATAGGTGTCTATATGACTTTATAAAACATGTTCCTACAATGACTCTCAATAGTTCACAAATCCTGTAAAGGTGTGTGCACACTCACAAATTTTATATAATACATACTTATACTGCAACTTCACCCCAGCTCTGCAAACACTTATAAGCCATCTGGGCACACATACTCATACATGTGTATTCAGCCATGTGATTTTTATAATAGAACTTTTCTGAGTGTAAACAACATTATAAAGCATTTTCCACATGTAGCATATCGTCTACAAATATATACTCTTAGTTAGTTGATTTGAGTCAACGGGGGCACCTGGTTTATATTGCAAAGGCAACGTATGTGCCTTTGTTCCGTAATAAAACAACCTCAAGAAAGACAGGTAAATACATTTCCACCTTCTCTGAGGCAGATATAATTGTGTTATAGAAAGGACAGGCACATATGCATGAATTTTATAATGCATGCATATTAAGTACCACTTTGCCTATCATCTGCCCCTGGGAACACCATGAGACGTAGTTTCAAAGCACTTAGACTTACAAAGTTATATGGAGGGTATAAAGTTATACTCGTCTTGATTATTGTAACCTACTTCTCACCGGCCTCCCTCTTAGCCATTTCTCTCCTCTTCAATCAATCCAAACTCTGCTGCGCGACTCATTTTCCGCCAAACTCGCTATGACCACATTAGCCCTCTCCTTAAGTCACTTCACTGGCTCCCTATCCGTTTCCGTATTCAGTTCAAACTTCTCCTATTGACCTATAAGTGCATTCACTCTGTCGCTCCCCAGTACCTCTCCACTCGAGTACTCCGTTCTGTAGATAAATCTCTCTTATCTGTCCCTTTCTCCTCTACTGCTAATTCAAGACTCCGTTCCTTTTGTCTCGCTGCACCTCACACCTGGAATGGTCTTCCCGAGCCTGTGCATCTGGCCCCGTTTTTGGCCGTTTTCAAATCAAAACTCAAAACCCACTTCTTTACCACTGTTTTTGACTCCTAACTTACTTGCCCTGTCCTTTATCCTCACCTCTCTATTCCCTTACCCTTAATTGTTCTGTCTGTGTACTGTCTTATTTAGATTGTAAACTCTTTGAGCAGGGATTGTCTTTGTGTATGGTGTACAGCGCTGTGTATGCCTTGTAGCACTATATAAAGGATAAGTAGTAGTAGTAGTAGAGGGGCATTTTCGATATCACCTCTAAGTCCAACTTTGGACATTCTGCTAAAAACAGAAAAATGTCTCCCCCCCCTCCCGAAAATGGCTATTTGCTAGATGTTTTTGTTCTCTGTGCGTTTATCTGTTTGGTCCATTTTGGGGAAAAAAAAAAACCCCAACAAAAATATCCAAGTGAAAAACACACAAAATCAAGCCAATGGGATATAAGAGGAGCCAGCATTCTTAGCAGACTGGCCAAACAGACATCCCACGAAAGCAATGGGGCACCCAAAGAGCACTGCTGTGGACTTCGAATAAATGCTCCCAGGTACACATATCACCATTGCTCCCTTATCTTGTCTGCTGAGCCCCCCCCCAAAAAAAAACCCACTACCCTCAACTGTACACCACTACTATAGCGCTTATGGGTGAAGGGGGCACCTAAATGTGGGTACAGTAGGACTCTCATGAATTTTGGAAGGTTCACAGTTTCCACCACAAATGTAACAGGTAGGGGGAGGTACAGGCCTGGGTCCACCTGTCTGTAGTGCACTGCATCTACCACTAGACTACTCTAGGGACCTGCATCTGCTCTAATGGACCTGAGTATTACATCTGAGGCTGGCCCAGAGGCTGGTAAGTAATGTTTTAAATCACATTTTTTGGGGGGTGGGAGGAGTTCAGTGACCACTGGGGGAGTAAGGGGAGGTCATCCCTGATTCCCTCCAGTAATCATCTGATCATTTTTGTGCCTTATTCATTATAAAAATAGGTCTAGCTCAAAACATCTTAGTTTTAGTTCTGGACGTTTTTTTGTTCCATTATAACTGAAAAATGTCCAAGTGTTAGGAATGCCCAGATACCACCCTTTAAGACGCCCCTGACATGCTTCCTTGTGATTTAAATGCACTTCTGAAGGATGTCACAGAAAAACATCTAAAAATTGGTTTTGAAAATACCAATTTGGATGTTTTGTGAGAAAAATGTCCAAATGAAGATGTATGCCACTTTTTGGACCTTTTTCTCTTTTGAAAATGAGCCCTGTAGTAACCTATAGAACTTTATAATTCTAAGTGCTTTGAAAATGAACCCCCAAGTATGTCACATAAAAGTAGGCCTTATGTTTTTGTGTATCTACTTTTTGTATGTGTATAACCACAAGCAATTTTAAAAGAACCTACCTCAATTCTAAAACATTTGTCAACATGCTCATGTCCCTTACAAAACTACCCTCTTAAAATCCAAGCAATTTTATAACAAGCTATTTCCATGGAAAACCACTGCTTTATTAGTGGAAAGGGCTTTCAAAATTACCTAAAACTAATATTCCTCAGGTGCAGATAGGCTAGAATTGCTACTAAACTTTTACAAAAAATCCACTGCCTCAAAATGATCATCTAAGTACATGTAGTGCAGTCTGATATACAGCAGGGAAAAGGCCTCAAAGAGCTTACAGATATTAAATCTGTCTGTTAAAGCTAAATCGGATCACAAGATCCTGCCTTCATCATTGGCCAAAAACCCTAGTACATCATAGGGTTTTTGGCCAATGATGAAGGCGGGATCTTGTGATCCGATTTAGCTTTAACAGACAGATTTAATATCTGTAAGCTCTTTGAGGCCTTTTCCCTGCTGTATATCAGACTGCACTACATGTACTTAAATGATCATTTTGAGGCAGTGGATCTTTCAAAATTACCCCCAACTGTATTACACCTAAATAAAAACTGAAAATATCTCAATTCAATTTCCCCTCATTTTGGACATATAACATTGCAGCTGCATTTAATTGAGACAGTCATCTAGCTATCACCATGCAAGATGAAGATTTACACTGTTTTACATTTCTACATCCTATAATTAATGGATGTCAAGAAACTATACAAAACCATTGCATGGGCACTTGCATCTGAAACCAGATTTTGCTTGTTTTGTTTTTGTTTTTGAATCTTATAACCATCATGTGCAGAAACATAGCTGCAATGTTATTAAGTTGCATTTGTGCCAGCCTAGAATTTTAGGATCAAAGATTTCTTGCGGCAAAACACAAGTGATGTGGTCTCAAAGGCTTTATTAACTCCAGATGTCGGGAAATAGTTGGCCAGTTCCATAAAAAGAGCAAGTCTCTTTAAGTTACAATCAGGACTGCCCACAAATTAAAACCAGACCTCTTATGTCATCTGATCACCTGCAGATGCATGACAAGGGTTTTTTTTTTTTTCCGGCCTATGACTTCATCTTCAGTTTTATTTCATGTTACTACAAACATTTTTAAAAATAGTTCCTGAGATTAGGTTTTGATTAGCAGTGGTAATAATTTGGAGTAGCTAAATATTTGATAATATTAGAAGACTCTTAAATGTTGACATACTTGAGTGAATATCTGTCACTTCTGTGACTAATGAAATACAAGTTACATTTAAAAGAAATTATACAGATTGTACAGGAACCTTAGCTTAGAGATTTTATGGTAGCATATTTTTCCCAGGAATTTATCAGTATTTATTGTGAGAAAAACAAATCCAGGAGAAATATCAGTGGAATAAGTGACTCACCATTTTCCAGGTAAATATCAGAATTTAGTGTAGCTAGCCAGATGATAACATTTTCCCTTGTCTCAACTGTTTACTTTGGTATACAGTATACCAAAATCACATAATTAACATTTGCAGAGAAAAGGTAGGTCTTTTAAATGGCCTAACCATGCTCATTCACATTCCCTCTTCTGTGCACCCTCATTTTATTTTTGCTCTCCGCACCATCCAGAGCCCCCACTGCTTTTCTCTGTTCTCAATCCCACTCTCATCCCATGTACACATCCCTCCTCTCTCCATTCTCTATTTCCAACAGTCTCTTTTATTCCTTTCATTCTCAGCAGTCACTCACTCGCTCTCTAAGGGGTCCTTTTACTAAGGTGCGGTGGAAAATGGCCTGCAGTAGTGCAGACGCATGTTTTGGGCGCATGCAGAATTATTTTTTAGCACACCTGTAAAAAATTCAAAATGAAAATTGCCACATGTCCATTTTGGGTCTGAGACCTTACTGCCAGCCATTGATCTAGAGGTAATGTCTCACACAGTAACTGGGTAGTAATGACCTATGAATGTCAAATGCCACTTGACGCGCACCAGAAAATAAAAAATATTTTTCGGTGTGCGTTGCCAAAAATGAAATTACTGCAAGTGCCACACGGTAGCCAGGTTGTAATTCGGAATTGGCGAACGTAGGCACTTACGTGGCTTAGTAAAAGAGCTCCTCAATTTCCCACGTGTCACTCTCTAAATACTCTTAGCAGCAATCTCTCTGTCCCCTAAAGTCACTTTTCACTCCCATCTCTAACAGTGATAAGTACATAAACATTGCTGTACTGGGCCAGTTCAAGTCACATCACAAGTACCTGGCAGATCCCAAAAGAGTAAGCAGTCCATCTTAATAATGGTTTATGCACTTTCCTTTCAGGAACGTGTCCAAACCTTTTTTAAATTCTACTATGCTAATGGCAATTTACCACAGTCTGTGGCAATGAATTCCAGAGGTTATCTATACATTGGGTGAAAAAATATTTTCACTGATTAGTTTTAAATGTGCTACTTATTAATTTCAATGCATGCCCCCTAGACTTTGCACTTTTGGAAAGAGTAAACAAGGGAATGGGACTTGATATACCGCCTTTCTGTTGTTTTTGCAACTACCGTATTTTTCGGACTATAAGACGCACCGGACCATAAGACGCACCTAGGTTTTAGAGGAGGGAAATAGGAAAAAATTTTTTTTCCTTTTTCCCTCCTCTAAAACCTAGGTGCTCCGGTGCGTCTTGTCCGAGTTCGGGATCGCCCTCCCCTACTCACGTCACGTGATGTTCTCTGGTGGTCTAGTGATGTCGGGGCAGGAAAGAGCCCCCTCTTTCCTGCCCAGCGCGCTGCTCTCCGTCCTCCTGTATGCTGCCTGACGGTCTCGGCGAGATTCAAAATGGCCACCGAGACTTCAATTCTCAGCGGCCATTTTGAATCTCGCCGAGACCGTCAGGGAGCATACAGGAGGACGGAGAGCAGCGCGCTGGGCAGGAAAGAGGGGGCTCTTTCCTGCCCCGACGTCACTAGACCACCAGGGAACATCGCGTGATGTGAGTAGGGGAGGGCGATCCCGAAATCGGACCACGCTACCTTCGGACTATAAGACGCACCCCCCATTTTCCTCCCAAATTTGGGGGAAAAAAGTGCATCTTATAGTCCGAAAAATACGGTACATTCAAAGCGGTTTACATAGTATATACAGGTACTAATTTGTACCTGGGGCAATGGAGGGTTAAGTGATTTGCCCAGAGTCAAAAGGAGCAGCAGTGGGAATCAAACCCAGTTCCCCAGGATCAAAGTCTGCTGAATCTATTCATTTCACTCCACTCATGATTTTATAAATCTCTATCACGTCTCCCATCAGCAGTCTCTTCTCTAAGCTGAAGAGCCCTAGCCTCCTTACCCTTCCCTCACAGGGAAGTTGTTTCATCCCCTTAATCATTCTGGTTGCCCTTCTCTGTACATTTTCTAATTGAACTATACAGTGCTTTTTTTGTAGAAAAAAAGGTGCCGGTACTCATTATGGGCGGGGTCACCACATATGGCTCCACCCCTATGATAGCCACACCCACATTAACCACACCCCCTATACCAGCCATGGCGCAGATAAACAGACATCATTGAAAATATTACAGTACTATAGGAGAAAAAAATAACGTGATTTTTTTCATTATAAATAATCTCTGTAAGCTCTTACAGCTCCAGTATACCCAGTGCAAAATAAGACAGCCAATGTAAATTCTCAAATTGGACATATTACAAACATTAAAATGAAAATAAAATGATTTTTTTCTACCTTTGTTGTCTGGTGACTGTTTTTCTTTCCATATTGGTCCCAGTCTGTGATTCTCCTTTCCTTTATTTTCGCTTAACTCTTCTGTGCCATTTGTCATTTTTGTCTCCTTTTTCTTTGCTTTCTTCAATATTTTTCAGGCTCTCTCTCTGTCCAGATTTAATTCATTCTTACTATCCATTCTTTAATTTCCTTCATCTACCTGTGGCTTTTCATCTTTTCCTCACCCTTGTTCTCCCCATGCCCCTTCCTCTTATTCTCCAGTCTTTCTCTATTCCCCTTTTCCATCCAGCAGCTCTGCTTTCTCTCCCCATCCTTCCAGTGTCTCCCCTATTTCTTTCTGCATTCTTCCATCCAGCGTCTTCCCTCTTTCTCTCCTTATCCTTCCGTTTTCCCTCTCTCTCTCCCCATCCTTCCATCTGTTTTTCCCTCTCTCTCCCCATCCTTCCATCTGTTTTTCCCCCTCTCTCTCCCCATCCTTCCATCTGTTTTCCCTCTCTCTTTCCCCATCCTTCCATCTGTTTTTCCCTCTCCCCAATCCTTCCATCTGTGTTTTTCCCTCTCTCTCCCCATCCTTCCATCTGTTTTTCCCCTCTCCCCAATCCTTCCATCTGTTTCCCCTCTCTCTCTCCCCAATCCTTCCCTCTGTTGTTTTCCCTCTTTCTCTCTCTCCCCAATCCTTCCCTGTTGTTTTCCCTCTTTCTCTCTCTCTCCCCATCCTTCCATCTGTTTTTCCACTCGCTCCCCAATCCTTCCATCTGTTTTTCCCCTCTCTCTCCCCATCCTTCCATCTGTTTTCCCCTCTCTCCCCATCCTTCCATCTGTTTTCCCCTCTCTCTCCCCAATCCTTCCCTCTGTTGTTTTTCCTCTCGCTCCCCAATCCTTCCCTCTGTTGTTTTCCCTCTTTCTCTCTCTCCCCCAATCCTTCCCTCTGTTGTTTTCCCTCTCTCTCCCCAATCCTTTCCTTTGTTGTTTTCCCTCTCTCTCTCTCTCTCTCTCCCCAATCCTTCCCTCTGTTGTTTTCCCTCTTTCTCTCTCTCCCCAATCCGTCCCTCTGTTGTTTTCCCTCTTTCTCTCTCCCCAATCCTTTCCTCTGTTGTTTTCCCTCTTTCTCTCTCTCCCCAATCCTTCCCTCTGTTGTTTTCCCTCTTTCTCTCTCCCCAATCCTTTCCTCTGTTGTTTTCCCTCTTTCTCTCTCTCCCCAATCCTTCCCTCTGTTGTTTTCCCGCTTTCTCTCTCCCCAATCCTTCCCTCTGTTGTTTTCCCTCTCTCTCCCCAATCCTTTCCTTTGTTGTTTTCCCTCTCTCTCTCTCTCCCCAATCCTTCCCTCTGTTGTTTTCCCTCTTTCTCTCTCTCCCCCAATCCTTCCCTCTGTTGTTTTCCCTCTTTCTCTCTCTCCCCAATCCTTTCCTCTGTTGTTTTCCCTCTTTCTCTCTCCCCAATCATTCCCTCTGTTGGTTTCCCTCTCCCTGCCAAGTTTCCCGCGAAGGCGCGAAGTCGCGATGCACGCGGCACCAGCCCCTATTTCTGGCCGCTGCTGCTTCTCCTGTTGAGCAGCAGCGGCCGCTACACAAAGAAAAACAAGATTTAAAAAAAAAATTGAAACCTGGCTGAACGCGGCACCCCGGCACTGTAGACAGCTATTAGGCATTGACTGTTGCCCTGCAGCCGCTCCTCCTCTTGCCTCTACGTCACTGCCCCTGGAGGAAGACCCCGGAGGAGCGCAGTGACGTAGAGGCAAGAGGAGGAGCGGCTGCGGGGCAACAGCCAATGCCTAATGGCTGTCTACAGTGCCGGAGTGCCGCGTTTCAGCCAGGTTTGAAGTTTTTTAAAAATCTTTTTCTTTGTGTAGCGGCCGCTGCTGCTCAACAGGAGAAGCAGCAGCGGCCGGAAATGGGGGCTGGCACTGCGTGCGGGACATGGACTCACGGGGCGGGGGGAGCAAAAAAAAAAAAGGTGCCGGTACGCCGTACCGTTGCGTACCGGCACAAAAAAAGCACTGGAACTATATCTTCAGATGCGGTGACCAGAATTGCACTCTCTCTCAATCCCCCCTGAACACCTTCAGTCATTTATATTCCCCTCCACAATCTAGGGCAGTTATATCCTCACTCATACCAAGTATCTTTTTTATACTATTCTAAGTCGGCAACTAAAGGCAGCGTCTATCTTCTCTTCTAAGGGCCTGCACAGCCAAAGACAATGTTTTTTTTTTCTTTTTAACTCTTCAGTAGGAGAGGTGCCCCAGTCTTGGTGGCGTGAGAGGATGCAGTGGGGTTCCACAGCTGGCTGACGAGGTGTCAAGGCTGACAAAATTTAGGCACTGTAATGATCTACACTAAGCGCAAATTCTATAACAGCAGTTGTGCGTGCAACTGCCATTATAGAATACTCAAGGGTACAACGGTAGCTGTAATACCTTTAAAACCAGCGTACAAATGAAATGAAGTCAGTGCTGCATGCTTCTAAATTGAGTTAAGTAACCACTTTTTTGTTCATTATTGCTGTGAGGATTTTTTGAAATTATAAATTAGATTCAGAGTGCTGAAATAAATGATGTTTTGATAGGCAGGATGTTTTGATAGTACTGACAAATGATTGAAAAATATATTTGAGAAGGTTTGGACTTGGGACAGCTGTGCACTATGAGAGGTTTATTAACCTACTAGTAAAAAAAGGCCCGTTTCTGTTACAAATGAAACGGGTGCTAGCAAGGTTTCCCCCCCCCCCCTTTGCCCATCACCCGACCGCCCTACCCCGGCGCATCACCATGCCCCTCCCCCCGCGCCTTCATGGACCCCCTCGCCACCCGCAACCGCGAATCCTAACGGTGGCCGGCCCCTGCTGCTTCTCCTTTTGAGCAGCAGGAGCCGGTAGATAAAGAGAAGAAAAAAAAACTGTCGCAAAACGCACCTCCGTAGAGAACCGTCTCAGATTGGCAGACGTCTCTGCAGGCGCTCCTCCTCTCCCCTCTGACGTCTGTGCGTTCCTCCGGGGTCTCCCTGCAGGGGCAGTGACGTTGAGGGTAGAAGAGGAGGAGCGGCTGCAGAGACGTCTGCCAATCTGAGATGGTTCTCTACGGAGGTGCGTTGTAGGAGATTTTTTTGTTGTTGTTGTCTTTATGTACTGGCTGCTGCTGCTGAATAGGAGAAGCAGCAGCGGCAAGACAGAGTTTCTATTAGCGGTTGCGGGTGGTGAGGCAGTCAATTGGGGGGGAGGGGCTTGGTGATGCAGTGGGGGGGAGGGGTCGGGTGATGCGGTGAGGAGGGAAGGGGGTAGGGGGCAGGGCTTCCTGATTTTGCGTCGCACTGGGGTTGTTCAGGTGAAGGGGGGACAGTTAGAGGTCTCTCGCAGGCACCCCCCCCCCCCCTGCCCTTCATTATGGAAGGTTTTTTTTATTTTTGTTACACTTGTACCCCGCGGTGTCCCACTCATGGCAGGCTGGTACTTATTTTTACCTGGGGCAATGGAGGGTGTGTAGCGATTCCTAGTCAGGGGGAGGAGTACTCCCCCTGCCTGGTTCGTTGTTTGTTGGAGGGGGTTGCAGTCCCTTCACTTTCTGTGTTCCGCCCTCGACGTCATGACGTGAAGGTGGGGCATAGAGACGGTGATTTGGAAGGCTTCACCACCATGAACTAACAAACTGTTTAGGGATAACTTCAGCAGGTTGTCTTCAGAACATTGAGGTAGCGTTTTATGTCCAGATGGGACGTGGCTTGGGGCATGGCTGAGGGCGGGTCTATGAGTTAGGGTGAGTGCTCCTGATAGCCTAGCCTAAGAAGACTACAGGAGTTGAAGACCATAGGAGTTCAGTGCTTCACTGCCTTGCAGTGAGCTTCAGAATGTTCGAGGTGGGATTTATTTTTATAGATACTTATATGACTGATTTCCTCCCACTCTGTTTTATGTATAGTATTATAAGTGTTTGTGCACTACTTTTTAAAGGTAGTACAGCTACTGCTATGGAGGTAGTGCATGCAAATATTTCTCATGAATATTCAATGTGGATATCCTGAAAACCCAACTGGCTGGGATGCCTCAGGAACCACTGGAATAATTACTATGAGCAATTATGCTTATAACAGCGTAACTGATACCTATTATTGCTTATTATCACCAATTATCAATTCATTAAATTGGCCTTATTCTATAATTTGTGCATGCAAATTTGCACGCACAACTTTCTAGAATTAAAAGGTAAGTATATAAGCAGCAGTATCATTCCTGTTTAGCTCCTGCTAATGTGAAGGAGTGAGGCGTAAAGGTCAGAGGGGGCTTAGATAAGGGCAGTTGAAACTCTTGTGCCAGGTTCCTGCTGTTGTACTGAGTGCAAAGAGAGTGATGTGGAATCATGGGGGTGACTCTACTGGCAGCCAAGAACCCAGATGTTTGCGGGTTGTGTTGTCACCTGAGCCATGGGAGCTGGAGGTGCAAAAAGCTACATGCAGTGAAAAAAAAAACCAAGATGAATTTATGGGTGAAAAATCAGTTGACAAAGAAAAGGAAGGTCCCAAAGATTATACAAAAAGGAACGTATAGCTTAAGCAGCAATGAGGCATATTCTCAACGCACTTAGCCTTCCAAAGTTCCATAGAAACCTATGGAACTTTGGAAGGCTAAGTGCTTTCTCCTACTCTGAGCAAACACTGATTTTGAATATAGACTAAAAAAAAAGGGGATGTGAAATACAAACAATTTTCTGATCTGAATCAGTTTCAGCTATAAAAAGAGCTACAATGAAAAATCAGCTAGACTTCAGGAACATGCTGCCAGTTAACCAGAAAACCAACCAAGGGTTCAGTATCTGCTGAATTATTTATTTATTACATTTGTATCCCACATTTTCCCACCTATTTGCAGGCTCAATGTGGCAATTACTGAGGAACACCAGGCAACTGACCACTAGGGGCTTTATTTTAGTAGTCAAGCAACTACTTAATTACAGCTCTGTTCAGACTCTCTCTCTCTAAAGTTAGGGGCCACTTGGGGGTGTACAGTATGTTATAGAATACTAGTACATACATGCATATACCGTACACATCAGTATTCTATTAAATAGGGCATAAATGAATTAGTGCACGACAAGAAAGGCACACATGTGGGAGGTGGATGGGCAGGACACTTGTGCACACAACTTACAGAATACTGTAAATTACACGGGTTAAATGCTGCACTTAGGCATGCCCATTTAATCTAATCTAATTTAATCTGGCATTTGTTAACTGCCAAATCCCTTGCAGGTTCACAGCGGTGTACAGAAATAAAATTAATACAGCAAATATCAGAATACAAACGTAGACCAATTACATGAATTACAATAGTTATTTAAGCCATCATTTAATAAAATAACTAATTTAAGAGAGTAATTAACATATATATATATATATATATATATATAATAAACAGACAGGACAATTAAATGTTCATTAAACAAAAATGTTTTAAGATTTTTATGAAATAAAATATAGGATTTCTCAATTCTTAAATCCTGCGGCAAAGAATTCCAGTAAAAAGCAGCTAAGTAAGAATAAGATCTATCATAATTCCTTTTAGATAACAAGGGGCCATTTTACTACGCAGAGGTAAAAAGGGCCCTGCTCTAGTGGTGTGGGCCGTTTTTGCAAGCGCTGAGGCCCTTTTTACCACAGTGAGTAAAATGGTTGAAAAAAGACATTTCAATGCAATAAAACTGAACTTACCATGTGACCATGCAGGGGGTGGGGGGGGGGGGAGCACTTACCGCCACCCATTGAGGTGGCGGAAAGGGCTCCCATGTTAACCTGGTGGTAACCCCCTGTGGAAATTTTTCAAATATTTCTGCTAGTGCCAGAAACTCTGCATGCTGGGGGTGGAACTACCACCGGCGCCCACATTGGGCTGGCGGTAGTTCTGGATTGCCAAGCGGTAAGCCCACATTGGGCTTACTGCCGCTTAGTGTTGTACCGAAGTGTACCTCTAACTGGTGTGCCCCTAAGTGCTGTACCAGAGGATAAAGAAGATTATTCTTCTTAAATGTAAATGTTAGTTGAGAAAAGGAATGAAAAAGCAACTCATACAAATATATAGATGCCAAACCATGCAATGATTTAAATACAAGACAAGAAACCTTATAAATAATTCTCACATTAACAGGTAAGCAACCAATGTAGGTTCATTAATAAAGGGGTAAACCTATCATATTTTTACTACAAAAAATCATTTTAGTGGCGATGTGCTTCCCGTCCTGCATACGGGCATTCAAACAGAGGCAACAAGTTTCAGAATCTCCCTCCCCCCAAAAAAAATGTTCATAGCCCATTTTTCAAATTTATTGAACCAATCAGAATGATTGTACTTTCTCAACCATCTCTTAGCTACCTAGGGCATCCAAAATTTATTGTTGTTACAGCTTAGCAGTGTTACTACTTGAAAGGGATTTTCCTGTATTCCTTTCTCCCCCTGTGCTTCAGCCAACCAAGCCTTTCTATAAACTAGAATCAAACCTATTGCAAATTCCCTGGGTGGCAACCAGGGTTGTGGAGTTGGAAGCAATTTTGAGTGGAGTCAGAGTCAGTAAAACATTGTACTGAGTCTGACTCCAGCTTCAAAATAAAAACTTGCATTATAATATGCGAACATCCCTGGGAAAAGGTGACTAAAGTCAACAGAAACAAAAAAATGAGGTTTTAATGAATTCTGTTAGAGCAAACAATTTGTAATACAACAGTACATCCATCCTTTTATGCAGAAAAATAAAACAGAGGAGAGAAGTTCAGACACACAACTTTTTCAGATTGCTTATGGACCCATGACATGAAAAAAAAAATCAGATATTCTTAACATTTTGGATCTGCTACCTTAGTCACCGTTTCCTAGAGATGGTCATATATATGGTAAATTTATCATTATATAAAAATATATATATGCACACATACACATATACACACATTTATACTGGATCTGAAGTACTGATAAATATACCTATATTTTAAATCTTGATCAAAAAATGTAAAGCTTAATATCAGTAAGAGTTGAGTTGCACAATAGAAAAATAGAGGAGTCTGAGTCAAAGGTTTTGTGCAGTGGTGTAGCTACGTGGGGCCACGGGGGCCTGGGCCCCCCCCAATTTCCTCCAGGCCCCTGGTTTTGTTGGCGGGGGTCCCCACCCCCACCAGCTCAAGCCTTGTCCAGCGCCGAGTTGCCTGCCCTGCCCTCTCTTCCTGCACGCTCCTTTTAGTGAAGCAGTCTTTCACTAAAAGGAGCATGCAGGACGTGATGGAAAGAGAAAGCAGGGCAGGCAACGCTGCGGCGCTGGAGACCGGCACTGGAGAAGGCTTCAGCTAGCGGGGTTTGGGGTCCCCCGCCAGCCAAGGTATTTGCTAAAGTTTGCAGTTACCCATTGCGGGAGCGGCAAGGCGGTGGGGGTGGGGGGCAGTAGACCAAAATGTGCACCCCTCCCACCATGAGGTCTGGCTAAGCCCCTGGTTTGGTGTACAGACTCCACAGCCATGGTGGCAACTCTGCTGTAGATACTAAGTCCCAGTTTACAACAGAACAATAAAGAGATATAATAGTCTCATTCTGGGTTACCAGCATAAATCAAAGACTTTACGCTCTTGGGCTATCTCAATCGTACAAGTTTAAATGAAAGATAAAAATGGTGCTGCCTTCTCCCAAACCTAGCCA
Source organism: Microcaecilia unicolor (assembly GCF_901765095.1). Classification (NCBI taxonomy): domain Eukaryota; kingdom Metazoa; phylum Chordata; class Amphibia; order Gymnophiona; family Siphonopidae; genus Microcaecilia; species Microcaecilia unicolor. Next base: position 704,975,656 of record NC_044031.1, read on the forward strand.
AAAATAAAGATCCATGAAACATGAGCAGCATTAAGCTTCAGATAACTTTTCAAAGCTACCTGTACCTTGATACATTCATTTGATGTTCTGAAAAACACATGATTTTAAAAAGAAAATTTAAACCCCTTCTAAAACCCATTATCTGTAAGAACACTTTGAAATAAGAATCACAGGGCTTCATTTACTAACGTGTGTTAATCAATGAACACGTAATAACCTGAATTAAGTACTGAGGAGCTCTTTTAATAAAGCCTAGTGCATGTTAATGTACATTATCGTGTGCTATGTATCACATGACCAATAGGTATAAAATAGGATGCACAGCATTTAGCATGTGCTAATTCAGTTAATGCATGCTCAGCTTTAGTAAATGAGCCCCAAAGTTAGGTAATAGACCCCAATGAGAATAATAGCTTTTGCATTATATAAGGTACATTAGTTTCTGTTAACACATATTAGGAAATGAGGCAGATAACTGGTTTTCTCAAGATTCGGGCAACAGGCATGAACCAAATCTTCAAAGCAGGGTGCCCTACATGTACACCTTGCTGCAGAGATAAGGAAGCATTCCAGGACAAGGAACTGACAGAGACTAATGTCAGTAAAATGCTGCAAGACTTTCAAATAGAATTCTAAAAAGCCCTGAGATGCAAATCTATAGTTTATCTCGCATCTGTAATTTATATTTTGATACACTGATAGGTTCGTGTAGGTTCATGTATAAGAGAGAAAACTCTAACAATCACTATTTTGTAAATGTTTGTTTTGTACTATTTTTCTTTTCTTTTTTTTTTTTTGACAACGTGGCATCAGATAATACACATCTGTAGGCAGTCGGAATATTTCTTTTTGTGTAATTCTATTAACTTGCCAATGTAAATTCCATCAGCACAAGCTGGGTGCTGTGAGTATGTGCTGATGAATGATTTGAGGAAGTTATAGGATTTTATGATTTATTGCCTGCTCATAGCAAAGGCTGTTTCTGCTGAGAGGAGAACTTTTGTCCCAGCAGAGACATACTTCAGAAACAAAATAAAATTTATGGAATTTTGTAAGGAAAATATAATTTTTAGTTTTATGCCATACAGGAAAACAATGTAAAAAAGAGAAAAGGTTGAAATATTTTCACGGATTTGTTTTAAATGTCTTATCTTAAATCTTGGTTGACAGACCATGTATATTTAAATGTTTCTTTAATATTAATCATTTTACTTACTATCATATACATTAAAAGATAATCTACAAACACAATTCATATTTACAAAATCAAATATTCTGAACAAATGAGTGCACCACTCTGCCTGCTTGCATCTTTCAGAAATAAAGATTTAACCAGTTTTAACACCTGATCCCTTCCTCCGGTTGCTTGCGTGTATCCACACAAATGGACATAACCTTTACTTTCAAAACATCAATATGGCATGCTGTAGACAACACACTCTCCTAGCAGGGGACCACAGTTCAATAGGTTGGCAGCTCAACTTACTGGAGCTGAACTGGGCCAGCTCTCTAAGGTCAGTCCACTGTTGTCGGCAGAACTTTGAGAGAAGAGACAAGAAGGGGAACAAAGTTATAGTCCCTTCAGACTTTCTGGATGACCCTAATTTCAAAAATGATACCTTTCATCTTCCCCAGGCTGGTGGGGACAGCATACTGCAGAGGACAGATTTAACTTATAAATACAACTATTTTCAGAAAACAACTGAAAGCAGGTTTGTTTACAAAAAGTTAGGAGGTGGTATAATACAGCAGATGAGATTGTTTTTTTTCTGATTAGAATGCCAAAATTGGATACTGCACTTTGTTTTTTTTTAGGCTGTGTGTTTTTATGTTTAAATCTTTTTTATTAATCCATAAAACACATACACAGTATAATATCAAGCAATCCATGCTAATACACATGTAGCTGCCATTCTCCCTGTGATCTCAAGTAGCTTTAACACTAATAATGAACTAATTGTATGGAAATCAACATGTCTCATAACATCCACAAATGCAAGCCCATATTCAACAGATAGGGCAACATTATAACCTCAAAACTTTTATTTTTCTCCCCATGTTCCCCCCTCCCCTTCCATCCCAATCCCTCTTGCCGTCTAAACATCAATTCCCCTCCCCCCATACCTCTTCCTCAACCCCTCCCTGCCCTCCCACTCAAATCCTAATCTCAATTATCCGGAGGCTGTGCGTTTTTATTGATCATTATTTAATTGAACATTATTGGTTAAGCTGATAAATTTTATTGTGAATGTTTTTATGTGCTCTGTTTTGTGAAAGGTGGAATATAAATATATAAACAAACTGCTCTTGTCTTTATGCTCACAGGTTGCCCAGTGCAATAAAGCTTAAATTCCAGAGATTACAGAAAGAAATTTGTAAAACTTCCAATGTGAAAACATTAATCAACTCTTGCATTGTCTTTAATGCACTTTAATAACATCCGAAGTCATAATAAAATATTTGAGTGTAAACACCCCGGTGGTAATAGTAAAAAAAAAAAAAAAAACACAGGGAACAGTGTTAATATCATGTCAGTGAGACACCATGTGGTTTCTATAATAAGTTTCCATTTGTGCTGCCTCATTTTCAAAAATATTAGCAGTCAGGAGGCTTTGTTTGTAGTTATTATTGCGCAGCTGTGTGCTGCCCAATAACATTAATAAAAGAAACCGTGAACTGCTGTATTGGAAAGGGTGGCACACAGCAGCTAAGCAGTCCCACAGAGCTTAGGCACCTGTCAATCATAGCATCACTGGCCTAGTTTCCTGCCCCCTCCCCCATTTCTTTTTCCCTCTGGCACTGTCCTATCAGCAGGGCCATTAAAACTGCCATGTGCCAGCTTTCTTAGAACAGTGAGTAATTCCTTATGGTACCAATACTACTGGGCAGAACTCAAAGTTGCAGACAGTTACATTTTATTGAAAAGGACACTTCAGTGCCCAGTGCCCTTTTAAATACCACAAACAGAAGTCATACTAAAAACACAAGGGTCATTTTTCAGCCAACACAACTACATTAAAGGCCTCTATTACTAAGGTGTGATAGCGTTTTTAGTACGCGCTAAACTTTAGCGACGTCCATAGAAATATATGGACGTTGCTAACGTTTAGCGCACCCTAAATATTAGCGCACGCTAAAAATGCTAGCATGCCTTAGTAGAAGACCCATGTCAGGTGTTTAAGTATTTTTATTGGCATTCTTTTTGTCTTTGCTTTTCTATTTTATTGATTTTGTTAACCGCTTTGATCTTAAGTTTGTAAAGGCAGTAAATTAAAAACTGAAACACTTAATCTATACATTTAGCACCATTAGCCATACAGGCAGCAGTGGTGAATTTACAAATACCCCTGAATTCTATATAGTGCACCTAGAGATCTGTGCTGAAATCCAGGCATATTCTATAACAGCGCATGTTACTTAATTGGCTTAACTAATTAGCATTGATAACAGCACTTAACAAGCAATAATGAGCACTAATTGGTAATAATTAAAATTTACGTGCACAATTGCTAAGCATATTCTGTAATGAACTGCACCTAAATTCTAATGAATGCAGTTCAAAAGGGGCATGGCTATGGGTAGGGAAATGAGCTTTTTGTGGGCATTCCAAAATTTACGCATGTAGTTATAGAATATGGACCAGTGCATGTAAATCTCTGTGCAGGGATTTGCACCACGTTTTCATTGGTGTACATGGAGGAACTTAGTTTTAGGCGTAAATCTAGGCACTGCTTATAGAAGATGCGCTGATTTTTTAGGCACCTTATACAGAATCTGGCTCATCGTGCAGTTATCATGCTTGCATTTTACTTTAGGTCTAAGCTAAACACCCAACTTAAATGGAAAGTGGATAATTTTTTGCCTGCCCTCAAGCCACCATTTTCTTATATGGATAGTCTTGGACCATTTAGTAATTGAAACAGTCCAAGATTATCTATATAGCTTTTAAAGTGGCTGATGCATGTATATTGGCCCAGTATCAGATAGCAGAAAATTCCAAAAAGAACTATCCCAAATAATAAAAAAAGAAATGCATTTTGCATGGCTGGGAAATATATTTTGTATTCTTCCAGAAATTATCTTTTCTCTATCTGCTGACAAGCCTCTCCTCAGTTACACCCACTAATGGGTGAGAAAAGGGATCAGAGGCAATTTACACTGGCCAAGCAATAGTATGAAAACTGGGAGGCCTAAAAAAAATAAGCGCTTTGATAATTTTGTGGTCCAACATAGCTCATGGTGGCCATAGTTACTCTTTATGTACAGAAATGCAGTAGGATCCCATATGTGGTAGAAAGACTTCTGTAAACTATTATTGGGGGGCATTTATTTTAAAACATTACACATAAACCTCAGACACTAGTGGGAGCCAAATTCTATTATTTTAGATGTGAAGTATTATCTTGACCTTCAGCAAACTCAAAATGTAACAATCTCTGGACAATGTGAATTGTACTCAATGAAATGTCAACTCTGCCCACAGAGACCTAAAGCACTCCCTCTGCAAAACAACTGGAATTTTTTGGCCCAAGGACAGGGGAAGCAATTCATTCATGCACTCAGACTGCCTTCTAAAGCAAGAAAACAAACTGACCGAAGTTTAGTACAAAGTATAGCTCTAAACAGAGTAGACCAGCACTCGGCAAACTTTCTGAAGAATAACTCATCACATTACTGAATTCTAGTAATCTACTTGAAAATATAACAGCAGATGGAACAACACTGACTTTAGCACGTTAACTATTTCCTGCTCATTCATTATTTCACTTAAAACAAACATACTGGAAAAACCCCTTCTCGAGACTTGTTTTACATAAAATTTCTGCACCCACTGAACTCATTTAACGTTTAAAGCTAAGCAAAATACTCCACATTTAAACCTTTATCCAGCAACATGCAGATTTGATTGTATAAATGGCTAAAGTACTTTCATCTCAGTCTGCCAATAGTTTAGAAGAGGTACTGAAGACTGGCTTGTCGGAGCACGCTTTACTATGAACATCCACTTCACCTCAAACATAAAGCTTTATGCCCAAGGGGTGGAAATCTACAGTCCTGTTACAGCAAATGTACTTTCAGCAGTTACAACAGGTAACCACTTTGCATCTCAGTTTTCAATACTTTGAGGAGTTAGCTTGTTTTGATTAATCTAATATTCCTCTTATAGAAGCTATTTAGGTTTTGGGTCATGGAAACCATGACAAGGCTTTCTATAGCAACAGGTGAAGAGGGGAATCACATACAGTTGTAGGAGGAGGAAGTATTCCATCGTTAAATGTTCACTCTTTCTGCTGATAAGTGCCACAAACAAGCTTATCTGCAAGTCATATTGTTTAAGGAACATGTGAACTGATTTGTTCTCTTTGCTTCAAAGGTAAATGGATTAGCCCCTTAATTGAAGATTTAGGCTTATATGGTTGAGCTCAGGATTTCTCACTGCATCCAATACAGTGCTGTGAAGAATGGTCCCCACAAAAAATGTGACTATAAGACAGAACACAGAAACACAAAACTGACGGCAGATAAAGGTCACCCGACCTATCTAGTCCGTCCAGTTACAGCAAATTACTGAGCTCTATAAACCCTTCCTCTCCCTCAGACATACTTCTTTTGCAAAGTTTTTCACTAGAAAAGCAATCTTTAGCATCAAAACAAGATTTCAAATCCTTCCCTTGAAATAAAAATGTGAAAAATAATTTAAATTCTGTTTAGCATTTTTATAATCCTTAAGATGCCACTTTTTGGACCAAATTCAGATGTTCAGACTTACTAGACAAAAAAAAAAAGAAAACTAACATGAAAGCCTTCTCAGTTGAAAATAATAAACTTGAATGTATACATTCAGATATGTTTTCTATTGTCTTTTACAGAGTTATCAATAGATATATTTTTAAAAAAATGAAGCAAGCAGTCCTGAATACAGGTAAGCCATCCAGCATAGACAGATCATCACACTCTTTCCTGTTGCATATCATCTGTTTACTAACTCTACAGGCTGATAAAGGTCACCTCTGACCTCTAGCAGGCACATGACATCAATTTTCAGACCATCTCTCTCTCTCTCTCTCTCCACAGTACCAACTTCACCCTAAGCCTGGAAACACTTAATGAGATCAAAGCTTTTCCCTGCTACAGAACAAAGAGAAATATTGTAATAGGACGATTTGTGTATAAGAAAAAAAATAAAATAAAAAAATCTCCACCTGAGTCATATTCTGTCTGCTCTGAGGGGGTATTGTACAGTTAATTTTACTTACGTGTAATATATAGCATTGAGTAAAACTTCAAACAAACCGTGCTGTAACTTAGAAGCAGACATGAAAGTAGTAGGAAAAAAAAAGACATTTCACATCTGAAGGGGACGGTATTTTTTTTATCAAAGGAGATGAAACAGAAAACAACTAATTGCCTCACTTCCCCTGTATCCTCTCAGACTTCATACTCCTTTGTTTTGGCCAAGTTTTAAAGTCAGATTACTTACGCATTAGTTAAAAACAAGTTCATAAAACATCAAACACACAAAGCTTGTAGGCCTGGAAGAGAGCTCTTGGGGAAGACAGCCTAGCCTCCTTGTACATTTCAGTTCCCTCCACCCTAGCATTCAGCAATTTAAAAATCCTTGTTATGGGAAGACTAGCAAATAAAACAAATCAAATCCCAGCTGGTTAAGCAGCTTTCCTACCTTGTGTAGAAAGATTAAAAAAAAATCTTTAGAAATGTGAAGTGAATGTACACAGTGACAAGTCTTTTGCTGTTTTGGGTTTTGCAACTCCTACACAGAAAAAAAAAACCTAAAAATAATTAGGAAGAGTCTCTGTAGCACTGTCTGCTGCACAACCATTTTTACAAGGATGCAAAGCAATGACATCCAAAAATAAAAAAAGGTAACCTAAGTATATTTTTGATTCACGGCGGTGTAATAAGCACTTTAGTAGCTGCACTAATTGCATGTGCTGCTTTCTATATACACTTATTTGGAAAGTAGTCTAGTTTCAGAAAACCATTTATCTGCACAATGACAAATTATTCAGACTTTTGGTGTTTGTATGCAGTTCTTTACATGGTGCCCGTAAGCTGTCAAGTTCAAATTGGAAAGTTTAAAAGGATGGCTACAGTTTATTTAAAACACAGAAAATAATTTAAACCTTTGGCCAGATCCTAGTTAAAAAACATCATATTTATCAGTAAGATACACAGCAAAAAAGCTGACCTGAAAATGTATGCTTTAAATGCTGAAGCTGATGCGGAAATGAGACCAACTTTCCTATAGGGTCAAAAAAATGGCCTTGATTGGAAGCAGATGCAATAATAGAGGAGTGGGTCCCTGAACCTCAAACTCCAAACAGGAAACACGAATCTTACTAGTTGACTGCTTCCCTAATCGTTCCCAGAAATTCATGCTTGTTATTTTTATAAAGAACCAGGAGATGACTTTCATCCTATTTTTCCCTGGCAGTACAGAGCATGCATTGGAAAAAAAAAACTACACTTAAAAGCTATTTTCTAATTTTCCACAAAACTAATTTAAATGTATTACAAAAATATGCAGTTTTGTTTTTATTTGTTAAAGAACCAGAAACTGCTATGCAACCCACAGAATAAACTACTCCAAGCTTCCTCAGGGTTATGTAAAAACCTAAAGAAAAACAGTCTTTCAAATACCTCTTTTTTTTTTTTTTTTAAACACACAAATCTGTCATAAATATGCACAAATTCCCTACATAGTTCAGGTGGGATCCTGAAAGTTGAGCTGAAAGCAGCGCATCAAAAACCAAAGTTAGCAGAGTGATATTTTTCCACACTGTCTTCAGTTTTTCAGCCAGCAAAACTACCAAACAAAGAAAAGCTTTCTTACCGTTTTCCCATTGTAGTAGTACATCAAGGAATTGCTGCCCATCCCAGGCACAGGGTATGCACAATACATGTTGATTTCTCAAAAACGTGGCTGTGCCCAGTTAAAGTACACTGCTTCCTTCTAAGACATACATCCAGTCGATGAGAGACTAATTCCTCCAGTACAGTGTGTGCACACATGCATCTACTCAAAAGAAACTTATGCAAAGTAGGGCTGAACCATCATGCACAAGAGGCTGGGGGAGATGTAGGGCAAGGTCTTTCTGTACTCCACACACCCTGCTTTTGCAGTGGGAATGCCAACAAGTTAAGTCTCCGCGAAGCATATAAACAAAACATATTTAAAAAATATATATTAAAAAGTGTGTGTTCATCTGTGCAACCACCGCACAAAGTAATCACCAGCTTTGTCCATCCTAAATAGGAAACTGCGAAGGCAAATCCTGAGCTATTTAATCCTCTTTTTTTTGTTCTAATTAAATTACAATATTTGTGGAGGCGGAATTACTTCTCTAGCGACATTACCATCTGGTGCTGCCTAAACTTTGACCAGCGCAGTACAGAGCAGTCGGGGACAGGGACCCTGCATCCTCCAACAAAATCCCAGACACTTTAAGCCTTCATCACATAATCGCTTCCTCAACCAAAAAGTAATATTATGTCCCAGTTATCGAAAAACAAAGCAACAATTTACTAAACGGACAAAACAAAACTGATATAATGTCAAACAAGCTCACACAACTGGTATATATAAAACGTAGACGCGCAGAGTTAAACTGTCATACACAACTGGCAGGGTCTGCTGCCTGCCCTTCGATCTCTGTCCTTTGATGTTGTTTTTCTTTAGGCTTCTCTTAAAAAGGCAGCTCTACCCCTTACTTCCAGCAAACTCACATTTTGCCACTACGAAGACAACAGCTCTTACCGCTGCTTTAATTTAGAAATCACCCAGCTCATGAACAGGAGGACGGTCTATCAGTCCTTTTTTTAAGCTCCCCCCTAATTGAACATTGTTTTTGACCCAGCTGTTTGTTCCTGGGCTTGGATATGCAAATACCCACAGACATTCTCCCATTTCAGATTCTCCCCATCCTTCAACATAAGCTGGTCAACGCAGTGAAGGTCCTGGCTAGAGAAGCAGGGCTCCTCTTGGAACTCTGCAATCAAATACCCTGAATCCTACCACTAGGTGTCACCCTTAAGCAATGACCACAGCTCCCTGCCTTCCAACCCTGGCGGGGGGTGCGAACAGCAACATCCCTAGCACCAACTGACCTGGGGAGTAAAAGACCCTCTTTGGGGATTGATCTAGGGCGCTTCTGTAGGGCAGGCACATTACTGGCCACCTGAGCCAGTGGGCCAGTAGTAATTGCATTTTAATGATTTTATTTAAAAAAAAAAAACACTTGATAGTAAAATGTCCTCCTATTCCTGTTAAAATTTCACTATTCTATAGACTGAATTAAATCTGCAATGTCCTTTCACCACTCCCCAATCAATATCCAGCTCTCAGTCTGGTAAGATGAAAAGTCTAGTTTGCAAAAGGCTGGATTCTCATCTGTGCTGACCCACTGTGAGGATGATACAGTGGGAGGAACCTAACCAGTCTAAACAGAGAGGGCAGAAGGGCAACAAAACATTAATGGAGAATCAGGTCACATGCAGAGTTTTCTCTCAAAGCAGTCTGCTTCTCCCCTCCTCATCTTCCCTCTCATTTTTTTCTGTAGTTCTTTGTAGAAAACATTTGTTATTCACTCATCATGTGGCTTCATCTCCTTTTCTTTCAGCTTTGAATTTCAACAGATATACAGAAACGCAAATCATAAGGTTCATGGTTGCCAGCACTTAACATCCCAAGCAATAGTAGAGCATCTGACTAGGGATATGCATAGCCAAAAATCCCCCAAAACTTTGGGGTCCTTTTACTAAGGCACACTAACAATTAGCGTGGGTTAAATGATAAGATGCCCATTATATTCCTATGGGCATCTTATCATTTAGCATGCACTACTACTACTTATCATTTCTATAGCGCTACTAGACGTACGCAGCGCTGTACACTTGAACATGAAGAGACAGTCCCTGCTCGACAGAGCTTACAATCTAATTAGGACAGACAAACAGGACAAACAAGAGATAAGGGAATATTAAAGTGAGGATGATAAAATAAGGGTTTCTTAACAAGTGAACAAGAGTTAGGAGTTAAAAGCAGCATCAAAAAGGTGGGCTTTTAGCTTAGATTTGAAGATGGCCAGAGATGGAGCTTGACGTACCGGCTCAGGACGTCTATTCCAGGCATAAGGTGCAGCAAGATAAAAGGAATGGAGTCTGGAGTTAGCAAGTGGAAGAGAAGGGTGCAGATAAGAGAGATTTACCCAGTGAACGGAGTTCCCGGGGAGGAATGTAGGGAGAGATGAGAGTGGAGAGCACGTGCTAAATCTGTTGGACCCTTTGGTTTTTTTGGATTTTTCTGAATTTTTCCCAATTTTAAGGTTTTTTTCAGGTCATATATTCATTTTAGTAACTTTATTGTGTAAGCATTAGAATATTTAACATACTCGAATCAATCGTACTTGTGTTAATTTGTGGGTTTATGTGTGAGGGGGTTTGGCCGGCGGCCACTGGACCACCAGGGACCATTTTCTGGGGGTTTGGGGGGGGGGCTGGAGACCCACCGGATCTCCAACCCTCCCTGAACCTGGGGGGATGGGATCATTGTGGGGGCTGGAGGTCCTGAACCTGGGGGGATGGGATCGTCGGGGGGACCAGAGATCCCCCGGGCCTCCAGCCCCCCTGTCGCTCACTGGGAGGGAGGGGGTTTGGATGGCAGCCACTGGACCACCAGGGACCATTTTCTGGGGGTTTGGGGGGGCTGGAGACCCACCGGATCTCCAGTCCTCCATGAACCTGGGAGGGGGGTCGTGGGGGGGGGGGACCGGAGGTCCGCCGGACCTCCAGCCCCCTGTTGGCAGGTTTGCTTTGGGGGGGGGGGGAACGGGGGCCTGCCAGCATGCAACTGCATGCTGGACAGGGCTCACCATTCCTCCCCAATGATCTGCAAACCCTAACGCCAGCTCGGAGCTGGCGTTAGGGTTTGCCGCGGCCAGCGACCCAAATTTTGGCATGCTGACCGCTGATCATTGGCGATGAATGCGCTAAGCCCTGTTTGCATGCTACTTGTGCAAAGAGCCCTCGAGCGCATTGTTTCAGCACTCGAGGGCTCTGATCATGGGGCGGTAGCAAATGCCAGCGCTAGTATGGCGCTAACAGCCTGTAGCGCCTGCCTTTGCTTTTGATCATCTGCCTGTGAGGGAGAACTGGATCCTTAATGGCGCATCACACCAAATTTCTCATAAGTTCTCTGCCATGCCCTCTTTATTCCCCCAATCCTGGCTGATTTCATTTTCACAATCCCCTCTTTTACTTCCTTTGTGAACTCTTCTTTCTTTCCCCGCACAATCTTTTTTTGCTTCCAACCTCACTCTCTTCACCCCACAGAATCCAGATTCTATTCCGCATGCGTAAGCCACTCCTGTTCCCTCCCTCTTAAAGCACGAGCCTCTCATACTCCTATTTCCCATGTACAAGTCCCTTCTCATATTGAGTCTGTGGCACTGGGAAATGGATGCATACAGAATATCAGAGTAAAACAGGGCCAAAGTTTGTCCTATATTAATGTTATTACAGTAACATCACCTTCACATGACTCTTAGAATACCCTAAAATATTACAGGTTTCATATATAGCAAAAGTGAAACTGACACAGAGACATTTGTCTTAATTGTTCCACCCATAACATTGTGGTCGAAACTCTTTAAAACAAGTTGTGTGCTGGGGGATGCTAAATGAAAATACTGGTACACAATACAGCAGCCTATTTAATAAGCTGTAAAGCACACTTTCACTCACTATTAGCTTTTGCCCAAAGCATGTAGAAGGAGAAGCATAATACATATAACACAATAAAGGTGAGACTTGTATGCCAACAATGAGCGCGTGAAAGTAACTAATGCTAACTGCCCCGCTGAATACTTTATTTTTATTTATTATGACATTCCTACCCCACGTTTTCCCAAGAAAGCTCGAGTTCAATGCAGCTTACATAACTAATTAAGAAGCATTACAAAACAATTAATATTAAGAATACAACTATTAAAATTTTCTTTTCATGTTAGCTAAACACAGATCTAAAGAAGTGGGCTTTAAGTAATCTTCTAAATGACATAATCGACTGAGTGTCTGATATACTTGGGTAATGAGTTCCAGAGTTTTGCACTTTGGTAAGAAAAATTAGCATTATGGATAGTTTTGTAGGTTTAAGTTTTTATAACGGGTAGTGTAATATTTATTTATTGCATTTGTATCCCACATTTTCCCACCTGTTTGCAGGCTCAATGTGGCTTACAATGTTCCGTCATGGCATTTGCCATTCCAGAGTAAAAGATACAATTGGTATTACATAAAGAACATGGATGACATAATAGAATTAAGCAATTAGGTATAGAGAGACAACATTCAGAATATCAGGTAAGTGGTGGTGCGTTATAGTTCCTATTATAGATCATTGTGGTAAACTTTGTTGAAGAGATAAGTCTTCAGTGATTTACGAAAGTTGATTAGGTTGTAAATTGTTTTCAGGTTAAGTGGCAATGCATTCCACAGCTTCATGCTCATGTAGGAAAAGCTGGATGCATGTGTAAATCTATATTTTAGTCCTTTACAGCTGGGGAAGTGAAGATTCAGGAATGTGCGCGCTGATCTTTTAGCATTCCTGGGTGGCAAGTCAATAAGGTCTGACATGTAGGCCGGGGCATCTCCGTGAATGATTTTATGAACCAGAGTGCAGACCTTGAACGTAAAATGTTCTTTAATTGGAAGCCAGTGTAGCTTTTCTCTTAGGGGTTTGGCACTTTCGCATTTTCTTTTTCCAAATATGAGTCTGGCTGCAGTGTTTTGGGCTGTTTGAAGCTTCTTTAATGAATTGCTCTTTACAGCCAGCATAAAGTGCATTGCAGTAATATGAGATATTCTCTAGATGATGAGGTGGCATTTTGTGATAATAATGAGATCTATCATAAAAGGTAAGATACCATAAAGAATCTGATAAACACAGAGCTTAAATGAAATTCTTTCATTGATAGGTAACCAATGTAGAAGAGGAGATGCTTTAATGTAACATGGTGCAGCCGTGTTTTGTTCAGTTTGTAGATTTCTTAGGACTCCGCTTAATACCTGCACAAATTGAATTGCAATAGTCAAATTTAGTTAAGACTAACAACCGAACTAAAGTGCGAAAGACTGATCTTGAAAAGAATGGTTTTAATATTTTAAGTATCCACAATGAATTAAAGACATTCGAGACTACTTTGGAAATTTGGCAATCAAAAGAAAGAAACTGATTAATTAAGATCCCCAAGATTTTCATTGTTGAATCCAAAGAAAAAGTAACAATATCAATCTTAATATTTGAGATGGTTATTGGGTGATGCGGGCTAGTTGTCATAAATTTCATTTTATCAGTATTGTTTCAATTTAAAATTGAGAGTCCAGGATTCCATTAAGTTGATATCTATTTTGATTTTGTTTTGCAATATTATGTAATTCTTTGATGATTGGGATATAAATTGTAACATCATTAGCATATATGAATGCTGAAAACCTGTTTGATTCTAGCAAATGGCATAAAGGGATCATCATAATGTTAAACAAAATAGGTGATAGAGGAGAACCCTGTGGCACTCCACTACAAGAAACCCATGACGACGAGACAGTACCTAACTGATTAACTTGGTAAGACTAGGATTTTAAAAAACCAGAGAACCATTTCAAGACAGTTCCACAGATTCCATAATATTCAAGTATGTTTAAAAGGATGTATTGATCTACTGTATCAAATGCACTAGACATATCAAATTGGAGAATCAAAACATTGTTGCCTAAACTTAATTCTTGTCTACGATTGGCTACTAATGTAGTAAGAACGGTTTCAGTACTATATGAGGGCCTGAACCCCGATTGATATTTATGTAGAACTGAATGATGCAGAAGATATTCCATTAACTGATGAGTGATTAGCCCCTCCAAAACTTTGACTACTAGAGGTATTGAGACCACTGATCTGTAGTTGGAAACAATACTAATTTGACTATTTTTCAGGATCGGAGAAGATTATGCTACCATTGCAAGTAGGGAATATACCCTGAGATAGCATTAAAATTAGACTTGAATGTAGGTGATCAATTAAAACCTTAGGGGCTGGTTTCAAGAGATAATTAGGACAGGAGTCAAGAAAGCATTGTGATTTGGTATATTTGCGAAGGAAATGATTGACTTGGTCCGATGTGATAAGTTGAAATGTTGACCAAATTCTATTCATAGATGAGAAAAAGGGCGATTAATTTTGTAAATTAAGGAATTGCTCTAATGAGATGGAAAGGATTTCAATTCTTGTTTTATTTTAGTTATTTTCTGTTGAAAGTAATAGGCCAATTGGTCCACTGGAGGGACAGATTCATTTATGGAGGTTACCTGTTGAGTACTCAGCAATGAATTAATTATATAGTTTTGTAGGGCTAATTGTTGTTTCACCTATGAATTTAGAGTAATAAGTAATTTTAGCTTTGGAAATCTATGTTTGTATTCTCTTAGGAGCTGTTTCCAATTTATCCAATTATCATTAGTTTTGGATCAGGGAGATAACCTCAGATTAGGTCTGGATTTGGTTTTGATTGGTGCTATCTTGTCTAGATTTCATAGACATGAGACGCTGCTCTGAGCTTTTCCGCTCGACATTGTTTCAAGTATGATTTAGCGCTACAATATCAATAAAGAGATATGAAACACTGCCTTGAGCTTTTCCATTTGACATTGTTCTGAGTATAATTCAGTGCTATAATACTAGCAAAAAGATATTCATATTCCTCTGATATTTGGATAGAATTAGTAACCAGCATATGGTGAAAAGACTCCTGACGCAGGCCTGAACGGCCGAAACACAGCTATGTCGAGTCCTTTTCTCCCTACCATTTTATGGCTAATAAAGTATATATTTTTTGATTTTTACAACCAGAGTGTCGTCTTTTTTATGTACTTATATTTTCAAATACATATTTTATGATTATTTTTAGATTTTGATGTTTTTCTACATATTTTTGATTTTCATTTTTTGTTTTTGTTTCTGTTAGTAATCTTCGCTGTTTTGTTTTCTGTTGGTTTTCTTGCGAAGACTGGTTTCTTCTGTTTTTTGCACCATGAAATTCTTGAAACAAGTTTCCAAAGCTAATATATCACACCACTTTTCTTAATTCCCCACTTAATGACACCAATTTTGAAGCTGCTTTTACAGCTAAATCCCTGGTTATCCCTGATCAGGGCCTTGTTGATTTTAACCATTTTTATTTTAACATAAACAGAATTTCTCTTGTGTGTCTAACCTGTGAGCTGTAACTAGACTGTAAACTCTACAAAGCAGGGACTGTTTCCTTATGTCTGTCTGTACACATTACATAGTAAGTATTAGTAATAGGAAAATAGCAGGGGTAAGAATAAGAGAGTACAAGAGAATGACAAAATTCAGAGCTGCTTATTTCTAGGATAAGCAACATAAAACCTATTTTACTCTTCTGGGATTTTGCCAGGTACTTGTGACCTAGATTGGCTACTGTTGGAAGAAGGACACTGGGCTTGATGGATCTTTGGTCTGTCCCAGTATCGCAACGCTTATGCTCTTATGACCCAGTTGGGGACCTCTGAATGGGCCCGATTTATCACTGCACACAGTAGTATTTGTAGTTTTACGTCTTCTATTTGAAATCTGTTGTCTGGGAACAAATATGTAACAACACAGGTTCTTAGACAAATGCCAGATCAGAAGTCCAACTAGAAAAGCAAAGTAGAGACTGAAAAGGATGGACCACAGGTGAGTGGCTTAGTGGTTAAGGTGGTGGACTTTGGTCCTGGGGAACTGGGTTCGATTCCCACTGCAGGCACAGGCAGCTCCTTGTGACTCTGGGCAAGTCACTTAACCCTCCATTGCCCCAGGAACAAATAAGTACCTGTATATAATATGTAAGCCGCATTGAGCCTGCCATGAGTGGGAAAGCGCGGGGTACAAATGTAACAAAAATAAAATAAAATGCTGCCAGCCTATCCTGGAGCCAGAGTCAGGAAACTGCATAAAGTAGAGTTGATAAACATGTTTTAATTATTTATTGGGCTTTTGTAACTTCCTTTATGAAGAAATTCAGCAAGGCCAAGTACACAAGGTACAGCTTGTCATAAAATTTACGATTTCTTTTAACAATAGTAAAATGACCCAATATAAGCATAAACACAATTAAGGAGATAAACTTGTAGATGGCAAATTGAATCTAGTTAATAGGTCTAACATGAAACAGTATCAGAAATATAAACATTTAACAGAATTGTAAAACAATTATACCACAGAAATATGATAAATGTCAACAGAATGAGATAAGTGTTTTGAGAGCTGGGAAATGACTACTAACTCAAATGCTGATGTATGCAAGTTTTATCACTTCCTACAGCAGTAGACTATTCAATTGGACTGCCCTTAAATGACAAAAAAAAAAAGAAAAAGAAAAAAGTAATTCTTTAGATGACTTCTTATCCTTCCTCCTCTCAGCTTTGGTACAAGCCTTGGATTATTACAAGACCTCACCAGATCACTGCTTATTTTTTAAAACACATTTTCTTTTATTTTCCACCATTTGAATAAAGGGCTGCATGGGAATGGGGATTGCGGGATTTCCCGCGGGTATGGAAAAAGTTTCACAGGATTCCCATGGGGATGGAAGAAGTTGCCGTAAGATTCCCGTGGGTGTGTAATCAAAATCTATGGTGCCTCCAGAATTAAGATTGGAATGCACTGAAAGAGGCAACTGGAGCACCAGAATGAGGCTTGGAATGTACTGAGAAACACAGTTGGAGCACCAGAATGAGGCTTGAAATGCTCAGAGAGGCAGCCGGAACACCAGACTGAGGGCCCGATGCACAAAGGCAGCTGTATAATATGGCTGCCTTGGTAAAATTTAGCGACTCACAGTGAGCAATTCACAAAGGGGATCGCATGCAAATGAGCTGCACGGATCCCCCTTTATGCACTGCTCACTGTTTGTGAGTCCGAGCTGTCAAATGCATTTGACAGCTCTGATGGACCCCCCCCCCCCAAATAAAAAAAAAATCTTCCCGGTGGTCCAGTGTACCCTGACCCCCTTCCCCTGAATCTTTAAAAAAAAATTCCCTGGTGGTCCAGTGAACAGGACCCCTTCCATCTGCGTGTGCACACTTCCCCTCCTGGTCCCACCTGTACCCCTCCCTGTACCTTTACAAGGTGGAGGCAGGAGGGGCAGGAGCAACAGCTCCTCCCTCCTTCCTTGGGCCCACCTGGAACAAAATGGTGGTGCCAAAGCCCTGCCCAGTGAATTCTGGGATGCACTGGGCAGGGCGCCACCATTTTGTTCTGGGCAGGCCTGAGGCAGGAAGGAGAAGCTGTTGCTCCTGCTCTCCTGCTTCTACCTTGTAAAGGTGCAGGAAGGGGTATGGGTGGGGTTGGGAGGGGGGTGTAAACGCACGGGGGGAAGGGGTCCGGGTTTACTGGACCACCAGGGAAATTTAAAAAAAATTTATGGGGGGGGAGGTGTTGGGGTCCACTGGACCACCAGGGAAATTTAAAAAAAAAAAAAAAAGATTGGGGGGGGGGGGGGAGGGTAAGGCGCCGGAAAGTAGAAAGCACAGGCAGGCAGCCTTTGCAGTTGCTCGTTAATTTATGGCTGCTCTGGAGCTGTGCATCCTCTGGAATACACATTAGAATACTCTCAGTGTTTTCTGCTATTACATATTACACT
The DNA here is from genome assembly GCF_901765095.1 of Microcaecilia unicolor. Lineage (NCBI taxonomy): Eukaryota > Metazoa > Chordata > Amphibia > Gymnophiona > Siphonopidae > Microcaecilia > Microcaecilia unicolor. The sequence continues at coordinate 704,993,376 of NC_044031.1, forward strand.
GTAGACTCAATTCGTTCATTCACGTATAACAAAACACATTCGCAATAGGACTATAATTTTATTGTTGTAAATCACAGCATTTTATCCTCTTTTATTAAAAAAGGATTGTTTAAGGACAACCCCTGACGAAGGCAATCTGCCAAAATATGGCCCATGTCGTGTCCCTTAGTAAAGTTTGTTGTTCACCTGTTCTTGGAGACCCTTGGTGCTTTATTTGGTTGGTTCGCTATTTTGTAGTGTGGATTCCTTCTCTTCTTTTGCTGTTCACTTATAAGAAAAGTCAAATATCTTGGACCCCAAATCAGCACACAACAGAGGAAGTGCACGCAAATTTATCTCATGCATCAACCTGAAAACCTAACTGGATAAGAACCATTGATCTAGGGTGCATATAGAGTTGTTGCAATAGTTGAGGCATCCCTAATCACAGAATACGTTTCAATGAACCCCTAAGCAAACAGAAGCTGACACAGCTTCTACATGGTGCAAACTTAAACACGATGGGCCTGATATTCAAAGCAGTACAACATAATATTTATTATAATATTTCGCTGAATACTACAAGTAGTGCCAAGTGGATCATAACAAAGCAGCTAGCCATTTCTAGGATATACAATAAAATACATACAACCCAAAAATATCAACACACAAATTTTTAAAACAAATAAGTTTCTTACAAAAACAACAATATGCATTCATCAATGGGTGCTAGATATAACTCACCTGTGTATTTTAAGAATTATCTGTATATCATTGGGCTGGGTTGGTGGGGGGGGGGGGGGGGGAGGAGAATAGGCGGTGGCAGAAACTATCCATTTAACCATGATATTCAGCTGTAAATGAATGGCAGACCTAAATTAAATGGATAGTGCTAGTGCAGTCACAGTTTACACTTATACAAGCACAGCAGCACTACTTAAAGGGATAATGCCACTACCCTCTACACCTCAACCCAGCAAAGCTAGACTGCCCCAACTTGACATTTCGTTCTTTAGATTGTAAGCTCCTTTGAGCAGGGACTGTCCTTCTTGGTTTATTTTGTACAGCGCTGCGTAACCCTAGTAGCGCTCTAGAAATGTTAAGTAGTAGTAGTGGTAGTAGTAATGTTGACCCTGACAGCCTTCTGCAAAGTTTAATACATAATTGCTATTTATTTATATGCTTTTTTGTTTGTTTGTTTTTTTAACAGATTCAAGGCAAGAATATGACAGGGGCAAAAATTTGGACACACTTCAGTCAATATTTTGAATCTCCTCTTTTTGAAGAAACAACAACTTCTCATTGTTTTCTGTAGTCACCTAATAGGGGAAGTTATCGAGGTTCAGTAAAGGGCATACTTTTACTGCACCTTGATTCATCCTGGTAGTCATCAACCTTAGTACTGCAGGTTGCTGACTCTCATGATAAATGAACAATGCTGTTTGCAAGCTACCTCACAAGTAATGTTCCAGCAGCCCAACAGCATTGGGCTGCAAAGCAGTCAGCCCGATGCTCCTGGGCTGAATCTTAAAAGGGTTGGCAACTTTTAGCAATATTGGCTCCCAAACACCTCCCCAACCTCCAAAGCTCCTCATGCGGCCAGTCCCCCCCATGTGCCCCCAAATCTAAAGCCAGTCCCCAGCTGGATGCATCCCTAAGTGAATGCAACTCTCTACCTGGATCTAACCCCCCCAGCAGTAGCCCCCCCCCCAATGGCCCTCTCCAGGCATATATCAAATTATCCCTGGGGATCTAGTGAGGGTCTAGGCAGGAGTGATCCTCACTCGTTGGCATCGGGTTTCAAAATGGCACTGGTGACCCTTAGCGGTAGTCTCATAGTACTACCATTAGGGGTCATGTTTCTGTATAAGGCAAACCTTGTATTTGTAAGGGTTGCCAGCCCAATGTTTACAGGATGGTAAAATAACCCCAGATTTTTGTTGGGGTTATTATTCTAACTACAACATGACCTGTAGTCTTTACTGCAAGACATGTTATAAAATTTACATAGTAATGAGTTGCTTAACAATTGCATCTCATTACTATGTAGCCCACGATGCCTTAGCTATATTGCTGTGTTACAATAATTTAAGTCACGTTAGTGCTGTTTAATAGACGTTAAGGGAGAAATAATGTGACTGAGAGACCTAATGCAGCTTGATAACTTCCCCCGGAATCTTTCTACTCTTGCTTTTAATATTCTTTTTCTACTCTTTCATACTGAACTCTTCCAGCTCAGAAATATTCTTAGGGATCTCTGCATGCATGGCATGTTGAAGAGTTCTCTAAAGATTTTCAATGATATTGAAGTCTGGGACTGTGAAGGCCATTCCAAAACTTTCATTTTTCTTTCCTGTAAGCACCTGATGGTTGATTTGGGGGCATATTTGAGATCATGGTTTTGCTTGAGTATCCAATCTCTTTTCAGCTTCAGTTTCTCCACTGACTGTAAGACAGCTTCTTGGATATGTTAATATTTATTTATATCCTTCTTCCTTTCACCAACATAATACTTCTTGTGTGACTGGCTACCACACAACATAACAAATCCATATTCATGCTTAATAGATAGCAGTGTTTTACCCCTCCCCCAAACGCTTCACTCTTTTTTCCAAACATATCTTGTGTGGTTACAGCTAAATCTGTTCAATTTCCATTTCATCAGTCCAAAGCACTTTTGAGGTAATTCTGTAAAAGAAGGCATTAACATTTGCACATGGTTCTAGGTCAGTTCCCACCTGGACAAATCCCACTGAACCAATTCCCACCCATAACCCAAAACATACAAAACACACAAGGCAAGTAATCTCCCTCCCTTTTCTTTTCCAGATCATTTGGGGGGCCAGTACCCACTCACCCCCCCTCCAAAACATTATCTTTTACACATCCTTTTCCTCTTCCTGACATGCAGTTCATGTTTGTGTGTGTGTGGGGGGGGGGGGGGGGGATGCCTCACCCCCCCAAACTAGATTTCAACCTAATTCATTTTAAATCTGGGATCTAAATGTCATAAATAAGTAAATAAATAAATAAATAAATACAAACTACAGTTCATGTGAAGGGGCAATGCCCCCTAAATACTCCCAGACTAGGTTTGAACCTAATGCAGTCCCTCAAAATGACACACTGATTACGATGTATAACAAATTACTACTCTACCTATGCCCCCCACACTCTCCAAACTAGGTTTCAACCTAATTCATGTTTAATCCTGGATCTAAATGTCATAAATAAGTCAATACATAAATAAATACAAACTGCAGTTCATGTGTGGAGGGGTAATGCCCCCCCCCCACAATAGGTTTCAACCTAATTCAGCCCCACAAAATGACACACTGATTATGATTTATAACAAATTACTACTCTACCTATGAAAAGTTATTCCGTTATTGTGTGTCCTCTGTGTACATCTATATACTGCTCTAACCTCCTTGGAAGTACTATTTCACAGAAAGGGTGCTGGAGGCATGGAATGGAGGTTGTGGAGTTGAGGACTGTTCCAGAATTTAAAAAGGCATGGAATAAGCATATGGAATCGCTTAGGAAAAGGAAGAGTTAGAGGTTACACAGGATGGGCAGACTGGATGGATCATATGGCCTTTATCTGCCGTCATGTTTCCTTGTAGCGCTATAGAAATGATTAGTAGTAGTATATTCCAGGTGCCGTTACAAAAAAACAAAACAAAAAAACAAACAAACCACCATGACTTATGAGACCCGATACAAGAAAGAAGCTATGGTCAGTAAAAACAAAAAAAAAAACCAAGGGAGGGTGGGAAATGACTAGGGGAGGGGGGGAGTCCTTGGTGGCAATTGCCCCCTTAGGTGAGAATTGTTCCGGGGAGGAGGGGGGGAGGGAAATTATCCTAGGTGGGAATCGTCTCAGGGGGAATTGGTGGGTGGGAACTGTCCAGGTGGGAACTCACCTAATACCTTGCACACCTGTTATGGGTGTAAACATTTAGAATACTGGCACTTACTACTACTACTTATCATTTCTAAAGCGCTACTAGACGTATGAAGCGCTGTACACTTGAACATGAAGAGACAGTCCCTGCTTGACAGAGCTTACAATCTAATTAGGACAGACAGACAGAACAAACAAGAGATAAGGGAATATTAAAGTGAAGATGCTAAAATAAGGGTTCTGAAAAAAGTGAATAAGGGTTAGGAGTTAAAAGCAGCATCAAAAAGCTTAGATTTGAAGATGGCCAGAGATGGAGCTTGACGTACCGGCTCAGGAAGTCTATTCCAGGCATATGGTGCAGCAAGATAAAAGGAACAGAGTCTGGAGTTAGCAGTGGAGGAGAAGGGTGTAGATAAGAGAGATTTACCCAGTGAACGGAGTTCCCGGGGCGGAATGTATATCCAGTGATATTCAACGGTTAGCGCCTAGGAGATAACTGGCTATCCCCCAAAATTCAATCCATATCCAGCTATTGTAAGTGGCCACATTGGGCCACTTAAATAACTGGTAAATCTTTAGCCAATATAAAGTTAACTGGTTAACTTTGAATATCACCTTAGCCCGTTAACTTTAAACCGGTTAAAAAATAAACCATATATTCAATGCTGATCACCAGAAACAACCTGGCACTGAAAATTCAGGCTACCTGCTAGCCGGGCTCCCTCCCACGATCTGAATATCGGCCCCATACTCTCTACAAAAAGATGATCTGATTACTCCTTATTTTTATAAGCTTCACTGGCCAAATGTGGCAGCAAGAACCCAGTTTAAATACCGTAATGTACTTTGATTTTTAAGACTCTTTATAGAAATGCCCAATATATTTGGTAGGTCTTTTTCCACTTCTAAATAAGCAACTGTTACCGAAACAGTTGATACTAAGTTTTCCATCAGTGAAGCTGGTTAAAGCTTTTAGATGTTTATCCTCTTCATTAACATTTCAAGCAGCTTTAGTTTGGAATTCTCTCCCTCCAGCAGTTTGATCTTTGAAATGTTGTTTAATATTTTGTAAGCAGCTTGAAATTTTCTATTTAAAAAAATATGTGGGTTAATTTTATCAAAATGCATATGGTATTTTTAGATTGTAATTCCCAGATGTAAAGTTCAGGTTTTTGTTACTGTAATCCATACGGAACTGAGTAGGTTTTTGCAGAATATAAATTTAATTGTAACATAGTAGATGATGGCAGATAAAGACCTGTCCGTCCCATTGCCACCCACTTTTTATGCTCACAAATTTAAGATCCTAGTAAAACTAGAAATATAAATGTGTGCACTCAGCACTAGTAAATTTTCAAAGAGGTCAATTTTGGAGCCTAACTTTCAAAGGGGTTCTTTTACAAAGGCGCACTAGCGTTTTTAAGTTAGCGTATGCCTAAACACTAGCAATATATGGGCATCTCTAGCATTTAGTGCACACTTATTTTTAGCGTGCCCTTTGTAAAAGGGGCCCAAAGTTAGGAACCTAAAACCATCAAATATTGGCCTCATTTTATAATTATTATAAGATACCATAAAGCAGCTGAAATTATTACTGCATAGACATATCTTTATGACTCAAGAGATGAAAAAGCAACACTACATTCTGTGAATTGATCCAGGTGTTAATAAAGTGCCAAACAGTCATTGATAAACAAATGCATACAACACAGCTACTCAAAAAAGTAAGCCCTTTGCATTTATTCTTAAGATCTCAGAGGAAGAATAATTCCTCACCACAGATTTTGAGAAAAAAATATACATTTTTACCTTTGCAACAGCTAAAAAAAAATGCTTATTTTAATTAGAGAATTGTTTTACAAGAAAAACAATAGGTCATATATGGACTGGTGATACTCTAGGCACTTTTTTTGGTCCCATGATGATACCTCAGGGGTTAAACCTCTGACTCAGTCTGATAAAACAAGTCAGCTGGAGACAGGGCCAATTCATTAGATTTGATTTCAGACAGAAATACTTCAGCAGAGGGGCACTGAACTGAGGTGCACTTTGTGGTCTGAACTGTTTCTACTCACAACCCCTACATTGTGTGTTAGCACTTTTAAATGGCGTGTTTCTTAAGTAAATAAAAATAAATTACAAGCTCAGACTCAATAAGGAGCACTGACCCAACAACAGAACAATTAAAATTGCTACTGGACAATAAAATGGAAATTGTGTCAATTGTAATCACAAGTGTGACAGTAGGATTTTTTTTTATTGCTAAATGTTAATTATCCTTCTAGCTCATTGCTACAGAAATTTAATTTTCTATTGCCTTACTAATCTCTAGCGAATTCCAAAAGAAAACGAAGTATTGCTGATAATTTTCATCTCTCCTATAATTAACAAATTAAATAATTCTCAATCCCACTAAAGCTATAATTTCTTTTGAAAAACACAGTGCCTTGTTTACTAAGTTGCGCTGTAGGCGCGCTAACGATAGAGACACCCATTATATTCCTATGGGTGTCTCAAGTGTTAGTGCACATTAAAAAGTTTGCGCACCCACAGCGCGGCTTAGTAAACAGGACCCTAAGGGTCTCTAATCAAACCACACTAGTGGTTCCCGCATGACAAACCAGGGGGATCACTAGCCCAGTTTGATAAAAGAGAACCTAAGACTCTTATACCTGAAGACAACACATTGCAAGGCACAGCCTGTTTTTAGTAAAAACCTACGTGTTGCTATATGTGGTTTAGAACACTTTACGAGGATCAAAAATAGCTACACTGCTTTCCTGTTAAAAATAGGCCTTTTCTTTTTCAACATGTCAAGGGAAATATAGGTCTAAAAAATATTCACTAGGAAAGGTACACTTGACTTAGTTCTGAACACAAACTGATTTTCTAGTCATCCATCTAAATAAACTTTCTATCCACCAGAGGGAGAAAAGCTATAGCCCTACTATATCATGATTGCCTATTTATTTACCCTTTGAAGTGAAGGAAGGTCACTAAGAGGGGCATTTTCGAAAGGGACGTCCTTGCAAAACAGCAAAATCCAGGGGCAGGGAAACCCATATTTTCGAGACAAGATGGACGTCCATCTTTCGTTTCGAAAATACTGTCAGAAATGTCCAAAGCCTTAAATTTGGCAGTCCCTAGACATGCAAGCCATTTGGTCGTGGAAGCAGCCAGTATTTGTAGTGCACTGGTCCCCCTGACATGCCGGGACACCAACCGGGCACCCTAGAAGGCACTGCATTGGAATTCATAAAATACTCTAAGGTACTTAGGACCCTTACCTTGTGTGCTGAACCCCTCAACACCCCCCCCCAAAAAAAAACCCCACTACCCCCAACTGTACACCACTACCATAGCCCTTACGGGTGAAGGGGGGCACCTAGATGTGGGTACAGTGGGTTTCTGGTGGGTTTTGGAGGGCTCGCTGTTTCCTCCACAAACATAAGGGGATGGGGCTGGGTCCGCCTGTCTGAAGTGGACTGCACCCACTAAAACTGCTCCAGGGATCTGCATGCGCTGTCATGGATCTGAGTATGACATTTGAGGCTGTCATAGAGGCTGGCACGACATATTTTAAAGATGTTTTTTGAGGGTGGGAGGAGGCTAGTGACCACTGGGGGAGTAATGGGAGGTCATCCCTGATTCCCTCTGGTGGTCAACTGGTCATTTCGGGCACCTTTTTGTGCCTTAGTCGTAATAAAAACATGTCCAGGTAAAAACGTTCAAGTGTTGATTAGGGACCTCCTTGTTTTTTTCGATTATGGGTCAAGGACATCCAAGTGTTAGGCATGCCCAAGTCCCGCCTTCACTATGCTTCCGACATGCCCCTTTGAACTTTGGCCGTCCTTGCGACGGACTGCAGTTGGAGACGTCCAAAATCGGGTTTTGATTATACCGATTTGGACGTTCCTGGGAGGACGTCCATCTTCCGATTTATGTCTAAAGATGGACGTCCTTCTCTTTTGAAAATGAGCCCATAAGTCTACTCAAAATACTAGTTAGGCTGAAAGGCTGCAGGAACTTATATCATCACAGGAGTGTACACTACCCATCTAAAGGAGAAAAGAAATTTGTATGCTCTCTAATTCAACGCTCGATTTAAATGGTTAAGACCGCTTGTTGCATCACCCTGATGGTGCCACTGTACAGCCCAAAACTTCATCAGCAGCTTCTTGATGGTAACAAGGTGGGGTGGGGGTGGGGGGGGGGTCAGTGGGCAGTCAAATGTTTTGCATTTAGAAACTCCCATACTTTGCAGAGTAAGCTTATTTTAATAGCTCTTGAGGGTATAAAGTTATTTTATTTTAGTATGCATATATATTGTTCTGTTACATTTCAACTTTGTCAACTTTTTTAAATGCAAACGTTAAACAACTGGCTTGCAACACGCACAGCTTATAATTTTTCTTGGATAATATCTCTCAAGTTTCAGCTTCTTATTAGAAAAGGTTTTGTGCTCTCTACAGGTGTTTTAAGGTGAACTACGAGGTTAACACAGTATTTGAATGAAGTAGGGTAGCTGCCATGTTAGTCAAATTGAATGCACAGAAATAAAGATGAACAAACAGAAACACCCCAAAATAAGGTGATACCTTTATAATGGATTAACTTACTGCATTTTTTGACTAGCTCTCAAGAGCTGACACTCCCTTCCTCAAGTCAGAAGAGAATGAGCAAGAGAAGACATTGACAGAAAACAGAGGCTAAACATAAAATATATTGCAATGATAGATTGATACGTTAGAATGATCAAAAAGTGAGATGAGGTTAAAAAAAAAATTATGGATCTAACATAGTAAATGACTGTATGGTCCATTCAGTCTGCCCAACAAGATAAACTCATTTTACATGGTATGTGTTACTTTATATGTATACCCCAAGTTTGATTTGTCCTTGCCTTTCTCAGGGCACAGACCGTAGAAGTCTGCCAAGTACTGTTCTTGTACTAAGTTCTGACGCTAATATCGAAGCCTCTTAAAATTTACACTCCAGCCCATCCCTATCTATTCAGTCACGATCAGGGCATAGACCGTAGAAGTCTGCCCAGCTCCCGTTTTGTTTCCTAATTACCGGCGTCGCTAGGGTTACCATATGGCTCCAGAAAAAGGAGGACACATTGATCCAGTCCGGGTTTTGCTTCCATTGAAAGCAATGGAAGTAAAACCCAGACTGGCTCAATATGTCCTCCTTTGTCTGGAGCAATATGGTAACCCTAGGTGTCACCACCCAATCTCCGCTAAGATTCCATGGAACCATTCCTTCTAAACAGGATTCCTTTGTGTTTATCCCACGCATGTTTGAATTCCATTACCGTTTTCATCTCCACCACTATATTCTATTGGCATCATTGTGTTAAAAAACCCAGGTCTCTGATGAGTCCATTCTTGCCTTTTCCTAAATATACACACCATGAAGCTCCTGTGTAGTTTGTCTTTTCCTGATGTTTGATGGCCTGTAAACAGAAGGGCAGACCCAGGACTATTCCTACTGTTCCTCACTCTGCTTATGTTGCTGGGTCGATAGATTTATTCATGGTCAGTCTACCACCTGGTACCAGGAATAGGCTGCTGGGGGCTGCAGTGTGGTTGCTGTCAGTCTTTCACTCGCCCCCCAAAACATGGAAGGTGATGCCAGACACAAAACATAGAATAGGTGGAGCACTGTACTAGCTTTCTTCTCTTTCTGATAAAAATGTCAACATGGAATTGGAACTGGGGACTTGTAAAAGTCATCTGGGTAACTTGGAGGAACAGGCATGTAAAGCTAAGCTCTCTCGAGCAAGGCTGAAGGTCAAAGGTCTATTGTTCATGATAATATATCTGCTAAAATTGAGAATCTAGAAAATCTTGTAAGACACCATTAATGTGTGTCTAATTTTCCACAAATCTGAAGGATTTCAGCTTCTGAGAAATGTTACCTTGTAGAGTTTGGTTTTATTTATTTATTTCTATTTAAATCAAATCAATTCCTGTATACCGCTAATATCCCCTTTTCCAGGGTTCAGTGCGGTTTACATTCTAGGTGAGACAGACGCCGATAACGTTAGTGTTAGGCATCTGAACAATTAGAGACCACTGGTGACTATCACCAGTGCACTAGTGTGGTTTTACACTCACAATAAATACTGCCCTGCAGTGGCAAAAGGAAGTAAGTGCTTCAGTCAAAAAATAGGCACTTGCTTCCTTTTGCCTTTCCAGAGCAGAATATTCCAGACATACCAAACAGAAAGGGATCACAAGTCAGGACACAAACCAAGGAGACAAAAGGTGGGACAGAAGCATAGCACAACTATTTCAATCCTCCTCGGTTTATGCTATCAATTTCTAGGGTGTTATATGCCTCCGTTTAAAAGGAAAGACACACTAAAGGAAGAAAAATGCTTTCTCCAATATCAGAAAACAGTTTAGATTTGCCAATATATTTGGAAACTTTTACTCTACTGGTGACTTTGGCTCTAGACCCTCACATGGACTGGCTCTTGAAGCTATATATTTTTTTTTGCATCATGTTATATTGTTTCTTTAACATGAAATGGTATTTAAAGGTGATGATTCAGGGGATCTCAAACAAATGGGGAACTGAGGAACTGAGTTCGATTCCCGGCACAGGCAGCTCCTTGTGACTCTGGGCAAGTCATTTAACCCTCCATTGCCCCATGTAAGCCGCATTGAGCCTGCCATGAGTGGGAAAGTGCGGGGTACAAATGTAACAAAAAAAAAAAACCTTGGTGAGCCTAGAAGACATAACCTATCATTATCATCATCTACAGTACCTTAAGACTGAATGGTGGCCAACATAACATCAATTTTATAAATGGGCTCCAGCAGTAATCCAGAAAACTACAGACTGGTGAGCTTGACATTTGTGCCAGGAAAAATGTTAGAAACTATTAAAAAAAAAATTAATGAACACACATATATTCATGATTTAAAGGGACAGAATCAACATGGATCTGACAAGGGAAGTCTTTCCTCACCAATATGTTACTTTTTTTTTTGAAAGTGTGAATCAACATTACACAAAGTTGAGCCAGTTGATAAAGGGGGCAATTCTATACAGGTCACTAAAAGTTAGATGCCAAAAACCTGAGCACTAAGCTAGTATTCTATAATGGTGAATTTGCAGAAACATACAGACCAGTTACACCATGTCTATGGCTGTATAAATGTGCAACCTAAATATGGTACCTTGTGCCCACAACTTATAGTGCTCTATAAAAGTGAACACTAAGGGGTCCTTTTATAAAGCTACAGTAAAAAGTGGCCTACGGTAGTGTGAGTGCGTCTTTTAGGCACGCGCTAGGCCATTTTTTACTGTGGCTGGGAAAAAGGCCTGCGCTAATATTAAAACTAGAACGTGTCTATTTATGGACTGAGCTCTAACTGCCTCCCACTGATCTAGACGTAAGGGTTCATGTGCCTCCCACGTGGTAACCATGCAGCATGCATCAACATTACCGCTGGGAACACCCCTGCGGTAGAAAACAGAAAAGTATTTTCTACTGTGGGATTCGGCACATGCCAAAATCGGAATCACCACTGGGTCTATGCGCTACCACGGTGGTAGTGACGACTGGGCATGCGCTACCCATGCGTTAGCCCTCCCACATCTTTGTAAAAGGGTCCCTAGAATAGTTGAATGCCCATGCTCCCCCCTCCTGTGAATGCCCCCGCTGCAGTTACATGTTAGACAATTTACATGCAACCTTTATAGAATTGGGTCATAACTCATGTTTGTAACTGCAAATTAATGGCAATTAGTACTAGTTAAGGCCAATTATTGATAGCTATTGCCACTTAAGCACCAATTAAGTTAACACATGAGTGGTACTATTCTATAACTACGCATTCAATTGCATGTGTAAATGTGCATGCCATTTATACAGAATTAGGGGGATAATGCACCTGGCTTTTCAAGAAGCTACAGACAGACTCCCATGACAGAATGTGAAGGAAATTAGAAAGCCATTGAATAGGCGGCCATGCCCTGTTGTGGATTAGAAACTGGTTAGAACAGAGAAAACAGACAGTACGGTTAAATGGCCAATTTTTTCAGTAGAGAAAAGGTGAATAGTGGAGTATCACAGGTATTTGTACTGGGACTGGTGCTTTATAACATCTCTCTATAAGCAATCTGGAAATGGGAATGGTGAGTGAAATCATCAAGTTTGCAAATGACACAAAATTATTCAAAGTTGTTAAATCACATGCAGATTGTAAGAAATTTGAAGACCACATTGACAGACTGGAAGACTGGGCATCCGGATGGAAGATGAAATTTAATGCAACAGGTGCAAAGTGATGCCATAGGGATGAATATCCCAAATTATAGTTATATGATGCTAGGTTCCACATTAGGAGTCACTGCTCAGGAAAAGATTTAGGTCTCAAAGTGGACAATACACTGAACTTTCTGCTCAGTGTGTGGCGATGCCAACAAAGCAAACATAATGCTAGGAATTATTAGGAAACAAAGAGAGAATAAAACAAAGAATATCATAATGCCTCTGTATCACTCCATGGTGCAAGTGCACTTTGAAAATTATGTGTAATTCTGGTTGCCACATCTCAAAAAAATATATATAGCAGAATTAAAAACACTACGGAGAAAGGCCACCAAAAGATTAAGTGAATGGAATGACTCATATCAGGAAAGGATAAAGGTGGTCAGCTGGCATGGCAGCATTAACCGAGTAACCACGAAATTCAGCCGCTATCCAGATAAGACAGCAGAAAAGCTGTTCAGATAGTCTATCCGGACAGTTATCCAGTAGTGGCACTAAATATTGTCACTAATCGGATAACCTCCAGCTCCACCCAAGTTCCGCCCATGGCCAGCCCATAGTGCTGCTGAATAAACCTCTCACCAGTACTTATCTGGGTAAGAAACGAAGCCCCACACTGAGTCTCTGTACATAACCCCACATGCCCCAGGGCCACCCCTGACACCAGCTCTTCCCTACACTGTGGCGAGCCCACATGTAGCTGGCATCATATGCAATAGATAGGAAATCATGCAAACACATCCGATGTTTCAGAATAAAAATTTATGGACAGCATTTGCCAGGGGCAATAATTTAAAAGAAAAACTAAGCCCGGCAGATATATCAAGAGCACCGGTGAACAATGAGAAGAGAAATAAAAGTCACTATAGATGTGGCACGTGCCAAATTTGCAAAATTACTTTACAGACAAAAGTTTTAAAGGACATTATCAATAGTAAACAATATTTTTTGAAACAATTTACAAATAGTTTAACAAATTATACTGTATGTGATCGGGTGTCCATGCAAACTATACGTTGGCATGACAACAAGATCTTTAAAGTATGAATGATGGAGCACAGGTCTAATATCAGAAGGCAGAACAGAAAAGAACCGGACGGGACTGGTGGTTGGGAGGCGGGGTTAGTGCTGGCCAGACTTATACGGTCTGTGCCAGAGCCGGTGGTGGAAGGCGGGGATAGTGCTGGGCAGACTTATACAGTCTGTGCCCTGAAGAGGACAGGTACAAATCAAAGTAGGGTATACACAAAAAGTAGCACATATGAGTTATCTTGTTGGGCAGACTGGATGGACCGTGCAGGTCTTTTTCTGCCGTCATCTACTATGTTACTAGTAGAACACTGCATTCAGCAGAACCGTGAATTGAAGAGTTAAGATGTTGTTATTTGGACAAAATATTGGCCACGAAATAGGGAGGCGATCACAAATTGAAGTTACAAAGGTGTGAAGCAAATGGATTTTTCAGATGAAAAACCTTGAACCAATGGGTTTAAATAACACAATAGATTGGCATGTGTTTGTTAAAGTTTGTTTGAATGTCCAACATCCATACCTATTGTTTTTTCAAAAGAGAAAATGATGTCACAGGGTATTTAAACAGGAAGAAATCAGCGGGCATCTTTGAATGGAGAATTTCGTAGCTTGAAGTATGTGAACCGAGGAGATGTTTCTCAAGGTAATTAATTATTATTATTTTTTTTTTTTACAGAAAATTGGTGATTTGAAGAAGATTCAGTAATCACAGCACAAGTTTCTGATGAAGCCGTAATGGGTGAAATGGCGGCCTTGTTGAACAAAAGCTAAGTGCTGTTTCACTGCGCGGTTTTCAGGCGCTTTTTTCATCATTAGATTAATGTTTTGAAACAAGATTAAATTATTAAGTTGATGCACATTTAGATATTGCACATGTTTAAAAAACGGAGTTTTTTTGGACACCAATGAAAGAAATTGCACACTAGTTAGTTGTGTCCCAGGGTTTTTCCTAAGGATCTCTGAGGTCTCCTTTTTTCCTTAAAAACTTTTTCTTTAAAAATAGATTAAACAACAGATTAGAATTTCATGGCTATGGAGCATGAATAATTAATTGGTGATTGGTATTCATCATAGTATAGATTTACTGACATTCAACACCATTTGATACTGCAATTTTATTGAGTGTCATACACAGCACTAAATATTGCGACTAACTAGACAACCTCCCGCTCCACCCAAGTTCTGCCCATGGCCAGCCCATAGTGCTGCTGAATAAACCTCTCACCAGTACTTATCCGGGTAAGAAACGAAGCCCCACACTAAGTCTCTGTACATAACCTCGCCTTTATTTCTTAAGCTTGCTCTACAAACCCCACATGCCCCAGGGCCACCACTGACACCAGCTCTTCCCTTCCTGCAGCCCCTCTGCCCCCACCCAGCACACAGACATCCAAAACTCTCCCTTCTTGCTCCCCACCAGCACATCTCCCAAAAACTCTCCCTTCCTGCAGCTCCTGTCTCTCTACCTGGAACACAGACACCCAAATATCTCCCCTTCCTCTGCAAGCCCCTTCCCCCAGAGCTGGTCCTGCCAAGCTCCCTTGAGTATGCAGTATTAGTACAACTATACTAAGGGTAATCCTTTTATAAAAAAGTTAAAACTAAGATAAAAAGTAAAAATACTAATAAAAGTTAATTAAGGAGGATGGTAGGGTATGTCGATGATTACAACTGTCGCAAAATAAGGGTATCACAGTAATGGCAACCCTAGCGACTTATGAGACTTCCCTACTTTAAAATATACATTTTAGTAACTGCATGACTCTTTATGTTCAACTGATAAGTGTGTGAGGTAGTGTTACCGAAATACAGTGGAACAGCGCCATTATTACTAGTAGACCAGGTAGACTAGGCATCCTCCTAGGGCAGCAGCATTTAGAGGGTGGTGGCGTGGAAGGAGTGCAACATTTCACCTCTCTCTTTTTCCATTTCCCCTTCTGCTACTGTCACTGCCCTCTCACTTCCCAAGTCAAAGGGACAAGTGGTTTAGCACTGGCCTGGGGTCCTTAACACAAGCCTGTGCTTGAGTGTCGCTGCAATCCATCCACCTGAAAGGTTTGCATTGGGTGGGGATTGGTACATGACAGCGCTTGTGGTTAAAGACCTTGTGCAGCTGCTAAATTGGTTTGTCCTTCTGACCCAAAAAGAGGGACAGCAGTGGAGCCAGTGGCAACAGCCTAGGCCCAGCTAGACAGAGAAAAGTACGGGGCACGGGTGAGGTGGGGCTAGGGAAGGGGAGATGCTGGCCACTTGGGGGTTAGGGAGAGAAAATGCTGGATTACTGTGGACTAAGGCTTTGAGCTTCCCTGGGATGGGGAGGCAAGGCACACAGTTGAAGGTCACCTAGGGCATTGGTTACCTTTGGGCCAGCCCAGCACTGATCAGCAGCAGCAGAAGAGGAGGATGGCTGAGAATGGGCTGCATCCTCCTCTACCACTCTGGCACTGAATGCAAACTTTGAACTTTATGGGACACTGAAAAGCCCTGCAGTTCAAAGTTTGTGTTCAGCACTACAGGAGCAGAGGAGGACATGGCCTGATGCACAGCCTCGCTCTTCCTCCTTCTCTACTGCAACCTACTCCTCACCGGCCTCCCACTTAGCCATCTATCCCCCCTTCAATCTGTTCAGAACTCTGCTGCACGTCTTATATTCCGCCAGAACCGATATACTCATATCACCCCTCTCCTCAGGTCACTTCACTGGCTTCCAATCAGATACCGCATTCAGTTCAAGCTTCTCCTTCTTAATTACAAATGTACTCAGTCTGCTGCCCCTCACTACCTCTCTACCCTCATCTCCCCTTATGTTCCCGCCCGAAACCTCCGTTCACAGGACAAATCCCTCCTCTCAGTACCCTTCTCCACCACCGCCAACTCCAGGCTCCGCTCATTCTGCCTCGCCTCACCCTATGCCTGGAACCACCTTCCTGAGCCCTTACGCCAAGCCCCCTCCCTGCCCATCTTCAAGTCTTTGTTTAAAGCCCACCTCTTCAATGCTCCTCTCACCTTTCAGGAAATCCAGACTGCCCCAATTTGACTGTCCCTATCGGACTGACTGTTCACTTGTCCTTTTGATTGTAAGCTCTTTGAGCAGGGACTGTCCTTTATGTTAAATTGTACAGCGCTGCGTAACCCTAGTAGCGCTTTAGAAATGTTAAGTAGTAGTAGTAGTAGTAGTAGTACTCTACTGGTAGTGATCTGCGCTGGTCTAGGGATGACTGCAGGTCAGGAGTGCTGTGAGGTGTGGGGTGATAGAAGAATGGAGTTGGAGGGGGAGTGGGAGAGGGAGGATGCATGCCTGCAAGCTGGGAGGGTGAAAGGGGATGGACGGAGACAGCAATATGGAGTTGCCACTGCCTCCTGGTCCCTGTGCAAAATTCTATATGGCAACAACAGAATTCTGCAATGTGCAATAGTGTGGAACTCCCTCCTGAGTACACCATCCTCAACCACTATTCGTGTGTCTTTGCACTTGTTTAGGACCAGGAAAGCTGCTTACTGGCTGTCTTTCATCATGCCTATATGACAGCAGATGGAAGTAGTAACCACTATATCAATTATTGTGCAGGTCTAAATCTAAATTTAAAGTGAGTCTCTAGAGATGTCACTTTTGTAAAAAAAATTCTCTCTTTCATGTTGTGTACATGAGGCTTTTGTTTTGTTTTGTTTTTTTGCAACTTGCAGGCCATATCTGCTGCACTGACTCACTGAAAATCAAAATTTTATTTTCCCTTTTTTTCTCCCCTTCCACATTCACTTACTGGGGACTATAAACACATTAGAACACAGGATGAGTCATTGAGGCACTGCTGTCGCTAGACAAAGCCAACCCTACTGTCTGCTGCTATCAGCGCCTGAATGAATCATCCTAAGCTTGGAATCCTGTTCCAGGAACTTTATTATTGGGAGGAGGAGGGGGGAGGAAATTTGCTTGAGGGGCATGTTTGAAAAAAGCGAAATAAAAATGTTGTTTAAAAAGTAAAACCTCAGAAGGGCAAGTTTCTCAGAGATGTAAAAACAAACAAATAAAATATTTTTTTTCCAATTTACAAAGTTTTATTTGCTGCTACTCTTAGGTATTGAGTTCTATATTTAAAGTAGTAAAGAAAGATTTGCATTTAATTTAAAAACACAAATAGTTGAGCAACAGAATAGTCTCCACCCAGCAGCGGCTGAAAGTTTAACACAGGGACAGACACCCATAAAACAGCAGCCTTCAAGCTAGAAAATCATAAACAAAATATTTTATCTGTTTAGCTGAAATATTTTTCCTGTAGAGGTCAGAGTGGAAAGGACTCTGACAAAAGAAATGGAACTGAGGTCCTGTAGCATTAGTGTGACTATAGAAGAGAAAGTGATGGGGTTAACCCCCTGGTCACTCCTAGACATTGGGACAACTGGCTGCTCTCCTGCAGCCAAATGGAAGCGCCCCCTTCAAAACTGCAAGTTGTAGCCAGACCAAAGAGGTCCCCCTCAATGTCGCATTAGCTGGACAGCCTACAACAACGATGGGCTGCACAGAATTAGCACTTCCACTAACAGGGCAGGCTTACATTGATGGGGCAGCTGCCCTAGGCAGTTGGGTACTCTGCCTGTAGGGGAAATCCACCCTAGGGTCAAGTTGAGAATCCACAGGTAAAAATAAAAATATATTCAGAGACAATATTAGCTACTACACAAAATAACTAAAGGCTAAAATGGCTAGGACTCTTCAGCTTGGAGAACAGACTGCTGAGGGAAGATATGATGGAGAGGTATATAAAATATTGAGTGGAGTGGAACGGGTAGATGTGAATCGCTTGTTTACTCTTTCCACAAATTTTAGGACTAGGGGGCACAAAATGAAGCAACAAAATAGTAAATGTAAAACAAATTGGAGAAAATTTTTCTTTACTCAACATGTAATTAAACTCTGGAATTCATTGCCAGAGAATATGGTAAAAGCAGTTAGCTTAGCGGGGTTTAAAAAAGGTTTGGATAACTTCCTAAAAGAAAAGTTCATAAGCCATTATTAAGATGGACTTCGGAAAATCCACTGCTTATTTCTAGGATAAGCAGCACAAAATGTACTGTACTGTTTTGGGATCTTGCCAGCTAATTGTAACCTGGATTGGATACTGTTGGAAACAGGATGCTGGGCTTGATGGACCTTCAGTCTGTACCAGTATGGCAATGCTTATGTTCTTATGATCTTCATACTGGGATAATTTAAAATCCTATTTATATGCACAAAGAAGAAGTTTATGTGTGGAGATGGCTTGTTATAGAAGTGCTCAGAGCATCTGTGGGTGAAAGTATGTGCATAATCCCCCTAATTCTGTAAAAATTACCAAAACTTGTGCGCGCAAATTTGGGTGCACACCCAATTTGTATGCTCAATTTAATAACAAGCTAATTAGTGCCAATATTGGCTTTTTAAAAAGCAAGTATTGGCACTAATTAAATTTAATTGAACTTTGCATGCATAAATTTAGGCGCGGGATCCGTGCCTAAAATCTACACATGTCCATCCAGCCTGCCCAACAAGATAAACTCATTATACATGGTATGTGATACTTTATATGTACACCCATGTTTGATTTGTCCTTGCCATTTTCAGGGCACAGACAGTAGAAGTCTGTCCAGCACTGTTCTTGTACTAAAATTTCTGAAGTTAACGTCGAAGCCCCTTAAAATATACACTCCAGTCCATCCATATCTATTCAGTCACGATCAGGGCGCAGACCGTAGAAGTCTGCCCAGTACTGGTTTTGCTTCCCAATTACCGGTGTTGCCACCCAATCTCTGCTAAGATACTGTGGTTCCATTCCTTTCTTGTGTGGATAGACAGAGGAATAGCCATTAAGAAAACGAAGTGATAATGCCTCTATATAAGCCTCATTTAGAGTACTGTGTACATTCTGAAGACCGCACCTTCAAAAAAATAAACAGGATGGAGTCGGTCCAGAGACTGGCTGCTAAAATGGTTAATGATCTTGATCATAAAGCATATGGGGACAGACTTAAGCACTATTCTACAAACTACGCCTAACTTTAGGCATGGCTTACAGAATAACGCTTTTTCGGTGATGATTTTTTGGTGCTATATATAGAATCTAGTCCATTATTTTGTGCATAATTTTACCTCTGACAAGCAGAGGCATTCCTAGGGGCAGAGCTGGGGTAAAGTCTGGAATAGTCAGGCACATTAATTTTCTCCCTCATTCTATAACAGGTCATCTAACGTTAGGCACTAACTGCATGTGTAAAATACAGAACAGAAACAGAGAAAAATGATGGTGGATAAACACCATACGGCTTATCCAGTCTGCCCATCCATACCATCTATTTCTTTCTCTCCCTTAACGATCAGATGTACTTGCCCAAGCTTTCTTGAATTCAGATACATCATCTCCATCACTTCTACTAGGCCATTCCATGCATTCACCACCCCTTCTGTGAAGAAGCATTTCCTTAGTTACTTCTATCTCCTTTCAGCTTCATCCTATGTGCTCTCATTCCAGACCTTCCTTTCAATTGAAAAAGAGACTCACCTCCTGTGCACTTATGCAATGTAGGTATTTAAACATCTTTATCATATCTCCCATCTTTCTTCCAAAGAATACATATTGAGATCTTTAAGTCTGTCCCCATATAACATAGTAACATAGTAGATGACAGCAGAAAAAGACCTGCACGGTCCATCCAGTCTGCCCAAGAAGATAAACTCGTATGTGCCACTTTTTGTGTATACCTTACCTTGATTTGTACCTGTCTTTTTCAGGGCACAGACCGTATAAGTCTGCCCAGCACTATCCCCGCCTCCTAACCACTAGCCCCGCCTCCCACTACCGGCTCTGCCATCCAATCTCTGCTAAGCTCCTGAGGATCCATTCCTTCTGAACAGGATTCCTTTGTGTTTATCCCACGCAAGTTTGAATTCCGTTACCGTTTTCCTCTCCACCACCTCCCGCGGGAGGGCATTCCAAGTATCCACCACTCTCTCCGTGAAAATATACTTCCTGACATTTTTCTTGAGTCTGCCCCCCTTCAATCTCATTTCATGTCCTCTCATTCTACCGCCTTCATATCTCCAGAAAAGGTTCATTTGCGGATTAATACCTTTCAAATATTTGAACGTCTGTATCATATCACCCCTGTTTCTCCTTTCCTCCAGGGTATACATGTTCTTGTCAGCAAGTCTCTCCTCATACGTCTTGTAACGCAAATCCCATATCATTCTCGTAGCTTTTCTTTGCACCGCTTCAATTCTTTTTACATCCTTAGCAAGATACGGCCTCCAAAACTGAACACAATACTCCAGGTGGGGCCTCACCAACGACTTATACAGGGGCATCAACACTCCCTTTCTTCTGCTGGTCACACCTCTCTCTATACAGCCCAACAACCTTCTAGCTACAGCCACCGCCTTGTCACACTGTTTCGTCGCCTTCAAATCCTCAGATACTATCACCCCAAGATCCCTCTCCCCGTCCGTACCTATCAGACTCTTGCCACCTAACACATACGTCTCCCGTGGATTTCTATTCCCTAAGTGCATCACTTTGCATTTCTTGCATATGCTTTATGATCAAGATCATTGACCATTTTAGCAGCCAATCTCTGGACCGACTCCATCCTGTTTATTTTTTTGAAGGTGCGGTCTTCAGAATTGTACATAGTACTCTAAATGAGGCTTATATAGAGGCATTATCACTTCTTTTTCCTGATTGCTAATCCTCTATCTATCCACCCAAGAATCCTTCCTTATGCTATCGTGTTCTCTACCTGTTCGGTCACCTTAAGATTATTGCTCCCCCGAGTTCACTCCTCTTTAGAGCACAGAAGTACTCCACCTCTTATACTGTACTGCACTCTCAGGTTTTTGTAGCCC
Organism: Microcaecilia unicolor; assembly: GCF_901765095.1. NCBI lineage: Eukaryota > Metazoa > Chordata > Amphibia > Gymnophiona > Siphonopidae > Microcaecilia > Microcaecilia unicolor. The sequence continues at coordinate 705,014,457 of NC_044031.1, forward strand.
AAATGCATGACCCTGCATTTTTTTAGTATTAAATCTTAGTTGCCAAATTCTGGAACATTCTTCGAACTTTGTAGGGTCCCGCCTCATGTTATACCTACCATCAGGGGTGTCTACTCTATTGCATATTTTGGTAAGAGGCAAACCTTACCAGACAGCCCTTTGGCAATATGTCTTACAAAAATGTTAAAAAGATCTGGTCCTAGAATCGAACTTGGCAGCCTACCACATTCTTCAGAATGAGCTCCATTTACCACGAAACCACTGTTACCTTTAACTCAAGCAGTTCCTAACCCAGTAAGTCACTTTAGGGCCCATAATGAGGGCACTCAGTTTATTTATAAGTTGTCTATGTGGAACCATGTCAAAGGCTTTGCTAAAATTTAAATACATCACAACTAGTGCTCTCCCTCAATCCACTCAGTCAAATTAATTAGATTTGTCTGACAAGATCTGCCTCTAGTAAAACCATGCTGCCTTACATCCTGCAATCCATTGGATTCCAGAAACCTCTTTCTTCTCTGTTTTACAAGCATTTCAATTGATCTACATACCATAGAGGTCAGACTAACTGTCCTGTAGCACTTACGTGTGTGACTGCTATAGTTACATACATAAGTGTTAGCTGAGCACTCAGCGGTATTCTGTAACATCTATGTGCACAACTCGGATTACCTCCAGATTCTATATAAGGTACGGTGAGTAGCATGCATTAAATTGGGCATGTACTACTTAATTGAGCAACAAGCCAATCAGTGATAATTGGCCAATAACAACCAATTATCATCACTAATTGGCAATAATTGGAATTTACGTGCGCCTCTTTTTAGGCATATTCTAGCACGGGTAAATGAAAAGGGGACGCGGCCATGAGAGGAGTGTGGGCATGTCGAGGGAGCTACTTGAATTTACGTGTGTGGTTATAGAATTCGGGGGAATGCGCCTACATTTAGGTGCGGGTATTTACACCAGGTTATCAGTGGTGTAAAGGCACGTTCTGCAGCCCTAGGTGCTATTCTATACAGCGCACCTAACTTTAGGTGCATTATATAGAACAGCGGTACACACCTTTTTTCAGATGCATCTAGATTTTAGACGCCATTTACAGAATCTGGCCCTTAGTGTGTAAATACAAAGGGATGTATACTTGAAAGGGGGGGGGGGGCTTGGGCAGGTCCTACATTTATACATATAACTTACAGAAGACTGGAAGTTACATGCTAAGCTACTGCATTTACACCTACTAATGACATGGTGTATGTGGGCACCTAAATGTTGGCACATATGACAATTTACACGTCCTCTTTATAAGAGAGTCTGGGCTTAGCATACTGCATCTTGGCGCCCTTTGTGTGTACTAAACAGCAGGTATAAATGTGTGCATCTATTTTCCCTTTGAAAACTGCTGCAACTTATGCACATACGTCCTGCACAAACTAGAGGGCCTGTTACAAAATTATCCTCATAAAAGAATATTTTGTAGAAGGAAAGATTGCAACACAGCAGCACAAAGTCTCATCCTCTGAAGTCAATCTTTTAAATGTCTCGGAGAATCAGCATATATTGGTGTGTAGAAAGTAAATTACCAGCCAGCAACAATATGATGAAATACAGTAAAACAAACATCCACTCATCACTTGAGAAAGCGATTACATGTAAGAAATGAAGCTTTTGCTATCCAGATTCTCTTAGAGTTGCATGCGTCTTCTCCTGCGGACGAGACGCCTGCAGCACAATCAGTTACTTCATATCTATGTCACAGTAATGCAAAATACTGTAACTCAAATGCTGCTCAGATGCAATTTTCAAAATTTACCTGCAGATGGCTCTACACTCAAGATACTGCAAGCAAAGAAACTATACAATTATATCCTGTTTGTTCAAAGAGTTTCACCCTATTCAATAAATCAGTATCAGGGGAGCAGAGTAAGAAAACGATTTAAATAAAGTACAGGTAAATCTCTGCTATCAGATTACCTCACAGACCTTTAGAAAAATAAGATAAAGCAGTAGAGTTGCTGAATTAGTCTACTGAGTGCTTATTGGCGTTTTATTCCTGTGCAAACAAACGAAAAATCTATAGGGATACCTTGTTATTGGATTAATTTAAAACTGAAAAACCAGATAAAATCTACCATGCCCTGCCTTATTGCTATCTGTACTGCATCCTGATACTTTTTTGTTTGTTTTTTTAAATCAGGAATAAGAAAGGAATTTTAGAAAGGATTTTTTAAGGTATATGCCAGTATAAAAGGCCTCTTATAAAATTACTATTTATTTATTTAGATTTTTCTCACACCTTTTTCAGTAGTAGCTCAAGGTGAGTTACATTCAGGTACTCTGAATATTTCTGTGTCCCAGGAGGGCTCACAATCTAAGACTGTGCACATTAAAGCGCACACACAACCAGGCATGTACTTGTAATCAAATGTACAGTAGCTAATTCAAAGAAGGAGTTTGGTAGAGCACGACTGGAATTGTGATTGACTTGTATATTAAATGAACTGTAAAAACGTCTGGCATCTTGGTGTGAGGCACTGGCCTCATTGCTTTTCTTTCTTTTTTTTTTCTTTTTGTTTTATTCCATTTTCTTCCCAAGTTATGTGGCCTGAATGCTTATAATTGTTTTTCTTTATGCGATTATTATCTTGATTGGCATTGTTGTTACCTTTCTTTCTTTGTAGAGATTTATTAATATTAATAAATTAAAAAAAGACATGAAAAAGTGATCAGATGACATATTCTTAGTACAGTTTTACATTTACTTTGATAAAAGGGTCCAAGGCTGAAAAGGCATGAGCTAAATCCAAATAAACAATAAAGACAGGAAAAACATAATCAGTGGTCCCTTAACTCAGCCATTTCCAACCTAGTCCTCGGGGCAGGCCTAATCCCATCGGATTTTCAGAATATCCACAATGAATATGCATGAGATAAGATTTGCATGTACTGCCTCAATTGCATGCAAATCAAACTCATAAATGTTCATTGTGGATATCCTAAAAATCTGATGGGACTAGGTATGCCCCGAGGACTGGATTGGAAACTGCTGCCTTAACTGGTTAGGTTTTCATGATATCATCTTCATAATAGGGTTGCCAACTGGATCCGGATTCATTCTTCAGGCTTGATCTAGTCTTGGCTTTAACCCATTGCATACAGGGACTTGTCTTGATTTTCTTAGGGAATGTAATTGGGAAATCAGAGTTATAATCCCAGAATACAATGGGGTAAATCCGGCACTGGATCAAACATGTCAGGTGAATCTGGATCCAGTTGGCAACTCTATCCCACAAGTATGCACATAACTTTGCCTAGCACGGATCTTACAGTACTTGAATAAACACTGAATTAATTTGCAATTGGCTTGGTTAACTTTGGCAATTACACAGTGGGACTTGCCAACTCCTAGACTAGAAATCTATTCTGAATCTTCTAGGTCACTGGCCAACAAAAAGTGGGGACAGATACCATGCATTCTGTAGATTATCTGGACCAAATAAGTTACAAGCAGCTCTCTCTAGTAGCAGGGTGCATTGCTCACAGCTTTATGCAATTTGTACTCTCATGCTTTCTCCTCTGGTAATAACACTAGCACCTAATCACTGCCATCTAGCAAAAAAAAAAAACCACATAAAAAATAAAAGTCTTTAAATGTGAAAAATATATTTAAAAAAAGCTCTGTTGGTTGCCATAGCAAAATGATGCCATAATTAATGATATTAAAACTAGTTTCTCAGGAGGTGTGTCACATTCTGCGATATATAATAGCAGTTATGGCAATGAGATATGAACTTCTGTAAACTGGTTGTGTAATGTGTTCATTTTATCTATTTCTTTAAAACAAATAAATTTAAATCTACCCAAGTATATATTCAGTTTGTAACTAGAAAAACACATTTATGCAGATCTGCATTTCTGCAGTGATCAAACTTTTTATGAACAGTTATTTATTGCTCCCCTTTTAAAAAAAGTTAACAAATGTTTACTATATCAGTGGTATAATCAGTAGAAAAATAACATGAGCTCCTTACAAGCCAAATAAACTGATTATTTAATAGCTGGGTATCATTCGTGAAGACCAGTCTTACGTTTTTCATATTACAACTGATTGATGCAGGGTTTTCTACCCATTACACACTACATACGATAAAATGTGTGTTATAAACTACATACAATAAAATATTTGACTTCCTGAGCCCATTCGCCAAGCCCCCTCCCTGCCCATCTTCAAATCTTTGCTCAGTGGCGTAGGAAGGGGGGGCGGTGGGGCGGTCTGCCCCGGGTGCACGCCGCTTGTTCACTGCTCTCTCTGCCCCGGAACAGGTTACTTCCTGTTCTGGGGCAGAGAGAACAGGGGAACCAACGGAGCCGATGCAGCTCCCAGCGACTGCACTCGGGGCGGAGCGGTCCTCCCGCCCACCCCCCTTGGTAAGACTGCGCTCCGGGGGGGGGGGTTGCGCGCTCCGGGGGGCGCCGTGCTGCACCCGGGGGGGGGGGCGCAGCGGCGAACCGCCCCGGGTGTCAGCTGCCCTCGCTACGCTTCTGTCTTTGCTCAAAGCCCACCTCTTCAATGTTGCCTTTGGCACCTAACCCTTATGTCTCTAGACAGGAAATCTAGACTGCCCTATTTGACTGACTGTACACTTGTTCTTTAGATTGTAAGCTCCTTGAGCAGGGACTGTCCTTCTCTGTTAAACTGTACAGCGCTGCATAACCCTAGTAGCGCTTTGGAAATAGTAGTAGTAGTACTTGGAGTCTGGTTCTAAGTATAATGGCATTGAGAAAACAGAAGTGAATTAGAGCAGTGCAAAGCCTGCAACACAAATTCTATGCAAAGAAGCTGAAGAGCTCAAAAGAAAGGAACAGTGGTAAAGACTATAGCTACATTCAGGTGTCTAGGAGGGTTTCAATAAGGCACAAAAATAAGGCACAAAAAGTAGCATTTATCACGGGTTATGATATGAATTTGGAAGGACGGAGGTTCAGAGGAAATACTTGTGTATTGAGAGGGTAGTGGATGATTAGACTAACCTATCTGCAAAAGTGCCAGTAACCCAGAATTCATGTATACACAAAAGGAAGGAGATGACTGGGCAACTTTCTTCACCCACTTTCTAAAACTCTAATCCACAGACCATTATTAAATGGACTTGGGGAGAATCCACTACTTCTGGGATTAGCAGTATAGAATGTTTTGTATTTTTGGGATCTTGCCAGGTATTTGTGACCTGGATTGGCCACTGTTGGAAACAGGATGCTGGGCATGATGGACCTTTGGTCTTTCCCAGTATGGCAATACTTATGTACTTATCTATTCTGGAGGGAAAAAAGCCTGACTGAACTAATCCAAGTGACCTGTTCAACAATTTATAGCACATAAACTAAAGCTCCTAATGTGTACATAGTATTTGCCCCTACAGGAGGGCACATCTATCACTGCATGCAAATTAATGTATCCTGAAATTTCAAACCCTGAAAAACATTAAGGAGCCTCACAAGACTCCATAGCTCAGACCAAGGGCAAGTGTGGCATAGAGGGACACTAGTTGTCTGAGGAACTATATGTCTTACTGTTTCATCCTTATTAGCTATCTATATAATCATTTGATGTTTGGGGGTGTGCCTATTTACACAGCTGTTGATCAGTGGTCCTGCTAAGACTGGTGATTTAAAAAAAAAAAAAAAAAAAGATTCTGGCACACACATGAGCTTTGGTCACCAAGGACCCAGAAAATTTTCTAAGCAGTTTTCTCTGGTCTCTGATAGAGAAATATTCTTGTTGAAGAAGTTTCTTTAAACTACAACGAAAAACTAAACATGATTTAAGCTATGCTACTTGTATAATCACCAAGTTACTAAACAGACACCTGGGAATGCCCCTTTATTAACTGGGAACACAATGTCTCATAAAAACCTCACAACACAATACAAATAAATTCACCACCATAACCACCCCAAACATCTCCCTTCCCATTTCAAACTACTTGAAAATCCTGGAAGTCACCATTGATCGAAACCTCACACTTGATAATCACTTGATAATCACGTGGAGGAGTGGCCTAGTGGTTAAGGTGGTGGACTTTGGTCCTGAGGAACTGAGTTTGATTCCCACTTCAGGCACAGGCAGCTCCTTGTGACTCTGGGCAAGTCACTTAACCCTCCATTGCCCCATGTAAGCCGCATTGAGCCTGACATGAGTGGGAAAGCGCGGGGTACAAATGTAACAAAAAAAAAAAACCTAAGAAAATGTACTCTTCCATGTGGAAACTCAAAAGAGTAAAACCTTTCTTCCCAAGGGCCATTTTTCTGAACCTGGTACAGTCAACGGTACTAAGTCACCTGGACTACTGCAATGCACTTTACGCCGGTTGTAAAGAACAGACCATCAAAAAACTTCAAACAGCCCAAAATACCGTAGCCAGACTCATATTTGTGAAAACAAAATATGAAAGTGCAAAACCCCTAAGAAAGAAATTACATTGGCTCCCACTTAAAGAACGTACCACATTCAAGATTTGCACGATTGTTCATAAAATCATTTACGGAGATGCCCCGACCTACATGCTAGACCTCGTCGACCTACCACCCAGAAATGCTAAGAAATCTTCCCGCACCTTTCTTAACTTACACTTCCCCAGCTGTAAAGGACTAAAATACAAACTAACACACGCAACCAGCTTTACTTATATGAGTACGCAGCTATGGAACTCACTTCCAACCCACCTGAGAAAGATCAACAAATTAACCAACTTCCGCAAAGCCTTGAAAACTTACCTCTTTAACAAAGTCTACCAAGAGAACCCTTAACTAACTATAACACAATACCTATCCTACTTTATTCAGGATGTATCCTTCTACAATTGCTTGAACAAACCCTCTTGTCTTCTTTAACTTCTTTGTAACACCAATTGTATGATGTAACCTGGTCTGGCATTGCCATTAACAGGTCTCTGTAAGCCACATTGAGCCTGCAAATAGGTGAGAAAATGTGGGATACAAATGCAATAAAAATATAAATATCTTCATGCCTACTTCTCTTCTCTCTAATGCAATTTATTGTGCATGAGCTACAGGATCTGATGCATGTAGAGGGTGAAGGCAGTTGTGGAGACAGAAGCTCCAGAAAGAAACAATCACATTAGCCAAAAAAGAGAAACCACACATCAGAAAGCATCAAGCACAACTGGGGTCCTATGTCACTTTCCCCTCTCTTCTACGGCACTTAAAAACTTCTTTACTGAAAAATGCTTTTTCTTTACATATTTCTTCTAAAGAAAACACTGACTACAATGTTAGACACATTTCATGGCCTCCCTCATAAACATTCAATATTCAAACTGTATATATTTATAATTTCTGAACCACATGAATCAGTGGTGAATCTGACCAACAGCCTTCTATCCCTACTACAGCTCAATCTGCAGTACTTGATATATTTTGCTTTCTTGACCCCCCCCCCCCACCCCCACCCTACTCCTTCAATCATCAAGAAAAGCAAGGAGGAACATTAAAAACACATACACTGCAACTCCAAATTAATAGCCCTCAAGAAAAACGAGTATGTATTTCACCTTCTAATGTGATTTTCTTTTTACCTGTGCAATCCCCTAAATATTAATGTGTAATTTAACTTTTATTACTCAGCCAGTAATGTAGTAATAAATTATATGAAAACTGCACAGTTACATGTTTTAGCCCTTCCGTCTCATCGGTAATATAAATTTTGCAAATCCAGCTGTAATCATCCGATAGACTGTAAAAAAACAACCCTGCACAACACAAAAGTGTTCAAATGTAAATTGGCAAGCTAATTTTAGCCAATGGGGCAAAAATATATACATATACACATACATCTATCTATAAATCTATCTACAGCTCTCTTTCTATATAAATATATACATATACACACATATGTGGAACTTGTTCATCTCACAAATTCCAACTGGTGGTTCTAGGTGGCTTACAACATAAGAGCAGCACTTGGTTAATTACATCAATCACAATACATTCATTAAAGAACAAAAATTAATAAAATTGCTTCAAATTAACAAACTAAAACTCTTAGGCTTTATCAAATAAAAAAGTTTTCAGTTTCCTTTAAAGATGAAGATACAGTACAGTCTCGATGATCCGACCTTCGATAATCTGACCATCTGGCATATGTTACAGGACCCCGCCCCCCCCCCCCCCGGTGACGTGTGCTGCCATTAAGAAGTGCGCAGGGTGTCTTCCTGTTTCCCGGCTTCACATGCTGCTGGTTAGTGTTAATAAACAGTACTGTATTTTAAATACAAATGCCTTATGCCTGTTCTGTATACATAAAGTATGTTTTCTGTGCATTTTTTAAGGGGTTACCATTGTTTTCCATATTAGACTTTTCAGTTATCCAACAATGGCTTGGTCCCATTTAGCTCGTTTAATCGAGACTGTACTGTAATTAGATTCAGTTCTGATACATTGTGGTAAATCATTCCATGTAGAGATAGCACGGAAATAACTTTATCAATAATTGACATTGATATCATTAGCCTTTAACAATAGGATACCTTAGTAAAAATGTATTAAATATCCAAGATTAAGAAAAAAATGAATGAGACAAAAGTTGGATTAAGAGATCCGGTAAATTTGTATGTAATATATGAAAAACAGTACATGCAATTTTGAAAATAATTCAAGATTTTAAGGCAAGCCATAAAGCCTGCGAAGATGGCCAGAAACGCTATCATATTGCTTGACTGGAAAATCAATCGAACTACTGTATTTTGCATCAGCTGGAGTTTTCTTAAGAGCATAGTCCTGGCCTCATGAAGACTATTTGAGGTATTTTAGGTATTTTGTTCATTTTGTTTGTCAAGCAGCTATTCAGGCTCTAGTGCGGCCCAAGTGCTTATGTATGGAAAAGCTTTCAAGAGTGCCTGCAGCTGCAATTCTGGTTTCCAGGTAGGCTGCAGGTTCAGAGCACAGCTGTCCCAAGCTATACAAACATTCTCAGTTCCGTCTGGAAGTATGGCTAAAATAGGATTTCAGAACTCAGGTTTTGTGTATCCTACAGGAGGGGAAGATGCAACTGCTCCAAGATACCATCTACACAGCAGACTTAATACAACATAAAAAGGGCAGACCCATTTTGCTCTTTCTGCAGTATTGTTGCCTGTGCAGGATGTTCCATTCAGTCCACACAGCTTTGAGTTATGACTCATCCATGTGCACCTGCGCCCATGTGTTAAGTACTGCCAAATAAAAGCCCTACATGCATTTACACAACAAAGAGACGTGCCCCGCAAGGCAGCAGAGCTCTCTCCCCACCTCCCCTCTTGTTTGTTCTGAGCAGTGCAGGAAAAAAAAACAACCAAAAAATCCTTCTTCATGGCACTGGGGATTTTTTTTTTTTTACTTCACATGGATTTTCAAACGCGATTCATTTATAAACAATTTTCTTCCTTTAAAGAATAAAGCATATTTAATACACAGAATACCCCTTACAGCATTAGATTATCACAGCCATTAGTGATCCCCCCTACACCCCCAACAAAACCTTTCCAACCTTTTTCATCAAAGCCCTTTATTCTCAAAGGATAAATTTTCCAGCAAAGAGGGATCAACAAACTAGTTGCTTGAAAGCCTTCCTGATGCTAGACTGAAGTTAGGAAAAGCTTAATGAAGGCTTTAAAATCCACCAGGGCTTCACAATGAACATCTGACTTGGTGATTTATGCATATTAATAACCTCAGTCCTACTGAGGCAAGCTGAGCTGTACATGTCCTCCGAATCTTAATGTCTTCAGCTCCATTGGGATTATTACAAATGTAAATTTCTAAGTTTCTCAGCTATTAATCTCTGTCTGTCCTCCTGTTCAGCAACATAATGACTAATTAAACATCAAAAGACCTATACAGGAGATCTGCTTTGACAGATCCTGGCCAAGCTCTCTTCCCAAGAGGGAAATTCAAATGACAGAGACAAGGGGGTAAGAGCATATGAGCGAGTTACAGATCAGTGCTGTGAAATCTAAAAATTACACATCAAATGAGCAACTTGGATCCAGCTAAACCACTCCCATTATCCAGCTCAGCATCTTCTGGTCATTAGGCAAAAATCATTCTTAAACAATTAATTATAAACAACTGTTTGTTAACCACATGTTATAACACAAGACAATACAGTACTCACCGAAGAAGGCAAACCAGGGGGCACCTTCCTTACTTTTTTTGTCTGAATAGGATCTGAAGGATAAAAAAAAAAAGCCAAGTTTAAAGGTGCAAATAATCAGCTCTTCAAGGTAGCTGTGCATGTGTTATTCAGGGTATTTTATTTACCTTTTTTATGGAAAGTATTGGAAAGGTGAAAGCTGCAATTTTTCATTAGATGACAACGGATCACACTAAGTACTTGATATACTAAGCTTTCTTCTCCCATAGGCACAGAAAGGGGAGAAAAAAAGCTTTAGAAAATAAGGGCCTAACTGTGATTTCCAGGTGAGGAATAGTAAAGGACTCTCCCTCATTTTTTTTCAGGATGAATTTGGGGAAGACCAGAGACACTCACAGACCTGCAGGGGAAGGAAACCAGATCTCAAGCAGAGAATCAACAATTATTTTAAGTCATAATAAATCTCTGTTAAAAATGGTTGAGGTAATAGATCATTGTGCCAACACTAGCTTATAATAAGCACAGAGCAGCAGAAGAGGCAAAGGTTACCAAGGGCGACCTTCCCCTAAGGCAGTGCCTTGATCACACTGCCTTTGATCTCAGAGGATTCTCCTTCTGAGAAAGCAATCACCCTCAGGATTAGTACCATTATCAGGCAGCATCCAGAGACTGGGCCTGATGCACAGCTTTTCAGGCACAGAACAAGCAGCAAAGGAAAGGAAGGCCTTTAGCTAACTTTCACTCCATGGTCAAAAGTAAACATGGGCGCTAGAGGCCATTAATGCCATACTAGCGCCCGCATTTACCTGCGCAGAATTTTCATAGGCCTAGAGCATGGGAACAAATGAGAGCACAGATGAATAACGCAAGTAGAATACTATTGTATTTATCCCCAATGCTCATAAAAGAGCGCCCGAAACAAAACTGCCTTACTACTGCAAAATTTAACACCAGGTCAGGGCAGGCATTAGGGTGTTGGAAGAAGGATTTCTCATGATTCTTATTGCAAAATCTGCTGTTTTGATTGCTTTTGGAAGCAGAAGAAACCCCCTGAAAGCCCTTAAGCATTGGTCATAAGAAACAGCAGACCCAAGCGAAAGCACACGTTGGTGTCTGTTTCCTGCATCTAAATTTAAAGGTGTATGTGAAGGAAAATTAAAAATGCCCAAAGTGAAAACACATATTGGCGTGTTTCCTGTGTCTAAATATAAGCATCCAAGCTCAAAAAAATTAAAAACGCTTATATTTAGGTTGGATAAAAAAACAAAACAGACGTCAATGTGGAGTGGAGGAGTAGCCTATTGGTTAGAGCACCAGTCTTGACATCCAGAGATGGCTGGTTCAAATCCTACTGCTGCTCCTTGTGATCTTGGGCAGGTCACTTAACCCTCCATTGCCTCAGGTACAAAATTAGATTGTGAGCCCTCCTGGGACAGAGAAATATCCATTGTATCTGAATGTAACTCACCTTGAGCTACTACTGAAAAAGGTGTGAGCAAAATCCAAATAAATAAATAAATGTGGTTCTCACGTTCAGGTTTTACTAGACACATGTGCACAGGACCTGAGCTTACCATGGAACTCTTCTGCACATGTGCCAAGAACAATCCTCCCGCTGAACTCCCAATGCTCAATGCTATGAGTGCGCCTGTATTCGCATCTCATTACCATTGAGCCATTAGGGCGTTGTTCTGTTTTGAGCATCGGAGCCCATTCTAGTGTTGCAGGTCAGTGAAGCAGCCAGAAATGTATTTTTGAGGGACTAATGGATAACAAGGGTAGGCACTAGGCACCCCATTTGTAGGGATGTATGAACCACCACTATGAAGAGGTGCACCCAAGGTGATGTACAGCAGGTACAGTTTAACATAAAACTTACAATTTTGTTAACAGCATAACAATAGTAAATGATCAAATATAAACAAATACAAAAATGAGGTAAACTTAGAAATAGCAAACTGAAACCTAGTAACAAGACTAATATGAAACAGTATCAGAAATGGAAAAAATTAATTACCTGATAATTTTCTTTCCTTTAGTCCCAAAGGATCAGTCCAGACAATGGGTTGTAACCATCCCCCAGCAGGTGGAAATAGAGAACTCTAATGAGTTGTGCCTCATACGCTCCTGCGCAGTATTCAATAACAAAGCAGCGAGAGTGATTTCCAGAGAAAAAAGTATAGCCTCTACATAAAAAAAGAACTATGAAATAAAGGGCAAAGCTTATGCCTTAGAAATAATGGAACCAAAACAATACAAATACCTGAAAAACCCGGAAAACCCAAAACCATCATAGAAGGACGAGCTCTGGACTGATCCTTTGGGAATAAAGGAAAGAAAATTATTAGGTAATTAATTTTTCCTTCCACTATAACCCAAGGATCAGTCCAGACAAATGGGATGTACAAAAGCAATCCTTAAGAGGGGAAGGACTGTGATATCCCTGAAGCAAGAACCGTGGTCCCCAAGGAAGCATCTGCTCGAGCAAACACATCCAAAGTAATGCTTAACAAAGGACTGAGAAGACAACCACTTTGCTGACTGCAGGCCTCTGCCAATGAAATTGCCCTAGACTCTGCCAAAGAAGTCGCCAAAGACCTGGCAGAATGAGCCTTGTGAATGGGAGGAGATGTACCCCTCAGAATGTAAGCTGAAGAAATAGCCTCTTTAAGCATCGAGCCACTGTCGCTTTAGAGGCCGGCAAACCCTTCCAGAGTCCCACAAAGAGGACAAAAAAAATGACCAAACCGCTTGAAATCATTGGTGGAGGTAAGATAACGCATAAAGATGTGCTTCACATTCAACAGTCGCAGGGGCGCATATTCTGCAGAAAGAAGGAAGAAACAGTCTGACATGAAAAGTAGAAACAATCTTAAAAAAAAAAAAAAAAAGATGGAACCGTATGGAAACTCCCAAGTCAGAAAAGTGAAGAAAGGGATCCCTGCAAGAGGGAGCTCTGAAACTCTCCATGCCAATGAAAATGGCAACTAGAAATACTACCTTTAAAGTAAGATCTTTGATAGTTGCTGAACAAAGGGGCTCAAAGGGGGCCAACTGAAGAACTTTAAAAACCACTTGAAGATTCCACTGAGGACAAATATTGTGGAGAGGGGGACGCAGATGAGTGACTCCCTTGAGGAATCGCACTATATCAGGGTGAGCAGTCAATGAGGCATTCTGTATCTTGCCACAATGACACACCAACACTGCCACCCGAACCTTGACTGAATTGAGAGCCAAGCCTTTTTTGAATCCCTCCTGAAGAAAAGATACAATTTGAGATAAGGAAACACAAAATGGAGACCAGCTCTCAAAAATAATCTACACTCTAGCATAGGAAGTGGACCGCTTTCGGGCTTGCAGCAAGATAGTAATAACATCATCCATGTAAACCTTGATCCTCAATCGCTCCCTCTCAAGAGCCAGGCCAAAAGACCAAAGCGGGAGGGATCCTCCATAAGTACTGGACCTTGGTGCAATATGCCCATTTGTGGAAGAACAGTCAACTGAAGAACGATTTGAAGATGAATGAGGTCTGCATACCAAGGACACCTGGGCCAATCTGGAGCTACAAGAATGACCTTCCCGGGATGACGTGCAATCCTGAGGAACATCTTTCCCATGAGAGGCAACGTGGAAACACGTAAAGAAGACTGTCCGATGGCCAAGGCTGTACCAGTGTATCCATTCCTGGAAGTATTTCTCCCTTAAGCAGCTGTAGAATCTGTGTACTTGCACATTGAGTCTGGATGCCATGAGGTCCAGAACGAGAAGGCCCCACTGTGTGGAAATGAGGCTTAATGCAGTCCTTGACAGTTGCCATTCCCCCGGGTCCAGAGACACTCTGCTGGGGAAATCCGCTTGCGAGTTAAGTGAAATTGCTATGCAAGATGCTGAAATCATCAGAACATCCAAAAATGCTGCCATAGAACTGAGAACGTGAGCATAATCACACGCCTGTGGGCAGGGAAGAGAAAGAAGTCTGAGCTTGAGCTGACGATGCTGAGGCAGGAAAACCTTCCCCGCCTTGGTATTGAAGCACACTCCCAGAAACTCCAGGTTCTGGGTGGGAGTGAGATGACTCTTGCTGTAATTCACCACTCTACCCAGTGCAGAAAGAAGAGACAGGACTGTGTGTGTACTGCAAAGACGCCCGAATTAGCCAATCGTCCAGGTAAGGGTGTACTTGGATCCCTTGCCGGTGAAGAAAGGCTCCCACCACCATCATAACTTTTGAAAATGTGAGAGGTGCAATGGCAAGACCAAAAGGCATGGCCTTGAATTGAAAATGATCTCCCAGGATTGCAAACCGGAGAAATTTCCTGTGAGAAGCCAAATTGGGATATGAAAATAAGCCTCCTTGAGGTCCAATAAGGTGAGAAACTCGCCTGGCTGGACTGAGGCTATGACAGAAGGAAAAGTCTCCATGCAGAACTGCAGCACTCAGAGACTTGTTCACCCCTCTGAGATTCAGAACTGGCGAAAAGAGTCTTCTTTCTTTGGGACGACAAAATAGGTGAAATATCGACCGTGCCTCTCTCTGCCAGAGGAATGGGCTGAATGACCCCCCAGTCACCTTAAAGAGGCTAAGGGAAGTTAGCACTGACTGACTCTTTGCAGAGCTGCCGCAAAGGGACAGCATGAAAAGATCTGTGAGTGGCTTTAAAATTCTAGCTTGTAACCACAGAGAATGAAATAGAGGACTCGTTGGTCTGCAGTATTGGTGATCCACTCCCTTAGAAAATGGGAAAGATGACCACCTATGTCTACGTACAAGGAGTGAACCTCAACTCAGTCATTGCGAGGGCTGTGAAGAGGGAGAGGTTCTTGAGAAAGTGGAAAAGGGCTTCTTGACTCCTCGAAAAGGAAGACTGAGTCTGAGGAAAGCAAGGATTTTGAGTGGAAGCACTAGCCTTCCCTGGTCTATACCTCCACACATCTCAAAAATGAGACTTAGCTGCCCAGAAAGGAGGCTTAGGATTGTCCTCAGGTAGCCAATGGACCTTGGAATCTGCCAAGTCTTTAATAATCTTCTCCAAATCTTCACCAAAGAGTAGTTTCCCCTGAAAGCGCAACTTCACCAGATGAGATTTGGATGTCACAACAGCAGCCCAATGCCTTAACCACAGCCAGCGTCGTGCTGAAATGGCCAAGGCCATACCCTTAGCTGATGCTCGGATAATATCATACAGCGCGTCTGACAAATAAGACAACCCTGCTTCAAGGGTAGGGAGAAAGTCTGGAGGAGAGTCCAACGTGGATAATTGTTAAATCCATGATAAAGAAGCCCTGGCTACAAAAGAAGAAGAAGAAATTGCTGCCTGAGAATTTAATGCAGCTAGTTGAAAAGCAAGCTTCAAGGAAGCCTCAAGCTTACGGTCATGCATATGATTTAATGCAGTGCCGCCTTCAACAGGGATAGTGGTACTTTTAGTAACTGCCGTAATAAGGGCATTCACCTTACGCAGAGCAAACTGCTCTAAATCAGATGGCAGAAGGGGATATAATTTAGACATAGCATGAGCCACCCAGAGATTAGAATCAGGGGTCTCCCACTGAGCTGCAATAAGCTCCTGCATAGCCTCATGAATACGGAAAGATATAGGAGGTGTCTTAGTACCTGACACAGCAGATGGAGCAGGACCAGAGTTCCAAGAAGCAGGGGGAAAAATGTTTAAAGCTCCATAGATTCTGAGATCAACAGAGGCAACTCCACTCTCAAACACAACCTAGCTACAGTAGGATCATCACCCCCATCTGCCTCTGAAATGCTCAAGTCAGGGCCATCAGAAGAACTAGGACAGTCAGAACACACAGTTAAAACCTCCTCTGAGTCTCAAGGAGGAACATTCTCCAAATCCTGTGAAACGGAAAGTTTTAGTTTCTTAGGAAGCTGGTCCTTAAAAGCAACATGAGGGGAAGAAGGAGAGGCAGCTTGAGCTGACTTTAATAAAAAGGTCTGATGTAATAAAAGAACAAATTCAAGTGAAAACGGAAGGGTAGAGACTTCTACCCCCCCCCCCAAAACCAACATCCCGGAACACGGTAGCGGGCGAGAAACCCGCTGACAAAATTGGCATGCCGAAGCCTCGCGAACCGCAGGAGCTGTTGGGGCTGAGCCCGCCAAAACCACCAATGGAGCAGGGCCAGTTTGAACTCCCGGAGACAGAGTACTGACGGCCAAAGTAGGCAAAAGCGGCATGTCCACAGAAGTAAAGCAAAGCGTGCAGAAACTGGTAGCCGAGAGCAGTGACGATTGTAGTTCAGCTGCCACCTGGGGCGGATCGCCGATGCGCCCCCCCCCCCCCCCCCCCGGGTGCATACTTAGCTGCTGGGAGCAGCCGCGCGGTTCTCGGCTCCGCTGGCTCCCTAGAACAGGAAGTAACCTGTTCGGGGCAGAGGGAGCAGGGAACCAGCGGAGACGACAGGCACACAGCTGCACCCCTCCAGCGGCATGCACCCGGGGCGGACTGCCCCACCGCCCCGCCCTTGATACGCCGCTGGCCGCAGTGTGCACAAAACTTAATAGGCTCAGACAGAGAATAATAAAACAGTCTTATGACCCTCCAAGCCACTGAAGCCCCACAATCTTCCCACAGCACAAGCACTCTGCAGTGGCTGTTTTTTTTTTTTTTTAGTCAGAGGCAGGAGAATAAGAGAAGGGAAGACTGAGATAAAGAGGTAGAAAGTGGTGATAGGGGAGCAAGGAGGGGGACCTAGACCACTAGGTTTACACCTGAGGCACAGGATATTCTCAACCCCAAACTTAACTGAACCTGTAAGCAGGACAGGCCACCACTCCAAAGTCACCACAGCACACAAGAGCTGCTATCCCACCTGCTGGAGATAGAGAATACTGCCTTGATTGCTAAGCGCAGGAGCTTATAAGGCACAACTCATTAGAGTTCTCTATCTCCACCTGCTGGCAGTTGGTCATAACCCATTTGTCTGGACTGATCCTTTGGAAGTAATGGAACTGTGATTAAGTCTAATGTCTGAGAGAATTGCCTGGACTCAAGCAGGCCACGAGTTTGATACAATGAAATCCGGGGAGGGAGAGAAGATGGCTGCTGCAGCTATGGCACCCTTTGGAAGGAGACAAGGGGGAATGATCTCAAAGGACCCCAGCCCTCAAGGACAAAAAGGCAGAGTTGCTTGGAAATGTGTCTGGGGTGGATTGTTGATAAATATTGGGGTGGTTGGGGGGGGGGGGGGGCGAATGGGGATATTAAAAAAAAATCATAATGCAGAACATAAATCACTTAAATTTCTAATCAGGACTGTATTCCAGCTCCTCAACAAATAAAAGCAATATTTGCTTCTTACTTCGGTCCCTTTTGGAAACTCTTTGTTTAGGCACATAAGTATTATTGCATATATAGTATATAATACGAACCAAGGGCTGGAGCATCATGTAGTGGTCTTCTACGTGAACTCGTGGTTGTCAATGCATAGTATGGTGTTCCAGTCTTTCCTGAGGATGGTAACTGCCCTGGGCTTCCAAGTCCTATGTCCGGTCGAAGAATACTGGGCTGTACAAGACAAAGTGATCTATAATTCTTATACGTACAAATATTGCCATGACAAAAATAAAATATTACTTAATTAACAGCAATGAGTTGCAAATTGAGGTGAGTGATGGACAAAAGCTTGTAAGAGTTTGTGTTCAGTGTCCATAAAAATGCATTACTAAACAAATTTCAGGCATCCAAAATCCACATTTTGTAAAGTTACACTCAACTGTGCATAGGATTTATAATGTTCCATTTTGATATCTTCTTAACTTTCTATAAACAGGATTCATCATGGGAGAAATTACACTCAGAAAGACATACACCAAACAGATAGAATGTTCTAATGCTGTTCAGTAAACAGGGTCTAACATATGGTTTAAAGAAAAGCTACCTTGTTATTCAACTTCAAAAAGGTATAAATGGGATAGAGTTGGTCTTGAGGGCAGCTACTAAAATGGTCAGTGGTCTTCGTCATAAAATTTATGTGGGCAGACTTAAAAAGATCTCAATATGTATACTTTGGGTAAGAGGAACCCGAATTATAGCTACGTCTTGCAAGGTTCCGCGTTAGGAGTTACGGATCAAGAAAGGGATCTGGGTGTCGTCGTCGATGATACGCTGAAACCTTCTGCTCAGTGTGCTGCTGCGGCTAGGAAAGCGAATAGAATGTTGGGTGTTATTAAGAAGGGTATGGAGTCCAGGTGTACGGATGTTATAATGCCGTTGTATCGCTCCATGGTGCGACCGCACCTGGAGTATTGTGTTCAGTACTGGTCTCCGTATCTCAAAAAAGATATAGTAGAATTGGAAAAGGTACAGCGAAGGGCGACGAAAATGATAGTGGGGATGGGACGACTTTCCTATGAAGAGAGGCTGAGAAGGCTAGGGCTTTTCAGCTTGGAGAAGAGACGGCTGAGGGGAGATATGATAGAAGTGTATAAAATAATGAGTGGAATGGATCGGGTGGATGTGAAGCGACTGTTCACGCTATCCAAAAATACTAGGACTAGAGGGCATGAGTTGAAGCTACAGTGTGGTAAATTTAAAACGAATCGGAGAAAATTTTTCTTCACCCAACGTGTAATTAGACTCTGGAATTCATTGCCGGAGAACGTGGTACGGGCGGTTAGCTTGACGGAGTTTAAAAAGGGGTTAGATAGATTCCTAAAGGACAAGTCCATAGACCGCTATTAAATGGACTGGAAAAATTCCTCATTTTTAGGTATAACTTGTCTGGAATGTTTTTACGTTTGGGGAGCGTGCCAGGTGCCCTTGACCTGGATTGGCCACTGTCGGTGACAGGATGCTGGGCTAGATGGACCTTTGGTCTTTCCCAGTATGGCACTACTTATGTACTTATGTACTTATGACAGGAGATAAGACAGAGAATTTTTTAACTGGACAGGCCCTATGGTGTTTACCTGCTGTCATTTTCTGTTAATGAGTATCACAGTTTAATGAACACTGTGGTAGGGTCCCTTCAGCTAGGAATATGCAGACCAGGTTGCCAGCAGCATGGCAAAGGGAAGGTTCAAGCATGCCGTCAAGTGGAGTGATGTTGCTGCAAATATGTATGCCAGCTGTCAGTCACAGAAACTTAATCTAACACCCAGTCCTTCCATGTCTTACCACCAAGCTTTGTACTGCATATGGACGCAAGTTACTTCCAGTGGTCACCCCAGGGGCGTAGCTACGGGTGGGCCTGGGTGGGCCCAGGCCCACCCAATTTCAGCCCAGGCCCGCCCAGCGCCAGCACCCATTGCCGGCCACTGCTGCTTTTCCTGTTGAGCAGCAGGGCCGGCGCTACAAAAAGAAAAAGCGCTAACGGCGCTAAGGACCGTAAGACGAGAAATGTTTAAAAAAAAAAAAACGCGGCACCGTCCGGCAGGCACTGTCTCGGCAGCCTTGAGGCATTGGCTGCTGAAGCATTGGCTGCTGGCTCGCAGGCTCCTCCCGTCTGCGGGAGGAGCCTGCGAGCCAGCAGCCAATGCCTCAGCAGCCAATGCCTCAAGGCTGCTGAGACAGTGCCTGTCGGTGCCGCGCTTTTTTTTTTTTTTTTTAAACATTTCTCGTCCTTAGCGCCGATAGCGCTTCTTCTTTTTGTAGCGCCGGCCCTGCTGCTCAACAGGAAAAGCAGCAGTGGCCGGCAATGGGGGCTGGCGCTGGCATGCAGGGCGGGCCTCGTCGAAGAAAAGAGGGAAAACATGGAAGGATGGGGAGAAAAAGAGGGAAAACAGATGGAAGGATGGGGAGAAAGAGGGAAAACATGGAAGGATGGGGAGAAAAGAGGGAAAACAGATGGAAGGATGGCAGAGAATGAGGGAAAACATGGAAGGATCGGGAGAAAGAGGGAAAACATGGAAGGATGGGGAGAAAAGAGGGAAAACGGAAGGATGGCAGAGAATGAGGGAAAACATGGAAGGATGGGGAGAAAAGATAGAAAGCAGATGGAAGGATGGGGAGAGAAAGAGGGAAAACGGATGGATGGGGAGAGAGACTCTGGATGGAAGGATGGGGAGAGAAAGGGGAGAGACTGGAAGGATGCAGAGAAAGGTGAAAGACTGGACGGATGTGGAGAGAGAAGGGCCACTGAACAGAAAAGGGTAGAGTGATACAGAGACACTGCTTAGAAAGAGGGAGAGAGACATTAGATGGAAGGATCAGGAGTGAGGATAGATGGATGGAAGGATGGGGAGAGAAAGAGGGAAGACGCTGGATGGAAGGGTAGGGAGAAAGAGGTGACACTGGACGGAAGGATGCAGAAAGAAAGAGGGGAGACTACTGGAAGGATGGGGAGAGAGAGAGGAGACTGGAAGGATGGGGAGAGAAAGAAGAGAGCTGCTGGATGGAAAAGGAGAGTAGTGAAAGACTGGAGAATAAGAGGAAGGGGCATGGGGAGAACAAGGGTGAGAAAAAGATGAAAAGCCATAAGTAGATGAAGGAAATTAAAGAATGGATAGTAAGAATGAATTAAATCAGGACAGAGAGAGAGAGGCAGAAAAATATTGAAGAAAGCAAAGAAAAAGGAGAGAAAAATGAGAAATGGCCAGGAAACCGTGGCAGAAGAGTTAAGCGAAAACGAAGGAAAGCAGAATCTAAGAGACTGGGAGCGACACAATGAGAAAAAGTAAATGGCCATACAACAAAGGTAAAGAAAATAATTTTATTTTTAATTTAGGATAAAGTAATATGGTACCTGTGTTAATGAAGTTTCAGAGACCAATACTTCCTTCCTTAGGTCAGGCGAGGATACCGTAACAGCATTATACTGACCTGAGGCAGGAGGTTTTGGCCTCTGAAAGCTCATTGAAAAGGGTGTTAGGCTATTAAATAAATTTTCTGAAATCTGATGCACCGAAAAGCAGCACTTTACCCTGTGTGACAAATGCATCTGATTAGCATGACTAAATTTTGCTGGGGGAGGGGGGGTAGAGAGAAAATTTTGTGCCCACCCACTTTGGGTTCAGGCCCATCCAAAATTGGCAGTCTGGCTACGCCACTGGGTCACCCCCAGCTAAAGACAAAATGTGACAGTAGAAAGCAATGAAAACAATGACAATCTTAGCAAATCACTTCCTACCAAAACAGCAGGAAGTGAGACCAAACAAAAAACTAAACAGAAGATGAGACTGCCACTGAAATGTAGCTGGAAAGCGATGACCACAAATGCTCTAAGTCTAAGCAACAAAGTTCATGATCTGCAAGCCCTGATGTTAGAGGCAGACTTAGACATTGTTGCTATCATAGAGACATGGTGCTGGGGAGGACTCTGTTCACTATATTTAACCAAAGGGTTAAAAGGCAAGGTTTGTCTCTTGCAGATGATACCAAGATTTGCAACAGAGTGGACACCCCGGAGGGAGTGGAAAACATGAAAAAGGATCTGCAAAAGCTAGAAGAATGGTCTAATATTTGGCAATTAAAATTCAATGCAAAGTGCAGAGTGATGCACTTAGGGAGTACAAATCCAAGGGAAACGAATGTGTTAGGTGGTGAGAGGCTGATCTGCACTGACAGAGAGAGGGACCTTGGGGTGATAGTATCTGAGGATCTGAAGGTGACAAATCAGTGTGAAAAGGCGGTGGCTGTAGCCAGAATGATGCTAGGCTGTATAGAGAGAAGTGTAACCAGCAGAAGAAGGGAGGTGTTGATGCCCTGTACGGTCGTTGGTGAGGGCCCACCTGGAGTATTGTGTTCATTTTTGGAGGCCATATCTTGGTAAAGATGTAAGAAGACTTGAAGTGGTACAGAGGAAGGTGACAACAATGATATGGGGATTGCGTCAACAGACATATGAGAAGAGACTGGAAGATCTGAATATGTATACCCTAGAGGAGAGGAGGGACAGAGGAGATACGATACAGAAGTTTAAATTCTTGAAAGGTATTAATATAGAAACAAACATTTTCCAGAGAAGGGAAAATGGTGTAACTAGAGGACATGATTTGAGATTGCAGGGTGGTAGACTTAGGAGTAATGTCAGAAAATTCTTTTTCACAGAGAGGGTGGTTGATGCCTGAAATGCCCTCCCGAGGGATGTGGTAGAGATGAGAACTGTGGAAGAATTCAAGGTAGTGTGGGATGAACACAGGGGATCTCTAATTAGAAAATAAATGGTATAAAGAACCAAGCTTAAAGGTTGGCATATGTGTTTGAATGTCAAGTGGTGCTTAGATGGCAACTCTGGCTATATCAACCAAGGTGCCGGGCTGCGGGCTGGCTTGTACGGTCTCCGGCTTAGGATGGGCTCTAGAGAGCTTTGACCGAAACTCCAGTAATTTGGAACATGAGGACAGTGCTGGGCAGACTTTTACAGTCTGTGTCCCGCAAATGACAAGATGGATTCAAATAGGCTTTGACGGCAACTCCTGTAGTTGGAATATAAAGATAGAGCCGGGCAGACTTCTACAGTCTACGTCCCTGAAACAACAAAGAAAGACCATGGTCAAGTATATAATACAACATTCATTTTTGATTCAATCTAGAACTGAGAAGGAATGAGACTGTTGGGCAGACTGGATGGCCCGTCCAGGTCTTTGATCTGCCGTCACTTACTATGTTACTATGTAAAAATGTTACCAAAATTAGTCAGGCTGTTGCCTGAACATCCAGCCTCCTAGCGCCCAGATGCTATGTAACAGCCCTCATAGAACAGTCTCTTATCTTATAAGCCCAAGGAAATAAGGAACATATCCGAGGAACATAATTATACCACTGATGAATTTGCTTAAAATAAAAGCATAGCTATGGTATCACTATTAAAGTCTATTCTTTCCTGCTATATTCTTGAAACCATATATGCAAGATACTTGACATTTCTCATATATAGTAAATTAAATATAAAGAATATTCTCTGGAGCATTTGATAATTGTAGGGTTTTATTTTGATAACGTCTGAGTAAGATTTTTTATGTTGTCTTGATGCCTTTCTTTAATGAGATATTGTTCACTTGTTTGATATTCCAACAGCTTACAGCAGCTGTTACACACACAAAATTCAGTTGAAAGTCATCATGATTAACAGCACAGAAGCTGCCAAAGTATCAAGGATTAATTTCTCAAGTTTGTTTCCTTGTTAGGAGCCCCAGGCCTCAAAGCTATGGTTTTCAGTCTGTCAGCACACCTTAGAGGAAGCTACAGGCAGTGGAATAAGTAGCTATCCTGTACAGAAGAGGAGTAGTACCAATCAGAGAACTATGCTTGTCATGGATTTAACATATAACCTAATACATGCTGTCACAGTCTGTCCCAGTTGACTCCTGCTACACTGTTCTAGCTATCTAAGTCAGTGTTTCCCAAGTCAGTCTCTCTTGCCAGTCAGGTTTTCAGGATATCCACAATGAATATGCATGGAAGAGATTTGCATACAATGGAGGCAGGGTATACAATCAATCTCATGCATATTCATTGTGTATATCCTGAAAACCTGACTAGCAAGGGGGTACTCCAGGACCAAATTGGGAAACACCGATCTAATAAAATTAATGTCTAATCAGCTACACTGCTCTTACTCTGATCAACAACCTTCCTTATCTGTAGCAGAATGCAACATGAAAGGAGCACATAATACCTTATACCAGTGGTTCCCAAACCTGGTCCTGGAGACACCCCAGCCAGTCAGGTTTAAAGATTTGCATGCAGTGAAGGCAGTGCATGCAAATCTCTCTCATGAATATTCATTGTGGATATCCTGAAAACCTGACACTTGGGGTGCCTCCAGGACCAGGTTTGGGAACCACTGCCTTATACTTATCTTTATCTTGTTAGGCAGACTACAGGTCGTACAGGTCTTCATCTTCCGTCATCATTATCTACTATGAGCAATTTCAAATGGCCTTCACAGCTATAAAATTTGGAAGGGCTTTTAGTGCTCATAGTCTATGCTGATTTTCAAAAGCATAAAGGGGGCAATTCTGAAAAGGCCTCCTACAGTCAAGCACTGATTCACAATTCCCATTACGGAATACTGTCCGCAGTTACGTGCCAAACTTCAGGTTTATTCATTTATTGCATTTGTATCCCAGATTTTCCCACCTATTTGCAGGCTCAATGTGGCTTACATAGTACCGTAAAGGCGATCGCCAATTCTGGTATAACAAATACAGAGTGATGTTGTAGAAGAGTAAAGTTCATGTGTGACAGACACATTGGGGAATCGTGAGGAGGAAGAGTTATGTCCAGAACGAGCTTTGGCTTTGTTATATTGCAGGGTATTGTGGTGGGCTGCTGAGGCAAACGACCGAGGCAGCAAGAGCTGCACGAACTGCCCATTGAAAATGACCCGGCGACTGTCTCCGAGAGACCCGACCAGGACAATGGGAGAATTTAAGCCGACTGCCTCCCCTCTGATCCCAATCCAATTACTCATACAGCTCCTAGGGCTATAAAATCCATGCGACCAGGGCTACACCGCAGTCCACCGAACCTACGTGATCTAAACTTCTGGACTAAGTTGCTCAGAGAATTAAGGATATCTGGGACGTCTCCTCTCAGATTCCCACCTCCAACCTCTAACACAACGCTCAGAACTACGGGCAACACATCTGAACAACTAACCATGAATAAACCACCTATATTTAATCAATAAATCCACCTCTCCTCTCTACCAACATCACAAAGGACCCAGAGCCACTACTGATTTCAACAGCCCAAAGCCAAGACAAAAATTACATAAAACACACAAGACCAGAACATAAGATTCCATCCCAAAACCAAGACGTAAACACATAATACACACAAGATTCCAACCTAAAGAACAAAGATCTACCACACACCCCCATCAAACACGGCCTACCAGAAGCCCTAAGCGAATTGATACCATAATGAACACCAGCTGGGTGGGCCTAAACCAAAACTGGGTGGGCCCCTGCAGTCTAACATCTCTCCCCCTCCTCCAATCCAGTGTCTCTCTTTCCCCACCTACCCACATCTCTCCCTTCTGCCTGCCCTCCCTCATCCTCAGTTCTTCTCTAAAGATGGGCAGCCTTCTCCTCTCCTCATGTGAGTCCTACCCTGCTCCCACCTCTTCTGATGCAACTTCCTGTTTTAGGTGTAGGCAGCAGGGGCGTAGCCACGGGTGGGCCTGGGTGGGCCCAGGCCCACCCAGTTTTGGTTCAGGCCCACCCAGCAGTGGAGGCAGCGGAGCGGAGGGAGCAGGCTGAGCTCCGATCCCGCATCTGCCTCCCTAGCCCGCCACTGCCCCGCCCCCCTCTTCTGACGTATTTCCTGTTTCTACGAGGGCGGAGCCATCATCCGACTTGCAACGAGGGAAGGGAAGGCTGCTGGAACCGGCGTAAGCCTGCCGATGTCTTCAATGCCGGCTGCCCGCGACTCCAGCAAAACTATAATATTTAAAGGTACGGGGGGGGGGGCAGGAAGGAAACAGGGCAGATGGGAGAGGAGAGGAGGGTTGCTGCACATGGTGGAAGAAGGGGAGAGGAGGGTTGCTGGATGGAGGGAAGGGGAGAGGAGGGTTGCTGCACATGGTGGAAGAAGGGGCGAGGAGGGTTGCTGGATGGAGGGAAGGGGAGAGGAGGGTTGCTGGACATGGTGGAAGAAGGGGAGAGGAAAGGGCAGGGGAGAGGAGGGTTGCTGGATGAAGGGAAGGGGAGAGGAGGGTTGCTGGACATGGTGGAAGCAAGGGAGAGGAGAGGGCAGGGGAGAGGAGGGTTGCTGGATGGAGGGAAGGGGAGAGGAGGGTTGCTGCACATGGTGGAAGAAGGGGAGAGGAGAGGGCAGGGGAGAGGAGGGTTGCTGGATGAAGGGAAAGGGAGAGGAGGGTTGCTGGACATGGTGGAAGAAGGGGAGAGGAGGGTTGCTGGATGGAGGGAAGGGGAGAGGAGGGTTGCTAGACATGGTGGAAGAAGGGGAGAGGAGGGTTGCTGGATGGAGGGAAGGGGAGAGGAGGGTTGCTGGACATGGATGGACGAGAGGGAAGGGAGAGAGAAGAAATGCTGGATATGGATGGAGGGGATGGAAGAATGAGGAAGGAGATGAGATGAGGGAAAAGGAAGAGAGGAGAAAAAATGCACATGGATGAAGAAAATAGGCAGAAGCTGGATCCACTAGACAGTCAAGTCTGCAGAGGACCCAGCTTTTACTTATGGATATAGAGCATGAAATGAAGAAGAAAGGAGGAAAGTAAAGAAATAAATGGAAAGGAAGCCCTGGAAATGGAGTTAAGAGGACAGATAGCAGCAGAATCGGATACTGGGCCAGCATGATCAGAAAAACAGTCACCAGACAACAAAGGTAGAAAAAAATCATTTTATTTTCATTATAGTGTTTGGAATATGTCCACTTTGAGAATCAGGTGCTCAACATTAAAAGTTTAAAAAAGGAGACTATGATAAAATGAGAAGAACGGTAAAAAAAAAACTTAGGGGGGCAACTGAGAGAGTAAAAACTGTACAACAGGCGTGGACGCTGTTCAAAAATACCATCCTGGAGGCCCAGGCCATACATATTCCGCAAATTAGAAAAGAAAGACGGAAGTCCAAAAGACACCCGGCCTGGTTGAAAAGTGAGGTGAAGGAAGCTATTAGGGCTAAAAGAAACGCCTTCAGAAAATGGAAAAAGGAACCGTCTGAAAATAACAAGAAACAGCATAAGGAGTGTCAAAGCAAATGCAAGGCGCAGATTAAGAAGGCCAAGAGGGAGTATGAAAAAAAGATAGCATTAGAGGCAAAAAAACATAGTAAAAAATTTTTTTGGTATATTAAAAGCAGGAAGCCGGCAAAAGAATCGGTTGGGCCGCTGGATGACCGAGGGGTAAAAGGGGCGATCAAGGAAGACAAAGACATAGCGGAGAGACTGAATGAATTCTTTGCTTCAGTCTTCACCGAGGAAGATTTGGGTGGGATACCGGTGTCGGAAATGCTATTTCAAGAGGACGAGTCGGAGAAACTTACTGACTTCACGGTAAACCTGGAGGACGTAATGGGGCAGTTCGGCAAACTGAAGAGTAGCAAATCTCCTGGACCGGATGGTATTCATCCTAGAGTACTGATAGAACTGAAAAACGAGCTTGTGGAGCTACTGCTAGTGATATGCAACTTATCCTTAAAATCGAGCGTGGTACCGGAAGATTGGAGGGTGGCCAATGTAACGCCCATTTTTAAAAAAGGCTCCAGGGGAGATCCGGGAAATTATAGACCGGTGAGTCTGACGTCAGTGCCTGGGAAAATGGTAGAGGCTATTATTAAAAACAAAATTACAGAGCACATCCGAGGACATGGATTACTGAGACCAAGTCAGCATGGCTTTTGTGTGGGGAAATCTTGTCTGACCAATTTACTTCAATTCTTTGAAGGAGTGAACAAACATGTGGACAAAGGGGAGTCGGTTGATATTGTGTATCTGGATTTTCAAAAGGCGTTTGACAAGGTACCTCATGAAAGGCTACAGAGGAAATTGGAGGGTCATGGGATAGGAGGAAATGTCCTATTGTGGATTAAAAACTGGTTGAAGGATAGGAAACAGAGAGTGGGGTTAAATGGGCAGTATTCACAATGGAGAAGGGTAGTTAGTGGGGTTCCTCAGGGGTCCGTGCTAGGACCGCTGCTTTTTAATATATTTATAAATGATTTAGAGATGGGAGTAACTAGTGAGGTAATTAAATTTGCTGATGACACAAAGTTATTCAAAGTCGTTAAATCACGACAGGATTGTGAAAAATTACAAGAGGACCTTACGAGACTGGGAGACTGGGCGGCTAAATGGCAGATGATGTTTAATGTGAGCAAGTGCAAGGTGATGCATGTGGGAAAAAAGAACCCGAATTATAGCTACGTCATGCAAGGTTCCACGTTAGGAGTTACGGATCAAGAAAGGGATCTGGGTGTCGTCGTCGATAACACACTGAAACCTTCTGCTCAGTGTGCTGCTGCGGCTAAGAAAGCGAATAGAATGCTGGGTATTATTAGGAAAGGTATGGAAAACAGGTGTGAGGATGTTATAATGCCGTTGTATCGCTCCATGGTGCGACCGCACCTTGAGTATTGTGTTCAATTCTGGTCGCCGCATCTCAAGAAAGATATAGTAGAATTGGAAAAGGTGCAGCGAAGGGCAACTAAAATGATAGCGGGGATGGGACGACTTCCCTATGAAGAAAGACTAAGGAGGCTAGGGCTATACAGCTTGGAGAAGAGACGGCTGAGGGGAGACATGATAGAGGTATATAAAATAATGAGTGGAGTGGAACATGTGGATGTGAAGCTTCTGTTCACGCTTTCCAAAAATACTAGGACTAGGGGCATGCGATGAAACTACAGTGTAGTAAATTTAAAACAAATCGGAGAAAACTTTTCTTCACCCAACGTGTAATTAAACTCTGGAATTCGTTGCCGGAGAAAGTGGTGAAGGCAGTTAGCTTAGCAGAGTTTAAAAAGGGGCTGGATGGTTTCCTAAAGGACAAGTCCATAAACCGCTACTAAACGGACTTGGAAAAATCCAAAATTCCAGGAATAACATGTATAGAATGTTTGTACGTTTGGGAAGCTTGCCAGGTGCCCTTGGCCTGGATTGGCCGCTGTCGTGGACAGGATGCTGGGCTCGATGGACCCTTGGTCTTTTCCCAGTATGGCATTACTTATGTACTTATATATTTATTTACTTATTTATGGCATTTTATCCCACATTAAACATGAATTAAATTGGAACCTGGGATCATTTAATTTTTTTTTCCTGGAGACAGTAATGCATTGCCCCCCCCCCCCCCCCCAGGCTCTCTCCCCGGCTATAGCCAGCTCTGCAATTTTGAGGGGAGGTGCACAGATGGATGGGGGGGTGCAGAGGTGGACCGGGGAGAGAGCCTGTTGTTAAACATTTACCAGCACACCACTGTCTAGTGCCCACCCATCCAACCTGTTGGCCCACCCAAAAATTGACTTCTGGCTACGCCACTGGTAGGCAGGATGTGCCAGAGGAGAGGCCCTGACACCAGCAGAATTCTGCCTGTCTTAATCACCGCTGCTGGTGAAGTACAGAGGACTATGAGGACAGGGTAGAACAGGCAGTAGGGAGATGGCGGGACTTATGGGGGGGGAGGGATGCAGTGCAGAGAAGAGAGAGAGAGATACCAGACTCAGGGCAATGGCGTGGCTGGGCCCCCTTTATGCAGGGCCTGGGACAGCTATCCTCTTTGCCCATTGATAAAGGCAACCCTGATGCCACTAAACTGGAGTTGCTTAAAGAGCTGAAGTGAACCCATATGATAAAAGCAGCTTCTTACACACAAATATATTTGGTTCATCATCCAAGTCCTGAAGAAGTATCTTGGCGCTCTGAATACATTAGCTGCCGCCATTGAAAGTATCAACTAAAAGGTATCTTATATTTTAACTGCAGCTCTGTAAAGGAGATTAGAATTTTACCCTTTAAAAGATGATCTAAGGTCCAAATACCTTTGCTTTTGCTACATTACCCAATTCAAACATTTCCCTTAAATTAGGAATTTAATATTATGGCAAAAGGGAATAAGTCTAGATTGGTTCCAAAAGGTTTCCAATTTTCCATTCCAAACCCCGCACCTTCTGATAGGTTTGAATAATTGGATACAATTGCAGAGGCTTGGCTAACATCATGCCTGCAAGTAATTCTAATGGCAAACTTCCTGGCTGCTTGATGTTCAAAACCAATCCAGGTGAGGATCTCCGAGACATCCCAAGTTTGCAGCTAGCAAATGCCTTAGCTCAAATTAAAGGCAGCATGAGAGATTCAAAAACTAAGAACTATAAAGCAGAAGATCATTGACATATGCCATAACTCTGTACTCACAAGGGCCAACAGGGACTCACTGAATTCCTGGTTCTGCCCTTAAAGCAATGACCAAGGGTTCCAGGGCTAAGTTTAACGGTGAAGGAGAAAAGGGACAGCCCTGAAATATCCCGAGTCAAGGTAAACCTTCACAGAGAAAGTCACTGACAGAGAGACAGGCAACCGGGGCAAAGTACAAGATTTTGATCATCTGCACAAGGGAAGCCCTAAAACAAAACCACCTCATTATTTGAAACAAACAAACAAATAAATAAACAAACAAACCCAGTCCCACTCAACCCTGTCAATGTTTTATAATAGTTTCAATCATTTTACCTGGCACTGAGGTCAGGCTTACCAGTGTATAATTTCCCAGACCACCCCCGGAACCCTTTTAGAAAATTGGCATTACATTGGCCACCTCCTAATCTTCAAGTATAGTAGATCAGTACTCTTGGATGTATATCATCTGGTTAAGGTGATTTACTGCTCTTTAACTTGTCGATTTGGCTTATTACATCTTCCAGGTTCACCGATATTCGTTTCATTTTCTCCGTATTGTCACTCTTACATACCATTTCTGGCACAGAGAGATCCCTTGCACTCTCACTAAAGATGGAAGCAAAGAATTTGTTTAATCTCTTCACTATGGCCTTGTCCTCCCTGAGTTTCCCTTTCACTGATCTAACGATCCTTACAGGCTTCCTGTTTATAATGTACCTGCAAAAGTTTTTACTTTGTTTGCCTCCACAGTTGTCAGTTGGTTTATTGTAGTAGTTAGATGTTTTGTGCATGCTGTGTTCTTCAGTTTTGAAACTTGAAATCTCTTCTCTCAGACCTTAATGTCTCATATTGCATTGTCAGATGAACCTGATCAACTTCTCTGACAAAGTGACCAGAAAGGTGACTTGGGGAGACCATCAGATGTCAACATGGCTTTTGACAGTTCTGTATAACCAACTTATAAATATAATGATCATCCTTGTTATAGATCATAAAGTGGCTGACTGGCTTAGAAACTGGTTGAGGTGGCATTCACTGTGAGGAAAGGGGTGTTCCAGTGGACTACCACAGGGATCAGTCCTTGGTCCAGTTCTTTTCAAAGTCTTTTTGTAATACGGTTTACAAAAACGATCAGGAAAGGTTTCCCTCTTTGTTGCTGGTACCAAAAGTGCAACAGGACAGACACCCGGGAAGGTGTGGATAACATGAGGAGGATCTAGCAAAGCTTGAGGAATACTATAGACTTTGGAAGATAAGACTTAATGCTACAGAATGCAAGGCTATGCACTTGGGTTGCAAAAAGCAAATGGAACAGTACAATATAGATGTGAAGTTCTGAGCATGAAAGAAGAGCAGGATCTGGAGTTGAACATATCCAATGATCTTAAGATGGCCAAACAGGTAGATAAGGTGATGGCAAAAGCCAAAAGGATGCTCGTATACACAGGGAGAGCAATAGCCTGCATGAAAAAGGAGATGATAGTGCCTATAAGTCTCTAATGAGGCCTCATTTGGATTACTGTGTGCAATTCTGAAGATCACACCTTCAAAAAGAAATAAACTACATGGAGCAGGTGCTGATGGTGGCTAGTGAAATGGTCAATAGTCCTTGTCATAAACCATAAGGGAAAAGACTTAAAAATCTAAATATGTACTCTGGAAGAAAAACAGGATGAGGGGACATGATAGAGACAGTTAAGTACTTACAAGATATAAAACCAAAGGAGAAGGACCTCTTTCAACTGAAAAGGAAGTTCTGGAATGAAGGGCCAAAGGATGAAGATGAAAGGGGGTAGACTCAAGAGTAACTTAAGGAAACATTTCTTTACAGAAAGGATAATGGATCTGTGGAACAATTTTCTAGTGGCGGTGGTGGAAACAAGCAAAGTGTCTAAAATACAAGAAAACAAGGGACAAGCACTGAAGATCTCTGAGGGAAAATAGGGACTGTAGGGCTGAACAGTTGGTGTGAATGGATAGGATAAGCTGTATGGTCATTTTCTGCTGCCATTTTCTCTGTTTCTGTGTTAATGAAGAATCTTCTTTGATTTGTGTCCTTGTCTGGAAACAAATTTTGCACTCTCTTCTGGTGTATGGAAGAAGAGCAAGCCTGTAGTGAAGATTATGGCTTGATATACAAGCAAAAGTCCGACAGAGAGGTAGAGGTTATCATCCAGAGCCAACCATATGGAGATAGGTACAATGTGGAAATTTGCTGTATAAGCTTGTGAGCCTGCAAAAAGGTGGGATAATGTGGGGTACAAATGCAAAAAATAAATAAATAAATAAAGATCCAAGTGTGGAGGCGGAAATGACCATTTTGCATATGTTTGGAGTAAAAATTAGTTGGAGCATTCCAGAAAGGACTGTGTTTTATTGGCAAGTCTGGGTAAAACACCTTCTGTCTTGAAGGAAGAATCCTTTCTCCTATTGATGAATCCACCCCAAAAGTGCATGTTACAGAGTGAAGCAGAGGACTAAGGAGATATAAACTGTTTTTTTTTAAGCTCACCCTTTGGACATATGGAATGGTCTTCAAATAGGAATGTTACACAAGGAAAGCTGTGAGTGTTGTATCTACTTTATGGAGCAGTAACATTTGTAAATGCCTGGAATGTGCACAGAAGCAGCTGAAGGTTGGATAATACCATAGCCCTTACAGCTGAAATATAAGGTGATGAGAAAGGAGAACCCAAAGAGTGACAGCAGCCAGACAAAGTGGGGAACAGGCAAATAAGCAGCAGAGCGAGAATTTTGGGTGGGCCTGAACCCAAAGTGGGTGGGCACAAAATTTTCTCTCTACCCCCCCCCCCCCCCCCAGCAAAATTTAGTCACACTCAGATGCATTTGTCACACAGGGTAAAGTGCTGCTTTTCAGTGCATCAGATTTCAGACAATTTATTTAATAGCCTAATCCTTTTCAGTGAGCTTTCAGAGGCCAAAACCTCCTGCCTCAGGTCAGTATAATGCTGTTACGGTATCCTCTCCTGACCTAAGGAAGGAAGTATTGGTCTCTGAAACTTTATTAACATCATATTACTTTACCCTAAATTAAAAATAAAATTATTTTCTTTACCTTTGTTGTATGGCCATTTACTTTTTCTCATTGTGTTGCTCCCAGTCTCTAGATTCTGCTTTCCTTCGTTTTCGCTTAACTCTTCTGCCAGGGTTTCCTGGCCATTTGTCATTTTTCTCTCCTTTTTCTTTGCTTTCTTCAATATTTTTCTGCCTCTCTCTGTGTCCAGATTTAATTCATTCTTACTATCCATTCTTTAATTTCCTTCATCTACTTATGGCTTTTCATCTTTTTCTCACCCTTGTTCTCCCCATGCCCCTTCCTCTTATTCTCCAATCTTTCACTACTCCCCCTTTCCATGCAGCAGCTCTCCTCTTTCTCTCCCCATCCTTCCAGTGTCTCCCCTCTATCTTCCCATCCTTCCAATAGTCTCCCCTCTTTCTTTCTGCATCCTTCCATCGTGTCACCTCTTTCTCCCTACCCTTCCATCCAGCATCTTCCCTCTTTCTCTCCCCATCCTTCTACCCTCTCTCCTGATCCTTCCATCTAATGTCTCTCTCCCTCCTTCTAACCAGTGTCTATCTCTCTACCCTTTTCTGTTCAGTGTCCCTTCTCTCTCCACATCCTTCCAGTCTCGCCCCTTTTTCTCTGCATCCTTTCATCCATCTCCCTCTTTCTCTCCCCATCCTTCCATCCAGTGTCTCTCTCCCCATCCATCTGTTTTCCCTCTTTCTCTGCCATCCTTCCATCTGTTTTCCCTCTTTCTCTCCCCATCCTTCCATCTGTTTTCCCTCTTTCTCTGCCATCCTTCCCTCTGTTTTCCCTCTTTCTCTCCCTATCCTTACGTTTTCCCTCTTTCTCTCCCCATCCTTCCATCTTTCTCTGCCATCCTTCCATCTGTTTTCCCTCGTTCTCTCCCCATCCTTCCGTTTTCCCTCTTTCTCTGCCATCCTCCCATCTGTTTTCCCTCTTTCTCTCCCCATCCTTCCGTTTTCCCTCTTTCTCTGCCATCCTCCCATCTGTTTTCCCTCTTCTCTCCCCATCCTTCCATTTTCCCTCTTTCTCCCCATCCTGCCATCCGTTTTCCCTCTCCCGATTCAGGCCCACCAGCCCCAGCTTCCATTGCCAGCCACTGCTGCTTTTCCTGATGAGCAGCAGGGCTGGCGCTACAAAAAGAAGAAGTGCTCAGCTGACTGAGCTGAGAGCCAACGCGACGAGAAAAAATGTTTTTAAAAAAACGCAGCACCGCAGGCAGCCTCGAAGCATTGGCTGCTGGCTCTGCAGGCTCCTTCCGTCTCTTATGTCACTGCCCCTGGAGCGAAGCAGGGGCAGTGACGTAAGAGACGGGAGGAGCCTGCAGAGCCAGCAGCCAATGCTTCGAGGCTGCCTGCGGTGCCGCGTTTTTTTTTAAACATTTTTTCTCGTCGCGTTAGCGTTGGCGCTCAGCTCAGTCAGCTGAGCGCTTCTTTTTGTAGCGCCGGCCCCTGCTGCTCATCAGGAAAAGCAGCAGTGGCCGGCAATGGGAGCTGGGGCTGGCGCGGGCCTTGAGGAAGAGTGGGTGGGTGGGCCAGAGCTGAAATTGGGTGGGCCTGGGCCCACCCAGGCCCACCCATAGCTACGCCCCTGGAGCGAGGGCTCTGTTTACTAAATGGTTTCCCCTAGACACTGAACAGTAGCCAGTGAACTTCTGAAAAACATAAAAAGTTGTGACAGAAAATAAAGGAGGAATGGATGAGTAGCTGTAATGGCAGACGGAGATTGGGAAGGCTGAACAAAAAGCGGTAACAAGAATAGATTGATGGCAGAGGAGCTGTAGCTGTTGTCAACTGTTAATGTGACCAGTCAATACAGTTATTAATGAGTTAAAATGAATACTACAGCATAATTGGCTTAATGTAATCTGACATCAGAGTGAGCCTGTGTAAGCTGCTGCTAGATTTATGTGTGAACTGGTGATGGATTTCTGCAACAGCTATGAGAGAAATACATGAAGTAAAAGACAAAATAGAAGAAGCAGGTAGACACTAATCCCAAGGATAGTTTTTGTTGTTGTGAAGAAATTTTCCCTGTTGAAATTGTTCTGTCTTGTTCTGTGAGTGATCCATAAAACCATCCCTGTCTTTACAACTCTCTCTTGGGGAAGTGCCTCCAAATGGATTAGATTTGCACATACCAAGGCAATAATGAACCTCACTCCTACGAAATGTATTTTGCACATGATCTCAATCTCTCACGACTACTGCTAGTGTGCGCCTTAGTACTTGCATTTCTGGAGTTTATAGGATGTGATATACACAGGCAACATCAATGTTCGCTTGGAAATTCTTTTTAATCAAGACAGTGGCACTCCAAATAATGGGAAATTTGGCTATGGTTTCTCCATGCACTGTACAGAATTGTTACTGAATTTTCAATTACAAATGCCATTCTTTTGTTTTTGTCTTTTGCCACTATGGTTTTCTTGCATCAAGCTTTCCATCAGTTTGAATTCGATGTCCTGAGTGATCAGAACCTCTCAATTTACCACAATTTTCTCAGTCATGATCCAAATGTTTTTCTAGTACAGCAATGTTACAGTGTTTATAGATGAGCCATGCTATAACTTTCTAGTTTTGCTTTATGGAAGCTGCATTTGTTCATTTTACCATTTATACATGCTATGAACCATCTTATTTGTAGTCCTCTGCCCTGTGTTGCAACTATCAATGTCTCATCTTTAAGTTTAAGTTTGCATCTCTTTAACAATTCCCATACTGGGTCTTGATCAATTTATGTTTTTTGAAATAATACTTCATATTTCCTTGTTATATTTGTGCATTTGCCACTTGTGTTAATTGTTTTCTGATCTCATTCTTTAAAGAGCTTTTTTTTTTTTTAATCTTGTTTTGCAAATTCTGTTGCTTTCTTTCCTGCCTGTGCTGATGGATTAACACTTATTCCTTCTGTACATCAGAATGCTTGCCCAAGACAAATTCTGGAAGTTTATTTTTGTACTTCAACACGTTCTGCATATTTGGATTTCAGGGACAGTAGAACACCTTTTTGGTTGGTGTGGGTAAAGAAAAAAACAAATTCCAACCGTCTCCCAAACTTCTTAGTTGTTGAATCTGCATGGGGCAGAAAGATGGTCACGCTGTGGCCCTAATGTTCATCCAATTTTGATGCCTATGGGTCTGTTGATGTTGTTAAGTATGCCTGGAGGCCTCAGATAATAGCTCTACAATATAATTCTGTAAGGCTCATTTCTCTTTCTGCTCTTGGAATACTGTGGCTCAGCATACACCGATTCCAATAGATTATGTCATGAGAATGTCGTATATCTGTTTTTTCAAGATCTCAATGGGGACAGTCTAGTATCCCAAAGCTGTATGAAAGTACAAGAATTGCAAGCTGACTAAAAGGCTTGTATTTTATTTCGTAATGTTAAAAAAAACTTTTCAATATAGGTTTCAGTCTCCTGTTAACATTTTTTTGTGAATTTTTTCTCTCATTTTTGTGCTGGATTGTTAAACTTTCCTGTACTTTAGATACTTATATCTTACAGTCTTCAATCTGAAAGATATTTTCAGTTTTACTTGGTTTTCTTTCAGAAAGGCTGCCTTAGCACATTTGTCTGGACCAAAAGTCATTATGTCGTCATCTGAGAAACTTGTTACTACTCAGTCTCTCTCCTATGTGGAAGAAGTATCAGCCTTGTTGGCAGGGAGCCTCTGACAACATATTAAGGAACATACAGTGTGTTACAAAAACAGGGGTTAAAATAGGGTCAGCATTGCAGCTCTCAGACGGCAGAGTAGTCCTCTGCATCACTAACAAAAGTGCATCTTGGGATATTGCTTGACATCAACAGACAGAAGGATCCATTCAATCCTGTTCAGAAGGAATGGATCCTAAGGAGCTTAGCCGAGATTGGGTGGCAGAGCTGGTAGCGGGAGGCAGGGATAGTGCTGGGCAGACTTATACGGTCTGTGCCAGAGCCGGTGGTGGGAGGCGGGGCTGGTGGTTGGAAGGCGGGGATAGTGCTGGGCAGACTTATACGGTCTGTGCCCTGAAGTGGACAGGTACAAATCAAAGTAGGGTATACACAAAAAGTAGCACATATGAGTTTATCTTGTTGGGCAGACTGGATGGACCATGCAGGTCTTTTTCTGCCGTCATTTACTATGTTACTATGTTCTCTTAATTCCCTTTTCCTTCATCTTCAAATCAGTCTGCATCATGTATGGCAGAGAACCATTTACTGATAACATTCCAACATTAGGTTTTTTTTTTTGGGGGGGGGAACCTTTCATCATGCCTCTTTTTTCCCAGGATCCATTCTGCTGTACTTTTCCATCCCCCACCCTTCCCCCAGTTCAAGCATTTTCATAGCAATACTGTGAAATGAGAGAAGTGAAAATAAAAATACCTATGGCACGTTAGAAGTCGATCATTAAAACCACCTTATGTGTAAATGCCAACACCATACATTCTCAAGCTTTATCTTCTGTGATGGACTGTTTCAGACTGGTTGAAGATGTTTTTTTTAAAAAGTGAATAAAACAGATCTAAAAAAATTCTGTTACATCACCACCAGTAAGTGCCAAGAAGGGATTTATCATAGCAATTACTAACTCAGGTCAGCTATCACAGCTTTCAGATCTCATTTATCAATCTTTACATCCACCAACAGCAATACTTAACGAATAATAAATATGCTGATTGCCATGTGACAGCTTTACATATCTCAGTACAGAGTATCCTTCTCCCAGTCTATCAAGTCACCACAACTGTCATATAAAGTGTTTTGAGAAACCTTAGAGATGAAGATGAGAGGCTGGTAGCTCCCCTCCCCCCCCCAACAAATGTTTTTTTTTTTTGCATGGTTAAAAAAAACTTACACACATCTAGAAATGATAAGTCAAAAGGCTTCCTGCCTTGTCTGTGTGCCCAAGCCAGTGAACCACTGTTAAGAGTAAATTTTACAATAAAAAAAAAAGAGTGAGGTCCAACAAAAAAAGGAGAGTCTAAGATGTAAAAGTCACAACAATTTAATAATCTGTCATAAAACGGGACTCGACACAGTTTGACTCATTCTGTTTATGATGTGTGAGAAACATTATCAACTTCACATTGGCACACAGATACTCCTCTTGTGCTTGAAGAAACACTTAATCTCTATTCCTGATTTTTATACAGTATATATAACCCTTGAGAGTTTGGCGCCTGGTGCCTCCACCTGGGAAAGAAAAGCATTAGCGAGTGGGTTTATCCTCTTCTCCACCCCCCCCCCCCCCCAAGGAAACCCAAAAATTACTTCTGTGAACAAGGCTGTCAACCAAAAGTTGAACTGTTTTACTAAACTACGTACAGATTTTACTATACAGATATACAAAAGAATTGAAAGATTTAGCAGCAATTAAAGCGTTGTTTTGAGATAAACTCCGTACCCTATGAGCTGCTGTTCTGCTCCCGGTTCCAGTGCCAACTGCACCCCGAAAGCTTTCCACCACTGGACCTCGAGCACCCCCTCATGACTCCAAAGGTCTTGCCCTGAATTGGCTTCCATGGGCTGATATACTCTGAGCCCACTCCCAAGGGCCTCCTCTGCTGCTAGACCTGGGGTCTGAATGGATCCTTCCGTCTCACTCTGAACTGCTTCCAAGGACCGATTACCCTGAATGCCTCCCAAGGGTTGCCTATTTTCCCATCTTTTTGAGGTGCCTTTAGGGGTCCTGCTGTGGCCCAAAATACCAGTTCTTAACAGAGCTCTACAACCAACAGTCCTAGGACACTCCCATGGAGGGCAACCTCTTCTCCACTGGTCTTCAGAAGCAGCCCATAGGGTACTTTTCCCTGCTATGGTCTAGGATACCAGCTTTTAACACTCCTGTGAACCACAGTCCCAGAGTTTCCCCAATAGAGGACAACTGCCTGGCTCAGCCAACAGGCCAAACAGAGAATCCCTGAGTAACAAAAGCCTGAAGACCCAAAATATAGTTCTCCTAGCAAGGTCACTGTCAGTATGTTCCTCTTTTATTATGGTGAGTAAATTCTCTGACCCCTGAAGCTTCAGCTATCCTTCCTCCGTGTGCTTATATTAGCAATTCCATTCTTCTTTTATCCCCTTTAGTGGATAATATTCCCCAAAGTGTATAAATGTGGCTTCATCAGCCTGCCTGTCTTTCCTTCAGTGAATTATTACCATAAGATGCTGACCAACCCCCTTCTCTGTTTAGCTCAGCCATGTAACATTTTATAAAACTGATACTACTACAATGCTGCTGTTCAGGCAAAATGAGTTGAAACCTCTCTTATTTTTTCAACGCAACAGACAGAGAAAATCTGCTTTTGAAATTCACTGTGACCAAAGGTCTCTTCTCTCTCTAATTTCTCATTAAACTTCTCCTTTGGTGGTGGTGGAGGGGGTTCATATATCTATATACAGTGCACGTCGGATAAGCGCATGCTCTGTTTAACTGCATGCCATACTTCGGTCCTGTTTTTGGCGCCATCAATTTCTATAGGGACAAACTTCGGTTTAGCGCACCACTGATAAGTGCAAGATTCACTTATATGCATGGTTTAAGACTGCTCCTCTGCAGGAAAGACTCCGCATAACCTCACGCACGGAATATGGAAGTCGATTGGCACGTGACAAAGGTGCGATAAATTTGAAATATCATCGGTTAACTGCCACAGGCAGAATAAGCGAAAGAATGTTGTTACAGTGTACACTGGAGTCGTCGTTGCGCAACTGTAAGACTTTAACACTGGCTGAACGAATAGAAGTTCTTAAAAAATTAGAAAACAAAGTCAAGCATCTATTGCTAAAGAATATGGTGTCAATCCCAGCCAAATTTCACATATCTTGAAGCAGAAAGATCAGCTTCTGGAAGACTGGCAAAACAATACAAATCCATACCGGAAACGAAAACGGCGGGAAAAGCTGAGGAGGTAGAAGATGCTCTTCTTCGGTGGTTTTCTCAAGTCAGGAGCAGACAGTTTCCTGTCAGTGGTCCACTGATTATGGAGAAAGCTAATCAGCTAGCTGAAAGTCATGGACTAACTAAATTCAAAGCCACTGTTGGATGGTTGGAAAGATGGATGGAGAGGAACAACATAAAATTCAAGAAACAGCATGGTGAAAAACAGGACGCTGACAACTTTGGTGCTGAAAATTGGGTTGTTTCAGTTCTTCCTACCATCTTGAACGAGTTTGCACCTCGTGACATTTTCAATGCTGACGAAAACGGTCTCTACTGGCGAGCGATTCCTGATGGAGCACTTGCATTCAAACAAGACGAAACTACAGGAAGTAAAACGTTGAAGGACCGACTGAAGATCCTCCTTTGCCGCAATATGGATGGGAGTGAGAAGTTGGAACCACTTGTCATTGGACAGAGCAAACAGCCTCGTTGCTTCAAGAATGTTAAGCGACTTCCTGTGTCATACGCGGCTGACGCAAATTCATGGATGACTGGGGAAATTTGGAAGCAGAGGCTAAAGAAGTTAGACACTAGAATGCGGGCACAAAAGCGTCAGATTTTGTTGCTTTGTGATAATTGTACTGCACACAGTGATGATGTCAGGCTGTCTAACATCAAGGTGGTCTTCCTGCCACCAAACACTACCTCTCTGATCCAACCTAAGGATCAGGGCATAATAGCCAATTTCAAAAAACATTATCGGGCTCTTGTGCTACATCGTCTGATGAGCATTATGGATGACCAGATTGGCAAGGATAAACGTGCTGTTGAATTGGCTCATAATCTATCACTGTTGGATTCCCTACATATGCAGAAAAAAGCCTGGAATCATGTTACACAGGCAACCATTATGAACTGCTACAAGCGGGCAAGCTTTGTTAGGGATGTGGAGAGGGACGAAACAGATGCAGCTGTTGCAAACGCATCATATGAACGGGCTATTGACATCCCAGCTGGTGTTACTGAAGAGGAGTTTCATCACTACGTAGCTGTTGATTACGATCTGCAAACAGCTGACGACAGCACTGATGTCCAGATATGTGCCTACATGCAGGCAATGGCTGATGATGAAACAGATGATGAAATGAGCAGCGAGGCACATGCTGACGAAATTCAACAACCTCCTGTCACTTTTGCAAGAGCGCTGGAGAGTCTCAATACCGTGCGGACCCTATCTGGATGCCACTGGATGTCAGTGCTATGACAGTTTTTACTGTCTGGCAGACGTAGTCTATGGAACTCACAGACCCAATAGTGTAAAGAGGACTATCACTGATTACTTCAAGTAAGCCTAACGTCAGTTAACGGAGACTGTATACTGTACGTATAATAAACAGTACTGTACATATGTTTATCAGATGTCAAGCTTCTTTGGGTCACAACAGTTAAGTGCACGCTCCAGTTAACTGCATGTATTTCTTAGATCCCAGACCCTTGCACTTAAGCAGATTGCACTGTATATATCAGACTGATAACATCCATAGCTGTGATGGACTCCTAATGCAGGCTTTTGTGCCCAAACATAGCTGTGTCGAGTCCTGTGTTATTATAGTATGATTATTAACAAACTGATGTGACTTTTACATCTTGGACTCTTCTTTTTTTGTTGTACCTCACTCTTTTTTATTGCTGTATTCACCCATGAGGCTTTTGTTTCTCCTTGCTTTGATTTTAAGAGTAGATTTTAACTACCTATTAGCCCTCAAAGAATGCAGACATTCTTCATTTTAGATTCAGGCTCTATTACAATGCAGGAACCACACTTTGCTGAGTCAATGCAAGTTCACTTTAGGCACCAAATTTTGAACTGTTCTTAAAACTACATTATCCATGAAAGTTTTAAGATAAAGCTTGCAATTCATTTAATGTCCTTGTCAAGCAAATTGTCAACAGGAAAAAAATATATAAATATTGAAAATATAAAGATAAGAATACCAGAACTGTAAAGCATGGCTTCTTTAGTCTCCTCAGAATTAAATTCAAGCTTCCACTGGACAACAGATGATGGAATCAGTAGTTTTCAAACACAACTACACTTGTCCAGCTTTATACGAATTTATTTGTACACAACCCTTTACTGAAATGCTACTAAGGCATTCAATTTCGCTGTCATTTCTAGAAAATTCATAAACAACTTTTTTTCCCCCCAGGGGCTCAACTTTCTAACCTACAGAACCATAGCTCTCTGCCTGACAAAGATTTCAACTGTAGAGACCGACATGCATATTTTTTTAGAACAACTTTTTCCTTTTGATGTTCATTATCTTACCTTCCGTACAAGATAATAAAGAACCCATAAAGTCTTTTATTCAGGATAACCCCAATACACGGCAAACTTACTTATTCCATATTGCCTCTCAGAACATAGTAACATAGTAGATGACGGCAGAAAAAGACCTGCATGGTCCACCCAGTCTGCCCAACAAGATAAACTCACATGTGCCATTTTTTGTGTATACCTTATCTTGATTTGTACCTGTCTTTTTCAGGGCACAGACCGTATAAGTCTGCCCAGCATTATCCCCGCCTCCCAACCACCAGCCCCGCCTCCCACCACCGGCAATGGCACAGACCGTATAAGTCTGCCCAGCACTATCCCCACCTCCCAACCACCAGCCCTGCCTCCCACCACCGGCTAAGCTTCTGGGGATCCCTTTCTTCTGAGCAGGATTCCTTTATGTTTATCCCACGCATTTTTGAATTCCGTTACCATTTTCCTCTCCACCACCTCCCGCGGGAGGGTATTCCAAGCATCCACCACTCTCTCTCCGTGAAAAAATACTTCCTGACATTTTTCTTGAGTCTGCCCCCCTTCAAACTCATTTCATGTCCTCTCGTTCTACCGCCTTCCCATATCCGGAAAAGGTTCGTTTGCGGATTCATACCTTTCAAATATTTGAACGTCTGTATCATATCACCCCTGTTTCTCCTTTCCTCCAGGGTATACATGTTCAGGTCAACAAGTCTCTCCTCATACGTCTTGTAACACAAATCCCATACCATTCTCGTAGCTTTTCTTTGCACCGCTTCCATTTTTTTAACATCCTTCACCAGATACGGCCTCCAAAACTGAACACAATACTCCAGGTGGGGCCTCACCAACGTCTTATACAGGGGTATTAAAACCTCTTCTTCTGCTGGTCACACCTCTCTCTATACAGCCTATCAATCTTCTAGCTATGGCCACCGCCTTGTCACACTGTTTCGTCACCTTCAGGTCCTCAGATACTATCACCCCAAGATCCCTCTCCCCGTCCGTACTTATCAGACTCTCACCGCCTAACACATACGTCTCCTGTGGATTTCTATTCCCTAAGTGCATCACTTTGCATTTCTTCGCATTGAATTTTAATTGCCAAACGTTAGACCATTCTTAGCTTCCGCAGATCTTTTTTCATGCTTTCCACTCCCTCTGGATTGGTTATTTCGCCTTTATCTAGAGTAAGGTTGGATTCAACACATCT
This sequence comes from Microcaecilia unicolor, assembly GCF_901765095.1. Taxonomy (NCBI): domain Eukaryota; kingdom Metazoa; phylum Chordata; class Amphibia; order Gymnophiona; family Siphonopidae; genus Microcaecilia; species Microcaecilia unicolor. The sequence continues at coordinate 705,057,827 of NC_044031.1, forward strand.
GCATTATTTTAATTTGGCTCCGCTCTGTGGAACTCTCTCCCAGCCCTTCTTCATCCTCAATCTAACATTCAAAAATGTAAGAAAGACTTTCAAGACATACATTTTACCTTTGTTTTTTTATGCTACTGAACTAATAGAATAAATCTCATATTAACCCCTATGCCTCTTGGAACTTTTTACATTACATTACAACATACTTCTATACTGTTGATACCTTCGGGTTGTTAGCAGTTTACAATAATTAAGAAAAAAAACACAAGACAGTGTCTTGGGAAGCAAAAAACAGAGAATCTTATTCAAGAACTAATTTGAACAACTTCTTATAAAGACAGATTTTTACATTCTTATTGAATAAGAAAAAAATTTTTATTCTATTTTAATAAGCTAGGTCTTTTTTTAAACTATCAAACGAAACATTGCTGTTTCGTTTGATATGTTTCAGAGAGACGGTATATCAAACATAATAAATAAGTGAATGAGATGACTGTATGTCCTGTGCTCTGTCCAGTGCTGATAGATTCCACTTTTTCAGAAAAATATATTACAACACGTTGATATGTGATCTAGTGTATGACCCCCCTTCTCCATTCCTGCCATCAAGAAACCTAGGAACTATAGAGGCTCTTTTGCTGCCATCACTTCCTGTGTGCTCAAGCTACTACTACTATTTAACATTTCTAAAGCGCTACCAGGGTTGCGCAGCACTGTACAATTAACAAAGAAGGACAGTCCCTGCTCAAAGGAGCTTACAATCTAAAGGACAAAAAGTGCAGTCAATCAAGATTGAGGCAGTCTAGATTTCCTGGATAGAGTTACAATGGTTAGGTGCCGAAAGCGACATTGAAGAGGTGGGCTTTGAGCAAGGATTTGAAGATGGGTAGGGAGGGGGCTTGGCGTATGGGCTCAGGCGAGGCAGAAAGGGCGGAGTCTGGAGTTGGCGGTGGTGGAGAAGGGTACTGAGAGGAGGGATTTGTCCTGTGATTGGAGGTTACGGGTAGGAGCGTAAGGGGAGATGAGGGTAGAGAGGTAGTGAGGGGCTGCAGATTGAGTGCATTTGTAGGTTAGTAGGAGAAGCTTGAACTGTATGTGATACCTGATCGGAAGCCAGTGAAGTGACTTGAGGAGAGGGTTGATATGAGCATATCGATCTAGGCGGAAGATAAGATGCGCAGCAGAGTTCTGAACGGATTGAAGGGGGGATAGATGGTTAAGTGGGAGGCCAGTGAGGAGTAGGTTGCAGTAGTCAAGGCGAGAGGTAATGAGAGAGTGGATGAGAGTTTGGGTGGTGTGCTCAGAGAGGAAAGGGCGAATTTTGCTGATGTTATAGAGAAAGAAGCGACAGGTCTTGGCTGTCTGCTGGATATGGGCAGAGAAGGAGAGGGAGGAGTCGAAGATGACTCCGAGTTTGCGGGCAGATGAGACGGGGAGGATGAGGGTGTTATCGACTGAACTAGAGAGTGGAGGGAGAGGAGGTGGGTTTGGGTGGAAAGACAATGAGCTTGGTCTTGGCCATGTTCAGTTTCAGGTGGCGGTTGGACATCCAGGTAGCAATGTCGGATAAGCAGGCCGATACTTTGGCCTGGGTTTCCGCAGTGATGTCTGGTGTGGAGAGATAAAGCTAGGTGTTGTCAGCATAAAGATGATATTGGAAACCATGAGATGAGATCAGCGAGCCCAGGGAAGAGGTGTGGATTGAAAAAAGAAGGGGTCCAAAGACAGATCCCTGAGGAACTCCAACAGAGAGCGGGATGGGGGTGGAGGAAGATCCATGAGAATGTACTCTGAATGTACAAACATTCTATACTATGGTGGGAGAGATAAGAGGAGAACCAGGAGAGGACAGAGCCCTGGAACCCAAATGAGGATAGTGTAGCAAGAAGTAAATTATGATTGACAATGTCAAAAGCGGCGGATAGGTCGAGGAGGATGAGGATGGAGTAGTGACCTTTGGATTTGGCAAGGAACAGGTTATTACAGACTTTAGTGAGCGCCATTTATGTCGAGTGTAGAGGGCGAAAACCGGATTGAAGTGGATCGAGGATGGCATGAGAGGAGAGAAAATTAAGGCAGTGGCTGTGAACGGCGCGTTCAAGTATCTTGGAGAGGAAGGGTAGGAGGGAGATGGGGCGGTAGTTGGAAGGGCAGGTAGGGTCTAGTGATGTTCTTTTGAGGAGTGGTGTGACTACAGCATGCTTGAAGGAGTCAGGGACAGTTGCAGTGGAGAGAGAGAGGTTGAGGATATGACAGATGGGGGGGGGGGGGTGACAGTAGGAGAGATGGTGTTTAGTAAGTTAGTGGGGATGGGATCAGAGGAACAGGTAGTGCATTTCGAGGAGGAAAGAAGGTGGGCGGTTTCCTCCTCAGTGATATCAGGAAAAGAGGAGAAGGAGGCTACTTAAGCTCTTCCTCAGGCATAAGTCACAAAACTTGTTCCCAAGTGTCACATTTCTAGTAGATTACCAAACCATGATCCTGAAGAGATTTTATACTCTCAACTAGCATAAAACAAATGTACCTCTACAATAACATTCAGAAGTCAATTCTTGCTTTAGGTATTTATTTTTAATAGGTTCTTGGGTTTTCCTTTTGATTGTTTATTAGTTGTTCTAATTCTCAGAAGTACATAAGTAATGCCACACTGGGAAAAGACCAAGGGTCTATCGAGCCCAGCATCCTGTCCACAACAGTGGCCAATCCAGGCCAAGGGCACCTGGCGAGCTTCCCAAATGTACAAACATTCTATACATGTTATTCCTGGAATTGTGGATTTTTCCCAAGTCCATTTAGTAGTGGTTTATGGACTTGTCCTTTAGGAAACCTTCTAACCCCTTTTTAAACACTGTCAAGCTAACCGCCTTCACCACGTTCTCTGGCAACGAATTCCAGAGTTTAATTATGCGTTGGGTGATTTGTTTTAAATTTACTACACTGTAGTTTCATCGCATGCCCCCTAGTATTTTTGGAAAGCGTGAACAGACACTTCACATCCACCTGTTCCACTCCACTCATTATTTTATATACCTCTATCATGTCTCCCCTCAGTCGTCTTTTCTCCAAGCTGAAAAGCCCTAGCCTCCTTAGTCTTTCTTCATAGGGAAGTCATCCCATCCCCGCTATCATTTTCGTCGCCCTTCGCTGCACTTTTTCCAATTCTGCTATATCTTTCTTGAGATGCGGCGACCAGAATTGAACACAGTACTCAAGGTGCGGTCGCACCATGGAGCAATGTAATGGCATTACGACATCCTCACACCTGTTTTCCATACCTTTCCTAATAATACCCAATATTCTATTTGCTTTCCTAGCCGCAGCAGCACACTGAGCAGACATTTCAGTGTATTATCGACGACGACACCCAGATCCCTTTTTTGGTCCGTAACTCCTAATGTGGAACCTTGCATGACGTAGCTATAATTCGGCTCTTTTTCCCCACATGCATCACCTTGCACTTGCTCACATTAAACGTCATCTGCCATTTAGCCGCCCAGTCTCCCAGTCTTGTAAGGTCCTTCTGTAATTTTTCACAATCCTGTTGCGAGTTAACGACTTTGAATAACTTTGTGTCATCAGCAAATTTAATTACCTCGCTAGTTACTCCCATCTCTAAATCATTTATAAATATATTAAAAAGCAGCGGTCCTAGCACAGACTCCTGAGGAACACCACTAACTACCCTTCTCCATTGTGAATACTGCCCACACTTTTGTCTGTTATGGTATCCCACTGTTTTGTAATGGGGTATTGTTACAAGTACTATTTATTATGTTTTATTGTGTTCCGCTTAGAACTAAAGGAATGGTAGAATATAAAGATTTTAAATAAATAACAGAAAAATTATTATGTCTGACCACTTGAGCTATGAACAGGGATTCCCTTAGAAACTGTAATCCCAGACCATCTGGCATACAGGTGTTTTCTGTTTTCAAGACGTTTTACTGTCACACTGAAGGCCCCTCTAATTTCATTTCTCTCTCACTCCTACAACAAGAACGTTTGCATTTTAACCTTATTTGTACATTCTGTAATGCCTGTTGTAATTATGTCAGGAAACACCTATGTAACAGCCCTACATATAAATAAAACAGCCCTACATGAAATGAGCACTACCTGAGACATCCATGCTGCAGAGGAAGCAGAAAAGCTAGTGGGGACATTTTCTCCAAATATACATGTATTCCTGGGCAAAACTGGGATTGCACATATATATGTTTTGCACCACCCAAACCTTGCTCAGAAAACACCACTTTGAATCTGTGCATCCCATGACATTTACATGTACAAATTACGACACTGTAAAATCAGCATATACACATATATGTCATCTATAATGACATGCAAAGCTTCAAAAATGACCTCCTTAATGTACTATCTGTGCCAGCCCAATAGCCCAGTTAGCACTGCATATTGGCATGCAGGAGAGAGAGAGAGTTTCAATTCTCAATCCTACTCCCTGATACTCTGTCTGACAGGGAATAGCAACATTTTAGAGGCAGCAGCAGCAGCAATCATAGCACTCAGACAAGAATTCCAGATATCACACATCAGTATCACCAACTGGCCAGACTTAGTGTTTTTGTGTGTATCAGGTACCAAGGGTAACTGAATAACATGGGCAGCCGTGACCTTCCCCTTGCCCTATTTGCTGACTCCTGCCTATCTCACCTGATAGCTCCACCAAAAGAAGACTGACCAGCCACACAGTTTTATTAGTGGTAAAAGATTAGGCAGCAGCTTTATTGGGCCGCTTTCATGACGGGGGGGGGGGGGCTGTGCCACGAAGTGGATGCCTTTTAATCGCTACCTCCCGCTCCCGTTGTCATCACCAGACTCCACTGTGGCTCCCACAATATCTGGGAGCCAAGAGTGCCCAGGGGTGGATGAAGAGCAAGGCGGTACGGCGCCTTGTCACTTCCGTCAGTCGTGCACTGTGACCCTACAACTCCCTGTCTGTAGTACCTGGTCATAAAGACCATCATTGCAATGGCTGAACTATAGAAGAAAAGAGCTATTGAAATGTGGAAAACCTCAGAATATGAAGAAAATCTTACATTTTACAATGTCAAAGAAGAAAAAGTGAGCTGCCATTGTACAGGCAATGAGTTCCATAGTTGGTAATATATGTTCTGCTGGTATTTTATAACAGGATCTGCTGATGTATACAGCCTGTTCTAAAATACATAGATTAATGGATCTTTATGCACTGGTTACATGTGGCAACAACATTCATCTTAGAAAATTTAGTTGAGGAGTGGCCTAGTGGTTAGGGTGGTGGACTTTGGTCTTGGGGAACTGAGGAAATGAGTTCAATTCCCACTTCAGGCACAGGCAGCTGCTTGTGACTCTGGACAAGTCACTTCATCCTCCATTGCCTCATGTAAGCCACATTGAGCCTGCCATGAGTGAGAAAGTGCAGGGTACAAATGTAACAAAAATAAAAATACCTAAAATATCAACAGGACAAAATTGGCACATAAATGTTTATGTGGCTGAACATAAAGATTTATCATAGCCATTTTAGAAACAGATGTCTATTTTTTCCTGACACTGTTACAGAGCCAGGTATCTCTTGATAGTTTGGCTTTCGGGGGGGGGGGTGGGGAGGGGGAAACATCAAGCCATGGGAAATTAAAGGTGTGATCCCTTAGTAGAGTGGTGCTCAATAGGTGCACTTTTCTTTAAACCTAGACGTTTACAGGTGTAAATCCACATGTCAATCTGTTAGGACATAGATATTCATTCTCCTTCTGAAATGGGGAAGGAAGCATTCAATTTTTTTAGGCTGCCCTAGTCCCACCCAAAACATGCCCAGATCACACCCTCTTGCCACTTGCACATTCTTCAGTTTTAGATATGTAAATTCCAATTTTATAAAGCTGGGATATAAATGTTTATGCAAGATACACGTTTACATGCTGGTTTATGCAAGACTAAACGCGAATAGTACCATGGAATCCAGATTCAAAAGATTTCTGAGTTAAAATAGGCTTTTAATTACATAAACCTAACTGGTTAAATACCACCCCCCAAAGATTAAATCTGTCCACACAACATATCCACCAATTTAACTGGACCTAAAAAAGGACAGTCAGAACATGCTCAGGCAGGTTTGTCAAATTTAGGGGCAAGGTAATAGCAGTTTAAAATGGCTCAGGCATCCTGTGGTAAGGTCCAAATCACAATGCTTCAAGGGTCTTAATCATCAATTAATTTGGAGACATATGCAGCTAAGCTCAGTAATTAGACAGGATCAGGATATTTAGTAATTTTTGTGTGGCATGTTGCAAGCCTGATGCAGAGCCAACATTCAAAACACAACCGTGTCGGGAGGTTTAAGAGTTTACTAGTAAAAAAGGCCCGTTTCAGTTTTAAAGGAAATGGGCGCTAGCCAGGTTTTCCTCGGAGTGTGTATGTTGGAGAGAGTGTGTGTGAGAGAGAGTGAATATGCGAGTGTGCGCGTGAGAATGAGAGTATGTGCCAGGGTCCCCCCTCTTTCCCAGTTCCAGGGTCGTGGGCCCACCCCCCGGTCTGTGTGCCATTTGAAGGTGTGTGTGTGTGTCCTCCCCCCCCCCTGGGCCTTCCCTGCCTCCCTTCCTTGGTTCCGTCTTCCAAGTTGCAGGGTCCCCCCATCCCCCCTCCTCCTTTTTTCCCATTTGCAGGGTCCCCCACCCTCTCCCTTTTTCCCAGTTGCAGGGTCCTCCCCTTTTTCCCAGTTGCAGGGTGTACTCTCCCTTCCCCCTCCCTCCCAGTTGCAGGGTCTGTGTGTGTCCCCCTTCCTTGTGTCGTGCACGTTTTAACGCACTGTGTATGCAGCAGAAACAGCTGGGCAAAGGACAATGAGAAACAGCAGCAGCTCCTAGGTTTCATTGTTTTTTGAGTATATACGAATGACGGCTGGGTAGGGGAGTGGAATGAGAGAGTAACCAATGGGCTTCTTTGCTTACCATAGACGTGGTTTGTTTTGAGTGAACGGGGATGACGGGTGGGCTGGAATTGTAGACTTGGTTTGTTTTGAGTGAACGGGGATGACGGGTGGGCTGGAATTGTAGACTTGGTTTGTTTTGAGTGAATGGGGATGAGGGGCGCGGTAGAATCGGAGCCGCTGCTCTTTCCGTCTGCCCTCCTCCGACTCGCCAGTAGTGGACCCCGACCGCCGATCTGAGCTGTTGGACAGTCGCCGGAGTTGCTCGCTCGCCGTGTGGCCGCCCTCCTCCTCCCCCTGGCTCGGTCGGCGTTTGGTGCTGTTTTGAACGTGTGGAAATGACAGGAGCTTTGGGGAGGGCTTCCTTGCTTCGTTGAGTGTCTTTGCTCCGCCCTCGACGTCAGACGCGAGGGCGGGGCAGACACTACTACTACTACTGATGGCCAAACCGGATATCTTGGGCGCCTCAAGTTCCAGCTTGAGGCTTCAATCCAACGTTGGAGGTGCCTTTTATTATAGAGAGATAAGCAGCACTCTGCCAACTTTTGATGTGAAAACGATGGAGAACTTTTTTTGATAATCAGTTGATGAACCTTCCAGTGCTGCTTGAAGGGACCTCAAACTATATAAAAATTTAGTAAACCCAAAAGAGAAATAGTTTGAAAAGTTTTGTAGAACTTTCATCTGTTCAAATAGAAAATACTTTAAACAAATAACAGTAAATGACGGCAGATAAAGACCTGAACGGCCCATCCAGTCTGCCCAACAAGATAAACTCATTTTACATGGTATGTGCTACTTTAAATGTATACCAGAATTTGATTTGTCACTGCCTTTCTCAGGACACAGACCGTAAAAGTTCACCCTGCACTGTTATTGTACTAAAAGTTCTGAAGCTATCGTCAAAGCCCCGTAAAATTTACACTCCAGCCCATCCATATCTATTCAGCCACGATCAGGGCGCAGACCACAGAAGTCCACCCAGTTTTGGTTTTACTCTCCAATTACCGGCGTCCCCACACAATCTCCGCTAAGATTCCGTAGATCCATTCCTCCTAAACAGGATTTCTTTTATCCCACGCACGTTTGAATTCTATTACCATTTTCATCTCCACCACCTCCCGCGGAAGGGCATTCCACGTATCTACTACTACTATTAAACATTTCTATAGCGCTACTAGACTTATGCAGCGCTGTACAAATTAACATGAAAAAGACAGTCCCTGCTCAACAGAGCTTACAATCTAAATTGGACAGATGAACAGACAGCTAGGGTTGGGGAAATTGCAGTGGTAGGGGTGATAAGTGAGGGTGTTGAGTAAGAGAGTCATAGTTAGGAGTCGAAAGCAGTAGCAAAGAGGTGGGCTTTAAGCCTAGACTTGAAGACAGCCAGAGACTGAGCCTGACGTACTGGCTCAGGGAGTCTATTCCAGGCATAGGGAGTAGTGAGATAGAAGGAACGGAGCAGGGAGTTAGCAGTGGGGGAGAAGGGGGACGACAGGAGACATTTACCCAGCGAACGGAGTTCACGGAGAGGAGTGTAGGGAGAGATGAGAGCGGAAAGGTACTGAGGAGCTGCGGAGTGGATGACAAAATACTTCCTGACATTACTCCTAAGTCTGCCCCCCTCCAACCTCAATTCATGTCCTCTAGTTCTACCATCTTCCCATCTCCGAAAAAGGTTCGTTTGCAGATTAATACCTTTCAAATATCTGAACGTCTGTATCATGTCATCCCTGTTTCTCCTTTCCTCCAAGGTATACATGTTCAGGTTGGCAAGTCTCTCCTCATACGGTTTGCAACGCACAGAACACTGCTCTAGATTTCAGACTGAATCATGGATGGGAGAGAGGAGAGTAAATGAGTAGTCTTTATATGCCATCATATTCTATGATGAATAGTCTGCGTTACTCTAATAAAGCCAACTAATGTCCAGAGACGTTCACGTCTATGTTCCTTTTTTCTTATTATGAGAAGTGTCTCCTTATTGGTTCCATTATTTACATAAATTTTAAAAAGTCAGAATGGAGGTGGATGTTTTCAATTTGCAAAAGAAAAATACATCTATTTTTAAAGACTTTTGATGACGGCAGATGACCTGTGATACGGGTTAAATAAGCTCTAAGGTGTAACAAGTAAATTAAATTCAGCAAAGTTTTTTTATTGTTGTTTTTATTTTAAATGATGTATGTTTTAATGTAGTTATGTGCTTTAAAATTTGCTGTTAATGTTATTTATTTCACAAAAATTTATAACCACCAAATCCAGAAAAATACATCCTTCTCCTGGAAGATAACAAAATACACAACACATAACACATAAAAGAAAAAATCACAACACATAACTCAGACATAAATAAGACCTCAAATCTCCCGACAGGGACAAATACCCAAGGTATCGAAACACACCACTACCTTACGTGGGAGTAAGATATTATCATTGGTCAATAAAGCAATATAGAAGAGGAAAAAAGAATCTGCACAAAAAAAATCCCAAAACATGGAGAAAAACTACTGATTCAAAAAACCTTTTTCCAGCTACAAAAAAGGAACAGAGTGAATGAACATACAAAAATTTGAATTAAGTATGTTTCTCAAAAAATGTGTAAAGATGCACCAAAAAATACATCAAAAGATACGAAATCTTGCCTATTATGAAACATCATCCACGCAAGTAAACTTACTGCCCATAGTGTCTTTAAAATCTTTTGAAGGACTATGTACAAAACTTTATATATTCTGCTGTAGCTAAATAACTGACTCCTATGCCTGTCTCTAGGATTAAAACAAACTAAATTATTATAGGGTTCTCTTTGGCTTATCTTACGTGTACGTGCTGTGCTATGCCCGCTTTCCTAGTACCTTCTGGAAGGAAAAAGCAATTTAAAGCTCTCAAAAAAGCAGGGTTGGACAGAGCACAATAAGATGAAATAATTTTTTCTTATATAATGGCTGAAGAAGTCTGCCAATTATTTACCTGGCCAGTTGATTCCAGTAAGCCAATGAGAGGAATGAATGGAAAGACTAGGTATTTGAACAATTGTACAGTAAGAGCCTTTCACTGCAGCGCACAATCAAATCCTTCTAATTTAATGTTTGAAATGAGTGCACAACTATTAAAATCCAATGTTATAAATTTTTAGAGTAAGGACTTCTGGACCTGTTCAAATGTTAGCTCTTTATTAAATTCAGCAATGAATGGAGAAAGAAAATTGAAAATAAGCACAGATAACACAGGTCATAAAATAAAAATGGAATTTCTGATTATTGTGGAAATATTGCAGACCTTAATATTATCATTGATAATAATAATAATACAAATTTCCAACACAAATGTAATTCTAGTGATTTTGTAGAAAACAAAGCAAGCTTTAACCATTCCTGAGACATATATGTTAATATGTTTAAATCTTTGTTACGGGGATCTTCCAAGACCACTTTATACTGACAATTTGTTACCAACTTGAGAAAGTTATGGCAAAGGAAATGTTATATATATTTTTTTCTATTGCTGCCGAGACAAAACAAAAATCAATGTCATTAGCCCATTATATTGATTTTTCTACCTGTTTGAGCCAATTGAGAAACACTATTGATTAGGATTTATCCTGTCCTGGGGGTATCTGAAGCAGAAAAGAATATATAAATACCCAAGAGGAAACAAATAAGCTGCAAGGAAGTTTTGTATTTATCACTACTTGGCTCACCCTGGACCATCTGTCTGAGATCTTCAGAGACACTAGCTCATGAAGACAACAAGAAGCCTAGAGGTTAATTTTGTTACAAGCCACCTGACTTGTATGGCCAATATGTGTATAAGATATGTTAATTTTTAAAGAAAAAGTATTTATATACTTTCATTTAATTCTAAACCCACTGATGCTATGTGCAAAAATTGACTTTGGGACATTTAAAAGTTCACACATTAAATCCCAACCTTACCCTAATTCTTACCCTCAAAAATGCACACTTTTATCCATGACAAGCACAGGTAGGAGCTGGTATTAAGCACATGCTTTCCCTCAAATGTCATACCCAGCTCCATGACAGCAGTATGCAGGTCCATGGAGCAGTTTTAGTGGGTACTGCACTGCACTTCAGACAGGCAGACCCAGGTCCATCCCCCCCTACCTGTTACACTTGTGGTGGTAAATGTGAGCCCTTCAAAACCCACCACAAACCCACTGTACCCATATGTAGGTGCCCCCTTCACCCCTTAGGGCTATGGTAGTGTTGTACAGTTGTGGGGAGTGGGTTTTGGGGGGCCCAGCACACAAGGTAAGGGAGCTATGCACCTGGGAACGATTTCTGAAGTCCACTGCATTGCCCCCTAGGGTGCCTGGTTGGTGTCCTCGCATGTGAGGGAGACCAGTGCACTACGAATGCTGTCTCCTCCCACGACCAAATGGCTTGGATTTAGTCGTTTCTGAGATGGGCATCCTCGGTTTCCATTATCGCCGAAAACCGGGGATGACCATCTCTAAGGTCGACCTAAATGTTGAGATTTGGGCGTCCCCGACCATATTATTGAAATGAAAGATGGACGCCCATCTTGTTTCGATAATAAGGGGTTTCCTCTCCACTTCGTGGGTAATGTCCTGCGAGGATGCCCTCAGCAAAACTTGGGCACCCCGTTCGATTTTGCCCCTCTAAGTGTTCCTGCATTAAAACAGCGTTTTAGCTAGTTAGCACACGTTAAGTATAATGCACTAGCTGGCTAATGCTTCCATGTAATCTTTTGTAAGAATATCTAAAACTCACTGGTCTGACATGATTTTGGCCCACACCTCCTGAAGACGTCTTCCCAGCTGACGACCAAGCTGGTAACATCTGCTATCTCAAAATCAAGATCGAGAGCCCCCTGAAAACGGACAACCAGAGGATTTTGGCTTACCCTCTGGCAACCACTGTGGCTTAGTTTCCCCCAGTTCTTTCACCAAGTTACTGAGATCTTATCCAAATAGCCACTTGCCCCGAAAGGGCAGTTTAACCAGACGTGACCTTTGATGCTGCATCAACTGCCTAATGCTGTAATCAGAGCTGCTGACGTGCAGTGACAGCCAAAGACATACTGTAGGCTGTAACCATAACATGTCAGAAACAGCACTCACCAATTAGGCCAACCCTGCTTCCAGCTGGCTGTTATGGTACCCATCTTGAATTGCAGAATGCTGATGTCACTTCAGGTATGCTCTAGCCATAAATGAGCTGCACATTATCACTTGAAGGCCCAAAGAGGCCACTTCAAAGGATTGTTTCAGCAAGCCTTCTAGTTTCCTATCCTGTATGGTGATTTAGAGCAATGCCCCCTTCCACCAGTAAGGTGGTCTTCTTAGTCATTGCTGTAACAAGGGAGTCCACCTTGGGAAGCTGCAATTTCTCTTTCTCCTCTGTAAACAATGGGTAGAGGCAAACCATGGCTCTTCCCACTCTCAGCCCCATGTCCGGCGAGACCCATTCTGGTGTAATCAGGTCTTGAATGTCTGAATACATCAGGAAAACCTTAGAAAGACCTCTAAGTCCACTCACGATTGACGAAGAACTCCTGATACCAAAGCAGAAGGCTCCTCAATGGAAAGCACCAACAATGCCTTAGAAATAAGAGCACTGAGCTCCCCTTTACCAAATAACATCAGTACCTTTGGGTCATCCCCCTACTCAGGAGGGAGCTCTCCTTCCTCTAACAGTTCCTTCAATGATGGCTCCTCTGAACAGATCGAGGCCACACCAAATAAGGAGAGAGAAACAGAGACAGACCTCCAGGAGTGGGGAGATGAGGCTAAATGAGATCTCTTAGGAGCCAGAGGGATAGTGGGGTGAGAAACTGAAGCACCTTGCAGCAGCTCTGACAGTCCCTGTTTCAGTAAACTGGCCAGATGTAACAGCAATATAAACTCTGTAGAAAACAAAGATCCCAATGCAGATGAATGCTCAGTCGGGCTCTGAGGTTGTAAAATTGTGGCTGTGCTCCATTCGTGATAGTCAAGCCACCCGCAAAGCTCAACTGGGTTCCTGGTGACTAACTGGACCAAGAGCAAATCACTACGAGAGGCTGAAAAGTGTGTTCATCCACCTGCTGGAGAAAGAAAATATTGAGGAGCTGGACTGGATGCTAAGCAAGATATCTCTCAGCTCAGTTTTCATTTCTCTACCTCTACCTGCTGGTTGATGGACACAACTATCCCACAGGTTCTGGAATAGTGGGAAACTACATAATGGATTTAAAATTTCTGTAGTGCATGGTTTAATGTGCAGAAACAGGCAAACTACCAGAAAGTTCCTTAACACAGTCACTTCATAGCCTGTTTCCGAGCATTAACTCCATGTTAAAGGCTTAACGCCCTTTGGTTAAAGGGCCCCTAGGCTCTTTAAGAGCCTATTTACAAAGGGGCCCTGTTACTATAAAGTGTTAGGACATGGACCTAGCATATAAAGTGGGACTTTCCCATGCGCTAAGCCCATTTCTAATGTGGCCCCAAAAATAAGGTTTCTTTCTTTTTGTAGGTCACACACTAATTTTTTCATTAGCGCATGAGACCTGCAAAAATATTAACATGGGAGCACTAAGTGCTCCCACATTAAAGTCTGTGTTATTCTGTTAGCACATGCTAATTCGAACACACTCGTGGATAAATCTTCCACAACCATTCCAAGCCCATGACATGCTCCCTCCTGAAAAAATAACAAAAAAGTCTGTAATTAGTATACGCTGAAGGCAAATTACTGCAAGATGCTTCTACCATTCTGTCTATGAGAAAAAGATGAAGAATGTTTAAACCTATGGTCAGCTACAATTTTATCTATTTAAATGTATTCAGTTGCAAAATCCTCATCAATGATGGGTTAGTCATCCGAAACACTGGTTAATAGACCTGGATCAGTTTCCTTGCACATAAATATTAATTTTTATGAAACATCCTCTTTTGTGAGGTATACAAAAGTGGTGACCAGGTTTAAAATTTCAGTTACAAATTGGGTACAGAAACCTTGCAAGTCAGTTTTTGCTTCTACAGTTTTGAAATGGTGCAAATTTTGCCCAAAGTTTTAATGTAATTTGTTTTGGGGGGGGGGGGGGGGGTGCTAAAAATCTGGGAAAGCAAAATTTCAGTTTGCTACGCACAATTTTTTGTCTGCTGGAAAGTCACCGGAAATTAAAAGATTCACAATATCAAGAAACCAACTTACAAGCTACTTCCATTTTTTTTTTTTTTTGCCAAAAACCTAAATCTGTCCCTAATACTTAGCCCAGTGGTTCCCAAACCTGGTCCTGGAGGCACCCCAGCTACTCAGGTTTTCAGAATACCCACAATGAATATTCATGAGAGAAATTTGCATGCACTGCCTTCACTGCATGCAAATCCCCCTCATGAATATTCATTGTGGATATCCAGAAAACCCGACTGGTTGGGGTGCCTCCAGGACCAGGTTTGGGAACCACTGATATCGCCTATAAATGCACATGAGGCAATTCATATAGCGGGATTTTCCAAACTATCTGTTGTGTGTACTAGTTAAAAAAAAAGATTTGCTTCAGTTGTTTTATGAGGACATTTTCAGGGTTTCACTTTGAAAATGTGCATGGCAGGAACTGGAAGTACATATAGAAGAGTTTGCAAGTGCAAACCCCTTACCAGAAAATATGCATGAACAGTGAAAAAAACACTCCGCAGCTCACGCTTTATCGGGACAGTCCTGGACCCATCCCTCGAGCCGCCCATTTCCTCCTTCCATTCTTAAAACACAAACCTAACTGGAAATTGTGTGAGTTCATCTGAAATATTGTATAGTATTTAAGTTTCTAAAACTGGTTTACAAACTGGACCTCCAGATGATGAACATTTTAATTCATAAGACATCAAACTGCAATCCTGGAGTCCAGTAGGGTTGACTTAAAGAATAGTGTTGAGAAAGCCCCAGCAGGAATCTAGGATCTGACGGCTGCAGAAGAAGTATGGGCAGCAATAAAAGAACACAGACAGAGAGTAAGAAATCTCTGTATAAGGCAAGTTAGCAAGGGGAACATGAAATAGACACACAAATAGCTCTCTAAGGATATACCAGCAACTGTAGAGACAGAAAGACTAGCAGTCAAAAAAATAAAAACCAAAACAGAAGATGAGGGGACATGTAAAATTATCAGGAAAACAAAGTGAGGCAGGGAGGACAAGGAAAGATATAGAGCAGAAAACAGCTCTATCAATAAAAGGAGATACTGCACTTTAGTACAAGGGAGATAACACAGAACCATTAACACCACCTCAAGAGTTGTAGCTAACTGCATCCTACATTGTAAGTTGTGCTGTTAACATGTTATATCAACTTTTTTTCTGTTAACTAGATGAGGATAGGCTCAAAAGTAAGAAAACACATGGCAGTGTACTGCTAAGCCTCAACAGTAGTCAAAACAATAACTCTTTTAATGTACTGAACTGGCTGCAAAGTCAAACCAGAAGCTATCCAAACGAACCAGCCACCACCTCAGCCAGAACCGACCAGCAATGATTTTGCAACATACTTTACCAGCAAGGTGGTCACTCTCAGAATCTACTGGCAGCACCACCAAGCTTACCAGCAGCTAACAAGGAAAGAATTTTCTTGCCCCCGCCCCCAACTTACAACCATATGGGTCTTATCAAAAGGCCACAAAGGCAGCACTGGTAGAAATCTTGAAAGGCCTATGGCTGACATCCTGCCCCCTGATTTTTGCCCAAAAGGGGAACTGGTATTCCAGATAGTTTAGTCTCTCTTCTAGTTTATGGGGGAGGGGTCAGGAAAGACTCAGAGGAACAAAAGAAGTAGAACACAACACTACATGGTTTTCCCCATCAACGGATGTACAGAGACAGCCCTGAAAGGAAACCGTGGGGTCCGTTTACTAAGCCACAGAAAATGGATATGCGCTAAAATTGAAACCAGCGGATAGCCATTTTCGGCCTGAGACCTGTGCCAACCTGTTATGCTTATTTTTAAAACAACTCCCACTTGGCTTTGACGTATTAGCTTACCAAAGATTCAATAAGTTAAAAGAAAATCAACAAAGTACTACTGTAGAGGTGATACTTTTGTACTATAAGGTTAACAAAACATTGCCCGGAGAAGAGCTCTTAGTCTTGAAAGACTGCATCTTAAACATTTCCTAGCCACCCACTTCCGCTGTTTTTCTTTTAACTTGGTTTGATGTTGGAAGTGCTCTGGAAAGCTAATTTAGAATCTGAATTTTATATGTTTAAATCAAATAAACTCCTTTGATCTCACATTAAAAGAAGGAAAAAAAGGTAACATTTTTTTTTGTGTATGAGAAAGAGTAATGCCCTGCCTACAACTGAATTAAACATCTGTTTGTGATGCAAATATGTTCACATTGGACTCAATTACATTAAAGTTTTGCTAAAGAAAGCACTGCGGTCATGTGGCTGTGAGGAAACCTCTCATCTGTAGTCACAGGACATTTGTTATAAATAAGTCCACATAAACATCTGGGATATGAAGGGCTCTAATTTCAAGAGTTTCTTCCACTCTGTGCCCATGGCCAAAATCCTTTTGGAAACAGCCCCCCCCCCCCCCTCAAAAAAAAAGTTTTAACTTTTAATTAAATATTTATTAGTCTCCTATTAATTTTCAACAAAATAACTGAAAAGAACCAGCAACAAAAACATTGCATTTGGAAAACAGTGAAATTTGGGAAACCAAGGCATTATAATGCAAATTCATTTTTAAATTGAAATTCTAGGGATACATGAGCAATTATCAGCACTGTTTAAAGAATTCAATCCTGAGAATCTCATTAGATAGGGATGTGAAATACAGTGGTTACCATTTTCAGAACAAAGGGATCTTGAATGAGTAATCAATAGCAACTGGCAGAAAATAAGACGTTAATTATGATTCTCTCTGGCGTTTTGTCTCAGACAGGGTTTCATTACATGCTTTGTGCTAACCTGTACAGTGAGAAGTTAGCTGACCATATGTTCACAAATTGAAAAAGCACAGGAAAAAAAAAAAGAAAAAAAAGAGTAAAAAAGCATGGATGTGAGCAAGATTAAAATCTACTTTTCCTCATTCAGGAGTCCTTTTAGTAAGCAGCAGTAAAAAAGTGGCCTATGGTAGCGTGGATGTGTAAAATTGGAAAGTGTCGGGCCATTTTTTTTTTACCACGGCTGGAAAAAGGGGCTATTTTTTTTAAATGGGGGCAGTAAATGGCCATGCGCTAAAATTAAAAGTAGCATACGGCTATTTACTACCTGAGCCCTTATTGCCACCCATTGACCTAGCGGTAAGGGATCACATGCTACTTGTATGGTAATCAGGCAGCACATACCAATGTGGCCGTGTTGCCAATTACCGCTGGGAAAATAGAAAATCATTTTCTACTGAGGAAAACAGCGTGCGCCGATTTCTAAACTACCGCAGGGCGTGCGGCTACCCCTGCGGTAGTGCCAATTTGACACGCGCTACCCACGTGTTGGCCCTACCACTGTTAGTAAAAGGGCTCTTCAGTAAGAAAGCACTGACCACTAATAAAAACGTATGCCCAAAACATGGGGATGGTAATTTTGTATCAGGGTATCAAGGCAAAGAAAGCAGATATGTTGTGCCTAAAACATCCTACCCAAAAGCTCCGGAACAAAGTTACTCTTGCTCCAAGACGGGAGTAATTTCATGCATGAATGAGCCACTAGAAATTTTATTTAGCTTAACTTGATAACTGCCTCAATAGGTTTAATAAAATAAGAAAGAGAAAAGCAATTAGAAAGGAATAAGAAAGGAGGAAAGTCTGAAGGAGCAGTATAAGGAGAGAGCCTGATTGCAAGGGAAACAGAGAAAACCAGGGGATGGTATGTGTTATAAAGATGCTGCCTGAACACCAGAAGAAATATGCCTATCTGAGGAAAGGGTGTTGCCAAAGGAGAATTGGAATAACCATGCTTTCACTGCTTTATTAAACTTCTGGAAGACTCCAACCCCCGGATTCTATGTATCACACCTAGCGCTCTGCACCAAGATCCACGTGTATTCTATAACAACATGCATAACTTAATTGGCTTAACAAGCAATAATGAGCACTAATTGGCAATAATTAGAATTCACGAGCATAACTCACTAAGCATATTCAATTTAACACAGAGCCCCTAAAATTCTAATGTGCGGAGCCAAAAATGGGTGTGGTTATAGGCGGGGAAAATGGGCATTTCGTGGGCATTCCAATATTTACATGCACTGTTATAGAATATGCCCCTCTGTGCCTAAATCTACGCCATGTTTCCCTTGGAGTAAATGGATGCGCATAGCTCTAGGTGCTGGGATACCAACTAAGTGTATTCTATATACCACGCCTAAATCTAGGCGCCACTTAGAGAATGCGCTTAGGCAGAAATTTATTCCGCGTGGATTTTTCAGGTGCCATATATAGAATCTAGCCCCATATGCACAGAAGCACATATGCATATATTTTATAAAAGTACCAATCCTGCCCCCAGGAATACCTAAAAGTGTACAGCACACAAGTAAGCACTACCCCCTAGTATCATCCTCTTAGCGCCTAAATGTAAGCACCATTTGCACACTAAGATTGTAGAATATTAGCACTTATGCGCGTGAATGTAATTTATGCACGTAAGTGCCGGTTGGGAGCTAAGCAGTATTCTACAAGATTAGTGTGCAAGCTGCACAGTACACAACTGCAAGGAAGGTATACATGTGGGCAAAGCATGGGCGGGTCCTACATTTGGGTGTATAACTTATCTTACCTGCTAAAGTGCAACATTTACATACTGATATTCATATCTGCATGCTACATGGTATAAGGCCTTACCATAAGGCCAACTTATGCTCAATTCTATGAAAGAATCTGGTTACCCAGAAGCTGTTACAGGATTTGTGCTCAGTGCCCTGGGTGACCTTTACAGAACTGCCTCCCTATAAGTGCAATTCTAGAAATGGGCACCCGATAGGAGTCTATTCCATAAAGCAGTGGTCTTCAACCTTTCTTCTGCTGGTGACACACATGACATGTACACATAAGTGACACACCGAACACTAGTATTCATAGAGGAACAAAGAATAAAAGTCCTATATTTCAGTTGTTCCCAAACCTGGTCCTGGAGGCACCCCAGCCAATCAGGTTTTCAGGATATCCACTGCATGCGAATTTCTCTCATGAATATTCATTGTGGATATCCTGAAAACCTGATTGGCTGGGGTGCCTCCAGAACCAGGTTTGGGAACCACTGCTATAGTTCATTTCATGGTGCTAACAATGAAGCAAGAGTAATACTGCTAGGGTGGAAAAGGTGGGTAGGCCAGAGGCCTCCAACATCTGCAGTTGAGGCTGGTGACAGAAGTAGGTCTGGTTATGGAGCTTCCCCCTGCCTTCCTGGTTCTCTACTCTTACCCAACCTGCCACAACAGACATGACTGTTAAGGAAAACACGTGAGCTAGCTATCTGACACACCAGTGTATTTCAATACACTTCAGAGCAGTGTTAAAAAGGAATGTAGGAGCCTATGTCCTTTACAGAATACTAGTATCACCGCTTACATATGTGCTTAAAAGGTAGGTGCCAGCACTTTACTCCTGCCAGAATTCTGCACGATTGCGGAGCACAGAATTTGTGCAGAATTCAACATTTCTGCTCAGAATCTTCAGGACCGTGTTATAGGACCCCCTTCCCGCCTGCTCACTCCACTCTCCACCTGCTCAGCTGACCCCCCAACTCGCTCATCTGACTCTCCGCCTACCCAGCTGACCCCCACCCACTCAGCTGACCTCCCTGCTCGCTCGCCCGACACTCCCCCCAGCCTACCTGAGCATGCCCTGGTTGTCTAGTGGCCTCTTCGGGGGAGGAAAGAACTCCATTCTTTCCTGCCCCTCTGCAGCCACTCTCTTGCTAGGGCCATGCTTTTTCAAAAATTCAAGCAGTCTTGTGAGACTACTGCTTGAAGTCTCAGTGGCCATTTTGAAAAAGCACTGCATCAGCAATAAAGTGGTGGCAGCGGGGCAGGAAAGAGTGGGGTTTGTTGGGCTGCAAAAAAGGGGGATGCTGTGGGAGGGAGGGGCCGCAAAGAGAGGGGGCTACAAAAAAAGGGGGGTGGTAGTGGAAGGGAGGGGACTGCAAAACAAATTATGACAAAACTTGCAGACTTTGCAAATTTTGTGCGTAAAATTTTGCAGAATTTGCAAACTTTGTGCTTGGAATTTAGAAATTTTTTGCGCAGAATTTTTATTGTTTTGGTGCACAATTCCGGCAGGCGTAGCACTTATACCAGCCTCAGAGCTGGTGTAAGAATTACTGCCTAAATGCTGCAGATACCTGTGTAACTTATAATATTCTATAAATAATGCACCTATGAGTCCCACCCCAGCTCTGTCTGTGTGTACATCCCCCTTGCAAATGCACTCTTCGTAAGATATGCACCTATCTGTAGCATAGTGTTTCAGTGGAATTTTGGCAGTTATGTGTGCATGTGCATACATCTTTTCATTAGTGCAGTCTCATCAAATTGTAATTACTGTCATACAGATTTGAGACAATAATGACAATTGCATCTTGACAGTATAATCTGTCTAATACAGCTCGTTGTGGTAAAAGACAGCTACCTAAAGTACTAAACTGCTCACACAATAAACAGATGCAAAATAAGACTCTTAGTTTTTCTATCCTCCTTAATTAACACTAACAAACAGCACGATCTTAACATATTCATCCTTTTTTTTTTAAACTAAAGCTTCTTGGCACCATGTTAACTGCTTGCCGAATATGTAAAATTGGAGCATAATTATATTTTGCTCTATTCCCAGTGGGCGGGGGGGGGGGGGGGGGGGGGGAGAGAGAGGAGAGGAGGGAAGAAGAAGGAAAGATAACCTTAAAAAGCTGTTTGATTCCATATTATCTTTGACAAATAGACTTCTTTAGAAGAATATTGCCAACTATGACAGAATATTCTTCTGCCTGGTCTTGGTTCAATTTTCTTGAAACGCTTAATCAATGAGGCTATCAAGAAAGCCTGACAGCTCCCCACTCTGCACTGCTGCAGTAAGTAGCAAGGCAGAAAATGCTTGTATGGCTCTTCTCTAGCCCAACACTGCCGATGCTAGCATTCTCTAGCAGGGTGCGAGGGCAACAGCTTCTCTGCTCATTGTCATTCCTCAGAATGTGTGAGCTTTTTTTGCACAGTATACTAAATTTTGGAAATTCGTTACTAAATGCTTTGATCACAGCTTCCCCAACTCTGCCTCACCATCCTCCCTCCCTCTTCTCCCCACATATAGCGGTGTCACATTTTCATCTTTAGAAAAAGCCAGTTTCAATGCTCTTCACTCTTATTTTGGGGGGAGGGGGGGAGGGTTTAAGTAATGCATATGTGTAGTTAAAATAAAATTTTACAACTCTATGGAAAAGAGCAGCTGAAAGTATTTGCTCTCCTTTTTTAAACTAAATTATCTTTATTGTTCCCTTCCCTGTTTGCTTCTTTTCTTCAAATGATTACAACAGTTAAGAAAACATGTTGAACTGTATTCAGAAATTTTTTTTTTCTGGCAGCGTTCAGATATATTTCCAACATTAAAAACTTACCAGAGGAATCTCAACATGTGTACACTTTTTAATTCTCTACTGTAGAATATCTTCTCTCTCTCTTATTTAACAGGATCAAGCACAAACTACAAAGTAATTGTACTGTAGTTGAAATGGCCTGTTTAAAATGACAAGCAAACAAGGAGGTTTCTGCCATGTGCTTTAGTGCGTATGAATCTTTCGTACCAACGGTTGGGCCTTTTGGGTAAACTATGTTATTTATTTATATATGCATTTATTTATTAGGATTTATTTACCGCCTTTTTGAAGGAATTCACTCAAGGCAGTGTACAGCAAGAATAAGTCAAACATAAGCAATAGACAATTACAGCATTCAAAATATTCAAACAATACAAAGTATATGGTACATTATGCTACATCACAATGTCAGCACGATACGCAATAAGACATTTTAACAGACAGCATAGGCTGTAAGCAAAGATGGAACATATGGATAGATAAGAGAGTAAAAAGAGTAAGAAAATAAGGTACTACTTTAAAGAAAGTTGCCCGAATATTATCTTAGGGCTTCTTTTACAAAGCCGCACTAGCGATTCCTGTGCAGCAAATGAGAGGAAGCCCATTAAATTCCTATGAGCTTCCTCTCATTTGCCGCACAAGAATCGCTAACACAGCTTTGTAAAAGAAGCCCTTAGCTAGAGTAGTAGTGGATAAACATGCCCTGCTATAAGTGCGTGCAGCTGAAGGGAGTGCATTTCAAAGTTTGGGGGCTACTGCGAAGAATGCTCGCATGAGAGTATCACATCGTGTGTTGTCCTTTGGAGAGCGTGTGGTTAGGGATACTCCTTGGGAGGACCTCAGTGACCTTGGAGGTATGTAGATGGAGATCCTGTTCAAGTACTCAGAGAAAATATAGATTTAAATGTTTACATTATTCTAAAGTACAACTTGACTTACAATTATGATTAGTTCATATCTTATGCAGCTCATAAAAATAAGATCCTGACTGGAACTCATCACTTCCACACAAACTTGCCAACTAAGTGTAAGATCTTGAATGATCAGGGTGTTTTCAACCCAGCCCTCAGGACACCCAGCCAGTCAGGTTTTCAGTGCTAACAAGATGAGTCCGTTGTCTTCTTGTCTTCCCACCCAAACCCACTTCTCCTCTACCTCCACTCTCTATTTCGGTTGATAACACACTCATCGATCCCGTCTCATCTGCCCGCAACCTCGGTGTCATCTTCGACTCCTCCCTCTCCTTCTCTGCGCATATCCAGCAGATAGCCAAGACCAGTCGTTTCTTCCTCTATAACATTAGCAAAATCCGCCCTTTCCTCTCTGAGCACACCACCCGTACTCTCATCCACTCTCTCGTTACCTCTCGCCTTGACTACTGCAACCTACTCCTCACTGGTCTCCCACTTAGCCACCTATCCCCCCTTCAGTCCGTTCAGAACTCTGCTGCACGTCTTATCTTCCGCCTGAACCGATACACTCATATCACCCCTCTCCTCAAGTCACTTCATTGGCTCCCGATCAGGTACGCATTCAATTCAAGCTTCAGCTACTAACCTACAAATGTACTCGATCTGCAGCCCCTCCTTACCTCTCAACCCTCATCTCCCCTTATGTTCCTACCCACAACCTCCGCACTCAAGACAAATCCCTCCTTTCAGTACCCTTCTCCACCACCGCCAACTCCAGGCTCCGCCCTTTCTGCCTCGCTTCACCCCATGCGTGGAACAAACTCCCCGAGCCCATATGCCAGGCCCCCTCCCTGCCCATCTTCAAATCTCTGCTTAAAGCCCACCTCTTCAATGTTGCATTCGGCAACTAACCTCTACACCTCTACCCAGGAAAGCTAGACTGCCCCAACTTGACATTTCGTTCTTTAGATTGTAAGCTCCTTTGAGCAGGGACCGTCCTTCTTTGTTTATTTTGTACAGCGCTGCGTAACCCTAGTAGCGCTCTAGAAATGTTAAGTAGTAGTAGTAGAAAATGCATAAAAGAGTAAAATCTTTAACTAAGATACATTCACAGATTTTCCCCAAAAGTTACAAGGACGTGATTTTCAGCATGACTTACATTCTCCTGAGGGAATTCTGCATAAAATAACCTGAAAATTCTGTGAACAATATTTGAGAATTCCGCAGTTCCGGCACACCATTAAAAAAATTTTTCTTGTGCAGAACTCCCTCATTATAGGGTCTGACTCCTCCCCCAAGCAGGAAATCCTCTCTACCCCAATCACAGCTGATACTTCTTCAGATTTCACCTCCTCCAGCTCTCTTAACTTGTATCTCTTCCCCTCCTCTGACAAGTTCAACCCACTGCTTTCTCTGCCTTTCTCCTGGGTGAATATGTTCCATTTTCTCCCCCTCCTCTCTGTTCACCTCTTCTCTACCCTCAAGCAGCTCTCTCTCCTGGATGGAAGGAGTAGTCTAGTGGTTAGTGCAGTGGACTTTGATCCTGGGGAACTGAGTTCAATTCCCACTGCAGCTCCTTGTAACTCTGGGCAAGTCACTTAACCCTCCATTGCCCCTGGTACAAAATAAGTACCTGAATATATGTAAACCGCTTTGAATGTAGTTGCAAAAAAAAAAAACCCTCAGAAAAGTGGTATATCAAGTCCAATTTCCCTTCCCTTTCCCTCCTAATCCATCAGCATTTAGTTCCATCCCCCCCCCCCCATTTTTTTCTCCCCAACTCCCAGCAAGACCCCAGTTTTGTTTGTCCAAGGTTTCTTCCCCAATCCCCAGGGAACACACCCCATCCATCTTTCTCCAGACCACCCCCTCCCATAGCACAGAAGCCCCATCCACCTTTATCAAGCCCTTCCCCTCCCCTCCTATGACACTGAAAAGGAAGAAGTGAATGGATAAGCATCAGGGCATGTCCTCCTGTTGCTGTCCTGGGCCTAGCTGTAATCCGTTGAACTGCATGGGCCTCCAGACAACTGCATGGTTAAAAAAAAAAAAGTCAGGACCAAGATGGCAATGAAGGAGGAACTGCCCAATGTACAGCTGTATACCTCCTCCTCTTGATTGCTGTGGGGAGGGAGGCTGCACTGCATCTCTGAGCCAATGCAGCTGTTTGTGCAGAAATCTACATGGGAAGTGCAGAACTCTGTGCAGGTGGGAATTCTATGCAAATTCAACGTTGCACAGTTGTACAGAATTCTCCCAGGCATACTAAAAGTCAGCAACACGTGCTTTATAGGCAGAAAAAAAAGGCTTTATAAACAATTCTTTAAAAGGCGGCCTATTTTTAGGTGCAAGAATGTATAGGCTACTTGTCTTTATAGAACATTAGTGTAACAGGTCAAATACATATCAGCTGCTGAGTTGATGTAAATACTGTTGCCTAAATTGTTAAAGAACATGTGTAGATTTTACAATCTCCACATGGAAATGTGAGCCCTGCCCAAGCTCTGCCCATTCTGAACATCCACTTGCACAATTTGTGTCATCAAATACAGAACAGCACTAAACCAAAAACTGATTATTTACATGCAGCTGTTCACATATATGTGTAAATGACTAGAATACTGACATTTACACAAGTAGCTCTTTATAGAATTACCCCTTGGAGGGAGGGGAATGCCATACATGACGTCTAAAAAATCCGCGTGGAAAACATTTTTGCCTTAATCATATTTAAGTAGCGCCTAGATTTAGGCGCGGTATATTGAATAAATTTAGTTGATATCCCAGCGCCTAAAGCTATGCACCAATGAAAACAAGGTGTAAATCCCAGCGCGCAGATTTAGGCACAGAGGGCCATATTCTATAACTACATACTTAAATTTCAGAATGCCCACAAAACTCCCATTTCCACACCCATCACCATGCCCCTTAGTCTGCACGTGCCAGAAATTAGGCGTAGTGCATTACAGAATACGCTTAACGAGTTGTGCGCATAAATTCTACTTGTCAATTACTGCTCATTATTGCTTGTTAAGCCAATTAAGTTGCGCACGTTGTTATAGAATCCATCTGGATTTCGGCGCAGATCTCTAGGCACTATACAGAATCCGGGGGTTAATGTATTCACTTTGCACCTGCTCATTTTCAAAGGAAACAGTGTGGGCTGGAAATATTTTGAGAACTGATAGAACATACTAGCTTGGTCTACTTGGTTTACAACCTGGGCTAATGAAAATTGCCCCTATAATGCTAAATTATTGGTTGGCTTTGCAAAATTGAGGTGAAAGAGGAGGTTGGAAGTGGCTCTATCAGTGGATAAGAACCAAAGTGGAGAAAATAAGTGGTAGCAACAGATCATAGTACATTGGGAAGGAACAGGAAGGAGAATGTGGCAGGGACTGCAGTGGCAGACAGACTGGGGCCTAGAAGAGAAGGAGCAGGTAGGTAAATGAGATCTATAAAGGAAAAGATGACAGCTGCAATAGACTGAAGCCCAGATGGTAGTAAATTGGCAGTACCCAAATGACTTCTAGCTCTGACCCCAGACTGCCCTAAAATCATAAGAGAGAGGAAAGAACCCCTTTGCTGACTAGTTGTAGGTTTTAACCCGACTATTCAAACATTGGTCCTAAAACAACTGTCCTAGTTTCCAAAACTTTATATATTATATATGGAAATAGAAAAAAAAGCCTTGTCTTATATTCAAATGTTTAAGTTCTACATCCTCTATCCAGTATCAACTTTTACACAGAAGCACCCTGGATAGCACCAAAGCATTCAGAGGTGATTATATCCAGGTCAGAAGAGAAATTTCTATGAACTGATAAGCTACAAAGTAGATATTGATGTGACAAATGAAAAATGCCTCTCTTTTTTTTTTGTTACATTTGTACCCTGCGCTTTCCCACTCATGGCAGGCTCAATGCGGCTTACATGGGGCAATGGAGGGTTAAGTGACTTGCCCAGATCCACAAGGAGCTGCCTGTGCCTGAAGTGGGAATCGAACTCAGTTCCTCAGGACCAAAGTCCACCACCCTAACCACTAGGCCACTCCTCCACTCTTTTGACAAAATTCCTGGAAAAGGAACTCATTGAAATTGAATTTCAGATTATAGCTAGAGAGAGAGAGAGAGAGAGAGATCCCTTTCCCCGTTTTATTCTTTTAATTATGCAAACCACTTAGATTCACTGACTTATGCTGTATATGAAATAAAATGAACATGAACATTATATACTATGTTGGTGTTGTTCCACCTAGTCTAGTGCAGTGCTCTGATAAATCTGCTAGTCCTGACTCTTCAGGATATCTGCACATGGTAAACACCTGGAGGATGTAATGGGGCATTTCTACAAACTGAAGAGTAGCACATCTCCTGGACCGCATGGTATTCATCTCAGAGTACTGATAGAACTGAAAAATGAACTTGCAGAGCTATTGTTAGTAATATGTAATTTATCCTTAAAATCAAGCATGGTACTGGAAGATTGGAGGGTGGCCAATGTAATGCTGATTTTTAAAAACGGTTCCAGAGGAGATCTGGGAAATTATAGACTGCTGGGGCTGACATCGGTGCCGGGCAAAATGGTAGACACTATTATAAAGAACAAAATTACAGAGCATATTCAAAAGCATGGATTAATGAGACAAAGCCAACGTGGATTTAGTGAAGGGAAATCTTGCCTTACCAATCTACTACATTTCTTTGAAGGGGTGAACAAACATGTGGATAAAGGTGAGCCGGTTGATATTGCGTATCTGGATTTTCAGAAGGCATTTGACAAAGTACCTCATGAAAGACTCCAGAGGAAATTGGAGAGTCATGGGATAGGAGGTAGTGTTCTATTGTGGATTAAAAACTGGTTAAATGATAGAAAACAGAGAGTAGGGTTAAAGGGTCAGTATTCTCAATGGAGAAGGGTAGTTAGTGGGGTTCCCCAGGGCTCTGTGCTGGGACCGCTGCTTTTTAACATATTTATAAATGATCTAGAGAAGGGAGTAACTAGTGAGGTAATTATATTTGCTGATGACACAAAAGTTATTCAAAGTAGTTAAATCACGGGAGGATTGTGAAAAATTAGGAGGATTGTGAAAAATTACAAGAGGACCTTATGAGACTGGGTTTCTAAATGGCAGATGATGTTTAATGTGAGCAAGTGCAAAGTGATGCATGTGGGAAAAAAGAACCCGAATTATAGCTACGTCATGCAAGGTTCCACGTTAGGAGTCACAGACCAAGAAAGGGATCTAGGTGTCGTTGTTGATGATATGTTGAAACCTTCTGCTCAGTGTGCTGCTATGGCTAAGAAAGCAAATAGAATGCTAGGTATTATTAGGAAAAGAATGGAAATCAAAAATGAGGATGTTATAATGCCTTTGTATCGCTCCATGGTGCGACCACACCTCGAATATTGTGTTCAATTCTGGTTGCTGCATCTCAAAAAAGATAGAGTGGAATTAGAAAAGGTGCAGAGAAGGGCGACAAAAATGATAAAGGGGATGGGACAACTTCCCTATGAGGAAAGGCTAAAGTGGCTAGAGCTCTTCAGCTTGGAGAAAAGACAGCTGAGGGGAGATATGATAGAGGTCTATAAAATAATGAGTGGAGTTGAATGGGTAGACATGAAGCGTCTGTTTACGCTTTCCAAAAATACTAGGACTAGGGGGCATGTGATGAAGCTACAAAGTAGTAAATTTAAAACGAATCGGAGAAAATCTTTCTTTACTCAACATGTAATTAAACTCTGGAATTCGTTGCCAGAGAATGTGGTAAAGGTGGTTACCTTAGCGGGGTTTAAAAAAAGGTTTCGATGGCTTCCTAAAGGAAAAGTCCATAGGCCATTATTAAAAAGGACTTGGGGAAAATCCACTGCTTATTTCTGGGATAAGCAGCATAAAATGTATTGAGCTTTTTTGGGATCTTGCCAGGTGTTTGTGACCTGGATTGGCCACTGTTGGAAACAGGATGTTGGGCTTGATGGACCTTTGGTCTGTCCCAGTGTGGCAATATTTATGTTCTTATGTACTGATGGGATGAATGACAGCATCTCAATGGATTATATGGAATAAGAAAGTTAGAAAGAACTGATGGAAGACTTGCTTGATTGAAAAACTTGATAAACAATAGTAAAATATTTAAAAGAAATACAATAAATAATTAGCAACCAATGTTCAGACAGAAATAATAGGGTAACATGATCATGTTTTTTTTTCCAAATAGTAATTTAATTGCTGTGTTCTGTATGAGTTGAAGTTTCCTAACCTGTTTAAGTAGAAGGCCAGAGTACAATGAATTACATTAATCCAATTTAGTGACTACAAAAGCTAAGACAAAGATCCTAAGGGGAGATCCAGTACTGTGCGGAGAGCAGATCTGCAGTAAAATAAAGAAACTTTATTTACAATGAGTGAAAGCATTATCTATAGTAAAATCAAGAATTTTTACAGAATCCTTAAAAGGGATAATTATCCCATTAATATTAGGAGAAAGTGGAGTCCGAATGGGAAAATTAGAGAAGGGTGGAAAAATAATTACAGCTTCAGATTTAGATGGGTTAAGTTTCATCAGATTAGTTGCCAGCCAATCAATCTGTTCAGTTTGGAAGAAATGGCAGTGTTAAAATCGTATCAGTAAACTACAGCTCATTGTGAAATGTCACCCTTCCTGTCATTATCTGAGTGGTGATTGGCATTTAAAAAAAAATTGCCAGCAATTATTGGCCCCAATCTCTCTCCTCTCCTGCTCAACCTGACTCCTCTTCCCCGTGATATTAAAAAAACAAACAAACACTCCACCCCTGCAGTCTAGAGGTTCCCTGTGATAATGTGGCTGACTGGCAAGCAGGGAGTGCTCACAAAGGCAGACAAGGGGTAAGAGTAAACAGAAGAATTCTTTATTACTGTATTCTACTATACAAAAAGCTTGTTACATCACAGCTCAGTGCAATGCTATTAGTGTTCCTGCAGAATCCTAAGGAAGCAGTCTCACTAGGGCTGGCTTCTGGTCATGCCCCAACTACAATGTTACTGCTCCAAAACAACCACAGCTCAACACAGGCTTGCCTTCAGCCTAGACACATAACATGTCTTCCAAGTGCAGAAACTTCCTACCTTGAAAGTCTTTCTCACTTAGACTATGGAGATATAAACTTGAGGGCCACTTTGTTTCCCTGAGTCTCACCCAGGTAACATAGCCCAGCTACCTCCTGGAAAGAATTCCTTCACTCGTGGTCTTCCTCCAAGACACCTCCACCCTCGGGTCTCGCTCTTGGAGACCTCTTGCTTCAAGGTCACTCTGAACTATTCAACTCCAGGGCATTTAACCACCTCCAGGGCTGTCATGGCAGGTTAGTGCCACCTGCCATAAGGTGGCTAAAACTGCAGCCTCAAACCCAGATGATCGAAAGCCCCGCACTGTTCCAAACAGCGCTCTAAAAATAGCGCTGGAACAGTGCGGGGCTTTACCGGACCTATGATCAGAGATAATTGCATGCAAATTTAAGCACGCAATTCACTCTGATCATGGGGTAGAAGTGCGGAAGGACTGTCCTCCCACACTTGTTTGACAGGTCTGGGCTGTCAAAAGCCCAGACCTGTCAAACACAGGGGCTGGAGGTCCGTGGGACCACCAGACCCCAAACAGCGTGGCCCTGGTAACCTAGTGCCCCCACCCCAAGCCACCAACATTGGGGCTGGAGGTCTGGCAGACCTCCAGTTCCCCAGACCCCCTCCCGACACATTCAGAGGGGACTGGAGAGCAGGTTGGTCTCCAGCATCCCCCCAAGAAAACCCCTGGTGGCCCAGTGGGCCACAAATCAAACCCCTCCAACCTGGTGGTCTAGAGGCACTCTTCCCCACCCCCATCCTCTTTAGCAGTGACGCCCTGCCCAGTGCATCCTGGGATGCGCTGGGCGGGGCATATGGTGTAAAGCCCCACCCAGCGTATCCCAGGATGCACTGGCAGGGTGCTGCCATTTTCGAGGCAGCACTGCTGGAAGAAGAGGAAGTCTACATCCCTCCTCCAACAAAGGTGGGGGGGGGCAGGGGAGAAGGTCACTAGACCACGAGGTTGGGGGGGGGGCTTGATTTACGGCCCACTGGGCCACCAGGGCTTTTCTTTGGGGGATGCTTGGGGGGCTGGAGATCTCCAGCCCCCCTGAACTTGTGTCGGGGGGGGGGGGTCAGGGGGATTGGAGGTCTGCCGGACCTCCAGCCCCCATGTCGCTGGCTCAGAATAGGGGGTGTCATGGTTCCTGCTCCTGCAGAGGGGGCTGTATTGGGGGAATAGGGGGCCCACTAGCATGCAAATGCATGCTGGACAGGGCTCACCATTCCTCCACAATGGTCTGCAAGCCCTTACCCCAGACATTGCACCAATGTTTGGCGCGCTGCTCGTTTATCAATGGGGAGAAATACATTTAGCATGCATCTGCGTGCTACTTGCACTAAGAGCCATGTTTTGCATGTATTTGCATGCTAGCTGTGTTCAGAACCCACCAGTGCGTTGTTTCACGCACTTGGGAGCTCTGATCATGGGGCGGTAGCAAACGCAGGCGCTAGTATGGTGCTAAAAGCCTCTAGTGCTTGAGTTTGCTGCTGACCAGTGGCCTATCAGTAAGGAAGTGTTCTCAGGGCCACCTGTCACTGTATCACTCACTCACTCCCCTCACATACCCGTTTCCCTGATATTTAAAAAGCATTTGCCTCAGTGGTGGACTTCCTTCCATCCCTCCTTCTCTTTCAAAAAAGTCCCCAGTAGTCTAGTAGCCCTCTCTCCCCCCTTTTCCCTGATTATAAAAATTAAATCCCTGATGTCTAATGGTACCCTCCCACCCCCAATCCATTCCCAGAACTGCCTGAGCCCACCCACCATACTTGACCATAAGAGGCAGGAGCCATGTCCACTCACTCCTGCCTCCAGGGTCACAATCTTGAAAAATGGTGGCACTACGCAACAGGGTAGGGCCAGTCTGCAATGGTGGCACTATGCAACAGGGCAGGGCCAGTCTGCCATATAACCATATATACTACTCTACCTGCCTTTCAGGTCTGGGGTCTCGAGGGGGGCACTGGACATATATTTATTTTACATTTTGATGGAACAGAGCGGGGAGAGATGGGGATAATGCTGTTCATGGGGGCTCTATGCCAGCCTCAGATCTGGTGGTAGGTTTCTGGCATTGAGCCTCCATGGTAGACATCGGCACACAGCCTGCATGCTGTAGGGTAGCTGACAGGATCTTTAGCATGCATTTTAATATGCTATGCGCTGATGTCTATTGAGAGAGTAAACCTCAGTGCATTAACGAGTATGTGCACTGCATGTTAAAGATGTGCTGTAGCCCACGATAGCTTTCTGCATCAGCCCCTTAGCATGCACACTAACCTAACCCCTAGTGCACAGCCCCTACATTTTTTGGCTTTATATGTCCAGTGGAAATGAATTGCTAATGCTGATCCTTAAAATCAAACAGATCTATCTTTCAGAAAGGCCACATTGCACATTCATGAGAGATCTTTATAATTATTTAAAATTTATATCGAGTCCTTATGCATTGGTAACAAACTGACATCAAAGAAGATAGAGAAGCATAAGAAATGATACTTTTTGGAAAAGGTAACATAAAAATAGCGGCGAGCAGCTTCCTGCCATGGGCTAAATTAACCCCAGATATTCAATGGCAGGGCATGCATGGTTCCCGGCAACAAATATCCGGAGATGTCCGTCAGTGGCGTTCCTAGGTCAGCTGCAACCCAGAGCGGATCACCGCTGCGCACCCCCCCCCCCCTGGGTGCAGCAAGACACCCCCCCTGCAGCATCAACACCCCCCCCCCAGCCCATCAGCATACCTGGCATCAACACACGCTGCTGGAAAGGGTGTTGGGAGCACCCGCGCAGCTGTCGGCTCCGCTGGCTCCCTCTGCCCCAGAACAGGAAGTAACCTCTTCCGGGGCAGAAGGAGCAGGGAACCAGCAGAGCCGACAGACACACGGCTGCTCTCTGCACCCTTTCCAGCAGCGTGCACCTGGGGCGGACCGCCCCCACCACCCCGCTCTTGGTACGCCACTGATGTCCATTGACCAAGACGTGAACCAGGCACTGGCTGATATATATATATTTTTTAATTTGTACCCCGCACTTTTTCCCACTCATGGCAGGCTCAATGCAGCAGGCAATGGAGGGTTAAGTGACTTGCCCAAAGTCACAAGGAGCTGCCTGGGCCGGGAATCGAACTCAGTTCCTCAGTTTCCCAGGACCAAAGTCCACCACCCTAACCACTTGCCACTCCTCCACTCCTATTCAGACTGGTACCCAGTTAGCTCCAAGCCTGTCCCCTAACCCATTGGTTCCAAAACCTAGTCCTGGAATCAATCACCCCAACCAGTCAGGTTTTCAGGGTATACACAATGAATATTCATGAGAGAGATTTGCATGCACTGTTTCCACTGCATGCAAATCTGACTGGCTGGGGTGCCTCCAGGACCAGTTTTTGGAACCACTGTCTCTAACCTATTCTGTTAAAGGATGACCATTTAGTAGACACGTTCAGCAACTAATACATAACAGATCAAAACAAATCAAGAGGGACCACTGACGTTATAGCAGAGGAACAGAAATTAGGAAGGGATCATTCCCAAGTTACTGAAGCCAATGTGGGGAGAAGAGTAGTTAGCATCAGTAAGGTTGGATGGAAAGTTTCAAAGTTCTGTTTTGGGAGACTTAAGTACAAACTGCCTGGAATTTAACAAGGTTACAATGGCAAAATAAAACAAGAGAAGAAAGAGGAAGAGACAGCAGAGAATGGGGAAGACGAGAAAATAAAATCTGTGTCATTGGCAAAGCAATGAAAAGACTGGTTGAACGAAGAGATCAGAAGACCAAGATAAGTAAGGTAGATAAGAAAAAAAAGAGGATACATAATGGACCTCTAAGGTCTGACGAAAAGCAAAAAGGGCAGCGTGAGAAGTGCAGGTACGAACACTGATGAATGCTGTGATAAGATAAAACAATGTTCAGTTGTATATTCTAAGAACTGAACCTGTTTTATACTACTTGAGGATCTCAGTGTCCATCATTATCTTAGGAGAAAAATAACTAAACGTCTTCCTTACCTGCCATTCCCCCTCCCCCCATCCATCTGAAAAAAATTACATGTTTATCTCAGTTATATCAAGGGTAGCATAGACTTCATGGTGGTTTAAGAGGCCCATGCTGGATTATAACCAGCTAATGCATTTCTAACACTGTCTACTGATAGACTCTCGTGCCATTCACATGGGAACATATTTTACTTCAGTATTAGCCAACTAAAATGGTGGCTTTCTATTTTGCTATACTCTACTGCCTTTGAGTTGTAAAATATGTATTAGACAGTGAAAACTGATATCTCAGTCCCACTGTAGAAATCTTATGAGCATTTCATAAATGCTAAATCAACTTCCTGAAATATGTATTATTATTGTCTGTGTCTATGAGTTAATCTCATCAGTGATGGGGATGATGCAATAATCTCAATCACAGTAACAAACTATAATCAAATTCTAAAAGAAAATGGACGACACTGAAGCAGAAACCATGGGCACAGTCAGTTGACTTACCAAAGAGCAAAATTTCAGAAGGTTCAGCCACTTAACCTCAGAATTTAGGCAGCTACAATTGTCAATTTGAGAATGTACAGAGAATGAGCAGCTAAGTTTGGCCAAGAATTTTCAGGATCTGACCACTGTTCCCTCTAAGCTGTGCGAGAGTCCTCCACTTGCATTCCTGCCAGTGGCAGTACTGTTTCAACATCACATTTTTAACAGCAGGACTCCAGAGGACTTGCCTGTCCCTAGTGATTGGAAAAAAAAAATAATATTGAAGAATCACCCCGCTCCTCCTCACTGGCAGAAATGAGGTTGGAAGAATCTTGCATAGCTTAGAAGGAATATTAGATCAGTGGAACTTAGCCAACTGATGTGGACAATCAGTGTTTGCAATAAAGTCTATCTGGAAAATTTTGGCTTGCTAAGGTGGGAATGAGGTCCACTCTGAAATTCATCCCTTAGTTGTTTAGTACAAGATAATCTACTTCAGGGGTTTCAAACATAGTCCTCAAGGGCCACAGCCAAGTCAGATTTTAAAGATCTTTACAATGAATATGCATAAGGTAGATCTCATGAATATTTATTATAGAAATCCTGAAAACTTGACTAAATTGAAGCCCTAGAGGGCCAAATTTTCTTAACTCTCAATCTACTAGCCACAAAACGGGAGAACTGGAGTACTAAACACAAAATAACTTGCCAAACTCCAGTAATACAAGAACACATAGCACATAATAAAATCTGAAAACATTTTTCATCAAGGAAAGACAACACCTCAGACCCCCTACCAATGTTTATTAAACAATGACGTGAGGTACACTCACATCACAGGCTCAATAAACCTTCCAAATACAGGATTCAAATATGAATAAATTCTAAATATTAAGTGAAAAAGTGCAAAAAACAGAATATAATAAATTTTTCAAAAACCAACATTTAGCTTCAAAAAACTTCTTCAAACAGACTGAAGCTTTTCCCTTCCTTGATGTTGAGATTTTGTTCCATGTTATGTATGCTTGTATTGCTGGAGTTTGGCAGGTTAATTTGTGAACCCCTGAACTACGCTAACTAACATGTAGTAAATGTTTGAAAGACAAGTCATGTCAGATCAGAATGCCTACCATGTTTGGTACTCTTCACATGCAGAGCTTCTGCTTATAATGTTAACACTGACCACAATACTTTCGCTTTCAAGTTCATAGGTATTCTTATGTTCTTGGGTTCGAGATACAGTTTCATAAGACCTAGCTGCCACAAACTTCACAAAAAAATTCATATCTTTCAATGGATGTTGCTGCTGCAGCAGGTTTAAACAATACTATTATTCCTGGCATTCCTAGTAAACTAAGTGGTGCAATACCATCTGTGTTACACTACACTGTGGAAAGATTCACTTCAATAATTCTTTTCATATCTATTAATACAAGTGTTACTTTACAATATACAGTCAAAAGAATGAAGTCTATTAGAATGGAAAATGGATACCTCAATGGCAGAGCTAATGAGGCTGTTGTACATGTGAAAAAGCTGAAAGCAAGGAGCAAGAATTCAGAACTAATTAATTCTCCTGTAGAATTTTCCATTCCTTTCTCCCCTTTACCTCTACTCAGTCACAGTGGTTCCCACCCTGTCCTGAGGGACACTACTTGGTTTTTTAGGGCATCTGTAATAAATAAGCATATATACTACTCCCACTATGTGAGCACCCCCTATTTCACTTTAGTCACAATATATAAATTAAATATCAATCTAGTGGCTACTTCCTTTGCAGTTTTCATTCACTTTATTGTCAAACATTGACATTGTAAGGTGCTGTTCATCTATACTTACCAATGGAAGTGATGTTGGTGATTAGGATGATGATGACATGAAAATACTTCATTGAGACACCGAGGGAAAAGCGTGATACTAGGACGGAAGAACTGTATTCAACAAACACTTTGGGAAATCTGACCAGAAAGTTACCAGTTTGGAATAACTATTCTGCATCAGAGGCAATAGGACTCTTTTGAATGAACTATTACTGAGGAAGGGAGGACTTCTAATACAGTAAAGTGAGATTGAGAGGAAGGGTACAAATGAGATACGTTGTATTTATATCCTAAACACATATAGGATAATTGAATTTTATGTATTATGCGATCACTTAGGATCTAATGTAAACAAGGAACATTTGAATTAGAAGAGAGAATGAAGTAATAGAGTGATTGTGTTTGAATAGAGTAATAGAGTGATTGTGCAAGAAAAGCATAAAGAATTAAAAGCATTAGATTTTTATAATACTTTTGATGTGGTTAATAATAAAGTGAATGAAAACTGCAAAGGAGTAGTCACTAGATTGATATTTAATAAATAAGCATAAGATATTTGCATATAGTGGAGACCCCAAGTATGCAAATCAATCTCATACATATTCTCTGTGGTTACCCTGTAAACCAGAGAGATTGGGGGGGGGGGGGCGCTACAGGACTTGGTTAGTAAACAGTTCTATATTTTGGTGGGCTGGCTGTTTGAGGAAGCTGATACCTAGACTCTACTGGGCAAATATTAATTCAGGTTGGAACAAATAAGCGAAATAGATTTGATTTGATTCATTTACTTGATATTTTTATTTATTTGTTACATTTGTATCCCACATTTTCCCACCTTTTTGCAGGCTCAATGTGGCTTACATAGTACCGTAAAGGCATTTGCCAATGCTGGTAGTGAAACAAATACATGATGATATTGTGGTCGAATAAAGGTACATGTGTTTCTGGTACAATGGGGATAGAGGAGAGGAAAGGATATATAGTGTCCATTACTAGCTTTGGTTTTGCTATGTTGAGGAGTGCAAGTGCTTATGTTGGGTCGGTGGGGTATGCCTTTTTGAACAGGTTGGTTTTTAGTGCTTTCCTGAAGTTTAGGTGGTCGTAGGTTGTTTTCACGGCTTTTGGCAATGCATTCCATAGTTGTGTGCTTATATAGGAGAAGCTGGATGCATAGGTTGCTTTGTATTTAAGTCCTTTGCAGTTTGGGTAGTGAGGGTTTTGGTACGTTCGAGATGATCTGGTTATGCTTCTGAGTGGTAGGTCTATGAGGTCTGTCATGTATCCTGGGACTTGGCCGTAGATAATTTTGTGGACCAGAGTGCAGATTTTGAAGGTAATGTGTTTTTTGATTGGAAGCCAGTGCAGTTTTATACCGCTTAGCACACAGAGTATTAAAGTGGTTTACAATAAAAAGGTAAAACAATTCACAATAAGAATAAAAATACAACTTGACATGATATACAGTATAAAAAAATACCACTGACAATCAACACATTTATGGAGGCAAAATAGTCACACATTGCCAAAGGTGTCCATGAAAAGCTAAGTCTTTACAGTCTCATGGAAACTTCTATAACTGCAGATAGCAGTGATCTCTTTTGGCAGAGAGTTCCAAATAGAAGGTCCAACATAACAGAATGTTTGCTTTCTCGTTATCATCAATTTAACCAATGTCAATGATGGATACAGAAGAAAATAACATTTAGAGGGCTGTAAATGACACTTAGGTACCTTAAGACAACAGGAATTATTAAGAAAGGAATGCAAAATAAGACCAAGAATATTACAATGCCTCTGTATTGCTCCATGGTGAGACCTCACTCACCTTGAGTACTGCATTCAATTCTGGTCACCATATCTCAAAAAAGATATAGTGGAATTAGAAAAGGTTCAAAGAAGAGCGATCAAAATGATAAAGACTAAAGAGATTAGGACTCTTTAGCTTGGAGAAGAGACAGCTGAGGGGAGATATGATTGAGGTCTATAAAATCCTGAGTAGTGTAGAACGGGTAAAAATTAATTGATTTTTCACTCTTTCAAAAAGTATAAAAACTAAGGACACTCAATGAAATTACATGAAAATACTTTTAAAACAAACAGGAGAAAATATTTTTTCATACAAAGAATAGCTAAGCACTGGAACTCGCTGCTGGAATAAGGT
The DNA here is from genome assembly GCF_901765095.1 of Microcaecilia unicolor. Taxonomy (NCBI): domain Eukaryota; kingdom Metazoa; phylum Chordata; class Amphibia; order Gymnophiona; family Siphonopidae; genus Microcaecilia; species Microcaecilia unicolor. The sequence goes on from NC_044031.1 coordinate 705,095,764, forward strand.
TTGGACAAGTTTCTGGAGGAAAAGTCCATAATCTGCTATTGAGATAGACGTGGGGGAAGCCACTGCTTGCCCTGGGCTTGGTAGCATGCAATGCCAGGTATTTGTGACCTGGACTGGCCACTGCTGGAAGCAGATTACTGGGCTAGATGGACCATTGGTCTGGCCCAGTGTGGCTATTCTTATGTTCTTTGATAGTAGGACAAGAAATATTTATAAACAGTCTAAAGATGGATTCAAACAACATTCATGCAAGTAGACCCAGTGAAAGATATAAAAAAAAATTGTCTTTGCACATATAATTCCTTTTATTTATTTACTTACTAAACCAAATACTACTCTGTGAATCAGATTGGGATACTGTAAATATGTATGTAAAGAACTTGAGAAAAGAAAAATTGCTACCAGCAAATCTACCTTAAATGTATTTTCTTGTAACTGAGTCCCAAGGGGAATACTAGCTATGTTGTTAATGTGCGTATAATACTCCTGACACACTGCAAAACTCAGGCTAATTTAATAATGCCTGATGTGCCTTACATCATATTTAGATGATGTAATAATATGTTGCTAAACGAGTCACCTCGCATTAGCTTCATGGCAACAGCATAATTGATGAGCCATTAGAGGAGAAAGTGGTATGGTAACAGTGCTGGAAACATTGACAAATCATTTTGGTACTGATTTTTTTTCTTTTATTGATCCTAACATGAAGGCTTATGAAATAGGTATTTTATATTACATAGAATACTTGTCATCGATAAGTTAGAACTCAGTCCAGCAGATATTCAAAGCAATTTAAATGGCCAGGAGAAGCTCCTGGGTGTTTATATTGCTTGTCCTGAGCTAATTGTGAATAATCAGTGGCACTTAACCAGTTAGTTACTCACAAGGCCTCACCACTATCAAATCTTAGATTATGCAGTTATTGATATAATCCATACAAAATACTGTCACTGCATATAATTTAACGGGCCATCGGAGGTGCCCTTCCAATGGGGGGGGGGGGGGGGAACCCCTACTGTGAAAGTAGGTGAAACACCTTATTTCCTCATCAGTCCGATTTCTTTCTTAATTTTTGCAATTTGTTGATTCATATAAATTTTATAACTTTATCATATCTCCATCATAATATGTAGAATCGAGTTACAAGAAATAACTTAATATATTTATAAAACTCAAAAAATTCAAATTACTTTTCTTGAATATCACTGTAGCGGGGGGGGGGGGGGGGTAAGTGCGACATGTGTTTTGACAGCTGATAAGCAGGATGCATATGTGCCGCAGTACAAAAGAAGGGGGAAGCCTTGAAACAGCAAAGGTGAAACACGTGCCAGCACTTACCCCCCACTACACTGACATTCAAGATGAGGAATTTGATTTTTTTTTGAGTATTTAAATATATTAAGTTACTTCTTCTACATATTATAATGGAGATATGATAAAGTTATAAAATTTACATGAATCAACAAATTGCAAAAATTAAGAAAGAAGTTGGACTGATGACGAAATAAGGTGTGTCAGCTACTTTCCATAATAGGGGTCCCCCCCCCCCCACCCCCAGAGGAAGGGCACCTCTGGTCTGTTAAATTATAATATATAATTGTTTAAATTTATGCATGACAATATTTTGTGTGGACTTAACCGATTAGTGACACTGAATATTTGTAGTTGGTACCTGAGCCGAAACTGGCTAACTTGAGGGCACTCCAGGGGCGGAGTTGGCACTTATGTGGGTAAGTGCTGATCCTCAGCCCTTAACTGCATAAATTGGGCCGCAGAAAAAGCAGTCCTATCTTATGCATTTCATCTTACTCGGTTAAGAGCTGAATATTGCAATTAGCATAAGTTTTAGTGGCCAACCGGATATTCAACGCCAGTGCCCGGACATGGCCAGGCATTGAATATCCAGGAATATAGCTGGAAGCGGACATAAAAACGCCGACTTCTGCTGGCTGAATATCGGCTGGAGTTTATTGTATGATGACACCTTCTTTTGAGTAAAATTTAATTAATGCATCATAGTGTGAGGCCTTTTCGAATGATCACACACAAAACTGATGCTTTATGAACTATACCATAGCTGACCACAAATTCATACTTTCTGTATTAAGGTTTTTTAAAAAATTTGATTAAAATTATAATCTACCACTTATAATACATTCTAGCAAATATTTTACTTCTTCCATAAAGCTAGTATTCTTCAGCCTGCTGTCCTTAAGTACGCATAGAACATGCCCTTGGAAGCTAAACTCACTTCTCTAGTGGTTCTTAGACTACTACTAGACTCTATCAAAAGGGCAGACACAGAAAGTTTGCATTAGAGCCATGTGCCAATGTTTTATAACGCAAGCTTTAGGCATAATTTTTGTTCACTGATGCAGCATGCAAACTGAAACAGTTTTTGGATAGTGGCGTTCACTGCACGGACCGGACCCTGACGCAGCAATAATGTAACATGCTGCATGTTGGCCAGCGGTCCTTTATTTATGACTCTGAATGCAGATGAGTTAAGTTGTATATTTATAAACTTAAAAATCTACAAATCCAATTGAGTCAAGTGGAACTTATATTGTGAACTTTGGAGTTGAATTTATGCAAAGTTGAACTTATAAATGAACATTTTTTAAAATACTTTTTCAAAAAATAGAAGATAATAAAGAACTTGATTAAATTATAAGATGTTGGGCTGTTTGTATTGATTATCTGTGGTATGTAAATTATATGCATATAGGACCCCTGAAAAACTTGTGTTCTAAAGAGTACACTGGATGCATTTGCACAAGGGTTCTGACCTACAGACAGCTAGTGCTGTGCACACATCTGAGCAAAAAAACATATTGGCACACATCTGTGCAGGTTGTGGAATGCTTTTCTATGCATGAATTATCAGCATCACAAAAATGTTACGCACAGAATAGCATTCCAGCACATGTGAATATATGTGGTGGTACTAGTTTCTTTCTGCTCAGACCTGTGCGCAGCTACAGCTGTCCTTAGCACAGAAGCATCACCTCCCCTGTTCTTTTTTTTTTTTTCATCCATTCTCTTCAAGGAGGCCACGAAAAAAACTGGCAAGTCCCATATGCTTGCAGGAAAAAGAACAGCAGGCATTAAATCCTCACAAATTCTACTGCAGAAGAATGAGGTAACCTTTCTAAGCCTACTCTGAAGTTAAAGCTCCTGCACTGTGCAAGTCTTCCTCACACTACTCTGCATCAGGACAGAACAGCCAATAGCCTCATTACCACTGATTTTAATGTGCTGTGCACTGCTGTTTAACACACAGGTTTGTGCAGGGTTTTCTGTGCAAAACCCTTTCCTGCACTGCGCACCAACAAAATTGTGCACAGATATCATGCTAACACCGTGCCATCATCTGCACAGTTTTGCTGCATCAGCCCTAAAGATCACACTCCCTCGTTTGGAAGAGCAGCGTATCAAAAAATCAAGAAGCCAGTTTGCAACACAGGAATAGGAAGAGAGCCAAAAACATTCAAAAGGAAAGTGGTTAACTTTATCTTTAAAGTATACATAGCATTAAGGTATGTGAAAGCCTACTTGTTTAGAAAATATTTGACTATGTAATGTTTTTTTGATTAACTTGTATATTGTTGGCTCTATTGGTTTATATTAATTAGATTGTAAGCTCTGTAGGGCAGGGACTGTCTCTTCATGTTCAAGTGTACAGCGCTGCGTAAGTCTAGTAGCACTATAGAAATGATAAGTAGTAGTAGTAGTAAATTCCCAGTGACTGACTTGCTTCTTTAAATGCAATCTGCACAGAACTTAATACGGGGTTTGTGGAATACAAGATTATTTGTAATGTGACGTAACACACTAAATAATATTCAGTGTGACTGACTTTGGAGAGGCAAACACAAGGTCCAACTTTCGGCAGCACTACACAGATTGTCCATGGGCAAGGGTGGAATGAGAGAAGCCCCCGGAGTTATCCAGTTAGCTGTGATATCAGTTCACTAACCAGATAACTATCCGGATGTAGTTAGGAATGCAAAAAAGGCTGTCCCAGACACTTAGCTATGGATGGGCCTGACACTGTCCACTTTTGGCTCAGTCCCCACCAGCCAAGGTATTACTTTTTTTTTTTTTAAACATTTGGTTGGGGGAGGGGGCAGAGAGGAAATACACGTGCCCACCCATGGGCTCCCCCAGAGACTACCTTCTAGCTATACCACTAGTCTTAACGTTATCCGTTAGCTATATGGACAGCAGGTTGTATATTACGACTCTCTGTGGATATCACCAGCACTGAATACCCTAATCAGATATTCAGAACCAGCCACGATCCAGAAACTGATGCTGAATATCAGGAATTTTGTTTCTTTAGCTGCAGCAGCTGGTATTTAAAAAAACAAGCCGACTGCTATGACTTGAAATATCACCCTAAACCTTTTGATAGTGAAAAGAAAAAGTCGCTCAACACCGACACAAAATAAAAGCCCTACTTAAAGGTTTGTATGCTCAGGTGCAATCTTATATATGTCAACATCCTAAGAATGAAATCATTTTCTGTTATCCTACAAAGTGTTCTAATCTATGCATGTTGATTAATGCAAGGGGTATATATCATTTTCATTCATGACATACTGAATCTACTAAATTTAGTCATGTAATTATAACTGATGATATTAAAAAGAAAACATAATTACATACAATGAAGGGCAATACCACCATAGTGCAGCATCTTTTCTCATACCTTAGACAAATATACAAGCATATACTGGGAGCATAGTACAGGTAGGGATGTGCGTTTATTCGAAACGACACAGGAAATGTCAACAACATCCCCATGTCATTGTACATCATTTTCAAAAACATGAAATTATACAGTGACCCCAGATTCTATATAAGGCGTGGCGAGTGGCGCACATTAAATTGTGCATGCGGCCATAATTGGAATTTACATGTGCTTCTTTTTAGATGTATTCTAAAAAAGAAGCAGATGTAAATTCCAATGCGTCTAGCTGAAGAGGGGTCATGCCCAAGGGAGGAGTGTGGGCATGTTGAGGGTGTCAACCACATTTACACACATTGTTACAGAATTTGGGGGAACGTGCATACATTTAGGCGCAGGCATTTACACAAGGTTCCTCTGGCCTATGCACTATTCTATAAACTGCATCTTACTGTAGATGTGGTTTATAGAATACCACTAGGTGCGTTATTCCAACGCACCTATATTTGGACGTCGTATACAGAATCGAGCCCTAGATGCCAAAAACACCCAAATGAAAGAAAAACTACTGCTGGAAATGACACAGAAAATGGCACAGCACAAAAATGTTTTGAGTTCCACAGGCAAACGTGTTGAATCAGCATGTTTGAACCTTGTGGGCAAAAGCGCCAACCCTGAAGGCTTCACCTTCCATCTCTGCATTCACTGCTCTCTCCACACTTCCCAAGTTTTTCAGATCACACACAATAATAGTTGATTATCTTAAAATAAGCCACAGAAAGCAGAATAGGTAAAGTGGCTTCACACTATGCTGTAGTTCATTTCTTAATTTCATGCTTAAAACTCAACCTGGTGGGTGACTTGGAAAGAGCTGCATACTGCCATGCAGAGGACCTAGATTTTATTAGACCTCTGCTTTTTAGGTCAGTAAGGACTGGGGATGCTGTGGAGACAATATTCATAGTTGCTGGAGGAAAAGGTAGCCCAGGCATTCCACAGTGGCAACTAGTAGTCAACACAAAGTCTATGTTAGTCAAGTTCTAGAAGGAGCCATGGATTGTCCCCCTCTCCCCCACCAAGGAATCTCATTGCGATCACTAGTCTCAATTAGGAGGATGAAACAAAAATAGGAAAACCCCTCCTCCAAGTAGCTGGGAACCAAGACTTGTGATGCACAGCCCACAATGCAATGAGCTCAAACCCAAAGAAACAAACAGAAATTGTATGGCCATAAAACAAAAGTCTACTTTTGCCTGATGCTTTGAGTGACATTTTTATTGTTAAAGGAGAATATTGATGATATACTTGCCCAGTTCATAACTGCCAGTCTTCTTTAAGAAAACTACAGTAGGTTTTCAACATTCTAAATACCCAGTGGCCAATAATTTATCAATTTTTTCCTTACAAGTAACTCCCCCACCACAAAAAGCCCCAAACACAAAATTTTCAGATTTGAAAGTATTCTAATTTCTTTCTTTAAGTCAAAATAATATTGTCCCCAATTTTCAAATATCTTGTATTTTACTAAAGGGTTTCTTAAACACTTTCAAGAGGAAGTAAATGGAAACCTTGGCTGCCATCCATGGGGCTGGCAAAGTAATGAAACGGAGAACTGTTACAACACAGGACTGTTCACCTGAAAACCTTGAACTTCTTTCCCTATATCAACTTGAGCAAAAACAGGCAAAGTAATGATGGATCCCACCTCTGGCAAAATCAAATTACTGTAATTAGAAGGAGAACACCTTAAAAACATTATCACCACCAGTGGACCCCCCCCCTCCCCCCCCCCACACACACACAAGTACACACACAGTTTTAGGTAAGTCTCTCTCTCTCTCTCTCTCTGTCCTCACTCTTTTCTAATTATTATGATTACCACTCCAAAAACAACCAATTGGTAACCAGTAGCCTCATAAGATTCAGAGAAAAATAAAAATCAGACCATGGCCTAATACAGAATGTTCTCAATTCTCAAGTCAAATTGCACTGTGTTTATCTAAAGTGTTTCTACTTTAGATGAAAAAGAAGGGCAAGTCAGTCTGTTGTGCAAACTTAAATATTATTTATTCTTCTATACACAAAAATGTTTAATTTAGCCATGAGTGGCAGTTGCATTTGCTTTTAACTTCCCTGTGCACACATTCCTTCAGGCAGGAAAACAGAAATTTTAACAACTGCCATGTACAGTTTCGAAAGCATATTACTTGTAAGATTCAACCTCTGTTTAAATGCTGCCTGTGCAACTAACCTGGAATGTGGGAGAGATACATTTATGGCCTCATGTCTAAACAAGACAATGAGTGGAGTGGAATGGGTAGGCGTGAATCGATTGTTTATGCTTTCCAAAAGTACTAGGACTAGGGGGCACGCGATGAAGCTACAAAGTAGTAAATTTAAAACGAATTGGAGAAAATTTTCCTTCACTGAACACTGGAATTCGTTGCCAGAGAATGTAGTAAAAGCAGTTAGCTTAGCGGAGTTTTAAAAAGGTTTGAATGGCTTCATAAAGGAAAAGTCCATAGGCCATTATTAAAATGGACTTGGGGAAAATCCACTGCTTATTTCTAGGATAAAACAGCATAAAATGTATTGTACTTTTTTGGGATCTTGCTAGGTATTTGTGACCTGGATTGGCCACTGTTGGAAGCAGGATACTGGGCTTGATGGACCTTCGCTCTGTCCCAGTATGGCAATACTTATGTACTTATCTATATACCTATATCATGGGGGTAACTGCATTTCTTGTCAGGCAGAGGGCACAACCTGGCAGTGCATATCAGTACAGGCTTGTAGTAGAAAGTCCTGTACAGTATCAGAACAAGTATAATTGAAAGCGCTAGCTTTGGGAAGTGAGGAGGAAACTATAGATGCAGCTGCTGCAGTGGAAGAGGGGTAGACTATGGAGGGGGTTAGTCAGGACTTCTTCCTCAGAGTTCTGTACACCTTCAACTTAACACTGATTTTGTTTTAGTGCTCTACAGACAGTTCAGCTGACTAAACTCAGTATCGTTGTCCTCATCCACAGAGACCACTAAGACTTGGTCACAGGTAGGCAGGGTGGGCCCTCTGTCCATCTCCATGCCTCCGACCTCAGGGTTTCCATTAACACTATTAAACCGTGAAGATGGAGATTATTACTATTGTTTATTAAACATAAGCATGGTGATTTACAGAACAAAAAAAAATCACATATTTTACTCAACGTTGTCATTATTCATCACACGCTGTACAAAAAGTAAAATTACTGTACAACTATTATAATTAAAGTACATCTGGCAACACTGAGTCCTGGTCACTCTCCAACATCCCACTAAGCCTATTCAGCAGGCAGTTTTCTTCTTTGTGGTTGTATTGTGCTTTATTTTAGTGATGCACTTCTACAGGGGATGAATGAGGATTCAAATCTGGTTGACATCTGATCTACAACTCCATATAAAGCTGAAGAAACCAATTAAACAACATATCTCTGCATATAATTAGTCACAAAATGACCTATTACTAGGACGGAGGAAAAGACCTCAAATTTCCTCGCTAGGGGGCAAGTTTACAAGCTTAATGCCTGCTCATTTAGGACTGTGGTCATATCATCGGTCAAAAAACTCCTGTATTTCTCCCAAAGTCATTATAATTTATTCAAATCTTTAAATAAATATACTTTTTTGGTTTTTATTGTTTCTTTTTATATTTCTTCCCACACTGAAAATAGGGGACTAAGTGATAAGAATAATTTTCTGCTGCTCTTCTAAGATGGTGTTCCTCCGTAGGAAGCTCATCAGAAGAGTGAAAGGGAAAGCCCCGTTGGGAACATGAGTTTTAAGCTAAGTGTTGTAATTTAAGCAACAACACTGAAAGAGACAAAGTAGCAAGGAAATATCTAATGTCTTATCTGAGCACGTTTAGGTGCTGGTATTTAGAATGGTAAATTCAAAATTATTTTTCAGTGTATTTCCTATATTTCCTGCAACTAGTGGGAAAATGTGGGGTATAAATGTGTTAAATAAATAAATAAATAAAATAATTATATACAGAGATACGTTATTTAATTGTTTTCTTCAGCTTTATATGGGGTTATATATAGTGAATTTTGCTGAACAGAGTCTATTGAGTTTAAATATGGCATCTGATCTAGCCATGTTGATACATCTTTAAGATAAACTACTCATATTATGGTTCATACCAGAGTTTGTTTTTCCCCCCCCCCCCCCCCCCCCCAGTTTGTCTTGACGATTTCTTGTCATTTAGAAGACACACTGTCAAAGTTAGAATCTTCAAGAAGTAAGTCTATTCTAAAGGGCCTATACTCAGCCTGAAGTTCTTCCACTTGACCTTGGCTTGACTCAATGGGCTGCTGACAGATATTCTGAGTGTGTCAGCTAAGCACAATGACTAACATACATTAAGGGAAAAGGTGCTGAAGTGTTGATTTATACCAACTAGTAGTAATAATGGTGTTGATCTTACCATGAGATGGCTACTCTGTCCTAATTGTCAACGATGCTTGCGCAGTACTTAAGAAAACTTTTCATCAAAACCGAACTCACTACCGCTAGCATTTAAAATTATTCAACCAAATTCTGTGGCTCAGTGATTCACACTGCCACCCAGGAGACCTGTGATCAATTTCCATGTTGGAGTAGAGGGCCCAAGGATAAGATTCAGGCACACTTCAGTGGTGACACCTAGAGGACAGACATAGGATCTACTTTATGTGTGCTACGTTCCACAGGGAGCAGCACTTTGTGGTCCTTGGTCAAGAAACATTACTGTGAGCTGAGTTGGTAAGAAGATATAAAAAATAGTTTACAAATGAAGGCTCATTGTGCCATAACACGACAGATGCCAATTCTGACTGAGACAGAACCCAAAGGAGCAGGAGGAATCTACCATGCCAAAAATGTAATCTGAACCTGAGTTAAACAATGGCTTCCCCATGTATTGCTCTTTTCCCAAATAAATCACTTTTATAGCTGCCTTCACTCTCCAGCACGTGCTACATTATTGGCAGCATTACAATATACAAATGGCTCATTATTCCTTTTTGGACATGAAAAATCACTCTGCAGATATCAGCATCTGGAATTGGGTGGAGAAAAAACAAAAAGCGTGCTCAAAGGCATGATGTAATCACAATATATAGCTAAAAAGTAAAAAATGCTTAGCTATACCTCATTCACTGTTCAGTATCATACAATTATGCTCTGAAGCGGTTGCTCCACAGGAAACAATGGGGAGAAAAAACAGCAGCAGCAGATACACAAGAAATAGAATTCTTATTAAATTTTAAAAAAAAGGTCAATAATGTAGGAAGGTAGAAAGCATGAATAACTGTAGCCTTGAAAGGCAAAACATGCATTCAGGTCCCTCTTCCCCTTTAGACACACACACACACACACACACACACTTTACTATGTCTCCACGCCACCTTCTATTTAAACCTTCTGATAAACAGCTGTCCAGCCTATAAAGGCTGTAGCACTGGCACCTAAGATGGCTTACTCAGGGGATTCAATGATCAACTTCTACAAGGGACTGTTTGGGACTGCTCTGGCCAACAGGCTAAAGTTTCAGCACAAGACAAACGGAGGTATCAAAGTGAATGAGCCCAATGCCATGGCTAATAACCATACCCATAAGGAATGGGATTGGGTCTTCTGCTTTAAAAGTGATTGCTAGGTACCAGGAAGGGGTATCTGTCAAATTAAAGGCTATCTGGCCACACACCAGAACTGAGACTCTACCTCTGCATTATGAGGAGGAGATATTCTACTTAGAAACAAGATCTGTATCAGTTGGCTGATGGTCTGACTCAGATTGAACTTCTTAACACTCAAATTACTTATGTTTTTATTTAGATTTAGCTCATACCTATTTTACTAGCTCAAGGTACTAGTACTACTACTACTATTTAGCATTTCTATAGCGCTACAAGGTGTACGCAGCGCTGCACAAACATAGAAGAAAGACAGTCCCTGCTCAAAGAGCTTACAATCTAATAGACAAAAAATAAAGCAAATCAAATCAATTAATGTGTACAGGAAGGAGGAGAGGACGGTAGGTGGAGGCGAGTGGTTACCAATGGTTACGAGTCAAAAGCAATGTTAAAGAGGTGGACTTTCAGTCTAGATTTAAAGGTGGCCAAGGATGGGGCAAGACGTAGGTGAGTTATAATTGGGAAAGCGTGGGGTATAAGTGTTACAAATAATAATATCTGTGGTAAAGTGAGTAAGCATGAGCCGAACCTTCACAAATACAGCCAGAAAAACTTGCTCCTCTTACAGGCTGTTAGCTCTCAGTATTGCACATAAGCAGAAGGGAGTACAATAGAAATCATACAAAAATAGGGTCTGGTTCATACTAGACCACAGAAAAGTTCAGTGTGCAGACAGTTACAAAATAAAGCTTTCTTACCTCACATTTATCTCTCTGGTCCTTCAAGTTTACATTGGGGAAGCATACTCTGCAGGTCTGCTTCTTCCTACTGTAGCTTAATTTAACTTGCCCTGAGCTACAACTGAAAGAGGCATGAGCCAAATCCAAATAAATTAATAAATGGAAAAGTTATGTCTTACCTGATAATTTTCTTTCCTTTAGTCACAGCACACAAATCCAGAGGATCCTACAGAATTCTACAGTTCGACATGTACAGCGCGTTCAACGTGATGGACCATGACATTCTGATATACCTATTAGGCATAATAAGCATAGGAGGACCAATACTCTGCTGGTTTTGTGTCTTCCTCACCAAAAGATCCTACAGAGTTAAAATGCCCACAATCTTCTCCTCATGCTCCCCTAATTGCAGAGTCCCACAAGGCTCACCATTATCACCCATCTTATTCAACATTCTAATGGCACCATTAGGAAGGAAACCAGAGGCAAATGGACTCGGTATCATGGAAACGTGGGCATCCACATTCAGACTTAAACTGAACAAAGACAAGACCAAATTCTTGATAATATCTAATCCTACTAGCCCTAATATCCAAAATGACCTTGTACTAAATAATCATAAGTACCAGTTGGAAAAGAGACTAAAGATTCTCAGAATAATAATAGACCAACACATGACACTCCAACCACAAATATCAGCAGTAATCAAAAAGACATTTCACACACTCTGGAAACTAAGAAGAATAAGGTCCTATTTCTCTATCACATCATTTCGGCTTCTGGTTCAATCCCTGACACTATCTCAAACTGACTACAGCAACAGTATTTATGCTGGTTGTAAAGAATCCAGCTTAAAGAAACTGCAAATAGTGTAGAATATCTCTGATTTTCAAGGCTTCACAATATCACAGAGCAACTCCCCTACCACAAACACTAGACTGGATTCCAGTGAGAACGAGAATTCAATTCAACATATTAACTGTTTATCAAATTCTTAACGCATGGCCCCTGCCTATCTCACCCCACTCCTGACACTACCTCATCAAAATGCCCAGTCAAGTGCTAGAAACTATCTACTTCTACACTTACCTAACTGCAAGGGACTAAGACTCAAGTCCATCCATACCTCAGGTTTCCCCACCTGGCATAAAAAATGTGGAACTCAATACCATTAACCATAAGAAAAATTACAAACAATCTACAATACCCTCAACCTTTTTTAATAAGTTCTATACAGACAACGGCTAGCCCATCAAATGAAGGGCTACTATTCACATAATGCCACTTCGCAAAATGCCACTACTGAACTGATTATAAATATACACCGAGAGATATTTAAATAGTTCTTCATTTTGAAGCATTCTGTGTTGCCACCAATGGTTAACTTTGTTGAGTTGCGACTAATTTGTTATACTGTTGAAATGTCGAATTGCCACCAATCTGCTATCTTGTTTACCTTCCCAGTCACATCACAATCCATTACTTCATGTATTTTACCTTAGTTACACTATTAGTCACTGTCTCATGTAACCCATATCCCCTTGGACAGTCAGTATTTCTCATAACAAAGAAGAAGGAATAATAAGGCAAACACTTCTCCCGCTTCACAGAAATGAAGCATAAACCTGTCAACTAGCAGAACTATGTAAAGGCAACCATAGCAGGAAACCTAAGCAGAGAAACAGACTGAACTGATAGGGTCAACTTCGTGCAAGGGTGGTACTCTGGATTTGTCTGCTGTGGCTAAAGGAAAGAAAATTATCAGGTAAGACATAATTTTTCCTTCCTTGTCATCAGCAGCAAACAAATCCTGAGACTTATGGGTTGTAGCAAAGCAGACACAGCCATGGAAAGAACTGATGCCTTAGACCTAGCCGAAACCATCAACCAGACAAGGTCTGGAAAATGTGGGTCACAAGGACCATGTAGGGGACCTTCAAAGAAAAGAATGAAGAAGAGATGTGCCTGGAGGACATACACTCAAACAACAGGCACCAGATTCCAGTGAGCTATGGCTGCATACAAGGTTGCATTAACCCGACCAGGGCCCACAAGAAACAGGGAGACCACATTCAGACATCCACTGGTGGCCTGAAGATATCAAAAAGGTCCACAGTAACCGCAATATAAAGCAGCAGATCCAAACTACTAGGATGATTTTCTTTCTGAAGAATGGAGGAAACAACGGCTGATTAATGGAAACGGAAATGTTGACACCACCATAGGCAACAATGGCAGGACTATACTGAGAGTCACCCTTTACTCTGAGACATGAATAAGGGATCTGCACAGAACATGGTCAGGATTTCAAATTAGCGATGGAAGCAAGCAAAAAATGTCAAGCTGGAGTCACACTGACCATGCAGAGATGGGAGCCAGTTTGAGCATGAAGGCACACAGGAGAACTCCAACATAAGATGGGGAGTATCCTGTCATATAATAGGGCTGAAGCCCAAGATAGGGTGAGACTGCAACCCAGGGCTTAGCCAAGCAGAACTCTATAGACATAGGATGAGCTGAAATACGACTTTAGCTAGCAACATTCCACACAGAAAGGGCTGAGCTGTTCACTACAGAACAGCAGAGGTGTGTCCCCACCTAGAACAGATTCCCCAACAAAGTGGGAATGTCACAAATGTCAAAGACAAGACCAGTACGAGAGTTAGATATGGAGCAGCGTCAAACTGTTGTGCATGTTAAGAGACAGATGCACATCCACCTCCATGAATGGCACAATGGTCCTCATCCAGAGATGCAGCTGTGCCCAGATCCAGAGCTGCACCCTAGAGCCAAACAAGTAGCAGTGCTCCACAGTCAGAGATAGAACTGAACTACACATCCAGAAACAGAGCTTTAGACAACTTCAAGGATGAAGCTGTGAGGCATATCCAGAGGAAGAAGGCAATCCACTTCCTGCAATGAAACCTCACCTCGCGCTCAGAGGTGGAGTTTGGCATACTTGCAGAGAAGGAGCCGTGCCCCAAAGCCCAGGAGGCAGCAGTGTCCCATTGACAGAGCTAACCGTACTGGAGCAATACAGAAAAAGCAAAGATGACACCATGCTCTGCACTCTGTGCTATGATCCATATTCAAAGATGGAGCCTTGCTGATTATCCCAGATGGAGCTGCACGCCATGTTCAGAGATGGAGCTGCATGCTATATTCAGAGATGGCGCTGTGCTCTACAATCATAGAGATGGAGATGCTCTCTACATGTAGTGATGGATCGACGCTCAACAGCCACAGATGAAGCGATGCTCACCAGGCATAGAAGGCTCAACACTAAGATGGAGCAGCACTCAACGGGCAGCAATGGAGTTGTGCTCATTCATCAGAAATGGAACTGTGCCCTACAAAGAAGCCATGGCCACCAGGTACAGATGGTCCTGTTCAGAGCCAGGACTAGGGCTGCGTCCAACACAGAAAAAAAGGAGGGGTTTGTTCCCCATTCAGATACAGAGCTGTTCCAATCTACAGAGAGGAAACTGGGAACGGCATCCCAAGATGGAACTGAACTGAGACTGGGACCAGCAAAGCATGAGTGGACCACGCTAGATATGGTGATGTGGCCACAGGGTGTAGTCTGAACTGGGATCCACAGCCAAATACTGAGCAGCGCAACATGTGGATGGGGGAAACCGTGCTGTACCAACAGTGATGGAGTCAAGCTCCACATGACCTTCTCCCTCTCTTAGATCGGAACTCTCCCTTCCCAGATTCAAATCCTGCTTGAACAGTCATTTTTTTCAATCTGGCTTTTAACGTAACTATAGATGATTGATGGACTGTGCGGTGACCTTGAGTTCACTTGATCCTGGACCGCCCTGCTAATGCACAACTGGATGACTGCGCTCTTGTATGTTTGCTTTCTATCCTATTCATGTCTGGAATTCCCTTTTTGCTTCCTTTTTAGACATTTTTTCAAAAATTGTTTTTGTAAACCGTTTTGACCTATTTAATGTAAAGGCAGTATATCTAATAATAAATAAACAAACATGTACCAACAGAAGAAGCTCAACAACCATGAAAGAGCCGATTTCTGCCAATACCACAGAGCCACAAGCTAGCCAAGCAGCCACAGCCATGCCCTGAGATGAAGCTGTCACTGTGAGGCAAAGGTCGACAACGGTTACAGGAACAAACAGAGGCTGACACAGCTGGAGCGGCTAACAGTGAAGGAGTGCCTGTAGAAGCAAAAATACACATGTTGCTTGCCCAGCAGAGACAGGGCACTAGAGATAGCCAGAACCTGGCAGTATGCAGTGAAGCCAGGCAGCATGTGTAGCTCCCAAGAGGAGGGTTCCAGAACAGCAGCAATGAAGAGGTTAGTGAAGGCGCCACAAACTGTCTTCTGATTATCATCAGCAAAAAACAGAAGGCTGCTCAGGGGGCATCCCACCTGTCACCTACTCCAAGCTGCAAGGCTACAGCAGCCTGAAGGCCAATAGTGCAGGCGCTAAATAATCTTAAGGGCAATCATCCATGCTGGAGTGACCCTAAGGGGTCTAAAGGTGCAGAGAGCTATTAGGTGGAAATGCTGCCATGCTGAAGACCAAGTCCATGAATGCAGTCAAGAGCTGAACACTGACAATGCCGTAAGGGACCAAAAAAACAGGTCAGACAACTGGGTGTCTAAGGCTTCTGACACTGCATAGGATCGCCACCTTAGGAATGCCAGGCCGGGATGACTGATGTGCCCCAAAGGTAGCACCACTAGGTGCTCTTGTGGACACGGGCTGCCAGCTGCCCCCATATCAGAGAAGAGAAAGCCATGCCTCAGAAAGGAGAAAAACAGTCCAAGTGGCATAGAGCCGCAGCTACCAAAACAAGGAACCCAGAATCCAGTACCTGAAGTAAACGAGCAGAGGGCATCAAATGCCCCTGCAAGCATGGGCACAAGCCAAAGGCTGCCTATGCAGCTGGGAAAGAGCAGGCCAGGCAACCATGAGGAGACTTGCCCACTTAGCTTGAGGAGAGAAGGAAATACACTCCCCCCAGGAAAGGAGGACAGCCCACGCCAGCATAGCCAAGGCCTCAGAAAGAGAAGTGAGCTGCAGACTGAAAACATAGTCAGAAGGAGTATCCAGGAGAAGGCCACCAAAGAGAAGGCTTCAAGAGCAGCCAAGAGTGGACTGGGAGCAGCAAGGTCCAGGCTTCTTCTGTGCAGGAATTTGCTATGCAAGAAGGAGCTGAGACACAAATATTCAAGGCAAACAAAAAACGTCCACTAATCAAAGGGACCTGTGCCATTCGCATCACAATGGCCCGAAAATTGCAAAGACAAAAAAGGAGAAAAAGCAAACCATTATTGCAACCTGTGACCAAAGTGGCTGCCACTGACTGAAGAGAGGCACTGTAAAAAGGTGTGCCAAAATTGCTCCCATGCTGGCCCAATGGTACTGTCCTGAAAACACAGGCAATCCCCCACAGAGGCTGCTCAAAAAGAAATAAGTGTACCACTGCAGGTGCACTAACCTGAACAGTACAAACCCAATAATGAAAGTTCACACTCACAATTTTGCCGGCCTTACTGATACCCACAGGCCTTCTGACTCATATCAGGTGGCTGAATCCAGACAGCCGCAGGAGTGCGGAAACACCCCCTCTCCTACAGAATGCTACATAAACTGAAATCTGTTCTCTTCTAACATTATTTTTTTTTTATTAAGTTCTGTGAGAAGCAGGAGGAAGGAAGTAGCAAAAGAGAGGGAGAGGAAGGGGAAAAGCCTGGCATCATCAGGTGTACCCCGATCAGGCACCTCTACCAGCCTAGATACCCCCAACCCCAACTGAACCAGGGATTCCGAAATAGGAGCCACAGAAGCAGGAGAAACCAGGAGCTTGTGAGAGACCACCCACCGCCTGTAGGAGACAGAGAATAATGACTGACCAAGGAGTATACCGTCCTATATGGCTGAGTTCAGTTTGGTACTCTCCATCTCCACCTGCTGTTAGATGGTCATAACACACAAGTCTTTGAATTCGTCTGCTGATGATGACCAGGAAAAACCTAATTTCATGGTACCGATGGTTTGCACGACAAGACCAAAGTGAATGCAGCTAGTCAGATTAAATCATAAGGGTAACTTAGATTAAGAGTGTGCCATGGGAGATCTACATTCAATAGAGGCTAGGTACATCAAAGAGGTGAATGCACTGAGGTCCAGAGGGAACAATATAGCTGTTTGCACAAGAAGAGCACCAACCAGCAGTACTGAGGACGCAATACCCTGGAGACAGTACTACTTCAGTTCTCAATGTTACCTGAACCACTCAGACAGAATGGGAGCAGCAGACACAATAAGGGTGTCTAATATGCAAGTCATATCTCAAACAATAAACCCAATAAATAGGAATCTCTAAACAAAAATTTCACCAAAAAATTTAAATAGTAAAAAATCAGGAAAATATAAATATTTTATATAATCAACATATCATCTTTATTAATAAACAATATAAACATAATACTAGTTCAGCTTCTATTTCTATAAATACACATCAGAATTTCTTAAAAACCATAAAATATATTCATCCATCATCCATATATTCATTACCCATAGAAGTATATATAGAAGAGTCACTAAGGCCAAAGGAACAAAGCTAGGAGACGTTTAGCCAGTCAGCTCATCCATGGGAAAGGTGTAGCAATATAACAGCCCTTATTTTATCCGCAGCATTTAATCAGTACTTTATCAACCAAAGGCTGTCCATCTGCAGGGCAGTAAACTCTCCACGGAACTTGACTGAGCTCTAGCACTTTCAGTCCTATGTCCAATGGCCAAATCCTCGGGACTCTTCACATCCGATAGTTTCAACTAAAAATCCTTTTATATATATTATATGACTTTTTAACTTTTCTTCAACTCAGCAAGATTATAGAAAATCATTTACTAACAAAGCACATTATTTGTTACAGAGTCCACTGCATAAAGTGGTACTAGTCAGGGCTTAATTTCTGGGGGAACACCCTAAAATGCAGTTCTACCACTTCTTTCCAGACTCCCAAGCAGCAGAGGTCTTTTGCTCCAGCCCCTCCCTTCCAGACTGCCTGAAAGGAAGAGGGAAGAGTAAACCTGGACCAGAGTAGAGAACAGTCATTCTGCTCCCTAATCCAACCCCTTTTCTCCTGTTGCTCCTGCTCTGGTCTGTTACCCCCCCCCCCCCCCCCAACACACA
Source organism: Microcaecilia unicolor (assembly GCF_901765095.1). Taxonomy (NCBI): domain Eukaryota; kingdom Metazoa; phylum Chordata; class Amphibia; order Gymnophiona; family Siphonopidae; genus Microcaecilia; species Microcaecilia unicolor. Next base: position 705,114,029 of record NC_044031.1, read on the forward strand.
CACACTCCCTCCCTCCCCAGATGCACACTTACATTTATATTTTGTTTACAAATTAAGCCCTGGCACTAGTACGCACCGTTACGACCTTCTATATATTTTACTGGCTGCTCAACAGTTCAGAGACAAACTGGCCTTTCTATAGTAGAACATTCAGACTGAAGTGAAATTTGAGGAGAAACAGTCCTCCCTACATACAGGTATGTTAGGAAGGTAAAGTCACAGTGCAATTATTCATAACATTTTCCTTGCTCTCTTATACTGTTCCATTAAAGAGGCTCCGAAATAAGCCTTGCAGAATAAATTTAGAAGTTAGTATTTTAAAATGCCTGGCAATGGTAAACATTTGTATGTGCAAATATCAAACTAATGGCAGATGTCCCCCCCCCCCCCCCCCCCCCAATATTCAATACCAACATTATTTTCCCACATTTAAAAATGTTACTAAAACCCCATTTTTTTAAATCTTGCTTTTGGAGCCTGACACTGGGACAATATGAGCAACTAGGCCGGCTACTATCTATGCCTGTTCACTTGTGTGCTTGTTCTTGTTTGAGTGGATATCTTTCCTGTTATAATTTACTGGCATTCCTTTCTTTATATTACTTTTATAGACTGTACACCGTTTAGACTCATTAGACGAGTATATGTGGTATAAAATGTTTTAATATAAACTAGCCGTTGAGCCCGTGAAAATGGGCTACTTTTGGAATGAGGGGGGTTCCGAGCCCCCCCCCCTCGAGGTCGGCGCTGCCCCGCCCCGCCTCCCCCGGAGTCACCGCCGCCGCCCCTCCACCCGGCCCGAGCAGCACTGTAAACTTACATCATTCAGCACACAGCAAAGCTGCCGTCAGGGCAGGCTTCCTTCTCTGCCTGTGTCCCGCCCTCGTGTGACGTAACGTCGGCGAGGGCGGGACAAAGGCAGAGAAGGAAGCCCGACGGCAGCTTTGCTGATGTGCCTGCTGCTGCGTGGTGATGTAAGTTCACAGTGCTCGGGCCAGATGGAGGGGCAGTGGCGACTCCAGGGGAGGGGGAGCAGTTCCGACGTCTGCAGCATGCCAGTAGAGACTTCCCTCTCTGTCCCGCCCCCGTCATCACGTATTGACGCGGGGCGGGGCAGAGAGGGAAGTCTCTACTGCGCATTTGCGAGTGAGTACGGTCACTCGCCGTTTATATGTTTGATAGGTGGATTCCTGATCCCTACTTGCTCCTGCCCCAGTGCTATCATTTTGGAAGAAGTAACTAACTTCTTAGTCTCACACACACACAAGGAGTGACACAGGCTGCACATACTGCAGCAGGATATGTTTATCCACTCCTACCCTAGCTGAGATAATACTTAATCATCTCTCTGGCCTCATGTGCAACTTTCTTTAAATTAGTCACCTTATTTTCTAACTCCTCTAACTCTCTAACCTATCTATATGTTCCATCTTTGCTTATACCCTACACTGTCAATTAAAATGTTCTATTACGTATTGTGTTGACATTGTAAGTAGTATAATATGTTATACTTTGTATTATTTGAATATTTTACTGCTGTAATTGTCTATTACTTATGTTTGAATTATCCTTACTGTACATCGCCTTGAGTGAACTCTTTCAAAAAGGTGGTAAAATAAATCCTAATAAATAAGTAATTTTTGCTAAACAGAAGTCCTTCCAAAACCTAGTCCTCGAGGCCCCCAGCCACTCAGGTTTTCAGGATACCCATAATGAATATTCATGAGAGAGATTTGCATGAACTGACTACACTGCATGCAAAATTATCTCATGAATATTCATTGTGGGTATCTTGAAAACCTGACTGGATGGGGGGCCTCCAGAACCAGGTTTGGGAACCTCTGCACTAGGGGTTGGCAGATGCAGCCGATGAGCCAGGATGTACTCGCTTGTTCACCAAAAGTACCTTCCTATTTGGGTTTTTGCCTACTTTAAGACATCATTGTTTCAACTTTTGTTTATAATAAGCTGTGACTGGTAATGCATTTTTACGATTTTATGTTATAAAGTATTTTTGTTACAATTGTATTTTTAATTATTATTGTACATTGCTTTGTCACTGAGGTAATAGTATATAAAATTAAAGAAATCAAATCAAAAATAAAGGAGAAAAAGTTAAGCTCAAAATATCAGGGCTTGATAGATTATTCATATTTTAATATGATCCTCAGGAGCTTAGCCGAGATTGGGTGGCAGAGCCGGTAGTGGGAGGCGGGGATAGTGCTGGGCAGACATATACGGTCTGTGCCAGAGCCGGTGGTGGGAGGCGGGGCTGGTGGTTGGGGGGCGGGGATAGTGCTGGGCAGACTTATACGGTCTGTGCCCTGAAAAAGACAGGTACAAATCAAGGTAAGGTATACACAAAAAGTGGCACATATGAGTTTATCTTGTTGGGCAGATTGGATGGACCATGCAGGTCTTTTTCTGCCGTCATCTACTATGTTATGTTACTATGTTTCCATGACTGAGTTTTGTACCAGGGCTGGGGAAGAGGTTGAGGATACCACAGCCATCTGCCCACCAGGGATTTGAGACCTGCCTGGGAGAGAAAGCCCTTCACACAGGACATGTGAAAGGGAGTGTCCTGGGGAAGACCTCTGATATAGGCACAGTGGCTCTTTAATCTGATGCTGCAGGCCACCACGTGAAAGAGAGCAATTGGCATTTTCATATATATATGCCAATTTATTTGGGTAAAAGCTGCTATTCTTATGTTGGGATGCTTCTAAAATAACACCATAACTTAAAACAGTAATGGAAAAATGAACTAAAAACAGAATATGAGGAATAATAAGATCCTCCACAGAGATATAAGAAATCTATATTAAGAGTGCTGATATACTAAACCTGCAAAAAAACGTTTGCTAGTTAGCAACTCTCTTTTCACTGTTTTAGTTAAGACAGGCAAATAACTCCTGGATCATTTGATTCCTATAGCTAAATAGTTCAAATTCATTTTTTTTTATATTAACATTGCTAGGAACTTCGTGCATTCATATCTGTGGGAGTGCAAATGAAAAAAAAGAAAATTTTAAAATGTGATGATGCACACCATAGTAGGAGTGAGGAGCAAGTATGGTTTAGGCATGACTAACATATTATGGTGGATTTCCCATCTTATAAGCGCAATCAATGTTAATCTAATAAAATGTAGACAACAGCATTTATATCTGTTCCCAATCCATCCCCCACCCAACTAAACCCTCCCCACCATGAAGGCTCCCAGTGACAAAAAGCGGGGTGGAGGGGTTGCAGTCCTGATCTGAGAGACAATCAAACTGCTTAGAGTCTCCATCCCCCACCTGAGTCAGAATGCCTGGTAATCCAGCTGGGAAATAAGGAAGCAATGTGGCTGCTCATGGTCTACAGAGCACCTTGCAACACCACATCATCTGTGCAAGAACTGATGAATCTGGTGACTGAGGTAACCCTGAGCTACCCTAAGTTACTGATCATGGGAGACTTTAACCAACATGGAGGGGCATAATCGAACAACGCCGGCCATCTATATGGGCCGCCATCTATATGGCCGGCGCCGCAAACAGCGGTCCCGAACCGTATTATCGAAAAAGATGGCCGGCCATCTTTCGTTTTGATAATACGGTTCGGGCCGGCCAAATGTCAGAGATGGCCGGCATCAGTTTTTGCCGATAATGGAAACCGAGGCCGGCCATCTCAAACCCGGCCAAATTCAAGGCATTTGGTCATGGGAGGGGCCAGCATTTGTAGTGCAATGGTCCCCCTGACATGCCAGGACACCAACCGGGCACCCTAGGGGGCACTGCAGTGGACTTCAAATATTGCTCCCAGGTGCATACCTCCCTTACCTTGGATGCTGAGCCCCCCAAAACCCACTCCCCACAACTGTACACCACTACCATAGCCCTTAGGGGTGAAGGGGGCACCTGGATGTGGGTACAGTGGGTTTGTGGTGGGTTTTGGAGGGCTCAACACTTACCACCACAAATGTAACAGGTAGGGGGGGATGGACCTGGGTCCACCTGCCTGAAGTGCACTGCACCCACTAAAAACTGCTCCAGGGACCTGCAGACTGCTGTCATGGAGCTGGGTATGACATTTCAGGCTGGCATAGAGGCTGGCAAAAAAATGAATTTTAAATTTTTGGGGGTGGGAGGGGGTTGGTGACCACTGGAGGAGTAAGGGGAGGTCATCCCCGATTCCCTCCGGTGGTCATCTGCTTAGTTGGGGCACTTTTTTGAGACTTGGTCCTAAAAATAAATGGACCAAGTGAAGCTGGCGAAATGCTCCTCAGAGCCGGCCTTCTTTTTTCCATTATCGGCCGAAGCCAGCCATCTTGTAACCACGCCCCCATCCCGCCTTTCACACCTGCCAAAACGCCCCCTTGAACTTTGGCCAGCCCTGCGACGGAAAGCAGTTAAAGCCGGTGAAAATCGGCTTTTGATTATACCGATTTCGCCAGATTCAGGAGATGGCCGGCCATCTCCCGATTTGTGTTGGAAGATGGCCGGCCTTCTCGTTCGAAAATAAGCTAGATATTGAAACACCAGACACCACTACTGCTGTCTCCCTTAATACGATGGCAGCTCTAGGATTCTTTCAGGTGATCAAATCTCCAACTCATGAAAAGGGTCACATGCTAGACTTAGTGTTCTGCAAACGGGTCAACATCTTGGAACACAAGGCTGGTGAAACAGAGATAACACCCCTATCATAAACTGATCATTTCTTAATCAAATTTTCTAATAAGGACTATATAAAACAGATGGCCCAATCAAAGTTTGGAAGGAAATCAGAGACATGAGAAATCTGACCGCTGAAAACTTCCTACAGGCCCTGCTCTACACCAATGTGGATGAAAAGTTGATGACCGTGTCAGAACACATTGATATCTGTCATACATGCTTAGCAATGGCATTAGAAAAAAATGGACCCTCTAAAGAAGGTCCTTTGCTCCACAAACAAAAGTATCCCGTGGTTCTCAAAGAACTATGGGTCCTTAAGCGTCAAGGATTTCAACCTGAAAGAAAATGGAGAAAATCTCATCTAGATGAAGACAGGTTCAACTGTAAGAAACACATGACAAACCACCAGGCCGTAACAACAGCCAAAAAAACCAATATTTTTCTCAACACACAGCAAGCTGCAAATTCAACCAAGCAGCTATTTAAAATGGTAAATAGCCTACTGCAAACCCCAAAACAGAACCAGCCTTCCCAGGTACAACTAACTAGCAATGATTTTGCAATTTACTTTGCCAACAAAATTAAAGGTCTCCATCAGGACCTACAGACAGTCCCATCAAAGCTCCTACCAGCTAATGAAGAGAGCACTCCCTCTTCTCCACTATGCACAACTTCTCTCTTATGGAAGGGCAGCTGCCAACAACACTAAAAAGAGCTGTGATGCGCCCCCTAGTGAAAAAGAGCTCAATGGACCAGGACAAGCTTGAAAACTACTGACCAGTCTCTAACATTCCTTTCCTAGCAAAACTTAAGAAAGGACAATCTGCAGTTAACTCAACAACTAGCTAATTGCAAGTAACTGGCTAGACCCATGTCAATCTGGCTTCAGACCTGGGTACGAACAGAGACAGTTCTTGTGTCCCTCCTCGATGATGTGCACAGAAACCTGACAGGGGATTTGCCTTGATACTAGTGTTGCTCGATTTCTCAGCAGCCTTCAACACCGTGGATCATAATAATATGCTTACAAGACTGGCAGAAATAGGTATCAGTGGCACAGTATTTACTTGGTTCAAATCCAATCTGTCTGATAGACAACAATCAGTTCTGTTCAGCAACAGCACTTCATTATCTTGGGCACTGGACTGTAGGTGCCACAGGGATCCATACTGTCTCCCATTTTATTTAATATCTACCTCAAGCCTCTGGCTGAGCTGCTAAAAAACGTCTCTGTAATATTTATGCGCCTACTGGTATGGCTAGTCAGTTTTTTCAGGATCTACCCAAATTGGTAGTGAATCAAGATCCTATGAAGATAATGGTAATAGAGGATCTACCTCTTTTATACACTCAACTCAGATCATCATCTAGATTTCAAGTAAGAGATGATCTCCTATTTAAGGATTCCCTGGGACTGAATGATCCTTGCAGAATGCTATATCCTGAAGGACAAGATTACACTTTTATGTCACAAGTTCATCAGTCCTCATATGGATTATGCTTTACTGTCCCAATCTTTTGCTCCGAATGTTGTCTCTACTATCATTGATCCTATAGTTATATCGGATCATGCAGGCATTTCTGTTTCTCTATAAGGGTTGCTACCGGATCAGTCATCACTCCTGTGGCATTTTGATAATGCCCTGCTAAAGGATCCTGCTTTTCTTCCAATTATATGACAAGCTACAGACAAATATTTTCATTTTAATGATGCTGCTAGGAGAGACAATATGAGATGCATTCAAGGCCACTATTAGGGGTGTCATTATTGGATATACTGCCCAACTCAATGCCTCCAGACAGCTGCATTTAGTTACTTTAGAGAATGATATGGCTACTCTGGAAGCTACACTGAAGCACAAATGGGATAATATAATCTTATACTAGCCTTGAAGAAGCACTCAGAATATAATCATATCCTCAGTGACAGAGCCAGAGGAACATATACAGTGGGGGAAATAAGTATTTGATCCCTTGCTGATTTTGTAAGTTTACCCACTGACAAAGACATGAGCAGCCCATAATTGAAGGGTAGGTTATTGGTAACAGTGAGAGATAGCACATCACAAATTAAATCCGGAAAATCACATTGTGGAAAGTATATGAATTTATTTGCATTCTGCAGAGGGAAATAAGTATTTAATCCCTCTGGCAAACAAGACCTAATACTTGGTGGCAAAACCCTTGTTGGCAAGCACAGCGGTCAGACGTCTTCTGTAGTTGATGATGAGGTTTGCACACATGTCAGGAGGAATTTTGGTCCACTCCTCTTTGCAGATCATCTCTAAATCATTAAGAGTTCTGGGCTGTCGCTTGGCAACTCGCAGCTTCAGCTCCCTCCATAAGTTTTCAATGGGATTAAGGTCTGGTGACTGGCTAGGCCACTCCATGACCCTAATGTGCTTCTTCCTGAGCCACTCCTTTGTTGCCTTGGCTGTATGTTTTGGGTCATTGTCGTGCTGGAAGACCCAGCCACGACCCATTTTTAAGGCCCTGGCGGAGGGAAGGAGGTTGTCACTCAGAATTGTACGATACATGGCCCCATCCATTCTCCCATTGATGCGGTGAAGTAGTCCTGTGCCCTTAGCAGAGAAACACCCCCAAAACATAACATTTCCACCTCCATGCTTGACAGTGGGGACGGTGTTCTTTGGGTCATAGGCAGCATTTCTCTTCCTCCAAACACGGCGAGTTGAGTTCATGCCAAAGAGCTCAATTTTTGTCTCATCTGACCACAGCACCTTCTCCCAATCACTCTCGGCATCATCCAGGTGTTCACTGGCAAACTTCAGACGGGCCGTCACATGTGCCTTGCGGAGCAGGGGGACCTTGCGGGCACTGCAGGATTGCAATCCGTTATGTCGTAATGTGTTACCAATGGTTTTCGTGGTGACAGTGGTCCCAGCTGCCTTGAGATCATTGACAAGTTCCCCCCTTGTAGTTGTAGGCTGATTTCTAACCTTCCTCATGATCAAGGATACCCCACGAGGTGAGATTTTGCGTGGAGCCTCAGATCTTTGTCGATTGACAGTCATTTTGTACTTCTTCCATTTTCTTACTATGGCACCAACAGTTGTCTCCTTCTCGCCCAGCGTCTTACTGATGGTTTTGTAGCCCATTCCAGCCTTGTGCAGGTGTATGATCTTGTCCCTGACATCCTTAGACAGCTCCTTGCTCTTGGCCATTTTGTAGAGGTTAGAGTCTGACTGATTCACTGAGTCTGTGGACAGGTGTCTTTCATACAGGTGACCATTGCCGACAGCTGTCTGTCATGCAGGTAACGAGTTGATTTGGAGCATCTACCTGGTCTGTAGGGGCCAGATCTCTTACTGGTTGGTGGGGGATCAAATACTTATTTCCCTCTGCAGAATGCAAATAAATTCATATACTTTCCACAATGTGATTTTCCGGATTTAATTTGTGATGTGCTATCTCTCACTGTTACCAATAACCTACCCTTCAATTATGGGCTGCTCATGTCTTTGTCAGTGGGCAAACTTACAAAATCAGCAAGGGATCAAATACTTATTTCCCCCACTGTATATTCAGGGCTCCATGTGATATCTGGCTGGAAATAGAGCTGGCAAGCTTCTCGTCTCTTATCTCAAGGGGGAAGGAGTGGAGGAGTAGCCTAATGGTTAGTGCAGCGGGCTTTGAGCCTAGCAACCTGGGTTCAATTCCCACTGCAGCTCCTTGTGACTTTGGGCAAGTCACTTAACCCTCCATTGCCCCAGGTACAAAAAGTTTTTCAGCCCTCTAGGGACAGAGAAAGTACCTGCATATAATGTGTACAGTGCTGCGGACATCTAGTAGGGCTACAGAAATGATTAGTAGTAGTAGTAAATTTTATTCCTTCTACTAAGGACCAAGATGGTCACCTGCCTACTCAACCTGACCAAACAGTGTCACGATTCTTTCATTATCATAACAAATTATATCAGCCGGAATGTAATTCCTCTGCCTCCAAAATTAAGTACATAAGTAATGCCATACTGGGAAAAGACCAAAGGTCCATCGAGCCCAGCATCCTGTCCCCAACAGCGGCCAATCCAGGTCAAGGGCACCTGGCAAGCTACCCAAACGTACAAACATTTTATACATGTTATTCCCGAAATTGTGGATTTTTCCCAAGTCCATTTAGTAGCGGTCTATGGACTTCTCCTTTAGGAAACCGTCCAACTTTTTAAACTCTGCCAAGCTAACCACCTTCACTATGTTCTCCGGCATCAAATTCCAGAGTTTAATTACGCTTTGGGTGAAGAAACATTTTCTCCTATTTGTTTTAAATTTACTACACTGTAGTTTCACCGCATGCCCCCTAGTCCTAGTATTTTTGGAAAGCATGAACAGACGCTTCACATCCATCTGTTCCACTCCACTCATTATTTTATATACCTCTATCATGTCTCCCCTCAGCCGTCTCTTCTCCAAGCTGAAAAGCCCTAGCCTCCTTAGTCTTTCTTCATAGGGAAGTCGTCCCATCCCCGCTATCATTTTTGTCGCCCTTCGCTGCACCTTTTTCAATTCTACTATATCTTTCTTGAGATGCGGCGACCAGAATTGAACACAATACTCAAGGTGCGGTCACACCATGGAGCGATACAACGGCATTATAACATCCTTACATCTGTTCTCCATACCTTTCCTAATAATACCCAACATTCTATTCGCTTTCCTAGCCGCAGCAGCACACTGAGTAGAAGGTATCAACGTATCATCAATGACGACACCTAGATCCCTTTCTTGGTCTGTGACTCCTCTAACGTGGAACCTTGCATGACGTAGCTACAATTCGGGGTCCTCTTTCCCACATGCATCACCTTGCACTTGTTCACATTAAATGTCATCTGCCATTTAGCCGCCCAGTCTCCCAGTCTCGTAAGGTCCTTTTGTAATTTTTCACAATCCTCTTGCGAGTTAGTGACTTTGAATAACTTTGTGTCATCAGCAAATTTAATTACCTTGCTAGTTTACTCCCATCTCTAAATAGTTTATAAATATATTAAAAAGCAGCGGTCCTAGAACCGACTACTGAGGAACCCCACTAACTACCCTTCTCCATTGTGAATACGGCCCTTTTTACCCCACTCTCTGTTTCCTATCCTTCAACCAGTTTTTAATCCACAATAGGACATTTCCTCCTATCCCATGACCCTCCAATTTCCTCTGTAGCCTTTCATGAGGTACCTTGTCAAATGCCTTTTGAAAATCCAGATACACAATATTAACCGGCTCCCCTTTGTCCATGTTTGTTTACTCCTTCAAAGAATTGCAGTAAATTGGTCAGACAAGATTTGCCCACACTAAAGCCAACACCTGCAGAAGGTGAACTCTCCACAGGAGAAACGAAAGCCAAATACACGAACAGTGGATCCAAAAAAGTCCTCTCACAATTGGCGTTTATTTATTTTATTTTTACCCCGCACTTTCCCACTCATGGCAGGCTCAATGTGGTTTAGGTACTTATTTGTAGCTGGGGCAATGGAGGGTTAAGTGACTTGCCCAGAGTCACAAGGAGCTGCCTGTGCCTGCAGTGGGAATTGAACCCAGTAACCCAGGACCAAAGTCCACCACTCTAACCACTAGGCCACTCCTCCACTCCTAAACACAGTCAATTGTATATCAACAGAGATATCTATAACAAAGACATGGTTAAAAGAGATGACTCACAGTCAATTGTGAGTCATCTGTTTTACCAGTGTCTTAGTATCAAAAATCAATAGGTATGTTCCTTTAATTTTATGTTTTGTTCATATAATACTTTTTATATTACACAAACAATATATTTTATATGTATTCATCAGATATATTTATGTTGTGAATTCTTATGTTTATTTTTACTTACAGACCCCTGACGCAGGCCTTACGGCCGAAAAACGAATCGTGTCGGGTTGTTTTTATTGATTTGAATAAAGACCTTGTTTAGGAAACACCAATTGTGAGAGGATTTTTTTGGATCCACTGTTCGTGTATTTGCCCACACTAAAGCCGTGCTGACTTGGTTTCAGTAATCCATGTCCTTGGATGTGCTCTGTACCATTTTCCCTGGCACCGACGTCAGACTCACCGGTCTATAATCTCCCGGATCTCCCCTGGAACCTTTTTTAAAAATCGGCGTTACATTGGCCACCCTCCAATCTTCTGGTACCAGGTTCGATTTTAAGGATTTATTTATATTATTTATTTATTTAAAAGCATTTATATCCCACATTTTCCCACTGGATGCAGGTTCAATGTGGCTTACATAAGCTAAATCAGGAATACAGTATTAATGGCATATTAAACAGTACAAACAGTAAATTAAAGTTTGGTATAATATTCAAAAGTAGAATAGTAAAGAAAATAGATTCAAATTGCATATCACTAACAGTAACTCCACAAGCTCATTTTTCAGTTCTATCAGTACTCTAGGATGAATACCATCCGGTCCAGGAGATTTGCTACTCTTCCTTTTTAGACGAGATTCAAGGACCAAAACTTTCTGAGAAACTGAAACAGCAGCTAGAGACCCCTATTGGTGTGAATGATATGCAAGCAGCCATGAGCTCTTTTAAGACAAATAAAATGCCCCAGATGGCTTCACTGTCTAATTCTTTTTGGCCTTTCAGGAGGACTTGACCCCATATTTATTAAAAACGCTATAATAATTTTCTTCAAACTGATTCTATGGCTGCCTCTCTTACTGAAGCAGTTACTGCTGTACTCCCCAAACCGGGTAGGGACCCTTTAGAGTTATCAAACTACAGACCTGTTTAATTAATTAATCTGGATGCAAAAATTTATGCACAGATAGTAGCCAATTGTCTCATGAATCCTATGGCCACCCTTATTCACCAACATCAAACTGGGTTTATGCATCAGAGATACTCTTCCAAAAACACTAGGCTGTGTTTTAAGCTGAGGCATGTGACAAGAGGCATGGACCATCTGACCTTCTTGGTCTCACTGGATGCCAAGAAGACCTTTGATTACATAGAATGGCTCTTGTTGGGGAGGTTTTACTTAATATGGCTCATGTGCTTTATTCCAATCCAGTGGTGCTTAGCTATATATCAATAATAAGGTGTCTAACTCCTTTAATTTGCAGAGGGGTACTAGGCAAGGGTGCCATTTGTCACCCTTGCTATTTAACGGCATTTGAACCCTTATTAAGTGCCATTCAGAAATCCAGAACGATTGCCGACATCTCTTATAGTGGAGTGGAATGCAAGCTCTCAGCTTATGCTGATATTCTTTTGTACGTTTCCTCTCCAGATCTAATGTTGCCTACTTTATTACAACTTATTGACATTTCTGACACGTTTTTGGGGATACAAAATTAACTGAATTGATGCCGCTCAATGTTCACTGCACTAGTGAAATGTTCAATGAATGCCCGTTCCAACGGTAAGTTCTGGGGCTAAAATATCTTGGGAACTTACTTTTTTCGGAGCTTAGGTCAACAACTGAGTGTAACAAGGCCCAGTTGTGGAAAAGTTAAAGCATTATGCTCCCAATAGTTTCCCTTAAGCCTTAGCTGGTGAGACCAGGTTGATACTGTTAAAATGGCAATATTGCCAATTGTTATGTACAGTATAGGTATGATACCCATTTTCTTTTCATCTGGATTTTATAAGGATGTAGAAAAACAGCTTGACATTCATATAGCAAGGCAAGAAACCCAGAATTGCAATGTGATCCTTATATAAAACAAAAGACAAGGGTGGTGTTAACTATCCCCATTTCCTCCACTATCATATAGCATTTATTTTGAGACAGGGTGCTCTATGGATGTGATCCACAACACTACAGGAGAAGCCTTCTTTGCTGTGTGTTGAGGAAATTGATATCCCCTGTCTTCATTACTTATTGAGAACACGATTACCAAAGAGACGAAAAGATAATCTTGTACTGCAGTCGACTTTCATAGATTTGGGAGAGTTAGATGTGGTTTGCTCTCCTCAGCTGCATTCTTCTTGACTCCCTTGGACTCCAACTGGTCAAATTTTTCTGCGCTATGGACTAAATACTAGTTACCGTTCTCACAATGTTTTCAATGGATGCAATTACATCATTGCATACTAGCCTGGAACAGCAATCTTGGATCCCTGAAAGCAACAGCTGGGATTATGAATACAATCTCCTTAGTGTATGTTTCTATCTGTTTTGGAATAGTACCCATATATGTGTACTTTGTGACTGCCTGTGCCCCGCCCACAAAATGCCCACATGTGAGATATGCAAAAGTATGTGCCTTCTCATCATACTAACTTTTACAGATATTTAAGGCCAGAATCAGTAAATGGTACTCAAAAGTAGGTGCCGGGAAAAATCCACGCCAAGTGCTGTTCTACAAAGGGAACTCTGAGCTAAGCATCCTTTACAGAATAGTGCTTACTGCGAATTCCCATGCCCAACTTTGGGTGTGAGCACTTAAGCCTGCTGAAACCTGGAGTAAACCTTGTCATGCAAGGTGTGTGTAACCCCAGTATTCCATAACATTGTGCCTAAATTTTTGGAATGCCCCAACCAGCTCATGCCCATCCTGTGGCCATGCCCCCTTTTGGGTTGCACACAAAACACTTTGGGCATGAAATAGAATAGCATATAGGTAGATCCACACTTAAATCCAAACTAGTGCCAATTAATAATAATTGATTATTAACGGCTTAGCTTGTGTGCAGATCTCAGATCCATGTCCAAATTTGGATGCCATATATAGAATCCAGGGGTTACTGTGGGGTAATTTTATAAGAGGCCATTCACATGCATAAAATCTTTTATAAAATTACCCCCCTCCCCCAGTACTTGTACTTTAACAATCTGCTTATGCTTTAACATTCTGAAAGCATTAGCTTGCGTGGTTTTAAAATACTACAAATCAAAAATGTGCCAAAATTGAGTTTATGACACAAATATTTGAAATTGTGCTGATTACCACAATAGCTCTGAAATTGTGTTTCAAAGTATATAAACCATTCACCCCGCAAAATTTATATGCAATCATTATATAAATTCTGAGTAAAGACAGTAGCAATTACAGTATGTGGCATAAAATGTAAATATACTAACTGAAAGTAGACTAATTAAAGCTATATATGACATCCAGGCATTAGATTTAATTGGATGCTTATGGCTCTTCAACTGCTAATACATAAGCATTCTTTGATCAATCTACTTGGCTTTAATGCTGAATTCTTTCTCTCAGTGCAAACACATGTTTATTTACAGAAAACTCTTACCCTTAATCTGTGTTCCTACCTCACGTAATCCTTCTGTTTGTGAGACTGCATATGCCACAAAAAGAAACTGCTCTCTAAATTGGCAGAACCTAGTTTAACAGGAGAAAATAAGAGCCCTACTGAACACTGGGGCAGCAATATGGGCTCCTAATATGGGCTGCCTGAGAGAAATGAAGGAAAGAGCACTATGCACATGTGTCGCCATTAATGTAGAGGAAAACTATTAGAAAATGAACAGAAGTTTGTATCTTCCAAATGATAATAATGATGGTTATGAATTTATATGGTGGTCTTTATCAGAACAGAATCTTTATGCACTTAATTTTAGTACTTCGGAAGTACAGCTTGTCAAGATATGTCCAATATCCAGACCCTATGAAAGCTAGTAAAAGTTAATTTTACTTCACACACGAGTGCTTCAACACGGCCAACCGGAGTACTCTTTGCATCAAATAAAATAGCATTTCCATACAGACCATGAAATCACATTGTTACAACTACCATTACTTACTTGACAACCTGATGCTGTTGGGTCTCTGGCATACAGTGGAAATGGACCTCTTTCTGAATTTTTTCCTACAAACAGAATGAAAGACATTAATTAAAACATGTATTACTTGATGAATAACTATACATAGCTGAACAAAATTCTGAGAAGTTATTTCTCATGGTGTGACAAAGCTAGCACTCGGGGCCCCACAGAGAAGCAGCTAATCCCCCAAACTATGGTACCCAGAAGCCCTTGCAAGCAGGAGAGAGGAAGGTAGCCCCAAAAGGGTGGAATGGATTTCCAACCCCAGCAGGGGGAGCAGTGGCTCAGTGCTAGGGGAGCCAGTTACTTCCTTCCCCACTAGAGGGAGAAGGGGAGGTGGAACTCAGTCCCTTAGCTGCATCGCCGGTATATAATTCCCTCCAGCTGTGAGAGGGGAGAGAAGGAAGGAGAGGAAACTGATGGACAGAGAAGCTGCCATGGAGTAGGTGGAGGACGGAAAGGGCCTGCCACTGGAGCTTCCCTGGGGGGAAGAGTAAGCTGCCATGGAGTGGGAGAATGTAGATGTAGATGTAGCCCTGTCCAGCACATGAAGCCAGTGTGAGAGGCCACAGGGGTGTGGTGCTGTGAGGCAGGAGGAAAGCTGCCAGCCCTGTTTGGTACAGGGTCCTCCTGGGTGCTGTGAAGAGGACAGGGGCATTAAGTAGTGGTTTCCTCTGAAGAGACTGTTGGTGAAAGGGTTGAATTATTGGGACGTATAGAACAGCAGGCTGAAATTTGATTGAGCCCTTCTGAGGGAGAGGGGAGGTAGTGCAAAGGAAGTGGGCCTGAACTGTTAAGGAACTGAATGTTGGCTGGAGTTTTGAACCCGGCTTGAACCCTGTTTGTGAACTGCATTTCAATTTTGAGAGTGGAACTGAATTGAAAATAAAGCACTGTGGGCCTAAGTCCGTATGGCAGTCTGGTTCTTTGTTAGAAACCTGTGAGCCTAACAGGGCTGCCGGCCCCAACCCAGAGCGGAGGAAGCAGACCCCTTTACAATGGGCATTAAATAAAAATCTTGCAGTTGCTGCTGTCCCCCAAGTTAAGGGGTCTCTTGAAAGATATCAGGATATTGGAATGATTTAACTTCCAATCTCTTCACCCCTCCCCCCCCCAGCTTGATTGCCTCCCAGTTACTTACATGGGAAGGCAGGACACAAACTCCTTCGGGACCAGGCAATGATAGATGAACATGGCAAAATTCCACATACATGATACAGCATGACACAGAGGTTAAAGGTGAAAATTGTGGGATACTAGGCCACAGCTTTATTGAAAACAATTTTAAACAGGAGTAGTTCCTATGCTCTGGAATTTACTACCAGAGGGGCTGCATATAACTAGAGATTACCTCTACTTCAGAAAGCAGGTAAAAGCCTAGCTCTTCTCCCAAGCCTTTAATACACTGGGTGCCTCACTATACACCCATTCTACACCTGGACTAACTTGCCACACACACTGTAACTTAGACTAGCTCCTTATATCTTATTTATTAGAAATAAATTTATTAGAATTTATTAGAGTGGAGGAGTAGCCTAGTGGTTAGCAGCGGCGTACCAAGGGCGGAGCGGTGGGGGCGATCCGCCCTGGGTGCACGCTGCTGGAGGGGTGCAGAGAGCAGCCGTGCACCTGTCGGCTCCGCTGATTCCCTGCTCCCTCTGCCCCGGAACAGGTTACTTCCTGTTCCGGGGCAGAGGGAGCAGGGAGCCAGCGGAGCCGAGAGCTGTGCGGCTGCTCCCAACAGCTAAGAATACACCCGGGGGGGGTGTCGTGCTGCACCCAGGGGGGGAGGGAGGGTGCGCATCGGCGATCCGCCATGGGTGGCAGCTGACCTAGGATCGTCACTGGTGGTTAGTGCAGTGGACTTTGATCCTGGAGAATTGAGTTCGATTCCCACTGCAGCTCCTTGTGACTCTGGGCAAGTCACTTAACCCTCCATTGCCCCTGGTACAAAATAAGTACCTGAATATATGTAAACCGCTTTGAATGTAGTTGCAAAATCCTCAGAAAGGCAGTACATCAAGTCCCATTTCCCTTTCCCTTTATTAGGATTTATTTACCACCTTTATGAAGGAATTCGCTGAAGGTGGTGTACAACAAGAATAAGTCAAACATAGGCAATACACAATTACAGAAGTAAAAATATTCAAACAATAACTTGATTAACTGTACAAAAAAACTTGCCTTTAGTTTAGCCATCCATTTATTTATCCCAACTGACTCTGTACCACTCATCTTGTCCCCATCTATATATCTGCACTTGGCCCTTCAGCTATATGGTAAACTGTATTGTAAAAGAGCATTAGTACCATAGCAATGCTATTTGAATGTTCTAATTATGTGCTTATTGGATATTTCATCACTTTTATGCTTATATCGTATTATATCTCTGTTATTTGAATTTCAGTGCTGTTAAATGTGTATATTTTTGATCCTGTTTCATGGTAGTCTTATTATTAGGACTCAGTTTTTCCTCTTTCATTCTATGTCTTCACTTGCTCATTTTACTATTGTTATGCTAACAAAATTGTAAGTTTGATGTTAAACTATACCTACTGTACACCCACTTTGATGAATCTCTTCATAAAGGCAGTTAAATAAATAAATAATACTAAAAATCAATGCAATATAATTAGGGCTTCTAATTTTAGGTTTTAACTAAGGTGTTAAAATACCCCAATGCAAAAAAAAAAAAAACATTTGCCACCCCTCCACTATCTTGTTTTGTATTCTCCATGCAGTTTTGGGGCCTTTTCTGTGCTGAGGACCCCTAAAAAAACATACATATTCATTTTCACCAGAAAGATACTCAGCAACAACATGAGTTTATTCCATTGTTTATCAGTCAAATTTTAAAATTATTTTCAGGTTGCATTTTCTTTTTTTTTTTTAAGTAATAAAATGCAAAAATGGTATGTTACCAACAACAACAAAAAAAACACCATTTTGACTGTTTGCATTGTTAGGGTTGTATTTTTCCCTTTTTTTTGTGAAAAAGCAGCCTTTAGCTAGGAATTCCCATCTGTGAGGACTAATATTCTACTATCCTCAGAAAATAACTGTTATAGGTAAGCAACATTGCTTTCATTTTTCTACTTCTGGCCCTTATAGACTTGCTTTCCTTTTGTCATTTATTACCACCTTGGTAGTCCATAAGTTCTCAAACCTTTTGTTAGTCTTATAAAATTATCATTATTAGACAACAGCATTTCTTTATATTTTCTAATTATTCTTATGCTATGCCCTGTCTCATTGCACCCATCTGTATCTTCATTCCTCATTTTAATTTTCCCTTGCAGTTTCTCTGATTTTTTCCTCTCCAGTATGGTTTTGTAATCTCAGTTACAGTGGACCTGATATTTAAAATGATTTAAATGGCCAGGAGAGGCTGCTGGCCAATTAAATCACCTGTCCAGGGCTAACTGGGTGTTTTTAGCAGCCATTAACTTAATGGTGTCAATGAAAATGCCCCAGTTAGAGCTCAAGTCAAAACAGGCTATTTTGGGGCATTCTGGGTGCGGAGTCAATACTTAGCCAGTCAAGTAATGATTTTCAGCACTGAACCAGCTAAGATAACCGCATAAATAGGACCGTATAAAATGCAGTCCTATCTTTATGCATTTGTTTATATCCGGTTAAGTGCTGAATATCGCACTTAACTGGCTATGTTTTCGCCAGCTCTGTATACCCAGAAATTCAATGTCAGAGCCCAAACGTGGCCCAGCACTGAATTTCCGGGTAAAACGCTGCTGGCTAAATATCGGGCCCAGTATCTTTTTGTACACAATTGCTGTCACAAACATGTTGAAACACAATGGGTGAGGTGATACGTAACTGCTACAAATTAGCACACACTCCTAATGTGTGTGTGCATTCTCTCATCTAAATCTGTCTGGCCACTTGTCATCCCCATCTTTTCCCTCTATTTTTAAACACTCTTAATATGGTTCTTTTTACAGATAAATTTAACTGCCCAGATTGGTAGAAAAGTCTGCAGGTAATATCACTCTGAAAACTGCACTAATCTGTGGTGGTAGTTTACCTCCCCCCCCCCAATTACATACATACTTTTTGATAATTCAAAAATACATGTGCATTTTGAAAGCCCATCCCTAGGATGTACAGTGGATTTATGTGCATGCCTCATATAGGCAGGTAGTTTTCTTAAGGCCTGTTACACCTCTGAAGATGGTTTTTATCCTTACTTTCAAGATGAAAACTCACAAAACAGGTGAAACAACTTCATGGGGGTGGGGGAGACCTCCGGTACAGCAGGTGGTGTTTGCAGAGCCATGTGGCAGTATTCCTCCGAAGCCCTCCCATAACTGGCAAGAAGGAAGGTGATTGGTTTGGTTTGGGGGCGGGGTTTGGCTGTTGGAACCTGGGAGGACAAATAAATGTGAGGTGATCAAAGCCTGGGAAAAAGGATGCAAGCTGCTTAGTGGGTAAGGGGGGATTGAGAAAGAAAGAGTGAGTGGTGGAGTTAGAGAAGTGGGTATGAGAGAGAACAAGTGGTGGGGGTCAGGTGGGATTGAAAGAGAAGTGGGTATGAGAGAGAGCGAGTGGTGGGGGTCAGGTGGGATTGAAAGAGACAGAGGGTGATTAATGTGGACAGAGTGTGCAGGACTCATGTTTGTGTTGCAGCAGAGGCTGGGGGCATAGATGGTAGATGGAGCTGAGGTCCAAATGTTCAAAACAGAGTTGCTGAGGTGAGGCTCAAGAGAGGTGACATAGGAGGGGCAAGGCATGTGAATGGGCTCCTCTGGTGAATGTCATTGGGTCTCAGCTAGTTAAAATGACCTCGTGCACTATACTGTTGATCTGATAGTGCTTGCAGTCCCATAAGTACTTTGCATCCACAGTCCTTAGAGTTGATTTTTCTTTGAACATTTATTTTCCAGTGGGAACATGAATGTATAGCTACGCAAAGAGTTTGAATACTTCCTGGCGTGGAGTCTGCACCTGCAGTGGAAGTACACTTTTATTCCCTGTGCATACTTTGTGGAGACAGCCCTGAGCTTACCATTTTTCCTCCTGTGTAAAAGTATGCATGCTGTGGACAATGCACGTACTTTCCCACAGCCTGTGTGTTAGAGGGTAAAATTCTGGAATGCATATCTCTGTGGGTAAACACCCATTTATCTGCTTTAAAAAAAGCACTTCTGAAAAATGTCCCTTATGTAACTGGGTTTTTTTTTTCCTGTCACCTACACCCCTGCATCCATGCATAAAATGTGCTCATTTCAGTTTACGTGTTTTGACTGTTGTCTCAAATAGTCCTTTCTTACATAAATCATCTCTCTTTAATCATTTTTCCAACCCTGCAATTTACTTTTGCACGAATGTTCGTTCTAAAGCCTGCCTGGAATACTGCATACTTTAGCAAAGTTGTTTATCATTTGGTGTGTGATTCTCATTTTCAGGAGTGAAAATGCTGATTCTGGTTAATGTGAGCAGCATGATTCATGCTACTTCAAATAATTTTGCATACTAGGTATTTTGTTTGCTTTGTGTTTGATGGCAGTTACAGGCAAATTGCTTCACCAGAAATATTTAAAACCTACTTTCTTTGTTTCGCAAGCTCCTTTATAATACAACTGTGTGTGAAAACTACTGTCTTAACTTTCTAGTGACAACCCTTAAATATCTATTCAGAAATTTCTCTGTTTCATGTCAGACAGTGAGAGGATTCCTTACTTAAATATTACACCTGCTGTGAAGTTTAAATTGCATATCCTATGTTTACAACAGTGTTCTCATTCATTTGTTATTTTGCATTTAACATTTCTACTTAATATTTATAGAATGTTAATTTAAAGGCATGTTTACCACACTTTGGTAAATTAACACATGGTAAGTGCAAAGGCTGTATGCCAATTGTTGGATGTCCACAGTATGTACCACACCGAAAAGTTCTTTACTGTGGGTTAAGTGTACTGCTCTACCTGTAATGTGAAGCCTGTGCCCATTCCCCCATCCCACAGCAACACTATGCAGTTGGGGCCTCCTTTACAAAGGCACGCTAGCGTTTTTAGCGCATGCTAAAAATTAGCATGTGCTAAACGCTAAGACGACCCATTATATTCTAATGGGCATCTTAAAGTTTAGCGCATGTGAAATTTTAGCATGCACTAAAACACTAGCACGCCTTTGTAAAAGATCCTTTTAGTGTGTGAATTAGCGTGTTGTCATGTTCCACAGTATGTTACCATGCTCATGCACTAATGGCACATGCTAAGAGTCTGATTGTTAATTCCCCCTCAGTATTTGATGGAATTTTCATGACATTTGCTTCTTTTAAAAAAAAAAAAAAAAGTGGAAACAACCATAAAATCCCTGAAGCTAGGGTTACCATATTTGCCCTGACAAAAAAAGAAAAAAAGAGGCCACCAATAACCATTCCCCCTCCCCAACCCACCACACATTTTGTCACGCTCTCTCCCCACCCCCACGCCACATGGTCACCTTGACTTGACCCCCCCCCAAAAGAAACGATCCAAGCAAACAACACAAAGGGGGGGGGGGTCCTCGCAAGTCTCACAAAAGAGTCAGGCAATATCATCAAGGGTGAGAGTGCGGCAACTGCCTCACTCCCACCCTTGGTAGTTTTGTCCCCCAAAAGAAAGCCATCCCCTTCTATATATTTCCCTCCCTCCAAATCTTTTTCCAGCCTCCTTCCACCCACCTTATTTTACAGCTCCCTTACCCCGCTACCCTCTACCCACATTGCACATCCCCTCCCTACCCCTGCCTTACCTTATCATGCCCTGGTGGTCTAGTGGCCTCTTTGAGGCATGAAAGAAGCCCACTCTTTCCTGCCCAGCGATGCCGCCACTGCCGCTTCAAAATGGCTGCCGCCTCTTCAAGCGGTGACCATGCAAGACTTCTGGAAGTCTTGTGAGGCCGCCACTTGAAGTCTTGGCAGCCATTTTGAAGCAGCGCCGATAGCAAGTGGGAGACTTGCTTGTTTTCTTTTCTGAGGACACTGTGGGATGTCCGATTCCAGTCAGCCCGTTTGTCCGCAGACCTGGACAAACGGACAAGCTGGAAACACCTGTCTGGACGTTCTCCAGTGTCCTCAAAAAGAGGACATGTCTGGATAAAACTGGATATATGGTAACCCTACTTGAAACCAAAACATCTTTTTAGCTTTACAAGAGGAAAGGGGAAAGGGATGGGATGGGATGTGATGTGATATAAAACCTGTGGTTACATTCAAAGCAGTTTTACATATTATATACAAGTACCTGGGGCAATGTAGGCTTGAGTGGCTTGCTCAGAGTCACAAGGAGTTGCAGTGGGAATTAAACCCAGTTCTCCTGGCTCTCAGGCCACTGTACTAACCATTAGGCCAGTGGTTCCCAAATCTGGTCCTGGAGGCACTCCAGCTAGTCAGGTTTTCAGGATAGCCAAAATGAATATTCATGAGATAGATTTGATGCTAGCGCAAGCCCCCTTTTACCGCAGCTTAGTAAAAGGGCCCCTAAGAGACCATGAATGCCCAGTAATTACCCTCTCCACAAGAGATTGATATTGTGGAGTGGAGAAGTAGCCTAATGCAGTGGTTCCCAAACCTGGTCCTGAAGGCACCCCAGCCAGTCAGGTTTTCAGGATATCCACAATGAATATTCATGAGACAGATCTGTATGCAGTGGAGGTAGTGCATGCAAATCTGTCTCATGAATATTCATTGTGGATATCCTGAAAACCTAACTGGCTGGGGTGCCTTCAGCACCAGGTTTAGGAACCACTGCATTAGGCTACTTCTCCACTCCACAATATCAATCTCTTGTGGAGAGGGTAATTACTGGGCGTTCATGGTCTCTTAGGGGCCCTTTTACTAAGCTGCGGTAAAAGGGGCCCTGCGCTAGCATCAGCACGTGGTTTCGACATGCATTGAGACCCCTTTTTATTATGGCAGGGAAAAGGCTGTATTTTTTTTTTTGAAGAAAAGAAATGGCTGTGAACAGCCCATCGCATCCCCTTTTCCTCTTGTAAAGTTACTATGCAGCCATTTCGGGGGGGGGGGCTCATCGTCACCAGAGAGGCAGTAAGGCTCCCGCGCTAACCTGGTGCTGCCCGATTACCGCCGGTGGCGTGCGCTAGGGGTGGGAACTACCACTGGGCTCCTGCGGTATTTCCGGAATGGCGTGTGGGCTTGCCGCTACTTAGTAGAAGGGCCCCTTAGTTTTCAGCCTTACTGTGTTTTTCTTTACTTTGTAATAAAATACAACTCTTCTGTCTTTTTCGTTTTATTATATGTTGGTTTCATTTATATTGATGTTGTCCTTAGCTATACTATTTATACCTTTTGCCTCATTTTGTAATCCATGCTGTAGATGGAAGACAGGGTAGGTTCACATCAGGAATTTTAAAATTATTACTGTCTGGGTTATGTTTAGGACTTCTGTTCTGAAGAGTTAATAAATTGGAAACTTAGCTGTTTATTTTCTAGCTAAGGGGCCCTTTTACTACGCTGTGGCAAAAAGTGGCCTGCAGCAGTGCAAGCGCATCTTTTAGGTGTGCGCCAGGCCAGTTTTTGCTGCATCCTGGATAAAGGGCTTTTTTTTAAGGGGCTGGAAAATAGACGTGCGTCAAAATAAAAACCAGCGCATGTCCATTTTTGGCCTGAGACCTTACTGCCACCCATTGACTTAGCAGTAAGGTCTCATGCGCTACCCGTGGTAGGCATGCAGCACGCATCCACTGCCATTTACCATCGGGTAAGCGCCACGCAGTAGAAAATAGAAAATATTTTCTACTGCGTGTTTTCAGCGTGAGCCAAATTCAGAATTACAACCCGGGCACATGGTAGCCGGGCGGTAATGCTGATTTGGCACACGCTGGACTTGCCTAGGCCCTTATGTGCCTTTGTAAAAGGCCTCGTAAGGGTTCTTTGACAGTACAAAAAAAAATCACTGTTTATCAGTATGCATCCCCCTATAGGGGATAGAAATAGATTGCAAATCTCAGGCAGACTTTGCATCACTATGAGCCCTGACATGCCTGTCAAAATTGGACCTGTGGATCACTCCTATCCCGGTTAGGCCACTAGACCACCAGGTATTATGGTAGGCCCAGAGAGGTCTGGAAGGGGACTCTGGTTGCAAGGCAGGGGAGGCTCTATCTGATCACAGGAGGAGGGAATGAGCACTGTTTGGGGTCTGGGCTAGGTTAGTTTCAGTTTTAACTGCACAGTGAATTTTGGCTAAAACACAAAAGCCAAGTTTCAGTCTGGCTGTAATGAACAATATGGTAGGATTTCCAATAGATTAAGTTTATATCCACTTTCTGTTAGACTGAAAACCTGTCTGACATTCAACTGGGGCAACAGTTTACATAAAACCTTAACCTTACCCACGCAGAAAAGTTTACTGAAACTGATGCTGTGATACAGGCTGTGTCTTCCTGGATTCTGTCAAAATCCCATACCAGGTTCTGTATGGGGAGAAGACAGTTGCAGGGAGGTCCTCTGCTGTCTCAGAGAACAGTAAGGACCTTCACATTGTTAAGGTTGAAGGGGTGAATAGTACCTTTTTAGAGGAGATAAGGGTGTTTTTGGTGCCCCAATCAAATATGTCCTAAATGATATGTAGGGTAAGTCAGAAGTGGTTGCACAGTGTCTGTAGATAAAGTCAAGGAAGTGATGGACAAAATAAAAGACCACTGTACCATTTTTCAAATAAATCCCCCACCCCACCTCTGCAGCACACATTGGCAATCATATCCTGCACGTCTGACCTGAGGTTTGAGGTCCACAGCCATGATAGTCTATCATCATTAACATCTACAGCAGAAGCTCTAGATGCTGTTTCCAAAACATAAGTTGACCTCTTATTCACTACAGTCAAAGTCAAGCAGCATGGGCAGCCCCCCCTTTTCTGAGGAAGGAATTCTTGATGTATGTTAAGTTGTATAAAGCAGTGTTTCCCAAGTCAGTCCTAGAGTGATGAATATGAACGAAAAAGCTTTGAATATAATT
Source organism: Microcaecilia unicolor (assembly GCF_901765095.1). Lineage (NCBI taxonomy): Eukaryota > Metazoa > Chordata > Amphibia > Gymnophiona > Siphonopidae > Microcaecilia > Microcaecilia unicolor. Next base: position 705,138,428 of record NC_044031.1, read on the forward strand.
GAGGCAGTGTATGCAAATCAATTCAATGCATATTCATTGTGGATATCCTGAAAACCTAACGGCAAGTGGGTACTCCAGGACAGACTAGTATAAAGGATGCATGTATGTTTTAAATTGTTACCCATCGAGAATGGTGAGATCAAATGGGATATATACATATGAATAAATAAATACGGAAACTACCTTCAACTGTCTCTCCTGATGTAAAAACTGAGAAGCATCTTTGTTTTCTGCAGTATGTCACTGCATATACTGGCTTATGAAGAGCTTCTTACCATGAATATGCCTCACAAAAAGCATGCCTATCGTTATAAACTGTGGTGAACGTCTTTATTATACTGTATCTACTGTGGGTTTACAATGTCCACAGTGATATATCTATATCATTAAACTTCAAGAAAGGGATCTGGGTGTCGTCGTCGATAACACACTGAAACCTTCTGCTCAGTGTGCTGCTGCGGCTAGGAAAGCGAATAGAATGTTGGGTATTATTAGGAAAGGTATGGAAAACAGGTGTGAGGATGTTATAATGCCGTTGTATCGCTCCATGGTGCGACCGCACCTTGAGTATTGTGTTCAATTCTGGTCGCCGCATCTCAAGAAAGATATAGTACAATTGGAAAAGGTGCAGCGAAGGGCGACTAAAATGATAGCGGGGATGGGACGACTTCCCTATGAAGAAAGACTAAGGAGGCTAGGGCTATTCAGCTTGGAGAAGAGACGGCTGAGGGGAGACATGATAGAGGTATATAAAATAATGAGTGGAGTGGAACAGGTGGATGTGAAGCGTCTGTTCACGCTTTCCAAAAATAGTAGGACTAGGGGGCATGCGATGAAACTACAGTGTAGTAAATTTAAAACAAATCGGAGAAAATGTTTCTTCACCCAACGTGTAATTAAACTCTGGAATTCATTGCCGGAAAATGTGGTGAAGGTGGTTAGCTTAGCAGAGTTTAAAAAGGGGTTGGACGGTTTCCTAAAGGACAAGTCCATAAACCGCTACTAAACGGACTTGGAAAAATCCAAAATCCCAGGAATAACATGTATAGAATGTTTGTACGTTTGGGAAGCTTGCCAGGTGCCCTTGGCCTGGATTGGCCGCTGTCGTGGACAAGATGCTGGGCTCGATGGACCCTTGGTCTTTTCCCAGTATGGCATTACTTATGTACTTATGTAGATGTTACACAATTTTCTACACACCTCAGAGAATGTCCTAACATGTCCTATATGGTATTTGCAGGGAAAGTATATGTGCAAACATTTGGACAGCGAGAGAACCAGAACTAGTATGAAACAGGGGCACTGAAGCAAGTATAGATAAGGTGCCTATATTGATGCAAGTGCAATTTGGTTAGGTCAGTGATTCCCAAACTTGGTCCTGGAGGCACCCCAGCCAGTCAGGTTTTCAGGATACCCACAATGAATATTCATGAGAGAGATTTGCATATACTGCCTCCACTGCATACAAATCTATCTCATGAATATTCATTGTGGGTACCCTGAAAACATGACTAGCTGGGGTGCCTCCAGGACCAGGTTTGGGAACTACTAGGTTAGGTGGCATTCCAGGGCTTTTTTTTTAGTAGTGGTCCCAGAGATGTGGAATATTCTGTGTAAGGAGACATTATAGATAGTTTTGCAAAAGTTTGAAAACATGGTTGTCCTGTAAGTAGGGGATGACTAGTGTGTGGAAGAGAGATGAGCTGCTGTTCTATGGGTATTGGAAGCCTATGGGTGGAGGGATGTTTGATGTAGTTTGTGTTTATGTTTTGTACACCACTTTGATTGCCTCTGTAGAAACTTGTAGGCAGTATAAAATAATTTCAAATAAATAAACAAACAACAAATTGTTTACGTGTTACTGGCTAACACTTGTGCCAAGCAGGCTGCTGGCCACACTGAAAATCTTTAAACATTCAATGCCAGCAAGCGCAGCTGCTGGGTTTGTTCAACACTGCTCCTGCTCATTCCATGCCAAATTGCTCACTCAGCTGTGAAAGATGAGGCAGCAGCATCCTAAAATGCCAAGTGCAAGCAAGATTAGTGATAAACCAGAGGATCCCTACAGAGGTCAGTGATTAGCAGGTCCCTAGCTGTTGTCACTGTTCTAACTCTGCCTTTCTCTTATCATATCCTCTGTCTTAACGCCACACACTCTTCCCGTGACAGGCATCAGAATGTGCAAGCAGCTTTCTGATCAATATCCCTTGGAGCCTTGCTGGCACACCACCAGTGTCCCACCCTTGATACTAGCACAAATCAGACCTGAATAAATTGGTTTTATTTTTAAATCCTTTACATATGGATTAAGAAAAAGAAAATCTAATCAAGATTTTTAGCCTATTCCATAAGCTTCAATGAGTGATATTTCCCGGAAATTTTGGAATCCTGTAAAATATAAATAAGTCAGATAAGAACTACCTAGGTCTAAACGTATTACAATAGTTGATTATGAGGCTCATTTTCAAAGCTTACAGACGTACAAAGTTACACAGGTTACTATGTAACTATGCAAGCCTATGTGCTTTGAAAATGATCGTCTATATGTTCTAAATGCAAGCTTATGAGTAAATGAGTCCTCCTTGCAAAATGTTAGTGCAGCACACCTTTTAAATGTTCTCGAATATAAACCTATCCGATTATAAACCAATGTTTTTCCTCTAAAAAGGGGGAGAAAAAGGTTAATTTAAATATACAGTGTGTTTATATTCAAGTTTTCCTCTCCTTCCTCCTACCCATGTGGTGCTCTGCATACCTCCTGCTCCCTTCCTCCCCCCATGGTGTCCTCCGTCCAGTTGCCACGGCCCTCCCCTCCCCCATAATGAAAGAGCTCCCATTTCTACCACCCATCCCTCTCTTCTCGAACCCCTCCCGCTGTGCAAATGAAGCCCCCTTCCCTGACCCACCTATTGACCCCCTTTCCCCTAGGCCTACTGTATAGCCCTAGTGGTTTAGTGGTAAGCTGGGGCTGAAACGATTCTCACACACTCCTGCCAAACAGTCTCCATAACAAAATGGCTGCCACGATTTCCAGTGGCAACCTTGTGGGATTGCTGATGGAGGTCATGGCAACCATTTTGAGACTGAGTCAGCTTGTTTCAAAACAGTAGTAAATTACAAAAAAAAAGTATAGTTCAAACATATATGAAATTAATAAAATTAGGAGGGTAGATTAAAAAATGAATGAAACTATTCAAGGGGAAGAATTTACTGGTTTTAAGGATCCAAATCAGTTACAAAAGTAAAAATGAATTGCAGAAACTACCATAAGTTGCTTACAGATAAATCTACCAACATATAGATTTTGTTCTTCAACTTCCTTAGGCTGCATAAATTCTATGGCTCATGTAAATATGTGAATGAAAAGAATATCAGAAAAACTGAGAAACTACACTACCACATTAAGCATACTGCCTGCATTTCTTAGGGCTTTTCTGTGGAATCTTGTCTATTATTGTTCAAAATTAATAATCTTTCTCTCTCTAACAAAAGATGGAACCTCAGAAAGACCCTTGATAAAAAAAAAGGGGGGGGGAGGAGAATCCCTTAAGATAACTATAACAAAGTCCTAGTTTTAAAAGCTTAAATTTAATCATTTAAAACATATTCCTCCCCTCCTTTTATGCATATTGCCTGGTTCCCTCTCAGCCTTCCAGAGCTTTCAAACAGCAAAATAAAATGTTTGCAGGTGCTTGTTATGCAGATGACAACTCCAATATACTTAGAGGATTTTGTTTCTTACTCAAGACTGCCATCCTACTGCCAGTTGCCACACTATTTCAATCAATGCGCGCTTACTCAAAACAATTACAGCCAGAACATATGCTACTACCATTAATGTAGGCCATTTGACTGCAGGTCTCATTTTATGCAAAGGGACCTAGTTACTAATAATATGTGAACAGTGGTAGTATGCAGTAACAGATTAGCACACATTAGTAACTCCAGCTGTTAAGTTAATGATTAAACCAACAAAAAAATGGAATATTTAAAATGAAAAAAGGAGAATGCTTTGCATCAGTATAAAGACATTCTGAATAATTCCTTTGGAATTTTTTTTCCATCAGAACATTTTACCTGTGTTGAAAGAGGCCAATGTACTAAGTTGTGATTAGCGGCCATTTTTTTATTTTAGAAATTTTCTTAGGGATAGGCATAAAGAGGCTGCATCATTTGCATCCCTTAAAATTTAGTGAGAAAATTCTTGTGTCCCCTATTAAAAACAAACTGAACAGTTTCCTACAGTAACTCAATAGGTATGCAACTCTTTCTCTCTCTCATAATTACTCGTTTCAGAAGTCCTGAAATCCAGACCTGTTCATAGCCCTTGAATGCTAAGGGGCACTTCTAATGCACAAAAACTGGAATACAGCTTCAAGCAGTAGTTTTGGAAAGTGCACACACTAACCACACGCAAAAACAAAAAAAAATTTTGAGGAGACGTGTCAGGGGCAGAGAGTGGGCATTCTTATACTAACCAGTTAGCGCATCAACATTACCGCATGCTAACTAGTTAGCACACTGATAACGCAGGAGCCCTTAACACCTACACATTATAAGGTAGTAAGTGCTTCTGCAGCAATTTTTTAAATGGTTGCATGCTAATAACTGCAATATTCGTGCATGGCCATAGGCAGTCGGTGGCCCAACTGTTTGGGGAGGCTAAAGGGGTGGGGTTAGGGGTGGAGCCAGGGGTGGAGCTTAAATCCATAATTGTCTGATAACACGAAGAAAAAAAATAAAAATAAAAGTCACAATTAATACCTTTTATTAAATTTAAATATTAGATATGTATCATATGTCAAAGGATAAAGTGGTTGCTCAAAGCATATACTAACCACAATCGCTCAACTTTGTGCAAAAACACACTCACAACCTTACTGTACCATAAATATTACACTGGGCAGACCCTAATACACCATATACCATCACAATTCTCATGTCATATACAGCCACAAAACATCCTTTTAGGGTGGAAATTCACAATGAGCTCCTTTTATTAATGACCAGATAGAGAAAACAGTTTTCAAATTTCAATTTTGGCACAGTATAAGTCATCACAAACAAAATATAGGAACCCAAAGCATTAGGGGCTTCTAGCCCAGTTATGTTTAAACAAAAAGAGATCTGCATGAAACAAAATATTATTTTTTTTATTTTGACTTAAACCTTCAGAGTCAGCACCTACCTCTCCTGAAATCCAATGTGCGCTGCGTGCCACAATTTCCTCTTCTTGAATTATTATGGTCTGGGTCAGGGAAGGAAGTGGGAACACCTCAGACAACCATTGTAACCAGCCTTGAGCGTTGAGCCTTCCCTACTTTGACGGCCCCTCCCGTGCGGAACAGGAAGTTGCATCGCTCTCGGGTAGGGAAGGCTGACTGGCTGAGAGCCTGCACATCATGAATATCTCACCCGCTCCGCCGATCCATCTCGCCCCTTCCCTGTGCGAGCTCTGACTGTCCCCACAATCCCTGGCCCGCGTCAACGCAAGAAGAAGAGGAGGAGGAGGGACGCGGCGCACCAGAACTGGGCATGGCACTCCGCTGATGGTGAGCCGGCCGGCAGCGCTCAGAGCACTGCAGAGAAGACGGACGGACGGTGAACAGATCAAGAAAGACGGTGTGTCGGGCCGGCGTCGCGTCGGAGATTGAGACTGCTGCGGGTGGCTGGGGAGGCTTAGCCTCCCCAAGCCTCTTATACCTGGCGCCTATGTGCATGGCTATTAATGCAAAGAAATACAAAAAAGGCATTTTTACTGCTGAGGTAAAATTGGCCTTAATGCCCGGGAAAGACCTTCACAGGAGGGCTCTTAGGAATGAAAGATCACTATGTTTCCCCTACATGCAGACTCTCTTCAAAACAAAATTGCTAAAGAAGCAGTCCATCACAGCAGAAATGTTATTTCCCTTTCAGCTGGGTTCAATTCTTCCCTTGGCATATTTAACATCTGACTAGTGGTATATACTTTGGGGCTTGTGTACTGAAGGTTTTCTCTCATTTTGTCTTTTTATTGTGAACATGCAGCAAGAATTTCTGGCCATGGAAATGTCACCGAACAGCTGTTTTTGCTTCCATTTACAGTTTCAATTAGCAACTAACCAATCTCTGAAGTCAGTGATGAAGTATAGGTAGTCCGTTCCCATGAATCAAAAAGCTGCATATACATTTCACTGCTACATTCTCATTCTTCAATGAAAAGCAGAGAAGAGACAAAGAATAAGAAACATACTTTACAGTCTTTTACAATGACTACCTCACAAATAAAGCACACAGAAATATTTAACACACATACTTGGGGCTGACCCAGACATAAATGCCAATATATATCCTACAAAATGCAAGTAACAAGGCAAGAAAGACCTAATCAAGCAATCAGATTGATTAGTTTGGCTTTTCCTTATTGTGAGTCTCTCTTAGGGGTTCAAATGTGAATTGGGCTCATCACTTGTTACAGTTTGCAAGCTGGACAGCTGTTTTATGATATCATTAGCCATTGTAAAGGTTGTTTCTGCAGCCATTTGCCAACACTCAACTACATATGCAAACAACAATTTTATGATATACCACACTGACCGTGCCAAAACATTCCAACTGATTTATGAAACAAGAGAAGAAATCAGATACATACAGACAGACAAGAGCAGAGGCCAAGAAGATCATAATTAAAGTCTACAGTCATCAAAATATATTTACAAAAGCCCCAATGTTCAGCTGGGACACCTACCATTTAAAGTTAAGCACTGGCACTAATGCGTAACTAAATATGTAAATTCTGTGTCATTACACATTCAAGTAGCACAGCTAAAATATACTGTATGTATAAAACGTGAGCACACCTGAGACTGAATTTAGGCCTAAATGTAAATGCAAAACTTAGTTTAAATCTTTTTTTATAATTAATTTAGTAAATATCATACAGAAATCAACTAAACAGTGAATGTTACCACTTTGCAAACAGCCCAATTTTATCTGTATAGTGGCTGAAAATACCAAGAAAAGCAAGTCATGCATCTACCATGTCAACAAACACAACTCTCTTTGTATACTGGGCCCAAAATATATCAGGAAAACTATTTTGATTTTGCAATGGGTCCTAACACGTGCACTACATTTAAAAGTATTGGCTGTTTTTACCTCCTTATCTTGAATCTTCTCTAGCACATACATTCTCTTAGTTGTCAATCACAGGATACACTCCTACATTTTAAGTAATATACAAGGGTGTTGGGCCCACCAGTAAGAATAAGTTTTGACTAGATGTTGCTGTACCCTCATTATTTTAGCCAACCGTGTTTTCCACTTCTTCAGATCTGGTAGGCTGCTTGAAGCTTCTGATATTTAACACTTAACCACTGCATGGTTAAGTTTGGTGGAAAGAAAACAAATGCAGCTTTTCTCCTCTCTGTGCTCCCCTGTCTCATGGGTCACTGACAACCATTCTCAATCTCCATACAGTGGTACCCAACACAAGTGTCTAAAGAGGGGGGGGGGGCACAGTATATAGCAGGCAATTTATTGAGGTAAAGTATTGTGCATGTAGAGTTGTTTTGACTTTCAAACTGTCTGTTTTCTCTTTGGCAATTTCTTTGTTGATTCTGTAGCCTGTTGAGAAAGCATACTTTAGCTAATTGTGAGTTTGCACCTCCTCAAGACTTCTGTCATACTGTTTCATTCTTCTGTGTAGTTCCTCTTTCACCTCCCGATATATATGTATCACAGTCACCACAGGGTACTACATAAACACAGTTGTCCATTTGCTATGGTGAGAGCTCAGAATGCTGTGTTGCACCTGTGCTCTACCATGCGATATTCTCATTCCGCACTCTTCAAGTACCCTCTTGCAGCATTCAGCTGGAGCGTGCCTGCTGTGTAAAGGGTATACACTGTGGTTATGGTTAACATTTTTCTATTTTCTCGTAGTTCATATTTTGGAATGAATGTGCACCTTTGGACTTCTTCTACTTTCCCTACCATAACATTTAATTTTATAATATATTCTGCTGGAGGAATATATCTTTTGAAGAGTTTATCCATGATGCATCCATGTTTTATTGCTGTTCTTTCTACTGATTTTCTACGTTCCCCGAGAGCCATAGCACAGAATATGATTTGCATTCCTGTACACTTATCTGGCTCCTGCTGTCCACTTGTCTAATGCTGTGTAAAATCTGAAAAGAATAGCTTTGATTTATTTGGATTTGAGTTCTCTCAATTCACCATATACAGGGAGTAATTTCATAAAGTCATTTTCGTGCATAGGTGGCATACATAAATGGCTTTTTATAAAATTCCGAATGGCACAAATGTCTATGCGATGACAAGATGTTGCATACTTTACTGGAAGGAGTATATAGAGGCAGATTGTGGGCAGAGAGAGGCCAGAGTTCTCAAATACACGCATAGAGTATAATATAAATTAATCTACCTGCATTGTAGAAGTAGCAACTGCATGCATTTAGATCTGCTATAGGACAGGCCTATATGTTGCATCTGTAATTTAGGCTTGATTTCTGCCATTTACATTAGTATTTTACAAAGATAAGTAGGAGCCTACTTGTCTTTTAAAAACTGGCATTTCATTATAAAATTACCTTCCAAATGGACTTTGGGAAGATTTTAATGAAAATTTGATAAAAGGTGCTTTTAACCAACACTTTCCATTCTTTCCTATTTACTGTCTCTCTGCTAGAAAGGAAGCACACTCATGGAGCAAAGTTTCCTATAAATTATGATTTTCTGGAAAGTCATGGATACTTTGGGCCCGATATTCAGACCGCAGGAGGCAGCCTGTATAAGTGCTGCAAACAGCACTGACCCCAGATATTCAATGCTGGGCCATTTCCAGTGAACAGCACTGAATATCTGGGGGGAGGGGGGGGGTTGGGCAGCTCAAACTTAATCAGCTAAAGGAATATTCAGCGCTGGCCGATAAATTTATAGCGGCCAAAGATAGGACTCCTATTTAGGTGGTCTGATTTGGCTGCTAAACTTAGCCAGGCAGCGCTTGAATATTTGCTATATAGCCAGTTAGCCACTATTTATTTATTTATTTATTTATTTATTGCATTTGTATCCCACATTTTCCCACCTATTTGCAGGCTCAATGTGGCTTACAATGTATCTATGCGCTAACCACAAATATTTTGTAGAGATAACCAGCTATCTCCCACTGAATATTATCGGATAGCTGGCTACACCTCTCAAGACTGCAAAAAAAAAAAAGATCTACAAAACTGTCCACTCTGAAGACTTCACATACCTTGGAACTAAATGGTGGAACCCCTTCCCACCCAAAATAAGAAATATACTGGAAAATACTAGATTCCGCAAAATCCTCAAATTGTTCCTATTCAAACAAACCCTCAGAAAGAACAACAATATCTTAAACAACTAATCATTACCTGAATTGGTTATTACTCTATTTACCATTAACCCTCTCTTTGCTTCATGTACAATTTCTCATTCATAATAGATTTTCTAAACGTTAAACATCCATAGTTATCCCACTACATTTATGATACTGTATTGTAAAATTGGATTCTTACAATAAATTACTTTCTTATGCATTATTCTTTTGTTATGTATCCTATACTGTTTATTGTAAACCACACTGAACTCAAACTTGTTTGTGATAATGTGGGATATAAATAAGTACATAAGTAGTGCCATACTGGGAAAGACCAAAGGTCCATCTAGCCCAGCATCCTGTCACCGACAGTGGCCAATCCAGGTCAAGGGCACCTGGCACGCTCCCCAAACGTAAAAACATTCCAGACAAGTTATACCTAAAAATGCGGAATTTTTCCAAGTCCATTTAATAGCGGTCTATGGACTTGTCCTTTAGGAATCTATCTAACCCCTTTTTAAACTCCGTCAAGCTAACCGCCCGTACCACGTTCTCCGGCAACGAATTCCAGAGTCTAATTACACGTTGGGTGAAGAAAAATTTTCTCCGATTCGTTTTAAATTTACCACACTGTAGCTTCAACTCATGCCCTCTAGTCCTAGTATTTTTGGATAGCGTGAACAGTCGCTTCACATCCACCCGATCCATTCCACTCATTATTTTATACACTTCTATCATATCTCCCCTCAGCCGTCTCTTCTCCAGGCTGAAAAGCCCTAGCCTTCTCAGCCTCTCTTCATAGGAAAGTCGTCCCATCCCCACTATCATTTTCGTCGCCCTTCGCTGTACCTTTTCCAATTCTACTATATCTTTTTTGAGATACGGAGACCAGTACTGAACACAATACTCCAGGTGCGGTCGCACCATGGAGCGATACAACGGCATTATAACATCCGCACACCTGGACTCCATACCCTTCCTAATAACACCCAACATTCTATTCGCTTTCCTAGCCGCAGCAGCACACTGAGCAGAAGGTTTCAGCGTATCATCGACGACGACACCCAGATCCCTTTCTTGATCCGTAACTCCTAACGCGGAACCTTGCAAGACGTAGCTATAATTCGGGTTCCTCTTACCCACATGCATCACTTTGCACTTGTCAACATTGAACTTCATCTGCCACTTGCACGCCCATTCTCCCAGTCTCGCAAGGTCCTCCTGTAATCGTTCACATTCCTCCTGCGGCTTGACGACCCTGAATAATTTTGTGTCATCGGCGAATTTAATTACCTCACTAGTTATTCCCATCTCTAGGTCATTTATAAATACATTAAAAAGCAACGGACCCAGCACAGACCCCTGCGGGACCCCACTAACTACCCTCCTCCACTGAGAATACTGGCCACGCAATCCTACTCTCTGCTTCCTATCTTTCAACCAGTTCTTAATCCATAATAATGTCACAAATAAATAAATAAATGCTACTTAACCGGCCAGGAGCTGTTCCTGGCCGGTTAAATAGCATTGAATATCCACCGGTTGGGAACTCATGTCACATATTCTCTACTGAACAGATTAAAACAAATTAAGCTTTCAAAAACTAAAGGCCACAAATTTACTACTAAATCTGTCAAACCAGTAATTAGGCAAGAAACAAAATGGTAGAGTAGCAGATAAACCTCTTGAAAATAAAACTATAATCATTCTACAGTACAGCACACTAATACAAAGAATTCTGGGTGAGATTCAATTGTCACAGACTACACACAAGCACAGGAAAGTCAGCAGGAACATCACATGGACTACCAAAACAGAATAACGGCGAAAACATCTGTGCCACTTAAACCTGTAAGACGACAAATCACAAGTCACCTTTAAACATTCAGCATATCCTCCAAGGCTAGTGTTAACCCCAAATGTGACCATCTCCAGGAAAAGGTGACTAAAGTATCCTGAAACAAAAACTGTGATTTTAATGAATTCTGTTAGAACAATTTGCAATAAACATTCCAAACTCCATCCTTTTATGTGAAAAAAAATTAAAACGTTGGGCCAAGATGGTGCCAAGGGAGATGTATATACTTGAGCTCTGAGTTTCTTTGTGGTGTGACTTGCTTCTTGAAGTGTTTATCCTATGACAGAAGGTGAAGATCAGGACGAACCTTGGAAGCAGCCTTTCCCTGAGAAAGGCGGCCCTCAAAAGATTTGGGATTCTACCACTGAAAGATTGAGCAGCCACTTCAATCGGGTCCAGGGGAAGAGTGTCAAACCATAACTTGGAGGGCGTTTCATTGAGCCCTCCTCTCTCTACAGCTCCTTGGCGACCCAGAAGCAGTGTGATGGCGGCAGGCACGCCAGAGTGTGGAATGCCCAAAGTTGTGTCACTCTTTTCTATGGTGAGAGGAGCACCTGTTGTCGTTTCTTCCCCGCTTGTTAAGAACATCTTCAGGCAGATGAAGTGGAGTGGAGTTGTCTCCTAGTGAGGGAGCTGCATCCAGTGTTTTCAGAGATTTGAGAAAATCAGCTGTTGTGATGATGGAGTCTCTCTGGGATGCAATTCAAGGTTTGAATTCTTCCCCTCAATCCTTTTCTAATTCTTCTTGGGGTGGACTTTCACTATTGAAAGAGGACTGTAGAACTTTGTTTAAGGATTTAGGTTAACAGTTTACTAAGGCTGGTGCTTTGGAAGAAGCAGCTAACAAGTTTCAGAACTTTATAATAATGACTGTGGGAGAACGGGAAAGTCTGGCTCATAAGCTAGAATACCTGGATAACTATGGTAGAAGGAGCGACATGATATTCCTAAATTTCCCTAAATCACCTTTGATTCCAGCATTAGACATGATGAAGAAATATTTTTGAGAGATTTTGGGACTTTCAGCTGAAGGCTGCATGCCTATAGTTAGAGCCCAATATCTATTGGGAATTTCGAGAAACTCCACTGAGACACCTCAACCTGATTTGAACCTCTCTGACTTTTTAGAAAGTTCTTTAGACGTTATTACTGAATGCACTACGCTGTTGGTAACTTTAGCCCTGGAACCAGACAGAAATAGTATTTTTTGATTGTACTTTCGTCATATAAATGTAGCTTTTTGGGCTCAAAAGTTCAAAATTTTTCTGATTTTGCAAGGGATAATACACAGAAAAGGAGAAGGGAGTTCCTGGCCTTACGACTTACAGCTTTCTCTGGGTGGCTCTTTTGTATTAAAATTTCCTTGTAGTTGTTTGGCATCTCAAAAATGCTACTAATTATATGGTTTTTTTTTATCCTAAGAAGCTGCTTGAATTTACTTCTGTGAAAGAAGGTGAAAGAGATGCTTCCTTGAATGATCGTGTTAGAGTAACACTATTAGTTGGCTGAGCCTGCTTGTCATCTTTCTCTGCCTGTAATTAATCTTGTATAAATGGGAATTTTTCTTTTCGATTTATTTTCTTGTATCTTGGCCTAATCTTTTGTGGACTAAGTTAAATGATAGATTCCTTTTTGTTTGTTTTTATTTTCCTTTCAATACTGCAGCATTGTTATTATCATTCTAAAGTATATTCTTTGAATGTAAAATGTTTGAATATTATAAATAAAAAAGTTAAAAAAAAAAAAATAAGTATAGTTGCTCACCCATAGCTGGTGTTCTCCATGGTACTCAGGATAATGCAGACACACATGGTTGTTGCAGTCTCCGCAAGCTGCTTGTTTGGATGTACTCTTCCAGCTTGATAGTATAAGAATTCAGGTCAATTGGGTGCCTTCCTGCCTTGCTGACATCAGCAGCCTGTCAGTTCAGTAAATAGCTACCAAGGTAAAACTGGATCCTTGTGATGGAGAGGTTGGACGGTCTTCAAACTGTCTGTGATGAAACTTGATGGAGCAGTCAGAGGGCAGAGAATGTGTCTGTATTATCCTGAGTTCCATGAAGAACACCTGCTTCAGGTGAACAATTATGCTTTCTCTGTGACTCAGGATAATGCAGACGCATTTGGTGACTCCCAAGCTGAGGGTTGCACTAGTATAAACAGAGTAGGGGCAACCTGGAAAAAAGTCAGAAAGGGTGGTATAAGGACTGAAGAATGGATTGTCCAAAATTTGCATCATTCCTTGCAGCAGGGTCAATGCAATAATGCTGAGTGAAAGTGTGAAGTGTGAACCATGTTGCAGCTATGCAAATATCCAGCAAAGGTACACCATGAAAGTGTACAATGGAAGTAGAAACAGCATGTACAGAGCCAAGACGACTTGCAGGGTCAAGATGGACTTGCTTGTAACAAAAGGTAATGTAGTCAGCTACCCATGAGGAAAGGTTGTTTTGGATGCAGATAAACCAAGAGAATGAGATTGACAGGAAAGAGTTTGTTCTGTCCAGATAAAAAAGTAATGCTCTTTTGCAATCTAATGTATGTAGCTGCTCTTCTGCTGGTTTAGCGAGGCTTTGGGGAAAATATTGGAAGCACAATGCCGTTATTAAGATGAAATGCAGTCACTACTTTAGGGAGAAATTTGGGTTGGGTACGGAGAACAGCCTTTGAAGGGAAGAAGCAAAGATAAAGAGCATAGTAGACTAAGGCCTGAAGTTCACTAATTCTTTGAGCAGAAGTGAAGGACACTAGAAAAAATGTCTTCCATGAAAGAAATTGTAGGGAAGCAGATGCCAAGGATTCAGATGGAAGCTGCAAGAGTTAAAACCAAATTAAGATCCCACGAAGGACTAGAAGTTTGTTTATATTCAGGCCTACCCTCCCTCCCTCATAGCATCCAGCATTCCTCCCGTTGCCTTCCTTCCCTTAAGGTGTCCTTCTGTTGCATCCGCCAACACCGCATAACTGGAAACTCCCACTTCCTCAATCCTACCTCCCCTTCATTCTAATTAGATCAAGCAATCCCCTCCCAAACACACCTGTAGGGACCCCCAGGCCAACCGTACAGCCCTGGTGGTCCAGTGGCAAGTTGGAACAAGAGCAATTCCCATACACTTCCGTCCAAGCAGTCTCCATAGCAAAAATGGCTGTTTTGAGTTCCAGCGGCAGTCTAGCAGCAGCCATTTTGGGTATAGAGCCAACAAAGGCAGTCCATGCCAGCTCCAATCACAAAATGGCTGCTGCAACCTCCAGTAGCAATCTTGTGAAACTGCTGCTGGAACTCACAGCAGCCATTTTCACTACAGAGAATGCATGAGCAGAAGCATATGAGGATCGCACCTGCCTCAGCTTGCTACTGGACCACCAAGGTTGTAAAGTAGGCCTGGTGGGGGGGGGGGGGTCATCTGTTGGGGGGGAGGAAGTCGGAGCAGGAGCTCTTCTGGTTTGGGGGGGCAGTGGAAGAGGAGGAGGGACATCACGGGGGAGGGAGAGAGGGAGGGAGGGAAGGAAGGAGAGGAATACTTGAATATAAACCCTCAATTTATATTCAGATGGGTTTATATTTGAGTATATCCTGTCACTGAAACATGCATGGAATTGTCCAGTACCTTGAGAGCTTCCCATAATGAATCAAATAACTATTGTTGGTTTCTTGGGCAAATGCCCAACAATCACGGAGAACGACTGAATTTATGGGTCCTAGAGAGGAACTTGTAATGTCGCCCTATACTCCTGAACTTCCTTCTCCAAATCGAGATATCGTTAACAGGGTCCCCTTTGTGACCAACACACCTAATCCACTCTTCGGCAGTAAGCATTCTACTGATCCTCTCGCAAGATCACTTCTGGGTTGCGGCGGCCCAGCAAGACCTACAATGCTCAAAGACACCCCCTTTCAAGCCACACCTTGTGACATTCCTAGGGTCAGCTGATCCTGTCAGCTCAAGTAACTATGGTCAACGCAAGGTAAAGTCCTGGGTAGACTGGATTATTCTGGGGGGGCCCACTAGGTTCCGAGGGGTAGACACACAGTTTGGCTTTCCTTTCTCCCATCTCAGTCTCAGAACATGCTAGGCTAACCAAGAGCTCCTCACCAAATGTCCTCTTGATACGCCATATTGGTTCCCTGAGGTGGTGTTAAGATGCTACATGGGTTAGCATAATTACTACCTGAATCACTGGTGGAGGCCCAGGTCCAAATGTTCAAGTAGCTGGTACATACACGTATTTCAGAGCAGCTGCAAAAGCCAATGTGAGAACTATGGGGGGAAATGCACCAATTCTGTAACAACATCTGTTCACCAAGATGCCATTACAGAATACTAGCAAAAACCCGAACTGGTATGCCCAAATTTAGGCACAACCCTATATGTCAGGTTACTGGAAAGTGAAAATGGGGGTGCCGAAGTATTCCATGCAAAGCACATAACTTATAGTAATCTACAAGTTATGCACATAAATTGGAGACACACCCATAGTCCACCCAAGCTGCATCCACATATATACCCTCTTTGCAGTTACACACTATAGCATTTAAACGTGACCTTGCATGCATAAGTGCACTAGGCGCTATTCTGTAACTGCCAGTTTTGGCAACTCTGGTGCATGTAAGTGGTACATAATTGTAGGTGCCAAGTTAAAGCATTGCCCTGCACATGTACAGTTCACTGAATGCATGCCCCCTACTGGATTTCTGAAATAACCATTTAAACATGCATGCACTCTACATGTATAAACACTGCTATTTCCATGTGCAAAATGACCTCCTAGATCAGGGGACCTCAAATCCAGTCCTCAAGGTCCACAATGAATATGTATAAGATTCATTGCTGAAATCCTGAAAACCAGGCTGGGTTGTGCATCACAAGGGCTCAAATTGAGGACCCGTCTTGGACCTTCTCTGTCCTACTGTCGAATATAGAAAAAAAAACCACATCCTAAATGTTGTATACTATGTATTCTGTTCAGTAACAGAGTGCTTATGTAATTTTATCCAGTAAACATATGTAATCTAGATGCCACAATATATCAAGCACACAGCCAATCCTGAAAAAGCAGACAGACAGCTTTCTACATAGGCTTCCTTACTGAGTTAACCAATTATCTGCTGCTGCTGGATATTTCCATTACTTCTTCACGAAACTGTCTCAGATTCACTCCTGTTGTGGCCTCCTGGTTACTAATCTTATTTCCCTTTTAATTTCTGATCTGGTAGGATTTATTTTCCAGTTGCTCCACCTGCTTTATTTTTCAGGTCAGTCAAAACTGGAGAAGATCAGGGTTCACTTGTAAATCTTTTGCTTTGTTATAGATCTTTTCCTACCCAATCCAGTCAACAAAGAAATAGTCTTTGATCAAGAAGCATAGACTCTTGCTCCTTCCTGAATTTACTATGCATCCAGTCAGAGCTGAGGCAGCAGGTTTCTAAGGGGTCCTTTTACCAAGCTACATTAAAAAGGGCTCTGAGGTAGCAGCGGAGGCTGTTTTTGCTACTCGCTGCAGCCCTTTTTGGAGTGGAGGAGTAGCCTAGTGGTTAGTGCAGCGGACTCTGATCCTGGGGAACTGGGTTCGATTCCCACTGCAGCTCCTTGTGACTCTGGGCAAGTCACTTAACCCTCCATTGTCCCAGGTACAAATAAGTACCTGTATATAATATGTAAACCGCTTTGAATGCAGTTGGAAAACCCACAGAAAAGTGGTATATAAATCCCCTTTCCCCCCTTTTTACTGCAGCAAGTAAAAAAAGTCTGAAAATAGCCAAGCCATTCGTTAAGGAGTCTGAAAATTGCCATGGCCATGTGGTAAGATTGCTCTTACCACTTGGCTATGCGAAGGGAAGCATATACCATCCACTGAGGTGGCAGTAAGGGCTCCTGCGTTAACTCAATGGTAACCGGGTAGCATGCACCAGGTTAGCACCATGCTAAAATGTGCATGGGAAATTGCATGCACTGGGGAAAGAACTACTGCCAGCACCCACATTGGTCCAGCAGTAGCTGCAGATTAGCATGTGCTAAGCCCGCGTTGGTTTACTGCCACTTTGTACAAAGGGCCCCTTTGCATGGTGGATGGGCAATCTTCCCTTTATGGACTATAAATGTTGCCAAGACCTGGTTAATCTGAGGAACAGAAACAGGGCACGGAGGCATGGAATCATATCCATATCTCCCATAAGGCAGAAGGCAGCACTGAACCATTAGCCTCGTGTCTCTGGTTTCTGTCATTTCTCAACTTCTAGCTGTCACCCCAATGCCTTACAGTGACTTCAGTTTTGCTTGGCCAGAACTATTTGGCTACTATTCAGAAATGACCTCCCCCACTCCAGCTTTCTTGGATATTGCCGCGGAATTGTGCCTTGAACTTATGCTCGATTGCTAATGCTCCCAGACTTATTCTTCACAGCTACTGGCAGGCAACCAAAAGGTCATATTTTTAATAACCCTTATTTTCATCACAGTACTGAATATATACAGTGCTGTATAGTGGAGATAAAGGGTCATAGATTTGATATACTGCCTCTCTGTGATACCAGCAAAGTGGTTTACATTTATTACATGCAGGTACTTTTTCTGTGTGGCCTGGAAGCCCAGGCCAAATATATTCCGCGTATTAAAAAAGGAGGACAGAAGACCAAATGACAGCCGGCATGGTTAAAAAGTAGGGTGAAGGAAGCTATTAGAGCTAAAAGAAAATCCTTCAGAAAATGGAAGGAACCGACTGAAAATAATAAGACACAGCATAAGGAATGTCAAGTCAAATGCAAAGCATTGATAAGGAAGGCTAAGAGGGACTTTGAAAAAAAGATTGTGTTGGAGGCAAAAATACATAGTAAAATTTTTTTTAGGTATATTAAAAGCAGGAAGCCGGCAAAAGAATTGGTTGGACCGCTAAATGACCGAAGAGTAAAAGGAGCGATCAGGGAAGACGAAGCCGTAGCAGAGAGATTAAATGAATTCTTTGCAAGGAAGATTTGGGTGGGATACCAGTGCCAGAAACGGTATTCAAAGCTGATGAGTCGGAGGAACTTAATGAATTCTCTGTAAACCTGGAGGATGTAAGGGGGCAGTTCTACAAACTGAAGAGCAGCAAATCTCCTGGACCGGATGGTATTCATCCCAGTATACTGATAGAACTGAAAAATGAGCTTGCGGAGCTATTGTTAGTAATATGTAATTTATCCTTGTGTTCAATTCTGGTTGCCATATCTCAAAAAAGATATAGTGGAATTAGAAAAGGTGCAGAGAAGGGCGATGAAAATTTATCCTTAAAATCGAGCGTGGTACCGGAAGATTGGAGGGTGGTCAATGTAAGGCCAATTTTTTTTTTTTTTTTTTTAATGACATTAACAGAAACAGCATATGTTCTTTCAGAACGTACAATGATAAACAGTCATATACCACTGGGTTTACATATTTTCATTATACATTCCACTTAGGACCATTTTATAACCTTTTAACCCCTGACTAACCAATTTCCCCTACTCGCCCTAATTACCCACCCATCCCTCCCTACCCTCCCCTTTCCTTCAAGTTCTAGGACACACTCAGACAGTCGGCCTGAAAGTTACTTGCATTAGAAGTTCAACAGATGACTCCTAGAAGCATGGGGTAATGTCTGTATAAATGGATTCCATTTCTTTAAAAATTGCTGAAAGACCAGTTCAGACTTGCCCTGACACATCTGTCTTTCCAAGCGCATCAAAGCCACCATTTGCATTCTCCACTTCTGCACTGAAGGGCCATCAGGAGAAAGCCAATCTATAAGAATAGTTGCCTTTGCTATGATTGTAGTTCGTTTTATAAAGGCAATGCATCCCCCTGGGACCGGGGGTCTCAGTTCAGGTTCACCAAATAACAGCAATGGAGAATAACGCCAATCTATGGCCCACAGTTTAGAGACCTGTTCCAAAATGCTCTTCCAGAATTCCTCCACCTGTGCACATCGCCAGAACATATGTCCCAAAGTCGCTCCCTCCCTCCCACATTTGGGGCATGCTCCATCTGGGGAAGCTCCCATATGAAACGCTCGCCGTGGGGGAACATGCAATCTGAGGGCAAAACGATATTGCATCTCCCAATGCGCTGACAGCAGAGACGTTCGATAGATGATCAGGACGTGCCTTTTGAACACGTCAGTCGTTACTGCTGCATTCAAGTCTTTCTCCCATTCCCCAGCATATTTTGCATAATCCAGCTCCAATTTATGATCTTTAATATGTCTGTGATGGTACTTCAAAGGTACCTTCTGTTGGGCGTTGAGTGAAAACGCCTCCGCCACTTCCACCTGAACATCTTCTGTTAGGTCCTCCCATTCCAGGCTAGACACTTAGAGGGGCATAATCGAACGGAAACGCCTATCTCCATGGGCGTTTATCTCCGAGAACGGGTCCGTGAAGGGGCGGGGCGGATCGTATTTTTTAAAAGAAAAAGACGCCCATGTTTTATTCGTCAAGGTGTGAGCTGGGCGTTTTTGCTTTTCAGCGATAATGGAATATGAAATCGCCCAGCTCAAAAACGAATAAATCCAAGGCATTTGTTCATGGGAGGGGCCAGGATTCATAGTGCACTGGTCCCCCTCACATGCCAGGACACCAACCGGGCACCCTAGGGGGCACTTTTACAAAAACCAAATAAAAGGTAAAAGAGCTCCCAGGTGCATAGCACCCTTCCCTTGGGTGTTGAGCCCCCCAAATCCCCCTCAAAACCCACTGCCCACAAGTCTACATCATTACTATAGCCCTAAGAGGTGAAGGGGGGCACCTACATGTGGGTACAGTGGGTTTGGGGGGGTTGGACGACTAGTAGCATTAAGCAGCACAATTGTAACAGGTAGGGGGGATGGGCCTGGGTCCACCTGCCTGACGTCCACTGCACCCCCTAACAACTGCTCCAGGGACCTGCATACTGCTGCTTGGGAGGAGGGTATGACATTTGAGGGTGAAAGTAAAAAGTTGTGAAACATCATTTGTTGTGGTGGGAGGGGGTTAGTGACCACTGGGGGAGTCAGGGGAGGTCATCCCCGACTCCCTCTGGGGGTCATCTGGTCATTTAGGGCACTTTTGGGGGCCTTATTCGTCAAAAAACAGGGTCCAGGAAAAGTGTCCTAAATTCTACCTCAAAACTGTTCCATTATCGGCGAAGGGCGCCCATCTCTGTTCGCCCGATAACCACGCCCCAGTTCCGCCTTCGACACGCCTTCGATACGCCCCCGTCAACTTTGTCCGCATCCGCGACGGAGTGCAGTTGAAAGCGTCCAAAGTTCGGCTTTCGATTATACCGCTTTATTTGTTTTTGTGAGAAGAACGCCCATCTCCCGATTTAGGTCGGAACTTGGGCGTTATTCTCGTTCGATTATAAGCTGGATAGTGTTGCAGCTGCCAGTAGTGAAAATAGTCTCTCGGAGTTAACAGTTTTAACCTTTGAAGATCTGCGAATGATTTTAGTCTCCCTTCCTCTGTAAGTATTTGTTGAAGGTAAATTATTCCTTGTCCTTCCCAGCGCTTGAACACAGCGTATAAATCTCCAGGAGGGAAGTCCGGGTTTCCCCTCAGTGGCAGGAATGGAGTAGTTTTATAGGAGAAATGATGCATTCTGCAAATCCATTTCCAGGTTTTTTGCGCAGTTTGTAAAATGTTGGTGGACTTCAGAACTGAGGAAGTTCTCCTATCCAAGCCATGCAGGGCACTGCTGAAATGAAGGGGTTTTAGTAAGCTTTTCTCTATTTGAGTTGCTGAGAAATCTGTAGTGCCGTGGAACCAGTCATTAATATGTCTCATTGCACACGCTACCGTCATGTGCCGCATACTCAGCAGCCCCATTCCCCCATATTCCTTTGGTATCTCCATCACTTCCAATGGTAGTCGTGGCCTTTTCCCCCGCCATAAGTATTTCCTTAACATTGCCTTCAGCTGTTTTTCATCTTTACTAGAGAGATACAATGGCAAAACCTGGAATACATACAACCAGCGTGGAACTATCATCATATTGTAAAGCGCTATACGCCCCATGAGAGAGAGAGGTAGTCCCTGCCAGTGGCCCAGCCTGGTTGCCGTTTCAGACATCAGTTTTTGGATGTTCAAGCTATAGAGCTGGGACAAGTCGCTCGGGATCTGCACCCCCAGGTATTTGATGGCTCCTACTGCTCTGCGTAATGGGAATTTAAACCTTTCCACGTCATCGGGGCTGGATTGAATATGCATGACACTAGATTTCTCTAAGTTGACTTTAAATCCCGAGATCTTGCCAAAATGGGAGACCCTGTCTATCAGTACCCGGAGCGATGTTGCCGGTCTAGTGGTCATTATCAGTAGGTCGTCTGCAAACGCTAAAGCTTTCACCGTCTCTCCCCCCACCTCTACTCCAGCTATCTCCCTTTCTCTTTTTAGACTCTTCAACAGTGGCTCTATCGAAATAAGAAACAGGGCCGGGGACAGAGGACAGCCCTGCCTCGTACCCCTCGCTATGGGGAATTGAGTTGTTCTTGAGCCATTAATTAACACTGCAGCTGTGGGGTTTGAGTATAGAGATTGGATCGCCTGGTATGCCCATCCCTTAACACCCATATGTTGTAACACTGCGAACATGTACTCCCATCCCACTCTATCGAACGCCTTCTCGGCGTCCAGGCTCACCAAAATTGCTTCTGTTTCCGCACAACTACATTGTCCCATTGCCAAAAGTAGACGCCTCACATTTACTGCAGCGTGTCTGTTTCGTACGAAGCCCACTTGTTCTGGTTCTATTAATATCGGTATCACTCTCTGTATTCTATTAGCTAGAAGTTTGGCCATTATTTTTGTGTCTACATTGATTAATGATACAGTATGGGCCTATAAGAGTCTGCCTGTGTGTCCTTTCTTCCTGGTTTCAAAAGTAACGTAATTAACGCTTCATTAGCATAAATTGGAAATTCTCCAAGTTCTACCACCTCCTCATAGTATGAGAGCAACGGTCTTATTATTGACTGACTTAGCATTTGGTAAAATTCACTGGAAAACCCGTCGGGCCCCGGGGCTGAGTGGGTGGGGAGAGCCTTAATTATGTCTTGTAGTTCCTTCCCGATTATTGGTGTATTAAGTTCGCCTAGCTCTGTCTCGCCTAACTTGGCCAGACCTGCATGTTCTAAATACTGATCAATGGAGCTTGTGAAGTGAGGTAATGGCGCCGAATATAGATCTTGGTAAAAGTCTTGGAATACCTTCGCTACCTTGTCTTGTTGGTTTTGGATATGGCCCTCCTTGTCTTTAACTGCTACGATTGCTCTGTTTCCTCCCCAGGTTTTAATTATGCGTGCCAACATGCCTCCCGCCCTGTTCCCAAAGCGTTGTAACCGATATTTCCTACGTACTAGTGCCCTTGAGGTTCGGTCATGTAGAAGAGTGTTCAATGCTATTCGTGCTGACTGCATTTGTTCTTTAAAGTATGAATTAGGGTTGCTAATGTACCTTCGTTTTGCTTTTTGGAATCTTTTTTCTAGGTTGGTAATTGCCCCAGTGATTCGCCGCTCCCTTTTAGCTGTGAAAGCTATAATTGCCCCTCTTAGTACTGCTTTAGCTGCTTGCCAAAACAGGGATGGCTGATTTTTGTGGGCTGCATTAAACTTTTCATATTCCTCCCAACTTTCTTGTATATATCGTGTGAATTCCTTGTCTGCGGCCAAATACGCTGGGAAACGCCAACCCGCCCCGCCTCTAGATGTTTCTGGGTCCATCAAGTCTATCCATGTCATCGCGTGGTTGGAAACCTCTTCTGGTCCTATCACTGCGTCTACTACCATGTGAAACATGCTCTGGTCTACAAGGATATAATCTATCCTTGACCAGCTGCCATGCGCCCGTGACAAGTGGGTGTAGTCTCGTGAGTCTGGGTGCAGGGTCCGCCACGCGTCCACCAAATTTAGTGATTGCATGAACTGTGGTAGCGCTCTCGATCTTATTCCTCCCCTGTTAGCCCGTCTGGGTGCTGAGCAATCTAATGTTGGGTCTGCTACAAGATTGAAATCTCCCATTATTATTAGAGGGATAGCTCTACGGGAGAGACAGCGTTGGGCCACCTGTTCATAAAATGATTTATCAAATAAGTTCGGCCCATACAATGCTACTATCATATATTCTTGGTGTTGAATCCACAAATGGACCATCAGGAATCTCCCTTGAGGATCTCTCTCTATGACTTCTGATTTGGCTACTAGTCCCTTACGAATCAAAATGGCCACCCCTTTACTTCTTCCCTCAGCTGGGGCCGAGTGAACTTCTCCTACCCATGCCCGCTTCAATTTCTGGTGCTCTTCTGTGGTGAGGCGGGTTTCCTGCAAGCAGGCCACATCCGCTCTGTGTTTTTTAAGGGCTGCTAAAATTTTTGTTCTTTTAATTGGGGATGAAATGCCCCCCACGTTCCATGTGAGGAACCGGACCGAGTTATTCTTAGTCATTACTGTGTCCAGTTGTCATGTAGCGGTGGAATTTCCTAGATGTGCGGAACTCCGGGGCCCAGCTCCACCCGTGTCCCTTCCTATCTAACCAATTAGCTCCTGCGTCATGTTCTATTGACCTTCCCCCCTCTTTGTGTCCAACGTTATGTTGCTCTCTAAGTATGTCCCAGAAATCTTTGCTCTCTGCTCTCCCTCTCTCTACCCCATCCCTCCCACCCCCCCCCCCCTCCAACCCCCCTCCCCCCCTTTCCCCCCTCTCTCACTTATCTCCAACCTTGCACTCCCCTCTCTTATCTTAGATCGGGTGTGCAGAGTCAACAATGGTAGGGCCTCCTCCCTCCCCCATCCCCCCCCCACACTCTGTCAAACACAGCAAACTGTAATTCAAACATGGCCATCTCTCTCTGTAGGGAAAAGTATAGCACTGTGCATTGTTTCATGCATCACTTACAATTCAACATTTAGTTATTCAACCAACGTTCTGCCGTCCAACTGGGACTCAACTCTAGCAAATCGGGCACTCCAGCTCTTGAAGTGTTATGTTATGTTCTTCAAATTGCCACTTCACCCCTGCTCTGAGCTTTTGTAATCCTGACTTTGAAGCACTTCTTGAGCTTCTGCTGGAGAATTAAAAGTTCTCCAAGTGCCGTCCATGTTGATTTTTAGTTGCGCGGGGTATAGTAGCAAAAACCGCTGATTTCTCTCTGTAAGTTGTCTGCAGATTGGAGTAAAAGCTTTCCTGCGTTCCTGTAGTGCTTGGGAATAGTCCTGGAACACTTTAATGCTAACTCCATCCAAATTTAAGGAGTCCCATTTTAGACGCGCTCCCCGTAGAATCTCTTCTTTGTGCACAAAGTTATGTACCTTGACAATCACGGCTCTTGGACGGGTTCCGTTGTTAAGTCTTTTCCCCAATCTGTGCGCCCTTTCCAGGCAGAGCGGTCCCATGCTGTCAGAAAGGGCAAATTCTGATTTTAGCCAACGCTCTAATTGTTCCGTCAGGGAGCGATCTGGTATCGACTCCGGTACACCGATAAGTCTCAAGTTGGATCTTCGAGACCTATTCTCGAGATCATCCAGCTTCGCTGCGTGTGATTTCAATTCTTTTTGCATCTCTTGTATTGACGCCGCCGCAACTACTGCGGTGTCCTCTGTCTCCGACACACGTGCTTCGAGCTCGCCCGTTCTTTTTATTGTTTCACCGAGCTGTGTCTCCACACTTGCTAGCCGTTCGGCGATTTGCTTCAGCTGCGGCTCTAGAGCGGTCTTTACCGCTTCTGTGAGTTGTTCGAGCTGTGCATGGTGGAATCGCGGCACTGAATCTGCTGCTGGGCTCGGCGCCATCTTGTTTTTGCCGGACCCTCGCTGCTTCTCGGGTTCTTTTTTCGCTGTTTTCCCGGTCATCGCTCTGGTTTCGCGGATAATGTAAGAGTCCATGTGTCTTAAATCTTTTCCTATTAACGTTCCCTTGTTTCTTAGCGAGTCAATCCAGTCTATGGAGGGTTTGAGGGAGGGAGAGCCCGAGAGTGAAAAAGGCTGCGACCTCTTCCCTCAGCCCATCACGTGACTCTCATCGTAAGGCCAATTTTTTAAAAAGGTTCCAGAGGAGATCCGGGAAATTATAGACAGGTGAGTCTGATGTCGGTGCCGGGCAAAATGGTAGAGACTATTATAAAGGACAAAATTAAAGAGCATATTCAAAAGCATGGATTAATGAGACAAAGTCAAGGTGGATTTAGTGAAGGGAAATCTTGCCTCACCAATCTACTACATTTCTTTGAAGGGGTGAACAAACATGTGGTGGATAAAGGTGAGCCGGTTGATATTGTGTATCTTAGGTAGTGTTCTACTGTGGATTAAAAACTGGTTAAAAGATAGAAAACAGAGAGTAGGGTTAAATGGTCAGTATTCTCAATGGAGAAGGGTAGTTAGTGGGGTTCCCCAGGGCTCTGTGCTAGGATCGCTGCTTTTTAACATATTTATAAATGACCTAGAGATGGGAGTAACTAGTGAGGTAATTAAATTTGCTGATGACACAAAGTTATTTAAAGTTGTTAAATCGCGGGAGGATTGTGAAAAATTACAAGAGGACCTTACGAGATTGGGAGACTGGGCGTCTAAATGGCAGATGATGTTTAATGTGAGCAAGTGCAAAGTGATGCATGTGGGAAAGAGGAACCCGAAATATAGCTACGTCATGCAAGGTTCCACGTTAGAGGAGTCACAGACCAAGAAAGGGATCTAGGCGTCGTCATTGATGATACGTTGAAACCTTCTACTCAGTGTGCTGCTGTGGCTAAAAAAGCAAATAGAATGTTAGGTATTATTAGGAAAGGAATGGAAAACAAAAATGAGGATGTTATAATGCCATTGTATCGCTCCATGGTGCGACTGTACCTCTAATACTGTATTCAATTCTGCTCGCCGTATCTCAAAAAAGATATAGTAGAATTAGAAAAGGTGCAGTGATGGGTGACGAAAATGATAAAGGGGATGGGACGACTTCCCTATGAGGAAAGGCTAAAGCAGTTAGGGCTCTTCAGCTTGGAGAAAAGGCAGCGGAGATGAGATATGATAAAGGTCTATAAAATAATGAGTGGAGTTAGACAGGTAGATGTGAAGCGTCTGTTTACGCTTTTCAAAAATACTAGGACTAGGGGGCATGCGATGAAGCTACAATGTAGTACATTTAAAACGAATCAGAGAAAATTTTTCTTCACTCAACGTGTAATTAAACTCTGGAATTCGTTGCCAGAGAATGTAGTAAAGGTGGTTAACTTAGCGGAGTTTAAAAAAGGTTTGGATGGCTTCCAAGTCCATAGACCACTATTAAATGGACTTGGGGAAAATCCACTATTTCTGAGAGAAGCAGTATAAAATGTTTTGTACTTTTTGGGGATCTTGCTAGGTATTTGTGACCTGGATTGGCCACTGTTGGAAACAGGATGCTGGGTTTGATGGACCTTTGGTCTTTCCCAGTATGGCAATACTTATGTACTAGTAGTTAGTGCAGTGGACTTTGATCTTAGGGAACTGGGTTTGATTCCCACTACAGCTCCTTGTGACTCTGGGCAAGTCACTTAACTCTCCATTGCCCCAGGTACAAAATAAGTACCTATATATAGTATGTAACCTGCTTTGATTGTAACCACAGAATTGCGGTATATCAAATCCCATTCCCATTCTCTCCCCAGTGCACTCACAATCTAAGTTTTAGTCCCTAGGGCAATGGGGAGTTAAGGAGTCCTTTTACCAGGCTGCGGTAGAAAGTGGCCTTAGCACTCCCATACATGGGTCTTTTCCACATGCTAAGGCCATTTTTACCACAACCAAAACACGGCCAATTTTCCATATTCCAAATTAATGGCTATGCACTAATGTCTGGAAACTCAAAATAAAGTAAGCTACTGCACTAGTGTGTCAGGAGGAAAAACCTCAAGAAGCTCCTTTTCCGCTAGTAAAAACAGGTAAAGGACTAGGGCTTCTTCATCATCGGAAAAAACCTCCTGGGACTCTCACCTTCAAAACATCTAAAAATATGTGTATAAACTCACAACTCAATCAAAAACTTAGATGTTTTGGAAAGATAAAGAAGATGCTAAATAACGAGAAGGTACTTAGCTTCTCTACAACAATTCTTCTCAAGGGCTCCTCCGCAATTAGGACCGTGGTCAACGTTGGCCTCCGTTTCGCCACTGCTGCTTCAGAACCTTCGGTCTAATATTACTCCGTTCAGAATGCCAACGGACCCATGTTTTGAAGCTGAGAGTTCCAGGAGGTTTTTTCCGATGATGATCCTCAGAAGCTTAGCCGAAATTGGATGGCGAAGCCGGTGGGGGGAACAGGGTTTGGTGGTTGGGAGGCGAAGATAGTGGTGGGCAGACTTACAGTGGAGGAAATAAGTATTTGATCCCTTGCTGATTTTGTAAGTTTGCCCACTGACAAAGACATGAGCAGCCCATAATTGAAGGGTAGGTTATTGGTAACAGTGAGAGATAGCACATCACAAATTAAATCCGGAAAATCACATTGTGGAAAGTATATGAATTTATTTGCATTCTGCAGAGGGAAATAAGTATTTGATCCCCCACCAACCAGTAAGAGATCTGGCCCCTACAGACCAGGTAGATGCTCCAAATCAACTCGTTACCTGCATGACAGACAGCTGTCGGCAATGGTCACCTGTATGAAAGACACCTGTCCACAGACTCAGTGAATCAGTCAGACTCTAACCTCTACAAAATGGCCAAGAGCAAGGAGCTGTCTAAGGATGTCAGGGACAAGATCATACACCTGCACAAGGCTGGAATGGGCTACAAAACCATCAGTAAGACGCTGGGCGAGAAGGAGACAACTGTTGGTGCCATAGTAAGAAAATGGAAGAAGTACAAAATGACTGTCAATCGACAAAGATCTGGGGCTCCACGCAAAATCTCACCTCGTGGGGTATCCTTGATCATGAGGAAGGTTAGAAATCAGCCTACAACTACAAGGGGGGAACTTGTCAATGATCTCAAGGCAGCTGGGACCACTGTCACCACGAAAACCATTGGTAACACATTACGACATAACGGATTGCAATCCTGCAGTGCCCGCAAGGTCCCCCTGCTCCGGAAGGCACATGTGACGGCCCGTCTGAAGTTTGCCAGTGAACACCTGGATGATGCCGAGAGTGATTGGGAGAAGGTGCTGTGGTCAGATGAGACAAAAATTGAGCTCTTTGGCATGAACTCAACTCGCCGTGTTTGGAGGAAGAGAAATGCTGCCTATGACCCAAAGAACACCGTCCCCACTGTCAAGCATGGAGGTGGAAATGTTATGTTTTGGGGGTGTTTCTCTGCTAAGGGCACAGGACTACTTCACCGCATCAATGGGAGAATGGATGGGGCCATGTACCGTACAATTCTGAGTGACAACCTCCTTCCCTCCGCCAGGGCCTTAAAAATGGGTCGTGGCTGGGTCTTCCAGCACGACAATGACCCAAAACATACAGCCAAGGCAACAAAGGAGTGGCTCAAGAAGAAGCACATTAGGGTCATGGAGTGGCCTAGCCAGTCACCAGACCTTAATCCCATTGAAAACTTATGGAGGGAGCTGAAGCTGCGAGTTGCCAAGCGACAGCCCAGAACTCTTAATGATTTAGAGATGATCTGCAAAGAGGAGTGGACCAAAATTCCTCCTGACATGTGTGCAAACCTCATCATCAACTACAGAAGACGTCTGACCGCTGTGCTTGCCAACAAGGGTTTTGCCACCAAGTATTAGGTCTTGTTTGCCAGAGGGATTAAATACTTATTTCCCTCTGCAGAATGCAAATAAATTCATATACTTTCCACAATGTGATTTTCCGGATTTAATTTGTGATGTGCTATCTCTCACTGTTACCAATAACCTACCCTTCAATTATGGGCTGCTCATGTCTTTGTCAGTGGGCAAACTTACAAAATCAGCAAGGGATCAAATACTTATTTCCCCCACTGTATACAGTCTGTGCAGGATCCGGTGGCTGGGAGGCGGGGAATAGTGCTGGGCAGACTTATACGGTCTGTGCCAGAGCCGGTGGTGGGAGGCGGGGCTGGTGGTTGGGAGGAGGGGATAGTGCTGGGCAGACTTATACAGTCTGTGCCCTGAAAAAGACAGGTACAAATCAAGGTAAGGTATACACATGAGTTCATCTTGTTGGGCAGACTGGATGGACCGTGCAGGTCTTTTTCTGCCGTCATCTACTATGTATGTTACTATGAAGAAGCCCTAGCCCTTTACCCGTTTTTATTAGCGGAAAAGGAGCTTCTTGAGGTTTTTCCTCCTGACACACTAGTGCACTATGTTTGTGCAGCGCTGCGTATGCCTTGTAGCGCTATAGAAATGCTAAATAGTAGTAGTAGTAGTAGTAGCAGTAGCTTACTTTATTTTGAGTTTCCAAGTGCTTATATGTATTGGATTTTCCTTATTGGAAACTGGTCCCTGATTTACAGTATAGTTTATGCACTAATGTTGCCATTAGCACGCAGCTATTACCAAAAATTAGCGCAAGAGCCCTTAGTGCCACTGATTTTGTGGATAAGGGCTCATGCACTAATCCTATGCTAATCAGTTAGCGTGCAGCAATACAGATGCGCTGGTTAGCACAGAAATGCCACCTCTCCACCCCAAGACATACCCCCCCCCCCAGAAAAAATGTTAAAAGGTTTTTAGCATATGGTTTTCATGTGCACATTTGTAACTTATTGTGGGATGCCTCAGCCTCCCCTCCTCTTTTCTATCTACACTTCTTCCCTTGGTTCATTAATCTCATCCCATGACTTTTCCTACCATCTCTATGCTGATGACTCCCAAATCTACCTTTCTACCCCTGATATCTCAGCTTGCATCCAAACCAAAGTTTCAGCGTGCTTGTCTGACATTGCTGTCTGAATGTCTCAACGCCACCTGAAATTAAACATGGCCAAAACCGAGCTTCTCATTTTTCATCCCAAACCCACCTCCCCGCTCCCCCCGTTTTCTATTTCTGTTGATGGCTCTCTCATTCTCCCTGTCTCCTCAGCTCGAAACCTTGGGGTCATCTTTGACTCTTCTCTCTCCTTCTCTGCTCATATCCAGCAGATCGCCAAGACCTGTCGTTTCTTTCTTTACAACATTCGTAAAATCCGCCCCTTTCTTTCCGAGCACTCTACCAAAACCCTCATCCACACCCTTGTCACCTCTCGTTTAGACTACTGCAATCTGCTTCTTGCTGGCCTCCCACTTAGTCACCTCTCCCCTCTCCAATCGGTTCAAAACTCTGCTGCCCGTCTTGTCTTTCGCCAGGGTCGCTTTACGCATACTACCCCCTCCTCAAGTCGCTTCACTGGCTCCCTATCCGTTTTCGCATCCTGTTCAAACTTCTTCTACTAACCTATAAATGTACTCACTCTGCTGCTCCCCAGTAACTCTCCACACTCGTCCTTCCCTACACCCCTTCCCGTGCACTCCGCTCCATGGATAAATCCTTCTTATCTGTTCCCTTCTCCACTACTGCCAACTCCAGATTTCGCGCCTTCTGTCTCGCTGCACTCTACACCTGGAATAAACTTCCTGCGCCCCTACGTCTTGCCCCATCCTTGGCCACCTTTAAATCTAGACTGAAAGCCCACCTCTTTAACATTGCTTTTGACTCGTAACCACTTGTAACCACTCGCCTCCACCTACCTTCCTCTCCTCCTTCCTGTACACATTAATTGATTTGATTTGCTTACTTTATTTTTTGTCTGTTAGATTGTAAGCTCTTTGAGCAGGGACTGTCTTTCTTCTATGTTTGTGCAGCGCTGCGTACGCCTTGTAGCGCTATAGAAATGCTAAATAGTAGTACTGATTTTTTGGTGCCAAATTTTGAGTGCCATTTACTGAATCCAGGCCAAAGTACATATGCAAATTTATACCTCCTTTATACAAGATAAAATTTGTGCACACTACTGGAGCTTGCTCTGGGTAATATTTTATAAAGGCACATAGGTGCCTGAATTGCTTTTATAATATATGTCCTGTTTTACAAACTGACCATAATAAGGTTGCTTTAGAATAAAGTAACATAACAACATAGTAAATGTCAACAAATGAGGCCCATCCCAGTCTGCCAAGTCCCTCCTGCTTATAATCAATGTAGTTCAGCCATCACCCTTCCCTTGCCCTTAACACTGACTTCTTCATTAAACATTTCATAGCTGTGACATATAAAAGCAAGATTGCTTTCAAGAGATTGTTCTTCATGCTTTTTCCCCAATAGCATTAGGGGGTGCTCATGCACAATGAGCTACCACCTGCCCCAATTATATCTGCAAAGATGCTGAATTCATGGAAGAAGGCAGTCTTTTAAAAGTGCGTTGGAATTCCACTGCAAGCATAACTTATTTTCTAAATAAGGTGACTGGCTAGTTATATTAACTGTAGACAGGCAAACACAGCTCTGGTTTTATCCTACTGAACGCATGGATTTGTAGTTCTGATTACGCTAATAAAGGCAGCTCTACCTGCACAATACTTTTATTGACATAATCAGAACTACAGGACCATGGATGCAACAGGTTCAAACCGTCATGGCATCTGCCTGTCCTCAAAATGCAGAGCCAGCTGGCTACTGAGAAACATTGATTTCTCTGGCCCAGTTACAGTTTGGCAATAGTGTCTGAGAACAATATATTGGATGAACAGTTCTTTTTATTGAACCAAAAGAGTGAACCCAGACACAACTTCCTATAATGTCACAAATTAGAACTTATTCTGGGGCTGGAAGGAATTCATTTGACAAGGATAGGCTTAAGTGCCTCCAGGAGTTAGGCCAGTTCTCAGAATTTTTCAGTCTTAAATTAATACAAGTTTGAAATCCCAGTCACTCAAGGTTTGCTTAAGTGACTGGGATTATTATTATTTTTTTTTTGCAATATAATTTTTTATTGAGTGACTGGGATTCTGATGTTGGACTAGCTCAAAGGACCTCAGCCATAGGCGCCCCGTATAAGAGGCTTGGGGAGGCTAAGCCTCCCCAGCCCAATCGTCGACTTCCGCTTGTGGTGCAGCCCACCCTCCCGCCCCGAGTATTTTCATCTTTTATTTCCGTGGCAGCGACGTCAATGAAGAAAAAGACTACAGGCTCGCAGCCAGCTTCTCCCTTCTCTCTGCTCTCGCGGAAACAGGAAATGCATCACGGGACACTGTGTGCAGAGAGAAGGGAGAAGCTGGCGGCGAGCCTGTAGTCTTTTTCTTCATTGACGTCGCTGCCACGGAGCGTATGGAGGTAAGCTCTGCCCCCTTTAGCCTCCCCAAACAGTTGGGCTACCGACCGTCTATGACCTCAGCCCTGCACCTATACATTACAATCTTTCTGTTTTCTTCGCATTTGTAAAGCATACTTACCTATGTATAAAACAAGAAACAAAGTGATTTTGGCAAATGGGTTTAAAATGGTTCAAACTGCAACACTTTATTCCTCCTCGCATTTTGGGATTCTGTTTTG
Organism: Microcaecilia unicolor; assembly: GCF_901765095.1. Taxonomy (NCBI): domain Eukaryota; kingdom Metazoa; phylum Chordata; class Amphibia; order Gymnophiona; family Siphonopidae; genus Microcaecilia; species Microcaecilia unicolor. Next base: position 705,171,052 of record NC_044031.1, read on the forward strand.
TGTTCCCAGTACCTATTTTAAGAACTGCTTTGAATGTGACTGATGTTTTATGCAGGGAGCTGCTATTTTCCCAGATGAATAGAATATCCATTCTTTGGCTCACAGTTTCCATGACACTAAAAACAAAACATTCATCAGCACCAACTTAAGTGTTTGATGGTAAATGCAGCTGCAGCTCACAAGGGTTCACAATGTACCTCGGCCCTCCCCTACCAGGCAAGGCAACACGAAGTAAGATTTTCAAAGTAGTTCTATAATTTTACCAATATAATATTCTTCACAAGTATTTAAAACTCTCCCCTGACTCTATCGTTTCTCTCAAAACGCTTGTCAGAAACACCTTCTCAGCACTACCTGTTGGCATTACTTAACAACAATTTATGATGTATTACTATGAAAATCACAATAAAACTAGAACCTTTACAATTTTAGAAGATGTATATAAAACACAGACTGAGTTTCAAAAGCAGTAATTATCTAGTTTGAGCACATGCACCGGTGTTCAGTGGTGCGCAAGTTTGTGATGATAGATAAACAGTAAAACAATACCTAAGACCTTGCCAATTTCCTCCAAGGAGTGCAGGACAGAAGTAGGAAATTTCAGTTTGCAACACAAGATACAACAAAATTCTGTTTTCACATCGGTAACAGCAGGGGCGGACTGGCTATTGTGGCAATCGAGGCTCTAGGGGGCTCAGAGGTTCTCTCTCCCCCCTTGCCACTGCTGCTGTCCCCCTCCAGTACACTAAAGTCCCCCAGGACTCAGTGGGCCCTTCTCGATCCTACCTTGAAAGGCCCTGGTACTCTAGTGGCTTCTTCAGGAGAAGGAAAGAACCCCACTCTTTCCTGCCCGCTGACACTGTGTTTCAAAAATGGCTGCCAAGACTGTTGAGACCAGCGAGACTACCACGAGAAGTTTCGGCACCCATTTTGAAAACACAGTAGTGAGAAGTAAAAAGTGGGGTTCTTTCCTGCCCCCAAAGAAGCCACTAGACCACCAGGGCCTTTCAAGGTAAGACCAGGAAGGGCCCACTGAGGCTTTGGGGGACTGTAGTGTGTGGGAGGGGGCTGTGGACTCCGCTGCATGCAAATCTATCTCCATGAATATTCATTGTGGATATACTGAAAACCTGGGTTCCTCCAAGACCAGGTTTGGGAACCACTGCTATAGTACTTAGTCTATGGTTGCTGTAATTGTGGATGCCTAAATGTTAGGCCCATTGATATGTGGTTATGCTAATATTCTATAACAGAACCCAGATGCTCATATTCTGTTACAGAATAGGCTCTTACCATGCAGCATCAGAATAGAGGTACCCACTTACAGAACATCCCTTACATGAACGAGCAAAAAGAGGTCATTTTAGAAGCCTTGTACACTATAGCCACACACAAAATGGCAGAAATACATATTTTGATTGCATACACATACTGTTATTTACATGTGGATATGACCTAGAACACACAAATTTAAAGGGGTCTTGTTTTGAAATAATCAAAAAATTATATAAGTATTGTCGTGGCAGGAGGCTTCCAACACCGATTAGCTGCCTCTCAACATTTTCTTTCTGGCTACAACTGTTCTTCCTTCCAAAAAACACAAGTCTCAAGAGCCACTCCTCATTATTAGTCACCAGGTTTTTATTAGGGCTTCAAACCTTAAACTCAGTCTTGGCTTCTACTGCCCAATTAATCCTGCAAGACACATATCAAAGTTGGTGCAAGTCTATCCATACAGTCTCTCTTCTGGGACTCCTCTCCTTTAGGCCAGCCCTAGGCCCCACAGACTTATCTTCACCGGGGTTTTGGAGCCAGCACTCCCACTCCTGCACCCCATTAGTCTCTTTTCCACTTTTTTTCAAATTATTTACAGTTCTCCATGGCAAGTTGATGCCCTTCAGGCTTCTTCACAGTTAAACAGTTCCCAGCATAAACCCCTCAACACACAGCCCTGGTTTTTTGTTTTTTTTACTTCTCAGCCGTAAAGGCTGGGGCAACCTCCTCCCTTGCTGAGTCCTTACACACTAGCCCTCTCCCAGGCTTCTTTATTCATAAAACACAGTCCTTAGCCAACAGAAGCCTCTAAAGGCTCAAACAAAACTTCTCTTCTTTGCCAAGTTTCCTCTTCAGTTCCAGGACTATTCCTTGCCCACCTCTGGTCTCAGGCTGCCCTTCCCTCCTGGAGCATACACTATCCGGTTCCACCGCTTCTTGGCTAAGTGTCTATTTCGGGGTACTACTCACCCCAGGCTACATAACCCACTTACCCTCTTGCAAGACTTTTGCATCCACTGCTTCCTTGTTAAGCATCTACTTTGGGGTCCTTCCTGCCCCGGGCTAGATAACTCGCTTCTGGGGTCCTCTCTCTCTCTCTCTCTCTCTGAGAGGGAGCTCCCTTCTCTCTCTCTGAGCTTGGTTTCCTAGATGTGGGAGTTCTCCAACCCCAACTCTGTGGGCACCTCCCACCTTTAAATGGCAGCTAGAATGTTTGGGAGTAAGTGGAACATTCTCTTATTGAGGTGTTTTCCCTGTTGCTAAGAAACACTAAAATTCCCTCCATTCCTGGGATTCCAGCCCATGTTTTCCTTCTTACCTACTGAGCCCATATTCCCTCTTAAAGCTCCATTCTAAATGGAGGACAGAGGGCTATAAGCCTTGGGCCCACGGGCTTACCACCACATTATTTCCAATTTTACAATGGAAATACATGTATAATTCCAAACATTTCTCCAGTGGATTCTGCACTTCTTGTAAGGCATGCATAAAGATCAGCAAAGTGCTTGTTTCAGCTAGGAGTTGAATGTGCTTATCACCCCAGTACATTTTTAGCCTTTAAAATGATGCTACTCTCTTCCTGCATATGTAAGTTCTTGAAATTGCTGGTCCCATAGTATGTACCACCAAATACACATGTATACAACAGTGTTCATATGCCTATTTTACCAAAAGCTCTGCATTCAGCAGAGTCTTTCATATAAGGATGAGGGAACTGAGTGTTCTGACCTAGACATTCCAATTCTTACCTTGATGTTCTAGAAAAATTGTGGCTTCACACCATGTGAATGGGCTCTCAGAAGCTTACCATACCATAGCATCAATTAACAACTCAAACTGCACCAACCCTACCTACAAAAATGCAGCACTGGAAATACTCTAGGAAACCAAACATTTCCAGCTGGAAAAAGAAAACAAACCAGATTGTTACAGATTCCTTCAGGGAACCTCAGAATTGCTCACTTTGCTCCACAGGGAAAAGACAGATAATCATCTAGTAAATAATAAGTGACTAAATTAGAAACAAACATGCAGAGAAAAAACGAAATGGAAAAAACCTAAGAAACCAGACTCCGTGAGCAGTAGCATAAAAGCAGTTGAAATTCAGGGCAACTGGGGAAAAGAGGAAGCGATATGGATCATCTCGGAGGGAGAAGATGGAACCTCTATTCACACTGGTGTCGACTACAGACCTCCAACACAAACAAAATCTGGACAAATACCTAGTTATAGATTTCCAAAGGCTGGGAATGAATGGTGAAGTACTGTTGCTGGGAGATTTCAACTTGTGGGATGAAGAATGGAATGTTCCATCTGCAGAATTGGAAAGAAGTAGGGTGATAGTGGATGCCTTTCAAAGTAATCTCCTCAGGCAAATGGTGACACAACCCACCAGAGAAGAGGAGATACTAGATCTCGTGCTCACATATGGAGAAAATGTGCCCTAATGTCCAGATGGGTACCCTCCCTAGCAGTAGTGATCATTACATCAAATGGTTCGATATAGGAGCTAAAGGGGAGTGTAGACACACACAAAACTTAAAGTCCTGGGTTTCAAACATGTTGACTTTAATAAAAGGAGGGAGCAACCGAGGAAAAAGCTAGCAGGATGGGAGGATATAAGTGAAGTGGAAAGTCAGTGGTCCAAAAGCTGAAAGGAGTAATAAAAATGGCAACAGATCTTTATGTAAGGAAAGTAAATAAAAGCAAGAGGAAAAGGAAGCCTATATGGTTCATCAAACAACAGTCTAAAGGCAAAACAGGTGGCATTTATAAAGCACAGAAGAATGCTGAAAGAATATAGATAAGAATACTATATAAAACTCAAAGAAGTGAAGAAATACAGCTGGCAAAAGAAAAAATGGTTAGAAACAAAGAGAGATGATAAGGCTTTTTTTTTTTTTAAAGGTATACTGGGGAAAGGAGGAAGGCTAGAAATGGAATTGCGAGACTGAAAGCTGCTGAGAACCAATATGTGGAGAGTGATGAGGAAAAGGCAGACATACTAAACAAATACTTCTGTGTTCATGGAAGAAAATCTTGGAGAAGGACCTCTGTTGGCTGACAAAGACATACACGGGAGTACGGTAGATCTCACGCCATTCATGGAAGAAAGTGTTTATGAAGAACTGGAAAAACTGAAAAAATACAAAGCCATGGGGCCGGATGAGATACATCCAAGTATACTAAAAGAGCTCACAGAGGTTCTAGTAGGCCCTCTTAAGGATCTCTATAATAGATCCTTGGACACAGGGGAGGTTCCATGGGATTAGAGAAGGGCAAATGTGGTCCCTCTCCATAAAACTGGTGACAGAGAAGAAGTGGAAAACTACTTCTTCTCTGCTTGCCCTGGGATTGATAGAATGAAATGCTGCTACTATTTGGGTTTCTGCCAGGTATATGTGACCTGGACTGGCCACTGTTGGAAACAGGATACTGGGCTAGATGGACCACTGGTCTGACCCAGTATGTCTATTCTTATTTTCTTATGCACAGGCTGGTAAGCCTCACTTCGGTGGTAGGAAAAATTATGGAGGCACTGCTGAAGGAAAGGATAGTACTATTCCTAGAATCCAATGGCTTACAAGGTCTAAGGCAACATGGTTTTACCAAAGGAAAACTGGGTCAAACAAATCTAATTAATTTCTTTGACTGGGTGACCAGAGAACTGGATCGAGGCCACGTGCTAGATGTGATCAATTTGGACATGGTTCCTCATAGGAGGCTTGTGAACAAATCGAACAAGCTAAAGATAGGACCCAAGGTGGTGTCCTGGATTAGGGAAACTGGTTGACTGACAGATGTCAGAGGGTGTAATGAATGGAATTCACTTGGAGGCAAGAAAGGTGAGTAGGCGAGTGGCTCAAGGATCGGTAATGGGGCCAATTTTATTCATCATATTCAGAAATGTCACTCACAATGAGTTAGAAAGGAAAGCTTGCCTTTTTCCAAATGACTTTAAGATTTGTAACAGAGTAGACACCATGGAATGAGTGAACAACATGAGAAGTGATCTAAAAAGATTAGAAGAATGGTCTATGTTTGGAAATTAAAATTTAATGCAAAGAAGTGTAGAGTGATGCACATGGGGAGTAGAAATCCAAAAGAGTCATATCTGCTGGGGGGGGGGGGGGGTGAGAGGCTGCTAAAAACAGACTGGGAGAGGAACATTGGGGTGACAGTGTCGAAGGATCTTAAGGCAGCAAAACAATACGAGAAGGTGGTGGCTATAGCCAGAAGGATGCAAAGCTTTGTAGAGAGGCATATCCAGTAAAAGAAAGGAGGTACTAACACCTTTGTAAAAGTCGTTGGTGAGGCCTCATTTGGAGTATTGTGTTAAATTTTGGAGCTGTATCTCGCTAAGATCTTTATCTGCTGACATTTACTATGTTACTTTGTTACTATAAAAGTCCTTTTCCAGGGTCTCATCTACATTTTCTGTTTCTTCACTCTTCCTCTCTTATTGCTTCCCTTTATCTCTCCCTGACATTAATCCTTCTGATTCATTGTTTTTCTCCATTTCTTTTATCTGCCTTATCTACCTACAGCCAAATTTTATTCCTCCTTCTCCCTTCCTCCAGTCCTCAAGTCTTCTTCTTTTCAACTACATACCAGCTTTCCATTTCCTATCTGTACCTCCCCTAGTGCTTCCATGCCCATTTATGTTTCTCATTTCTTCCGGAGCCTCTTATTTCACCCATCTTTCACTCACTTTCTAGTCACCCATTTCCTCCCACTGTACTCAACCCAGCACCAGCCCAAAGGTATCTGATGCTGTAGCCAAACTTCAGCTATGCTCCCTACCACCACGACCATCACCACCACAGGATGGCTCACAGCTCAAGGCCTTCTCCCCCATTTTTGGTCTCCAGTATCTCTCTCTTCCACCCCCCCCCCCTCTTCTGTGGTCTTCAGTATCTTTCTCTCCCTCCCACCCCCCACCCTGTGGTTTCCAGCATCTTTCTATTCCAACCCCCTCCCCCCTGGTCTCCAGCATCTCCCTCGATCCTTCCTTCCCACCCTACATCTTCCCCTCCCACGCTGAGAGGTATTCAGGTCTTGCCTTCCCTTCCTCTAGTGCAGCAATGCAGCAGTTGGCAGAAGATGCATCATATCCAGCTCTGGGCCTTAAGTATCTGCACATGTTCAAGCCCTGCTGGCTCCCATCCTCTTCAAACTTACTGTTTTAGAGGCGGTGTTTATTTGTTTGCATACAATCTGTCTCTGAAGGTGTTTGAACAATGCATTAAACCTTCTTGACTGAATAGTATTCTTTAATACAAGGTTTTGCCATTTTGTCAAGTCAACATAAGATGCTTTATTTCATTCTGATTTAGATTCTTCAAGCACAATGAGAAACTGAGTTTCTTAAAGACCGAAGAGATGAAGTTTCATTCACCTGTATTATGCTGCCTCCTAATAAAGGTTATAACAAAAAGATGATAAACTTTTAATGAAAAAAAGAGAGTAACATATAGAACACTATTTTATTTTAAAAAAAGAAGAAAAGAGATGTTACATGAAACTAAAGCTGTCAGTTCTCCCACCTTGCAATCAAGCGTAATAACTAACAGAAACACTTCTAAGTGTTAGAAAGTATAAAGAACAGGTACCAAAAGTATAAACAGTGAGTTAGAAGCTATTAAGTGTTAAATTTAGGCTCCAATTAGGAATAGGGTACTACATATATTGTTCTGATTCTGGGGCAATCTTCAAGAACTTAAAAATTAATGGCTAGGATCCTACTGAGCCTTCCATTAATCTCACCTGTCAACGTACTAATAGCTGCTGAGTAGATGTGTGAAGTACTTGAGCATAAACCCTTATCTAAATCTGCTCAAAGAGAACCAAAGATATGAGGCATAGAAGATGATGTGGTATTAATTAAGAATTGGAACACCCGTGAGAAAATAAAAATCCATATTCTGTAATAAGACATGAAATAAATTGTTTTCCTGTAGAGAGCAGCAGACACATCTTTAGAAGAAAAATTTCATTCTTTAAAAGCATACATCTTATGAGTCAGGTTTTCAGATTCAACACACAGAGATTTGGATACAGAGCTACAACTTTAAAAAAAAAAGAAGATACTGCCTTAGCAAAAGAGAGATTAGACTGTTAGAGAATGCTTACCTGAAGTACCCAAATTAAATCTGCTTTAGTTTGAGAAGCCACTATTACTATGGAGTGGGGTCTTATTTTATTTTGTAAATTGTTATCAAAATGACAGGAAGTAAAGAGAATGTATACATCAGGTCAAACCTTCATTACACTGACAATATGGTGTGAACACGACTTATTTCTTCAGATATATACATTTCTGTATTGACTTTGATACATACAGATCTTCCACATCCTCAGAACTGGGTCAAACACCTGCAGATTCAAGATTTATATGCCTGAAAAGATTAATGAGTGCACAAGTCTATCAACAGACTGGGTTTACTCTCTATATGAAGGTCTTTGACGGTCTAAACAATGAAGTTGACTGAAGCTGGTTTGCTCTATTAGCAAGCATATAGATGATGGCATAACTAGAACCCAAATCACAGCACATGATGTATGATGTAACTACAAGCTGGTGATGTGTACACCCATTCCCCTTAACTAGTGCTGGTCCATCCATTAGATGGAGTAGGTGACTGCTTAAGGTTGTAATTTAGGGGGCAGCAAGGTCTGCCAGCTTCTGCTCCCTATGAAATAGGAAGTTTGGAGAGGGCAGAAGCCGGCAGGACTTAAACATACTGACTGCTGTGCTGCTGCCGTGGAGGAAGAGAGGTAAGACCTGAATTTCTGGGGGTGACCAAACAGTATTTAACAAGTTGATAAAATGCAGGCAGGAACTTCAGAGGTTCCAAGTGGAACAGATGGAATTTCATAGATGCCTTCTCCAGCAGAAGTTTTATGAATTCAGTAATAAGGCAGGTAGAATGCTGGCCCGGCATCTTAGGAAGCGCAGGGTACTGCAGACAATTACTAAGATTGAGGGTCCCAGGGATATTCTGTATTTTTGGGATGGGAAAATCCGGAAGAGGTTTGTTCAGTTTTATACTAAGTTATACTCCAAGGGAAAAGACATTCCCCACTCTCGGAGATCTCAGACTTTCTAGCAGGAGTTGGTTTGCAAAAGTTAAGTGTGGTGGATAGGGATTGGCTGCAGGGGCCCTTCTGAATGGATGAGATTTTAAGGGTGATAAAAGAGCTTAAGGGGGGTAAAGCCCCGGGGATGGATGGGTATACAGCAAAATTCTATAAGATCTTTGCTACTGAATTGGTTCCTCTCCTGAGAAGGGTTGGCAATGCTTGCTTTCTATGGGACCCTCTCCCGTTGAATATGCAGGAGGCGTGGATCTTGGTGATTTTGAAACCTGGGAAAGACCCCACAGTGTGCGGTTCATATAAGCCGATATCCTTGCTTAATGTTGATGTGAAGATCCTGGCAAAGCTTAAGTCTAATCGGTTGGGGAGGATGCTCCCACAGTTGGTTCATTACGGCCAATCTGGTTTTGTGCCCTGACACTCGGAGAACTTTGAACGTTATATGGGGGGGGGGGGGGGGTGCAAACTCAAGAGGACCCTTTTGTTTTGTTAACAACGGACGTTGAGAAGGCGTTTGATAGGGTGGAATAGTCCTATCTGTGGGAAGTCCTGCACAATATGGGTTTTGGACCTAAGTTTATTGATTGGTTGCAGTGTCTTTATGCAGCACCAGTAGCCCGAATTAAGGTAAATGGGAGTTATTCCTCCTTATTTTCTATTCAGAGGGGGACTAGGCAGGGCTGCCCACTTTCGCCAATGTTATTTGCATTATCGATAGAACCTTTTGCTTGTAGGGTTAGGCTTCTGTCAGATATAAAGGGGATTCGGATAGGGGAAAGGGAGCATAAAATTGCTCTGTTTGCAGATGATGTTTTGTTTTTTTTGTGCATTCACCTGTGTTGACCCTGCCCATTACAATTCGGGAGCTTAATAGGTTTGGGCAGTTATTGGGTTTTAAGGTTAACTATGATATATCAGACTTTTTAGGGATTACTATAATGGAGGTGGAGAAGGAGAGGTTGTGGATTCTTCTGCTTTTCGCAGGGCCGGGGTAAGCTTCAGGTACTTGGGCATCCAGATTCCTAAAGATTTATCTAAATTATATGCTTTGAACTACACCCCTTTGATGTGGCAGTTACGCAGGGAACTGGCGGGCTGGAAGGAGGGATGGCTGTCATGGTGGGGCAGAATTTCGGCAGTAAAAATGAATTTATTACCTCGCTTATTGTTCCTGTTTCAATCCTTACCCCTTTTGGTGCCGAAATCAGAGCTTCTGAAGCATCAGTCTGAAATTTATGGCTTTGTTTGGGGAGGTCGCCAATTGAGGCTGGCTAAAAAAGTAATGTGGGGCTCTACAGAGTATGGTGGGAGAGGTATGCCCACCTTATTATGGTATTACTGGGTGGCGCAGTTAAAGCTTGTTTATCACTGCAGTGATGGAGCGAAGTCTCCTATCACTGTTTTGGAACAACATTTTGTGAAAGATTATTCCCTAGAAGCTGTGCTGTGGGCCTCTCTTCCCAGTTGGGCCTATGGGCGGCTGACCTCAAATCCGTTTATATCTCATTTGTTATCGCTCTGGGGTTTTTTGAAAAAGAGGATGCGGGGCTCGCGTGGTCCCTCTTCATTTGCATACGTTGTTTAGGACCCGGGGTTTTGGTGGGGAGGAGGCATTCGACTTTTTCGGATTGGGCATGCCGATGCCTTGTGCAGTTTAGGGATTTTTTAGAAATATGCTCTTTTCCAGAGCTGCAGGAAATGTATGGGCTGACTTCTTCTGATCTGTTTCCTTACTTCCAGATTAAGCATGGGCGTAGTTTGACTGTTTCATTTGGGGGGGCAAAGGATGGGGCGGAGCATATTAGCATATTCATTTGCATATATATTCAAATGAATATGCTAATATGGAGGAAGGAAGGAAGGGAAAAAGAGCTGGCTTTTTTGGGGAATAACCATAATGAATATGTATGAGATATCAAGCCAGCTCTTTCTCCCTTCCTTCCTTCTTTCCTCCTTACCCAGCACTCCCTCTTCCTCTTCAGTAGTATTTCCCCACCCCCTTTTCCCATACCATGCCAGTGTTGACCTTAGAAATGCATAAGCTCTATATGTAGATCCTTCAAGCGGTAGTGTGTCATGATTTAGGCTCTACACCCAAAAGCTGACATATTCCAATTAATAAATTCTGAATAAAATACTTTTTTCTACCTTTGTTGTCTGATCATTTAGTTTTTTCTATTCGCTTTGGTCCCAGTATCTTCTGTTTTATGCAGTGTCTTCTTTCCATTTGATATTTTTTCTCTCACCATGTCCACCATCCTCCTGTGTCCTTATGCATCCTGTCTACTATCTATAGCCCTGTCCCTATCCTTTATCGAGTTTCAGTATCTGCCCTCAACGTGTTCCAAACCAGCCCTTAAACTCAGCACTTTTCCCTCCATCCATATCCAGCATTTCTCCTCACTCCCCTCCATCCATGTGCATCTACTTCCTCTGTCTTCCCTCCCCTCCATCCATGTCCAGCATTTCTCCTCTCTCCCTTCCCCTCCATCCATGTGCATCTCCTTCCTTTGTCTTTCCTTCCCTCCATTCTTATCCAACATTTCTCCTCTCTTCCCTGCCCTCCACTCCATCCATGTCCAGCATTGCTTCTCTCTTCCCTCCCCTCCATCCATGTGCATCTCCTTCCTGACTTCTATCCCCTCCCTCCCTCCCTCCATCCATCCGTCCAGCAACTCTTCATTCTCCCCTGCCCTCTCCTCCATCCAAACATATCCAGCAATTCTCCTCCTTCCCCTGCCCTCCGCTCCATGTCCAGCGATTTCTATTCTCTCCCCTGCCCTCCTCTCCATCCATCCATCCATGTCCAGCAACTCTCCATTCTCCCCTGCCTTCTCCTCCATCCATCTCCAGCAAATTTCCTCTCTCCCTTGTCCCCGCCATCAATCCCTGTTGTCCAGCAACACTCCTCTCTCCCCTGCCCATCCTGTTTCTGCTTCCTTAACTTTCTTTACAAGATCTCCAGTCCATCTCCTATTTTTTTCTCTTCCTTCCTATTTTCTTCACTTCTTTTCCCATTTCCAGCTTCTCCCCTGTCTTCTTACTCACCCTATGTCCAGCATCTTCCAATATCCCTTTTTCCCTTCCAGCATTGTCCCTGTGTGTCCTTATCCCCTCTCTGTCCAGCATTGTCCCTTTGTGTCCCTGTCTCTATGCTCTCTCAATGACCAGAATCTCGCTTCTCTGTCTCCCTGACACTCTCTTTTCTCTTCCCTTCCTCCTACCATCCATTCACGGTCCAGTGTCTCTCCCTCTTTCCCCAAGTCCAGTCTCCCTTCTTCCCTCCTACCAGCTAATCCACATCCACAGCAGTGACTCTTGGGATTTGCTCACACCGACTGACTCCATTCTATCCAGGCTCAGCCTCCTTCCTGCACAACAGCCGAACACCCCACGACATTTCTGCCTGCCTTGTTTGTATTCCGGTGGTGACACGTGGCCAGGTGAACTGCAGTGCAACTTTCTAGAGAACGCAGGGGACTTCGTGCTATGTCTGAGAGTTTGCTGGTGGCTGAGGGTCCTTTGCTCCTACCAGGGGCCTCTACCAGTGCAAGCAGTGAGGGCAATGTTGGCAGTAGTGGCGCCTCCGGGAACCCGCTCTCCCGGAAGCTGCACAAGATCAGGTCGCTCAGGCAGGCTGCTTGTCGACGTCACTCACGTCGTCTAACGTCTTCTCTCTCCCAGTCTCTGGCAGGGGCGGGGTGCGGCTGCTGCAGGCATTTAAGAGAAGCCTGCAGTTCGCCTCCGCGGGGCTTCTATTGGTCCAAATTGCCAGCAAATTACAAATTGGCAGCAAACTGGACCAATAGAACCCCCATGCAGGCGGGCTGCAGGCTGAAGGGGGGAGGGGAATGCTGGGCTTGTCGTCGGACCTGCTTAGTGCTTGCTGCTTTTACTACTGGAGTGGCGCCCCGCCCGCCAGTTCGCCGCTGCGGTTCGTCGTCGTCATTTGGGGGAGCAATGCCCCCCCCAGTCTACGCCCATGAGATTAAGCATTACATATCCTCTCAGGAGTGGTTACATGAGGATCCAGAGGATACTGAACAGAGAGCTTGTGGGGTTCCTTGGGAAAGTTACAGGGGACTATAACGCTTCTTTATTGCTTTCTTAGAGGAAACACTTTTGTTAAGTTCCTGTATATGAGGGCTTGGGAGGGGGATTTGGGGTGTGAACTAAGTGTGAATGAATGGAAGGCGGTGTGTTTGGCGGTGAAAAAAAGCATCTATATGTGTACTGATTACTACTACTACTATTTAGCATTTCTATAGCGCAACAAGGCATACGCAGCGCTGCACAAACATAGAAGAAAGACAGTCCCTGCTCAAAGAGCTTACAATCTAATAGACAAAAAATAAATATTTAAAGTATTAAGTAGATGGTACTATACTCCTGACAGGATTAAAGCTTTGTTTCATGAATCTACTGATCTATGCTGGAGGTATGGTGCAGCTTTGGGCACCTTATTCCATATCTGGTGGACGTGTGACATTTTGCAGGAATTCTGGCACGAGGTTATTCAGTGCTTGTCTGCAACCTTAGGATCTACGTGTCCTTGTGACCCTAACTGGTGTTTGCTAGGATTGGGTAATCGTAGGGGTTTGAAGTGGCAATGCAGACTTAAATGCCTCTGCTTCGCTGCAGCTAAGATGGTGATCGCTACACATTGGAAGAAGAGACTGGGTCCCTCTTTAAACAGTTGGATCCTGAAATTACAGTGGATGGGGGAACTTGAGAAAGTAACGAACCATCGTTTGGGCTGCTTTGATCCTGCAGCTAAAGAATGGGTACACCTGGATCTTATCTTGAAACAGAATTGAATGTGAGGGGAAGTGGGAGAGGGATTTGGTGGTGGTGGTGGTGAGGAGGAGGTTAGGGACATCCTGTTCTGGATTGCTGCATGTAACGGTTGTGTGCTTCAAAAGTAATTGCAGGGTTATTGTGTTGACTAAGGTTGTATTTCTGCTTCTGAAAAAAATTTTCAATAAAAATTCAAGGTTAAAAAAAAAAAAAGACCTGAACATCTCATGAGGTGGGGGGAGGGGGAGAGATGAGTGGGAGGAAAGAAAGAGTTGAAAGAAACGCTGGAGACCGAGGAGGGAGTTGGGAGGTAAATGAAAGATGCTGGATACCATGGGATGGGGGGAGGAGAGAAGAAGACAGATGCTGAAGACGAAGATCGAGGGGGCAGGAGTAGGTAGGGTGGGAGAGAGAGATGCTGGAGACCAAGGGGTGGAAGTGGGGAAAGAGAGAGATGCTGGACACCATGGTGGGGAGAAAGGTCTTGAAATGCGAGATGACCCTTACTGGTGGTAATGAAAAGAAGGAAGGGAGGCACACACAGCATCTAGGACATCAGATACCCTTGGTCTGGCCCTGCCCTAAACAACTGTCTAATAGAGACTGCTAAGTTCATGGATACAGTTAGTAAATCCATTAAATCACCTCTGATCTGACAAAAATATATTTAGTTCAAATCTTTTTGTCACTCTGGTTACAGAGTATTTTATCTGAGGGACTCTAATAAGCCTAGTTCATTCTGAGCTGCCAGTGCATTACAGAGTATCATGCCACAGGCTATAACAACAAAAAGAGCAAATAAAGGTGATGTTCACAAGTTTTACTAAAAGGGTTTAAAGTTCCGTACAAGAGAAAGCTCAGCATCTTCTCTTAAAAGTTCCTGTTTACCTGCTGATCCAAACTTATGGATCTATCATGGCTGGCAAGAGTTATCACTTCCTTACCCTAGAGCTCTGTCAACATCTGCCATTCAATGCTCTAAAACTTACATGTAGACAACAGCCACCTCTTCTTTTTTTTAATTCAAAAGCAATTCCAGGAATAGACTGGCTAATATTCAAAGTGATTTAAGCAGGCAGGAGAAGCTCCTGTCCATTTAAAATCGATTGGGGCTGCCCAACTACCAATATTCAGTAGCACTCAGCTGCCTCTGACCAGCCCAAAAAAATGTGGCCCGGTCAGGAGCTGTCCAGGAGGCAGCATTGGGGAGGACCCAATAGTTTATGTGGATGCTGGCAATATTCAGTGCCGGAACCCGCATAGCTAAGCAGCCAAAATTAGGACAGCTCAATGTGGGGCCCGGCATTTTCAGTTGGGACCCACTTAAAAGATATATGGAGCCCTGGGAGCCCCCCCCTCCTTCCCTTTCGCCCAGCCTATGCAATTCAGAACTCCCTTCCCCCCTTCATAATGCCCCAACCCCAATTCATCTGGGTAGGACCCCTGGGCCTACCTTAGCTCCTTGGTGGTCCAGAGATTAGGAAAACTGGCAAATTGGGCAATGCTAAAATAATGGGTGATTTCAATTACCCTGATATTGACTGGACAAGCGTTACATCAGGGAGTGCCAGGGAGATAAAATTTCTAGATATAATAAAGGACTGCTTTTTGGAGCAACTGGTCCAGGAACCGATGAGAGGGGGAGCAATTTTGGAACTGGTGCTTGGTGACATGCAGGGCATAGTGTGAGAGGTGGCGGTGTTGGGTCACTGGGAAACAGGGGGTTAGAAGGTAAAGTTTGCCTTTCTGTGGATGATACCAAGATCTGTAACAGAGTAGACAACCCAGAGGGAGTGGAAAACGTGAAAAAGGATCTGCAGAAGCTAGAATGGTCTAATGTTTGGCAATGAAAATTCAATGCAAAGAAGTGCAAAGTGATGCACAGGGAGTAGAAATCCACAGGAGACGTATGTGCTAGGCAGTGAGAGTCTGATATGCACAGGCAGGGAGAGAGGTCTTGGGGTGATGGTATCTGAGGATCTGAAGGTGACAGTGTGACAAGGTGGTGGCCATAGCCAGAAGGATGCTAGGCTGTATAGAGAGAGGTGTAACCAGCAGAAGAAAGGAGGTGTTGATGCCCCTGTACAAGTTGTTATTGAGGCCCCACTTGGAGTACTGTGTTCAGTTTTGGAGGCCGTATCTTGCTACGGATGTAAAAAGACTTGAAGTGGTGTAAAGAAAAAGCTACAAAAATGGTATGAGATTTGCGTTACAAGACGTACGAGGAGAGAATTACTGACTTGAATATGTATACCCTGGAGAAAAGGAGAAACAGGGGTGATATGATGCAGACATTCAAATATTTGAAAGGTATTAATCCGCAAACAAACCTTTTCTGGAGACAGGAAGGCGGTAGAACTAGACAACATGAATTGAGATTGAAGGGGGGCATACTCAAGAAAAATGTCAGGAAGTATTTTTTCACAGAGAGGGTGGTGGATATTTGGTATGGATATTTGGTATGGTGGAGATTAAATGGTAATGGAATTCAAAAATACATGGGATAAACACAAAGGAATCCTATTCAGAAGGAATGGATCCACAGAAGCTTAGGACAGACTGGATGACAAAACCGGTAATTGGGAAGCAAAGCTAGTGCTGGGCAGACTTCTACGGTCTGTGCCCTGAAAATGGAAAGGACAAATCAAGGTCAGGTATACATATAAAGTAGCTCATACATTGAGATTATCTTGTTGGGCAGACTGGATGGACTGTACAAGTCTTTATCTGCTGTCATCTGCTATGTTAGTATTTTAGTTTGAGCTACTATCCGGGATGAACCCACTAAGCAAATCAACTGTAGCTACATTTAATTTTTGAAAGGGCAAATATAATAAAATGAGGAAAATGCTTAAACAGAAACTAAAAGGATTGGTTGCTAAGGTTAGGACACTAAATCAGGCATGGACGTTATTTAAAAATACCATCTTGGAAGCACAGTTCACATGCATTCCACGTATTTGTAAAAGTGGAAAGAAGAGAAAACAACAGCCAGAATGGTTAAAAGGTGAAGTAAAAGAAGCTATTATAGCCAAAAGACTGTCCTTCAAAGAATGGAAAAAGGATCCAAATGACGAAAATAAGAAGCAACATAAGCACCAGCAAGCCAGATGCAAGGCATTAATAGTGGAGTGGAGGAGTAGCCTAGTGGTTAGTGCAGTGGACTTTGATCCTGGGGAACTAAGTTCGATTCCCACTGCAGCTCCTTATGACTCTGGGCAAGTCACTTAACCCTCCATTGCCCCTGGTACAAAATAAGTACCTGAATATACGTAAACCGCTTTGAATGTAGTTGCAAAAACCTCAGAAAGGCGGTATATCAAGTCCCATTTCCCCCTTAATAAAGGCCGCTAAAAGAGAATACGAAGAGAAACTTGCTGCAGAGGCAAAAACTCACAGTAACAACTATTTCAAGAACATCAGAAGCAGAAAGCCTATGAGGGAGTCTGTGGGACCATTAGATCATGAAGGAGCAAAAGGGGCACTCAGGGAGGATAAGGTCATAGCGGAGAAACTGAATGAATTCTTTGCTTCTGTCTTTACGGAAGAAGATATAAGAGATCTGCCTGTACTGGAAATGGTTTTCAAGGGTGATGATGTGGAGGAACTGAAAGAAATCTCGGTGAACGTGGAAGATGTACTGAGACAAACTGACAAATTAAAGAGTAGTAAATCACCTGGACTGGATGGCATACATCCAAGGGTATTCAAAGAACTCAAGCATGAAATTGCTGATCTGCTGTTAGTGATATGTAACCTGTCGTTAAAATCATCCCGTTGTTAAAACAGAAGAATGGAGGGTGGCCAATATGACGCTGATTTTTAAAAAGGGTTCTAGGGGTGATCCTGGAAATTAAAGACCGGTAAGCCAGACATCGGTGCTGGGGAAAATAGTGGAAACTATTATAAAGAATAAATTACAGAACACGTAGACAAACATGGTTTAAAGGGACAGAGTCAGAATGGGTTCAGCCGAGGGAAGTCTTGCCTCACCAATTTCATTCATTTCTTTGAAGGCATGAATAAACAGGTGGATAAAGGTGATCCTGTTGATGTAGTGCATCTAGATTTTCAGAAAGCTTTTGATAAAGCTCCTCATGAGATACTCCTGAGAAAATTAGTCATGGGATAGGAGACAAGGTTCTGGTATGAATTAGGAATTGGGGTTATTGGACAGAAAACAGAGAGTAGGGTTAAATTGTCATTTCTCTCAATGGAGGAGAGTGAACAGTGATCTGTACTGGGACCGATGCTATTTAACATATTTAAAAATAATATGGAAATCAGAACAATGAGTGATTAAATATGCAGATGATACAAAACTATTCAAGGTTGTTAAAACATGTGCGGACTGTGAAATATTGCAAGAAGACCATAGGAAATTGAAGACTGGGCATCCAAATGGCAGATGAAATTTATTGTGGACAAATGCAAGGTGATGCACATTGGAAAGAATAATCCCAATCATAGTTACCTGATGCTAGGGTCTACCTTGGGGGTCAGCGCTCAAGAAAAAGATCTAGGTGTTGTTGCAGATAATACGCGCAAAGCTTCTGCTCAGTGTGCGGCTATGGCCAAGAAAGCAAACAGGATGCTAGGATTATTAGGAAAGGGATGGTGAATAAGACTGAAAATACTATAATGCCTTTGTACTGCTCCATGGTGCGATTGCACCTTGACTATTGTGTTTAGTTCTGATCACCATATCTCAAAAAAGATACAGCGGAATTAGTAAAGGTTCAAAGAAGAGTGACCAAAATGACAAAGGGGATGGAATTCCTCTCGTATAAGGAAAGGCTAAAAAGGTTAGGCCTCTTCAGTTTGGAAAAGAGACAGATGAGGGGAGATATAATTGAGGTCTACAAAATCCTGAGTGGTGTAGAATGAGTAGAAGTAACTCAATTTTTTACTCGTTCCAAAAGTACAAAGACTAGGGAACACTAAGGGAAGTTACATGGAAATACTTTTAAAACAAATAGGAGGAAATATTTTTTCACTCAACAAATAGTTAAGCTCAGGAACTCTTTGCCAGAGGACATGGTAACAGTGGCGTACCAAAAGGGGGGGGGGCGGTGGGGGCGGTCCGCCCCGGATGCACGCCGCTGGGGGGTGCCGTGGCGCACGCCTGCTGCGAGAGTTTGCTAACTTCTCTCGTTCGCTGCAGCTCCCTCTGCCCCGGAACAGGTTACTTCCTGTTCCGGGGCAGAGGGAGCTGCAGCAAACGAGCAAAGTTAGTAAACTCGCAGCAGGCGCACGCTGCGGCACCCCCCCCTGCGGCATGCACCCGGGGGGGGGGCTCTTTCGCCGGGGGGGGGGGGAGTCCGCGCTGCATCGGGGGGGGGGGGCGCTGCACCCGGGGGGCGGGGCGCCGCCCCGGGTGTCCGCTCCCCCTAGGAACGCCACTGCATGGTAACAGTGGTTAGCGTATCTGGGTTTAAAAAAAGCTTTGGACAAACTCCTGGAGGAAAAGTCCATAGTCTGCTATTGAGACAGACATGGGAAGCAACTGCTTGCCCTGGGTTTTGTAGTATGGAATGTTGCCACAATTTGGGTTTCTGCCAGGTACTTGTGACCTGGCTTGGCCACTGTTTGGAAAACAGGATACTGGGCTAGATGGACCATTGGTCTGACCCAGTATGGCTACTCTTATGTTCTTATGATAGGGGCAAGAGTGAAGTACACTTGCTCCTACCCCTTGTGTCTGCCTTAAGAAAATGGCTGCCGAGAAAAGCTCAGCTCAAGGGCTCCATACGGCAGTGACCGCATAAGCTCTGGCAGCCTGCCCCACTTAAATCAGGTCCAGATATTCAGTGCCCAGCACTGAATATCTGAGGCTTATTGTGCCCACAGTTGTGAGCATTTAAAAACAAATGCTGACCACCATGGGCCGAGTATTACCTACATTATTTATTCCACTTTTCCACGAAAAAACCCAAAAACAAAACAAAAAACATACACAACAATTACCATAATAAGCAAAACTACAGGAACAGCATGACTGGCCTAAGGGCATTTGGCATCCTAGGCTAACCTCCACATGAGCTGGAGCAACCGGAGATCACTCCTGCCCTGACTATGCCACTAGACCACCAGTGACTAGAAGGAAGGCCTGAGGAAGGAGGGCATAGTGCTGAATTTTGAATGAAGGGTGAATTTCAGTTGCAGATTTGGTTTTGGCCAAAACCAAAAACAGTTTCAGTTACCTTCTAAAATTGACCTACTGATATACAGATATGAATCACAAACACTGTCTACAACAGCTGCTATAAATACATACCTTTAGATGTATTATGTTTACTGCATACCAAATAAAAATTATAAATAATAGGGCTCATTAAAAATAACAAAAAACACATCCAAAAAACGTCATAAGGTGATAGGACCTTTTTCTCAACGTCCAAAGTTGCGATTTTCCACACCCTGATTTTAGATGTTTTGCTACACAGTTTGTACAAATTTCAAGATGGTGTGATGGAGGCATGTTTTAGGCTGTACATGAGCTGCCCCAAAAGATATACATTTTTCTGCAATCTTGGAATAAAATGAAAACGTCTAGGGCCAAAATTAAGACTTTTTTTTATACCTGTTTCAATCACGCTTAAGTGACCAAAAGGTACCCAAAGTGACCAAATGACAACTAGAGGGATTAAGGCATAATCCCCCCCCCCCCTTGCTCCTCTAGTTGTCACTAACCCCTCCCACTCCCTAAGATGTGAGAGTTACACTACACACCAGGCTCTATGATAGTTTCATACATGACAGCCATTCTTATTAGAGCAGTAAGCAGATCCCAAAAATATCCTAATTGTCAGTGAAATGCACTGCACAGAAGGGGACCCTGGGCCCATATCTCACTCTAACTGGTATGCTTGTAGTGGAACATGTGAGCCCTCCAAAATATGACACTTACTGTACCTACATATAGGTGGCACCTGCAAGCTTGAGAGCTATTGTAGTGGTGTACAGTGAGGTATACTGGGTAGTTTTTCTGCTCCTGGAAGGCTCATCATACAATATAAAGCAGTTATGGTGAGATGTGTACCCCGGACCTTTTAATGTGACATCCATTGCAGTGCACCCTAGGCTACCCCACCACTCAACTGGGATGTCTGTGTGGTCAATCTACTAAGAATGATGCCCCCCAGAAATCCCAATGGCTGTTTTTTTTTAGTGTTTTTCTCTTGCACATTTTTATTTTCCAAAATGATCCCAAAAGAAAAATGCAATAAGCACAAAACATCTAGGAAAAGGCAATTTTGAATCAGGTTCCAAAATGGCTATGTTCACCACTCAATTTTTGTGCATTTCAAGCAAAACATCCAAAATCAGACTTGGATGTTTTATCAAAAATGCTCCTCAATACATGTTAAGTATCCCTTGCACGGTAGTCTCTCTCTTCACACAATTGTTTCTATTTTCTAATGAATTTCTTTTTTGTTAATATCTGCTTTATAGGGAAAACAACTGCACAATGTGAGAATTTCTGAACTAATCAACTGCGCCAAAGACCAATACATTTTACTCTGTATTTCTACCAGCTTTCAAAGTGAAAGCAAATGTGTACTTTCAAACTTGCTGCAGCTGAAAAGTACCCACAGACATTTATTTGCACCTGCTTTTTCCATAGGAAAATAATGTGCATCAATTTAAAAATGCAATTTAAGTGCATTAGTACCCTCCCTGCCCTAAACACACCCTTTAATACTGACCTGGAACCTATCTGAACCTGCCTTCTTTTCCCCCATTACAACTGGAACAGATGTGGAACCCTCAATGGCCTATTCTTATACTATTTTATTTTTATCACCACTACATAAACCTCCAAATTATAGCCAGCCTCTCAGCTTCTATTTGCCACTGGAAGTCAGTTGCCAAGTATTCAGTTTTTGCACAATTGTCATTTGCCCACCTACCATTCTGTGTCCAAGATAAAACAATTTACAAAGACATAAACCCACAAATATATGCAGCAAATCTTGTTGGCTCATAACCTCTTTACAGCTGTCACACATTCACTTAAAAATCCTGCCCCTTTTGCTACTGCCAGTAGCACAAAACCATGAACATTTATCACCCAGAGGATACAGTGGAAAGGTATGGTCAGCCTTTCTAAGCAAAGCACATTTCTCAAAACTTTATTCAATGACAACCACTAGATTTGATTTAACCAAAATTCAGTAAGTGTAATTTGGAAGACATTTCCGTACGTAGGAAGAACGAAGGCCAGCTAGCTCTTAAAATATTCCCTGCATGTAAGTTCAGTAAAAAGGACAGTGAATATTACTACACAGAACCTATGACCTCTGTATGGTTCATTAGAGAAGAGAACCTGTCAGCGAACTGACGGCAAGACCTGGCAGGCATTAGATGCGCCTTATATAATCTTGCTGCTGATATGGTAGTTTAATCCCTTTGCTGCCATCTCTCTGCTCCCTTTCACATCCCAGACCTAACATGATTACTTTCCCTTAAATTTCATTTTCTAATAGAGGTAGTTCCATTCTCAGCAATCTTAACTTTAAGCGGAAGCTGCCATGGGCACTTTGGTTAAATAATCAACTAGCTCACAGTGAATAAAAGAGCTATTCTAAATTAAGTTTACATACTAGCTATATGCCCTATTCTATTAAATTACAAACTGCAAGGCTACTAAATTCTCTAAAATATACATAAAGTACAGTTTGATTCGTATATTAAACTCTGGGAGAGTTTAATCAAAGGAGAGATACTAAATATGTTATTTCTAGAAACATTTGTATAACAACTTTTTAGAATTAACATCTGTAGGAAAAAGAACCTTGCTATGTACGCAGCCAAGGTAGTTATATTTTTATTCACTTGGATTTATTTACCACCTTCTGAAGGTATTCACTCAAGGTGGTATACAGCAAAAAATAAGTCAAACTTAAGTAATAGACAATTACAGCAGTAAAAATATTCAAATCAAATCAATTCTTGTACACCGCTAATATCCCCTTTCCAGGGTTCAGTGCGGTTTACATTCTAGGTAAGACAAAAGCCGATAATGTTAGTGTGAGGTATGAGAACAATTAGAGACCATTGGTGTAATGCATAAGACCAAAAACATTAAAGAAAAGGATAATAGATGATACTAGAAGGTAGAAGTCATGGATTGTTATGAAGCAGTCTTTGGAAGGAGAAAGTTTTTTAGACTCTTCCTGAAGCCAAGGTACTGTTTTCTGTTCTGATGGCAATAGGTAGAGAGTTCCATATTTTAACTCCAAGTACAAGGAATAGAGAGTTGACAATCTTCTGATTTCGAATTGTCTTTTGAAATGGTGATGCTAGCATCAGTTTTTTCTTTCAGTCTGTTAGACTGGACCAAACGTAGCTGTCTCATTTTGAATAGTGTTTTCTTCAATAGCTGGTTAATATGGGAAGAGAAGGTGAGTTAAGAATCAAGCAGGACTCCTAGTACTGTGGTTTCAGACTCGATTGTAAAGCTTTGATCACTGGACAAAGATATAGATGATGGGACCTCAATTCTCTGATTTTGGAACCACAGGACCTTGGTTTTTTGCACAATTTCAGTTTACTGATCAGAGCCCAGGTGCTAACAGCAGTCATGCCGTTCGCAACAGACTGAGTTATATCTTTGTTTGATTCTGTCACTGGTAAGAGAAGCAGGATGTCATCTGCATAGGATAATAGTAGTTCATTAAGACCCAGGTGTATAGAGGCAAGGGATGACATAAAGAGATTGAACAGGACAGGTGAGAGGGGAGATCCCTGCAGGACCCCACAATTAGGAGACCAGTAGTTGGAAAGTTGGTTGTTTTGCTTGACAGAATAGCTTTGATTTAAAAGGAATTCACTGAACCATTTTATCACCATTATCCCTATCTGGTCCAGGTGTTCGAGTAGCAATGTGTCGTCAACCGCATCGAATGCCACCGATATATCGAATTGAAGAATTACTTGGTCGCCTTTGCATAGGTGTTGCTTGACATATGTAGTTAGAACTAGTAACAATGTTTCATACTATATGACGATCTGAAGCCAAATTGTGACCAGTGTAATATAGAAATTTTTTCCAGATATAAAGAGAGTTGTTTACTGATGTAGATTTCAAATACTTCAGTAAAAACAGGTATGCTTGCCACTAGACAGTAGTTTGCAGGCAAAGTTACATCTAGCCTAGATCCCTTCAACAGCGGAGTGAGAACAATTTTGCCCATATCAGGAGGAAGAGAGCCAGTTTTTAACAGCTCATTGAGATCGAGTAAACAGTTTACTGCTTCTATAGGGATGAATTTGAGTAGGTATTTTGGGCACTGATCCAGGGAGAAGTTGGCTCAGGAGCATTTCAACAGCATTGATCTTACATCCTCCACTGTTAGTGGTTGAAAGGATTCACAGAAAACATGGATTCTCAGTTTTGGTCAATTTTGAGTCCTTGGATTGTAGGATCTCTGGTTATTGAGGCTGAACTACAGGTTCGACTATTTTCCTCTGTAGGAGTAGCTTTAGATAGTTCAGACCCAGGGCTTTTTTTGTGGGGGTACTTGGGGGTACTGAGTACCGGCACTTTTTCCATTGTCTGCTAAAATTGACCCAAGGACCCCAAGTTTTAATGAAAGAGCTCAGGCTCTACACAGCAATTCTGCCTTGTCATAGGTTCTGTGACTGGTTGCAGGGGGCCTGGCTATTGTGGGGTGGATCCATTAGTGATCACCCCATCCATGAAGGGTGGCCTAGCATTTGAGTACCGGCACCTTTTTTGCTAGAAAAGATGCACTGTTCAGACCTAATTTGGAGGATCTTACTGGCAAGATGATCAGTTAGGTCTTGGGTAGTGGGACATGTTTTCTGTGAATGTTCATCAGTGGAAGCTAGTTTTTTTTAACTAAGGAGAAAAGGTTTTTTTGTCAAGATCATCTTGACCTATTAGGCTGCTATAGTACTGACGTTTTGAATCAGCTACCTTCTTTTTGTAGCGTCGGAAGGCTGATTTCCATTTGGATTTATCAGTAGTATCTGTGTTCTTTCTCCATTGCTTTTCAAGGTGTTCACATTCTCCTTTTAGGATGGATAGTTCCTCAGTAAACCATGGTGAATTTCTGGACATCTTGACCTTTTTAATGGTAAATGGAACAGTTTTGTCTAGTATGGCTTTCACCTTGGTATCCCAGCGGGATTTGATCAAACCATGTGTAAGACATGAGGTAGTGAGGGAATCTGTTAGCTCAAACCAGAAAGTGACTTTGTTGATTTTACATCTGGTGGAGGTAAGTATGGAGGACATGTGCCTAGTTAAGCTTCACATAGAGATATCAATAGTGAATCCAATGGGGAGTGGTCAGACCATGGCACTGGCTTCCATTTGAATGAACTCATCAAACTATTAGGATAGGAAGTCATGAAGTATTAACATATGACCTTTTTCATGAGTTGCACCTTCAGAGAATGTAGTTAGTCCTTCAGGAATGATTTGAAGTTGTGGACATTGGTGTCTGCCTCATTTTCCAAGTGTAGGTTTAAGTCTCCCAGGAAAATAATCCTAGAAAACTGACATGGCAGAGGAAGTAATCTCTACAAGTTGAGGTTCTGCCTCGGACCAAGCTCCCGGAGTACGGCAAATGAGGAGTACGGCAATTTGATTTGGCTCTTCTGAATCATTGCAGAATTTACACAGCATATATTCCAGCTCAGGGAAAACCCCAGAAATAACTAAAGACACTTGGAAAAAGCTCTTAAATATAAGAGCAAGTCCACCGCCTTTTTTACTGTCTTGGAAAGTGAAGAATACCATAACTGTGTGGATAGATGTGAGGCAATATCAGACTATCAGCTTCTGTGAGCCATGTTTCTGAGATAAACAGAAAGCCCAGATCCCCGAGTAAGAGAGCCTTGTTCCCCATAGGCCTGGCATTGATAAAAATGGCAGGGAGAGGAGTGAGTTGAGACTTGCGTTCCAAAGGGGAGACTAGTTTGGGTAATTTCAAAAGGTAACAAGTTGTTTTAGGCCGTCGAATATTAGCCATTTGGTTCTGGTCTGAAACCATAATTGTGTTCTGATGCTATATATTGGCATTGTCTAGCAGGCATCTGACATTACAGTTAGGGTGTTCCTTAGTACAAG
The DNA here is from genome assembly GCF_901765095.1 of Microcaecilia unicolor. Classification (NCBI taxonomy): domain Eukaryota; kingdom Metazoa; phylum Chordata; class Amphibia; order Gymnophiona; family Siphonopidae; genus Microcaecilia; species Microcaecilia unicolor. Next base: position 705,196,325 of record NC_044031.1, read on the forward strand.
GTTTTTGAGACAGATTATAGGGATAGGATTAGGCACTAAGTTATCTGGTAGGTTGCCACCTGATGTGCTCAAAAAGGCTAAGCAAATCCATGCGAGCCACTTCATGGTGATAGCTTTTGGAGCTAATTTAAGTCAGTCGGGTTTTGTGCTCTTTATCAGTCCCAAATGTGCGCTGTTGAAGATTTCAGAACAGAGTGCTCCCTGAGGGTAGAAGCCACCGATGGTGAGGAGAGGTCATGGTGTCTCAGGAGCTAATAAGGTGGGGAGGTGTGGATGTGCCATTGTGGCAGATTCTAAAATGATGCTATGACTCACTGTTATTAGGTATGGTTCCTCTTTCAAGCTGCCATTCTTCCATAATCAGTCGTGCAGCAGTAAGGGAGAGTTTAGAACGTGCGAGAGGCCACAGTGTAACTTTCATGTTATAGAATTGTCAATTTCCTTTGTATGTTGTTTGAATTATGGTTAAAAGTACAGAGCTGAGCAGGACAGGTATTTGTATGACAGAGGAGAGTAACTGACTTTAAGTACTCCTTGGGTTCCTCTTTCAAACCGCCATTCTTCCATAGCCAGTCGTACAGCTGTGAAAGGAGAGTTAAGAGCGGATGACAGGCCACAGTGTAGCTCTCATGGTTACAAATTCAGATAATTCTCTTTATTCAAGTTGCAGGCTTGGAATTACTGAAGGCAATGGAGAAGGGAAGAGGAGGGCACCTGAGTAGTTTAGGTAATTGAAGGACAAAGGAGAGTAGCCATTTTTGAAGCCAAGAATCCTGTGCTTTGGAAGAGAAAGACATTGTTTATCTCTATTTTCTCATGATGAAGTAGCGAAACATAAGGATTCCTTTGTCAAGAAGTGAAAAAGCAAATTAAACAAGTGGTTTGAGCAGAATTAAGGGGTGCCCTCCCTGGATGTGGGATAGAAGAAATTACCACCCGGATGGAGAAGTTAAGTACCCTGATTTGTTTTTCCTGTGCACATGCTTTACTTTTGGATTACTTCTTCCAATTTTTGAATGTTTGAGTGTTATTGATGTTGACTTTATGCCTCTGGGATTTAGTATTAATAAGTAGCTTCCTCCATTTTTTTGCTGCAGAGCTTTCTTCTCCTTTTGGAGTTGTTTGGCTCTGCAGAGGTTTTGGCTGGAGCCAATGATGAGAGCCTATTAAGGGGTTAAGTACATAAGTAATGCCATACTGGGAAAAGACCAAGGGTCCATCGAGCCCAGCATCTTGTCCACGACAGCGGCCAATCCAAGCTTCCCAAACGTACAAACATTCTATACATGTTATTCCTGGGATTTTGGATTTTTCCAAGTCCGTTTAGTAGCGGTTTATGGACTTGTCCTTTAGGAAACCGTCCAACCCCTTTTTAAACTCTGCTAAGCTAACCGCCTTCACCACATTTTCCGGCAATGAATTCCAGAGTTTAATTACATGTTGGGTGAAGAAAAGTTTTCTACGATTTGTTTTAAATTTACTACACTGTAGTTTAATCGCATGCTCCCTAGTCCTAATATTTTTGGAAAGCGTGAACAGATGCTTCACATCCACCTGTTCCACTCCACTCATTATTTTATATACCTCTATCATGTCTCCCCTCAGCCATCTCTTCTCCAAGCTGAATAGCCCTAGCCTCCTTAGTCTTTCTTCATAGGGAAGTCGTCCCATCCACGCTATCATTTTAGTCGCCCTTCGCTGCACCTTTTCCAATTACACTATATCTTTCTTGAGATGCGGCGACCAGAATTGAACACAATACTCAAGGTGCGGTCGCACCATGGAGCGATACAACGGCATTATAACATCCTCACACCTGTTTTCCATACCTTTCCTAATAATACCCAACATTCTATTCGCTTTCCGAGCCACAGCAGCACACTGAGCAGAAGGTTTCAGTGTGTTATCGACGACGACACCCAGATCCCTTTCTTGGTCCGTAACTCCTAACGTGGAACCTTGCATGACGTAGCTATAATTCGGGTTCTTTTTTCCCACATGCATCACCTTGCACTTGCTCACATTAAACGTCATCTGCCATTTAACCGCCCAGTCTCCCAGTCTCGTAAGGTCCTCTTGTAATTTTTCACAGTCCTGTCGGGAGTTAACGACTTTGAATAACTTTGTGTCATCAGCAAATTTAATTACCTCGCTAGTTACTCCCATCTCTAAATCATTTATAAATATATTAAAAAGCAGCGTTCCTAGCACAGACCCCTGAGGAACCCCACTAACTACCCTTCTCCATTGTGAATACTGCCCATTTAACCCCACTCTCTGTTTCCTATCCTTCAATCAGTTTTTAATCCACAATAGGACATTTCCACCTATCCCATGACCCTCCAATTTCCTCTGTAGCCTTTTATGAGGTACCTTGTCAAACGCCGCATGAAAGGCTACAGAGGAAATTGGAGGGTCATGTGGTACCCTGGGCTTATGAGGCTTCAATTGTTTAAAATTATTATAATTTAAATAGTGAAATACTATCCTTGGAGGTGTAGGGCTAATATCGAATATTTAGAGCAAATAGGGTGATTAGTTTCTTGGTAAATTGCTCTTGAGCAGATTTCTGTATTTTTGATAGTATACTATTTACAATGTTAACACAATAAAACATTTTAATAGACCGCATAGTGTGTAAGCAAAGATGGAATATATAGAAAGATAAGACAGAGTAACAGGAGTCAGAAAATAAGGGGACTAATTTAAAGAAAGTTGTACATGAGGTCAGAAGGGTGCTTGAATATTATCTTAGCTAGGAGTGGATAAACATTTCTTGCTACAGGGGGTATGTGTGTGTAAGTGAGAGAGTGAAAGTAAGTGAGTGTGTCTAGTGTTACTTCTTCCATTATGGGCCTGGGTGAACAGTCAAGCTTTCACCTGCTTCCTGAAGTATAGATAGTGTTGTGTAAGCAAAACCTTTCAGAGAGTACATTCTAGAGTGTAGGTGCTACTCCGGAGAAGGCTCGCTGGTGAGTATTACATCGTGTGATGTCCTTTGGAGAGGGTGTGGTTAGGGATACTCCTTGGGAGGACTTTTGTGACCTTAGAGGTGAGTTCTATAAGTATTCTGGGCAATTTCTTTTAAGGGTCCTGAAGATCAGACAGAGTTTAAAATTTAGCCCTGAATTGCACTTGTAGCCAGTGAAGGTTTTGCAAAAATGGTGTGATGTGATCACATCACCTAAAATCTTCTATTAGTCTCAGTTATATGACCCACTGAATGGATTTTGAGTTGATATCCTCCATATGTGCGCATCATGGACTACATTAATTGGTGATTCCAAAGCACTTAAAGATGGAGGGAAACAGCTGCTGTTAGCATGAAAACCCCAGTGGCTTGATGAATGACCCTAAAGGTATGTCTCAGGGAAGTGGCAAAGGTGCAATGATCCACACAAACCATGTAGGAAAGGAGTAGCAAAACTATACTTTATTTTAATTTATTTAAAATTAATTTATTTAAAATTTTCTAATCTGCCTACAACTAGGTGAAGTACAAAAATAAACGTACACAATCATAAATCATAAACAAAAGACACTGATCCTGCCAAGTCAATCCCAAAGGTATCAATCTCATGCCTGACCAAAGAGAAAGGTTTTTAAACCTTTAGCAAACTGTTTCAAACTGTTACATAATCTTAAATAACCTTGTAGAGCACTCCAAATTTGTGGACCAATAATCGAAAAAGATGCTGCTCGCGAGGGGTTAAAGGGAAGAAAATGTTTAAAAGCTTTAGATATTTAAGTATCTGTCCGGAGACTGGAATCTGTGACTGAAGCTGTGCTGTTAGGACACAAATACTAATTATATTTTCAGAAGCTAAGAACAAAATGTTTCATACACATTTTAAAGCACTAACTTAACATATTAGAAACTATCTACCATGTGCAATTTCAAATTTATGCTATCCTATTTAAAATACATTATAAGAGGAAAAAAAGAATTAACCTGGGTCAAGGAACAAAAAGCAGAAATTGCAGGTTCATCTTCCCATGTTAGCAGCATTAGCCAGTGAAAGCAATTAGCTTGTAACATATCACAAACTACACAAACTACAGCAATGCTAACAATTCACACTCTGCTACAGCACTAACAGGCTGGGCAGAAACTGCAGAGCATTTTAAAGCAGCAGTACTATAGAAAAGTTGGCAATTCAAAACAGGAAATAATTATGTAGATTCATCCAGTACTACCCTTTTTTCATCTTTTATATTTTCTACTAATCTCAGAAAATGAGCATCAGGGACAAAAACAGGTTCCCTTGCTAGCCAGGTGCTGAAGAAGACAACTGTTCGAAGACTAAATCCCAGAATGCCATTGCTGAACAAGCTGCACTCCTCCCCTCCCTCCCCTTCCCAGCCACAGACACAACATCACTATTTGCCAAACCAACTAATCTGAACAGACAGGAGACTTGGGCCTGGGTCCTGCACCATTGTGCCAAGTGAACGGATCGGCCTCCGTTCAGATTTTGATTTTGTGTTAGTAGATGTAATTGCGTTTGATACCTTCCAAAAGCTTTTCCTACTCAGGCACTTCCATCATCATCATTCATCTGAGTAAATTGGGGGGCCGACCCTTACTACAATTCCACACAGGCACTGTCACATGTTAAGTGTAAATATACTACGAAGGGCTGAAGAATGAACTCAGGGAAACAGATTCTTAACAATGGAAGCAAAGGCCGTAATAAAAGATGTACACAAATCATTTAACAGAGATGTGAATAGATATAAAAATGGACCAGAAAAAAAAGACGGCTAGGGACTAAAAAGACAGTTGAGAAAAAGGCAAGTGGATCTTCTGAAGAATCCTACTGCTACAGCTGCTTTGAAATCTCCAAAATGATCAGCAATTAGAAGAGTTAATCCATTTCTAACACTACCTGCAGCCAAGGTAGGAGATTCTAGATATGATTAGCTTTAAGTCAAAACTGATTGACAACCAAAGCCAATTTTTAAAACAACTAATGACATGTATGCATACCATGGGTGTCCTGAATTAAAATGATTCCCATATCAAAATTGCTTTTGTTTTTCATCTCCAGTTAAATACTAAACCAGGCTACCAAACAGACAGCCAGAAGGATACTGGTACTGCATGTTCCACTTTAAATTGTGCAAGCAGCATTTAAAGAGGAAAAAAAATTTTCACTATGAAAACTAAATAAATGTAATTATAACCCAGGAAATTACTTAAGCAGCACTACTGAGAACCACTTGCAGAAGAGACCTGGTTCATGCAGTCAAGAGCACGGCATTTCACTTAAAGGAAAAACCGACCTTTATTCCCTTTATGAAAAGCTCCCACCCCACATATGTCTTTGCAAAGGCTGCAGCCCATACAAAACAGAGTAAAAACAAAGATGTCTTCTGACTTTAAAAACACTCCTAACATTTCTAACAAATAATGAACAATGAAAGCTTAGGCATAATTTAACTTTTGGTAACTGTTTGCATGTACAGTAATAATTCTCTTCCACAGTCTCACAGAAACATTTTATTTCATTTTTAAATGATATGTCCCTCCTACATCAGCAATACTTCTTTAAAAAAAAAAAATCCTTACTGCCTCTTATTCTTTTACAAAGGGGGAAATAAAAAGGAATGTAACTGTTTTATGTAATGTAAATCCATCTGGATATTTGCTGCATCCTATACTATGAAACAATAATCCCCAACCAGAATGAGTTATAGTGAGGCTGCAGGCAAAATCATCTCCATATACCATAATCCATTATCCCTGTCAAGTTAATGTTCCATGTTGAGCCATATGGCACGGGTGCACATTCAATGAAGGAAACTCCTTAAACTTGTTACAATCAGCATTTGCAATCATCCAAAGAAACTGACATAAACAGTTTTATTGTGTTGTATGCATTCCAGTTAATATCCACAACAAAAGAAAAGAAATCCAAGGAAGCTATATAGGAAGCAGGAGGAAGAACGTGGAACAGCTGTAATAAAAGAGGGAGATGCCATACATTTTATAACTACATGATGTTTTCCTAAGCAAGTGATCTTCAATTACAATTAGCTCAACCCCCTGACCATAGGCGGTCGGTGGCCCAACTATTTGGGGAGGCTAAAGGGGGTGGGGTTAGGGGTGGTGCCTGGGGTGGGGCTTACATTCATAATTGTCTGACAACACACAGAAAAAAAAAAGTAAAAGTAAAATAGTCACAATTAATACCTTTTATTAAATTTAGATGTATGTATCATGTCAAAGAATAAAGTGATTGCTTAAAGCATATATTAACCAATATATACTATTCAAAAATATTATTATTTTTTTTAATTTTTGTTACATTTGTACCCCGCGCTTTCCCACTCATGGCAGGTTCAATGCGGCTTACATGGGGCAATGGAGGGTTAAGTGACTTGCCCAGAGTCACAAGGAGCTGCCTGTGCCTGGTGGGAATCGAATTCCGTTCCTCAGTTCCCCAGGACCAAAGTCCACCACCCTAACCACTAGGCCACTCCTCTGCCTAGTGGTTAGGGTGGTGGACTCAATTATTAAACACTGCTACTTCCATCCATTTCAAGCACTTACCAACACTAAACCACATACACATCTATGGAACAATTCAACATCGGATCCTCCAAAATCTTCTAAAACCATGTCTGATGTTATGACAAACAAACTAAAATTAAATTAAAGTGTTGATGTCACCTCAGTAAGGCCGACAAAAAATCCCTCAACTGCGAACACTATGCACAAACTTGTGCAAAAACACACTCAGAACCTTACTGTACCATAACAGCACTAACTCCGAGGATCATAATATCACAATTCCTCATGTACAGCCACAACAAAAACCTTTAAGGGTGGTAGTGTTCACAATGAGCTCCTTTTATTAACGACCAGATAGAGATAAGAGTTTTCAATTTTGGCACAGTATAAGTCATCACAAGAACAAAAAATATAAGAAAACCAATGGACTGCATTAGGGGCTTATAGCCCCCATTTAGTTATGTTTAAACAATAGAGATCTGTATGAAACAAAATATTTATTTTTATTTTGACATAAAACTCTCTCTCTCTGCCCCAATCCAACACTGCCCCAATGTCTTGCCCCCCACCACTATCCAACATGTCACCCCATCTATCTCTCCTCCCTTCATCATCCACTGCATCATCATCACCCCTCTGTCTTTCCTCCCTCACCAGTCACTTTCCAAGTTCTGTTCATTTCCTATTTCAGAAAAAAGTCTTAAGAATTGCTAAAAGAAACATCTATATATTTTCATAACCAGGTGACCAGGCAGTACCATACGCTAATGCACTGCTAAATCTCCTCCTAGGACTCTCGTTTACAACCACCCTCTCTTGTTCAGCAAAGCAAAGCAATGAGTCCCAAATACTCCTCTTGCTCCCCCCCCCCCCCCCCCCCAACAACACATATCTGCTTGCTTGATCCGCTACTTTCCTCCCTGGCTCAGTCGGTGACTAAAAAGAGCCACGTGCTGCAACACTCAGGCTCACAGTCACAGCCCCAGGCTCTGCCGCCGGAACAGACGGTGCAGGAAGTATGTCACAGGGAGATTTTCCGACAGAGCTGGAACCGCTGGGGAAGGAGCTGCCTTAGGGAGATAGCGAGCAGACAGCTAGTAAGAAAAGAAGTGTGCATGCTCAGCAGGGGGTGAGCATCGGCGGAAGATGTAATTTTGTTCCTGGCTGCCCCGGGGCCAAATTCGAGGAGGAGGCAGGCGGGGAAGGTTATGGTTGGGCTGGGGAAGCTTAGCCTCCCCCCAAGCCTCTTATATGGCCTATGCCCCTTATACTGAACAACTGGCCTAAATATAAATACACTCCAACATGGAATATTCCATTCTACATTCAAACCAAAATCCTGAAGTGACAAAGCACCTGATCTGAGTAGAGCATTTCAAGCAAAACAATAGAGGTTTCTAACTCTCATGTTTGTTTTGGTTTTTTTTTTTTTTTTATTTTATTTCTTCTTCCTACAGTTCCTGAAACCAAGAAGAACTAACAATGGTTTGATTTAAAAAAAAAAAAAAAAATTTACATAAAACATTTTTATCTGTGTTCACTGCAGGTCACAGAAGAATTAAGAACTCCCAGAAGCTTCTGGTACCTGGCACAGCCTATCACATCAAGCCCGAGTCAAGACACAAGTAGAGCAGAACTTCATTTCAGCCCCTGCAGTGACAACAATAAAATGCTGAGAAAACACACTATCAAATACTGAACTCAGCATCAATTTCTGTTAATTACAGCCTTGTCAGCAACGTGATTATTCAAACAGCTCATGCAAATGTTAATGAGTCCTTATTTGCATATTTATTTTTTCCTTTGTTGAAATGTCATTGATTATTACATTCTACGATGATGAATGCGGCTGCTGATGTGCTCCGATATGTAATTAGTCATTAGGTGGAATGAATAGATCAATTATGAAAAAGGACTGAGATTAAGAAATAGCAAACAAGACCGCCCAATGTAACCAGTGTATTTTTTTTTGAGTGATAATAAATATTTTTTTTTAGCATTTAAATTGTAATATCAGTAGTTTTCAATAAACTGTTACTTCTGCAAGGTTAAATGACAGCTTAAAAATACATTATCATTCTGACATTTCAATCATAATCATACAGATATATCATGGGACTAGAGTTCATTGCCAACATAAAATTTACCCTCCCCTCACAAAAATCTTCTCAAATAGGGAGAACAACATTGCCTCCAGGATGATTAAAGCCACTATTGAAGAACTGCTTCCTGAGTCAGTACATATAAAGTAAAAGACACATATATTCTTATAAGAAAATTAATTTCTTTGCAAATTTTTTATTCAAGTCAGACTTTGTTTCAGAGCTAATGACTTGCACAGCCTCTGCAACTGCCTACTGTAACGATCTAGCTAGCACTTGCTATTCCGCAGATGAAAAAAAAAAAAAAAAAGCACATTACTGCAGACCAGATGGGAACATTCCACATGACCAAACCAATCAATCACCTCGGTGGGGCGCAGGTGCAACACAGCCGTGTAGCAACACACCATTTCACAGTCTATTGGGCACAAACACATGGTCACCAATCAATGGCACCCTAAGGACCTTGGAGGGGGGAAGCTCTCTCGAGTCTTACTGGTCCATGCCTGATGACTTCATAATCACACATCATTTCATTCACTGGAGGATACAAACTAGCATTCTAATAACCTTCTCCTGAAAATGGCCATGTTGTGCATATTAATAGAGTGCTGTTTATGGTGGAGCAACTGACTTTTGTGCTGCAGTCTAAGCATAGCGTGCAGGACTAAAACAACCTACAGGCTAAAAACTTCCTTCTCTCTCTCTCTCTCTCACAAAGGATATTCCATTCTGGCTAAGATCAATGACAGTATTATTCACTGTGCCACATCAAACACTGTGCACCCCGCCTGTGCTTTACACAAAATGACTGCCAAACAATAGGAATTTAAAGGAGATAAAAGACGAGAGAATGAAAAACATAACCAGGAGCACTTAATTTTTCGGCATCTACTGAAAAAAAAAAACAACAACCTGTCACCATGCATGAAACACTACTAAACTCCATGCTTGTCTGTACCTTTGTGTGAACTGGCAAGACAGATACATTTAATGTACCACCAGAACATTAGGTTTCTGCAACTTCTACAGCATTATAACTTCATTTGTTTGTGCTGGTTGAGATGTCATTTTACACTACCGGGTAATTTTATAACAGCACATCTATGTCAAAATTCCCAAAAGGCATCTATTTTAAAGGGGCACGATACACACTTCTGTGCCTCTATAACTTAGGCAACCAGATATTGCCCCAACGGAACATACATTATCACGCTCAAATTTAAACACTTGCTCCAAAGTGGAGGGGGGGGGGGGGGGGGTGATATTCTATGCATGCTTTTCATATATTTCATATAAAGTATATGCACCCACTCTGCCCCAACCGTGCACCAGGAATGCCTACACATAGCTCATATGTAAGTGCACACTATCTTGTCTTCCACTATAGAGGAGCAGTCAAACATATTCACCCCCAAATTCTATACAAGGACGCGTAGTTATAGAATACGGTCATTAACACACATAACATAATTAGCTAATTGGCACTTAACTGGTCATAAGTACCAAAAGTTGGTGTTAATGAACTAATTGACACCAATTAGCAGTTGTGCATGTAACTGATTGACGCCTCTATTCCTGTAAACTGAGGGGCCCTTTTACTAAGGCACGCCGAAAAGTGGCCTGCACTGGTGTAGGCGCATGTTTTGGATGCACGCTGGTCAATTTTTCAGCGCAACTGGAAAAAAGGCACTTTTTTTAGGCCAAAAATGGACGTGTGGCAAAATTAAAACCAGCGCACGTCCATTTTCAGCCTGAGACCTTACCGCCACCCACTGATTAAGCAGTAAGGTCTCATGCGCTAACTGGGCTTTAAGCGGCCAGAATGCATAAACTTCCGATTACCACCAGGTAAGCACCATGTGGTAGAAAATAGAAAATACTTTGTACTGTATGTTTTGGGCGCGCCTCAAAAATGGAATTACCACCCAGGGCATGCGGTAGCCAGGCGGTAGTTCCAATTTGGCATGTTGGACGCACTTAGGTGCCTACGCGCCTTAGCAAAAGGGCCCCTGAGTGCCTAAATTCTCTCATGTGCAACTTCAAAGGGGGAATGGCTAAGGGAGGAGTATGGGTAGGGCACAAGTATTCCCAGGATTTAAGCACGGAGTTACAGAATACTTCCATTTCTGCACCTGACAGTAGTTAGGTGGGACCATTTACATCAGCCTTTGGCAGGCATAAATAATCGTGTCTAAAATTAAACATGAAAGTGACTTAAGCTAGTATTCTATTAAGACAGTTCCACATGGAACTGCTTTTATAGAATTTACACTTGGTGTGCATCATCCCAGCATCTAACTTTGGGTGTAATTTACTTAATCTACCCCTCTGTCCATAATCTATTGTAGTCAAACTTCTAGAGCCATCAGAATGCAAAGCAGAGCCTCCCCCTATAATCTCAGAATGTATCCTGGGAACATTGTTCATAGCGTATTTTGAAAGACAGCTCAGACCATGATTCCTGAAGATCTCTGTGTAATGTCATCTATACCAATAAGTACTGCCATTTCTAAAATCACTATGAGGCTCATTTTCAAAGCACTTAAGCTTACAAAGTTCCACAGGTTACAATCAGGCTTATTTTCGCAAGAGAAGGGTGACCATCTCTCGACACAAATCGGGAGATGGGCGTCCTTCTCTCAGAGTCGCCCAAATTGGCATAATCGAAAGCCGATTTTGGGTCCCCAACTGCTTCCTGTTGCGGGGACAACCAAAGTTCCCGGGAGTGTATCGGAGGCCTAGCGAAGGCGGGACTGGGGCATGCCTAACAGATGGGCGTCCTCGAGTGATAATGAAAAAAAGAAGGGCGTCCCTGATGAGCACTTGGGCAACTTTACTTGGCCCAGTTTTTCTTATGACCAAGCCTCAAAAAGGTGTGCGAACTGACCAGATGACCACCGAAGGGAATCGGGGATGACCTCCCTTGACTCCCCCAGTGGTCACTAACCCCCTCCCACCCTGAAAAAAAACAACTTTAAAAACTTTTTTTGCCAGCCTAAAATGTCATATTCAGGTCCATCGCAGCAGTATGCAGGTCCCTGGGAGGGGAGGTATGTGTGTGTCAGCGAAGGCGTGGACATCTTTCTTTCAAACATTTTGGACGTCCTGAACTGTCCCCCCACAGGGATGGCCAAATTTCAAGGGAGTGGAGTGGAAGAGTGGCCTAGTGGTTAGAGCACTGGTCTTGCATTCCAGAGGTGGCCGGTTCAAATCCCACTGCTGCTACTTGTGATCCAAAATCAAAATAAATAAAGGGGGTGTCAGAGGCATAGCAAGCATGGACATCCTTCTCACAGAAATATCCACATTTTGGACGTCCTCAACTGCAATCACAGGGACGGAAGCATAGCAAATGACGTCCTCAACTGCCATCACAGGGACGGAGGCATAGCGAGGGACGTCCTCAACTGCTGTTGCAGGGACGGAGGCATAGTGAAGGACATCCTTCACCCATACTCTAAAAAAACAAAAAAAACAGACGTTCCTGACGAGTATTTGGACATTTTCACCTGGACTTGTATTTTTCTAAGGTTGTAGATGGCAATTTATTTAAGGTTGTAGACAGCTATTATACACGCAGCTTGTCTGCATGTATGAAGCAGTCTTTGGCATGCGCAGAGCAGCCACGCATAATGCTTGGCTGCTCTGCACTGGCTTCCCCTCCTTAAGAAGGAAATCGTGTGTGCCCATTTCTTTCCGAATCGCTAAGGGATCGGTAAGGGAAGGGCTTTTTCCGTTCAGTTAGTGCATCAGTTAGTCCACTGCAGTGCCCCCTAGGGTGCCCGGTTGGTGTCCTGGCATGTCAGGGGGACCAGTGCACTATGAATGCTGGCTCCTCCCATGACCAAATGCCTTGGATTTGGTCGTTTTTTAGATGGGCGTCCTTGGTTTCCATTATCGCCGAAAACCAGGGACGACCATCTCTAAGGTTGACCTAAATGTTGAGATTTGGGTGTCCCCAACCATATTATCAAAACGAAAGATGGACACCCATCTTGTTTTGATAATGCGGGTTTCCCCACTCCTTCACGAAACGTCCTGCGAGGACGCCCTCAGGAAAACTTGGGCGCCCCATTCGATTATGCCCCTCCACGTAACTTTCTAAGTCTAAGTGCTTTGAAAATGCACCTCTTTAGTGATATATGCCAATTGACACACAAAATCTACCTTTTATGGTTATGGTTAATTAAACCTTGCTACACTGCCATGACTAACTGGCAGCTCTCAGCGGTTTACAATATTTATGTGTAAATGGTCCCTAAGACTTCTAAAATTCACTCCTACAGTTACAGTTTATCACTTTTGTAAGATTTTCCTCAAAGCCAGCCAAGCGTAACTTAATTCTTTCCCTTAAGGTCCCCTAACAATGTTTTCTCACAATTTATACATTTCACCCAATATTCCTATGACTTTTATTAGCAAGCTCACCACACCTAAGCTTGCAAATTTCGTTATGCTGTACTAATAGATATGGATTTACTCATTTTCAAAGCAGCATGTTGTTATTAAGAATGAAATATATTGCTAAATTACCCACACAACTGCAATTTAATAAAGAAATGCTTACACTCTTTAAGCTGTGCTGCAGTGGTCAGTTAGTACATAAACATCACTTTCCAGGGACTTACATCAATGAATAATAATACATATTATAAAACAATGACTTTCAAAGCCTGCAAGTAGGTCCCATATATTACAATTTTTAAGACATTTTGCATGTAAGATGAGGCAAGGAAAAATATACTAATGGTTAGAACAGATAGCCTTACTGGGTCTCCTTGTGACCTTGGGCAAGTCACTTGACCCCAGTGGCGTACCAAGGGAGGGGGCGGTGGGAGCGGTCCGCCCCGGGTGCACGCCGCTGGGGGGGGGGGGGTGCCACGCGCTTGTTAGCTCCGAGTCCACTCGTTCCCTCCCTGCTATTCCCTCTGTGCGGAACAGGTTACTTCCTGTTCCGGGGAAGAGGAAGCAGCAGGGAGGGAACGAGCGGACTCGGAGCTAACAGGCGCGCGGCCCCCCCCCCCAGCAGGTAAAAATGCACCCGGGGTCGCGCTGCACCCAGGGGGGGGTGTAGTTTTGCCGGGGGGGGGGGTGCATCGGCGATCCGCCTTGGGTGTCAGCCAGGCTAGGAACGCCACTGCTTGACCCTCCACAGCCTCAGCTACAAATTTAAATTTTAAGCCCTTTGGAGAAAGGAAAATACCTACCTACTGTGCCTCAGCATAGCCCACCTTGAACTACAACTGAATATGGCATAAGCTAAATTCAAAATTCTATCCCATTCCCTCCCCACATATTTATGTAGGAACAAACTTTAAAAATTAGACCACAAAGCACATGCTGTCATTTGGCTGTACCCCCAAGGTAGTAGAAGATGCAACTCAGCATGGTAACCTTCCAGGATATTCATGTGGCTTCATTACCATCACATTACACTCCTTACAATATAAACACATCTTCTAATTCTTTAGGTAGTTTACACAGAATGTAGAGCAGAAGGGCTGCCATTCATTACAAGCATTCTCACCCCAAAGTGAACCAGAGCAAACCCAGAGCATGTTTCTTTAACTAGCTATAAAACTCGTGATGTACAGTGAAGCATAGCTCCACAGTTTGACCATCGCCCAAGAAGTATGGCCATTTCTGAACCAAGCAGCTTTTAGACTGCCTTATAATGGTGGGGTTCAGTTTTAATGATACATTGTGATTGCAGTATCCAGGCTATCATGGCCCATTTGTGATGCCAGGAGCCAGAAAAGTTAAGCGTATGATCATCAACATGGCATTTCAGATTTGCAGTGAAACACATGTACTTTGTGAAGTGTGTATCAGCACACAGGTTGGAAAAATGCAAAGTCCAAAGAAGATACTGGAGCTTGACTAGGAGGAAGGGGAAAAAGAGGAACCCTGCACAGATCACACCTGGGAGATGGCTCAGATTGCTCAGGTCAGGTTGCATGTCTGGGAAAAGAGGATGAAAAAATATGTTTGTTGGACCTGACGGCAAGGATAAGAATGCTAGATTTGAAATGGGGAGGAAGAGGAGGATGAGGCCAAATTGTGTGGGGAGTAAATCATCCCCACTGAATGTTCAACAGGTGGCAATTATTTAAACTTAACCTGATATTAAAAAGTAATAGCTCAATACTCAAAGCTAGTTATTCAAGTAGCAGGTGCTGCAACTTGGATAATTAACACTCATCAGGGCCAGTGATTTTCAGCAGCATTATCTGGATAATGCTGCATTCAGAGCTGGTACCTGGATAAGTATCTGGGCAATAGCAAAACAGCAGTACCCAGATAACTTCCAGCAGCAGGTTTATTCCCATATATCCAGCGCCAGTATCCATCAGCCCATAGAGAGTATCTAGGTATAGATTTAACACCATGGTCAGCGTTTGAAGTCAACAATGACTACAGAGTTTAAATATTAGGGAGGGGCAGAGGGGATGAGTTCAACATTCACTTCAATCAGAAAATAATTTGCAGTGACCTGTCATGATTTGGATCACTCCTACTGTAGCTCAGAGTAACAAAAGCTGAGTGCCACTGCTGTTTGACCAAGTCAAATAAAACTTAGACCATGAGTACAGGAGCCTAGTCAATCTGACTTTCCATACTGCCTGCTCAGTTCTACAACTCCTTCCTCCCCTTTGCAGATGTTCTGTGCGCATGTCATGCCTTCTTGAATTCAGATACTAGTCTTGCCTCCACTGGAAGGCTTTTCCATACAATTACCACCCTTTCTGTAAAGAAATATGTATCCTTCTCTGGACTTAAAGTCATGTTTTCCCAGAGACATCACATATTTCCTTAGGTTACTCCTGCCCCTTTTCATCCTCATTCTATGACCCTCATTCTAGAACTTCCTTTCCATTGAGAGAGGCCTGCCTAAAGTGCATTCATACCTTGGAGGCATTTAAATATCTCTCCTTTCCTGTATTTCCTCTCAGGTATACATATTTAGATCTTCAATTTTGTCCCTACATGCTTCATAATGAAGACAATTGACAATTTTAGTAGCCACCCTCTGGATCAACTCCATCCGACTTGCACCACAGCCAGCCTTAACAAGGTGAACGTACTGATCTTACTTGCATACATTCTACTTTCTTGAAACAGTATTCGTGTGTTCTGTCACAGCTACTTATGAAGACAGACACAAACTATCGCTGTGGGTATAAACACAATGAATCCCATGATCCTTCCACTGTTCAGTTAATACATTTGTTTCCAACTTTAGTTGTCAATAGAAATCAAACAAAATAAAACATGGAAAAGAAAATAAGATGATACCTTTTTTTATTGGACATAACTTAATACATTTCTTGATTAGCTTTCGAAGTTTGCCCTTCTTCGTCAAATCGGAAATAAGCAAATGTGCTAGCTGACAGTGTATATAAGTGAAAACATTCAAGCATTACTATGACAGTCTGACAGGGTGGGAGGATGGGGGTGGGTAGGAGGTATGCATGGGGACATCAAAGCATATCATTGATATTCTAACAGGATGAGTGTGGATAGGTGAGGGGTGGGGTGATCAACCCAGACATACAGCTTTATGGTTTATAATGGGCTAGGAACCCCAGATCCTTGTTAAGTCCTTTCTGTTGGGTGTTAAAATATTCAATCATTCTGACTTCAAAGGTCTTACGTTCTTGTATGGTTTTAAAGTTACCTTTCAGGATTCACTGTGAAGCTAATCAGAAGTAAACTTCCATCACAGACTGAAAAGGAACAGAAGGGCACACTTCCCTGTAATTTATCCAGTTGCAAACTATGCCTAAATATTTCACAGGACCCCAAAGTCATCCACAAAGGAAAGATATTCAACATAAAGGGATCTTTCACTTGCTCATCTTCCAATGTGGTATATATCATTCAGTGTAAAAAATGTAACGAAGGATGCTATATTGGAGAAACAGGCCAGATGCTTAAGACAAGATTCAATTTACATAGACATCACATGAACAATGCTGGTGCCAGTAGGGTTCCCACACCTGTTGGTCAACATTTTACAGGACCAGGACACTGTACCAGTGACTTCACAGTGAGAATCCTGAAAGGTAACTTTAAAACCATACAAGAACGTAAGACCTTTGAAGTCAGAATGACTGAATATTTTAACACCCAACAGAAAGGACTTAACAAGAATCTGGGGTTCCTAGCCCATTATAAACCATAAAGCTGTATGTCTCGGTTGATCACCCCACCCCTCACCTATCCACACCCATCCTGTTAGAATATCAATGATATGCTTTGATGTCCCCATGCATACCTCCTACCCACCCCCATCCTCCCACCCTGTCAGACTGTCATAGTAATGCTTGAATGTTTTCACTTATATACACTGTCAGCTAGCACATTTGCTTATTTCCGATCTGACGAAGAAGGGCAACCTTCGAAAGCTAATCAAGAAATGTATTAAGTTATGTCCAATAAAAAAGGTATCATCTTATTTTCTTTTCCATGTTTTATTTTGTTTGATTTCTATTGATAACCTTAAGAGTGGACTAACACGGCTACCACACTCCTCAACTTTAGTTGTACACTGTTTCACCACACACATACAAACAATGCAGGGCAGACAAACCGACACCAGCAGCAGCTTAACAAAAATAGGTCTCTCATTGTTTTTAAATCTTAGCTGTTGGGAAAGTCAAATTGAAAAGGGACATGGCTTGTTGACAAAAGAGGCACACTTCTGTAACATTTCTTAGATTCTGTCCCTCCCACCAAAACCACCATTTGCCTGATTACACATTCCAATTCTGCTGCTTGATTTGATACAACTATAGCAGGCAGCAGGGGGGCTGTTACATTTTTAACGCTTCTGCCTAGCAAACGCTACATATGTTTTCAAAAGTTAATGCTGTAAAACAGTAGAGATGAGAACAGAAGTAAAAGTCAACTTGGTCACTGCACAATTAAAATATGGCTATTTGGTTCTCCTCCAAAATTGCAGGACAGATCCCAGGCAACCAACAATTACTAGCTGACAGTTCAAGACAAAGCTATAAAATGCATTTACTATACTCAATTTTATTCTTGAAGTGGATGATTGAAAATCATGAGAAGTACCACAAAATTGCCTATTTGGTTAAGAAAAAGCTATAAAAAAAATCATTCCATAGCTCGAAAGACATGTATGTTTATATTTTGGGGTAATTTTATTTATTTATTTGTTACATTTATATCTCACATTTTCCCACCTATTTGTAGGCTCAATGTGACTTACATGGTAGCGGAGAGGCGTTACAGACTCCGGTGTAAACAAATACAAAGTGATGTTGTGGTAAGATAAAATTCATGTGGCACAGCCACACTAGGGAACTGTACAACGGAAGAGTTGTGTTATGTCCATTATGTCCTTTAGTTTTGTTGTGTTGCAGAGATCAGGCATTTATGAGGCATTATGACACAAGAACTCATTTTATAAGTCAGCGCAAATGTAAACACTGTATTCATACTTTTCCCTGTGCTGGTACTGTCTAATCTGTAAAACAAAATTATGTGCATACTTTTGCTTTAAATATTACCCAAGGACATTAATACACTGCCATTTATATCTGTTTTTAAATCACACACAAAGCAGCAAGGTTAATTTACATGCATTTGTGTGTATTTTTCTAGGTCTGTGTGTAAACGTTAACCCCTTACACAATCCCAATCCTAGAAGTGCCTCTGTTTTGAGTAAACTTATACATGTACACACTGTATGCACATATGGGGGGGGGGGGGGGCGTACCATTTTATATAAACACCTATTTGAGAGTACAGCAATGCTTTATGTTCAGAAATGCTTTCGAAAATTACCCTCCACAGGATTGGCCAATGTAAGGTACATTCTGGTCAATATTTAGCATGCAGTGGTCAGTATTTTTTTAAACAGGCAGGAGCAATGACTACTTGTTCCTGCCCATCATGGCTCCAGTAACATAGGAGACAGCATGACATCAAAAAGTTGAAGCATGTTTCCTCAAGCAGCCACCATATTAGGTACACAAAACAAACCCCAGGAAAACTCCATCAACCTCCCCATCTAATAGAACGAATGCAGAACCAAGGAGGTTTAATAAAACAATATAAACCTCACAAGTTTGCTATTGTTTTTCACTAGTATCTGTGAATGTTTTGGGTCATTAAATATGGCAGCAAGCTTCAGCTCACATATTCCTAGATTCTATATAGTGCAACTTAAATTGCACTTGCAAATCCGGTTGTATTCTGGATTTGTGCACACAACTTAGTTAACAAGCCAATCAGCACTAATAACTGCCACAAGCAATTACTGCAATTAATTGGCATAAATTAGCAATTATGCACAGAACTGTCACAGTATTCCATAACGCGATGTGTGTAAATTTTAAGTCGCATAGTTAAAAAGGGGGCACGCTCATAGGCGGGTCATGGGCGTTTCTAAAATCTAATTGCGTTGCTATAGAATACACTCGATTCACACCTAATTTAGGCTTCAACATTTACACCAAGTTTTACTTGGCATTAGTGCCCATGACTAAATTTAGTCAGTGAATAGACACTCAGCGTATTCTATAAGGTATGCCTAAATTTAAGCACACTTTATAGAATTTGCCTAGGCATATTTTGTTTCGGAACCAGTTTTTTTTAGGCACGATATATACAATCTAGTCCATAATAGGCCAGACAGGCTCATGCCATCTCCTATCTAATTAAACCTCCTTGGCTGCCGCTGAGGTTATGGCAGCCATTTTGTGACCAGAGCCGCATCAGGCAGAGCAAGCAGGCATTGTTCCTGCCCACAGGAACCTCCTCCCACCATGGAAATACAAAGTAGGTCCAGGGAAGGGGGCGGTTGAGGCCTTTCTGTCATTGGGAGTGGAATAGAAGGGGCACCAGAAACATGATGTTGCTACTCAAAAGTTAACCAGGCACCGGCCAGTATTCAGACTGGTGCCCAGTTGGTCTGGCAGCTAAAGTTAGGGCAGTGTATTTCTGGCAGTGTGCCTGTGTTTATATGGTTTCTACTGGATAAGTTATGTTACCTTATTGTGCATCTCTGGCGTGTTACATCCATTCATAAGATGGGAAACTGTCTCTAATTCTGTGCTACAAAATCTGCACATCTGTTTTCCATTTTTTCCCATGCTGCAGTAAACCATGTGGTGTATATTCTACTATCTGTACTGCATTCATAGATCTTTCATATTTTGGCTTTGGTCCACCTCTCTTTACTGATTCCTGTGTCAAGTTTGACATTACATGTGGCTTCTAAAACAACTTTCTATTCCTTATTATATCTTATCTCATGCCATTTGTTCTTCCTGGTTTCCTGACCCAACCCTTTAAAGAGCTTTGTCTCTCACAGAAAAAGAAACAACAAAATTTGCCAAATATGTGCTGGCAGGTTCTCACTCATTTTATTCCTTAGAACACTTGGCTAAACAAGATGATGGAGCCAATTGTGGCTGTTTACTTTCATATTTTAGCATCTTTTGACAATCTGGATCTGCTGACTAAACTACAGCAGGGGTACTTCACACAGTCCTTAGGGCATACCCAGCCTCAGGATATCCACAATAAATACACAGGAAATAAGAACATAAGAAAATAAGAATAGACATATTGGGTCAGACCAATTTTACATCTAGCCCAGTATCCTGCTTCCGACAGTGGCCAATTCAGGTCACAAGTAAGTGGCAGAAACCCATGTAGCAGCAACTTTCCATGCTACCAATCCCAGGGCAAGCAGTTGCTTCCCCCATGTCCATCTCAATAATAGACTATGGACTTTTCCTCCAGGAACTTGTCCAAACCTTTTTTAAACCCAGATACACTAACCTCTGTTCCCTCATCCTCAGGCAATGTGTTCCAGAGCTTAACTATTTTTTTAGTGAAAAAAAATGTCCCCTATTTGTTTCAAATGTATTTCCATGTAATTTCATTGAGTATCCCCCTGGTCTTTGTACTTTTTGAAAGAGTGAAAAAAATCGATTCACTTCTTTCTACCTGTTCTACTCCACTCAGAATTTTATAGACCTGAATTATATCCCCCCTCAGCCGTCTCTTTTCCAAGCTGAAGAATCCTAACCTCTTTAGCCATTCCTCATATGGGAGGAGTTCCATCCCCTTTATCAATTTGGTCGCTCTTCTTTGAACATTTTATAATTTTGCTATATCTTTTTTGAGATACTGCGACCAGAACTGAATGAAATATTCAAGTTGAGGTTGCACCATGAAGCGATACAGACACATTATAGTATTTTTGGTCTTATTCACCATCCCTTTTCTAATAATTCCTAGCATCCTGTTTGATTTTTTGGCCGCCGCTGCACACTGAGCAGAACATTTCAGCGTATTATCTACGACACATAGGTCTTTTTCTTGGGTGCTGATCCCCAATGTGGTCCCTAGCATCAGGTATCTACGATTCAGATTATTCTTTCCAACGTGCATCATTTTGTAGTTGTCCACATTACATTTCATCTGCTATTTGGATGCCCAGTCTTTCAATTTCCTAAGGTCTTCATGCAATTTTTCACAGTCCGCATGTGTTTTATCAACCATGAATAGTTCTGTGTCATCTGCAAATTTCATCACCTCACTCATCACTCCAATTTCCATATCATTTATAAATATATTAAATAACACCGGTCCCAGTACTGATCCCTGCAGTACTCCACTATTCACCCTCCTCCATTGAGAGAAAAGACCATTTAACCCTAACCCAAAGGAACCCCACAGGAACTGCTTCCATCCCCGTGGGAACCCCGCAGGAACTACTTCCGTCCCCACGGGATCCCCGCAGAACTGCTTCCATCCCCGCTGGAATCCTGTGGGTTCCGCAGGATTCCCGCGAACCCCGTTCCCGTGCAGGTCTCTAGTTCAAAGCCTCCCCTGGAGCAGAAGAATCTGTGAAGAGAGAAGGGGGGGGGGATCACTGTGAAGGGGCCTCCAAGACCACAGATCATGCTTCCCAGTCTACTGAATGCTGAAGCTTTTGCTTGTTAAGAGACAGGGAAGAATCCAACTAAGGAAGTGGAAAATTCTCATACACAAGCCTCTAGGAAGGCTGAGAACATTTCAGTAAAAAGGCCCTATGCAAGAACACCACAAATTCTGGGGAAAACGGTACCTCCTCTTGCAAAGGATCAACAGAGCCTGAAGAATATTCAAACGACAGTCCTGGCCCCACATAGGCTGCAAGCTGCCCAGAAACACATGTCTCAGGTAAAACTGGCCAACCAGAAAAAGAGCCTGCTTCCGGCGAACACAGCTTCAACATGGTAGCCGCTCCTGCACACGTCACAGGGAAAGCCAAGGCAGGCCAACATCTGGCATCAGAGTCCCCTGCTACTGTGGAAGCATGGATCAATTCTAGTGCTAAGGAATCAGCAATTTCCGCTGCTGAGAGAAGCCAATGCCCAGGGGAGAGAGAGCAAGAAGAGCATTCATCGGCTGCCGACTTCCAAGCTCTGCACTGCCTCAGCCAGAGCAGCCATGAGGGAGTCAGAAGTAGCCCAGATAGAAAGAAAAGAAGAGCACTTACCAAGGCTTAAGAAGCTCAGATGTGTGCTGCACCGCGCTTCTCTGTAGAGGCACACAACCAACATTGCTCAAAGGAGCAGAGCTGGAGAGGGGGGGATGGGAAGGAACCTGCTTTCACCAGGTAGTCCCTATACTTCCAGCAAGAACCCAGCAAGTACCCCCAGCTCAACTGGAATCAGGGAAACTGGACCAGGAGCTGGCATCCAACACTCAATCCAGGAGCTGTGAGAAACATATCTCCCACCTGCTGGAGACAGAAGAATACTGAGCTGATTCACGGGCAGTTGGCCATTAGAGCACAGCTCAGCTCTGTCTCCTCTACCTCCACCTACTGGCAGATAGGCATAACCCACAAGTCCTGGACAGATCTGTTAAGCATTCCAAGGAAACATTCATTCTTACAGATTAGTTTATGAATAAATATTACTTTCCTTTATTTACGTCCAAATGGTCCAAGGTATTCTGGGTTCAATCTACAATTCCAAAACTGTGTGAAACTGCAGGGACTATAATTTATCTGATGGTTTGCAAATTATTCTATATAGTTTAAGCACTTTTCAGTACTGGTTTCAGTACTCTGCAGCACACTCTGTTGCATGTGATGAAGCTACAAAGTAGTAAATTTAATACGAATCGGAGAAAATGTTTCTTCACTCAACGTGTAATTAAACTTTGGAATAAGTTGCCAGAGAATGTGGTAAAGGTGGTTAGCTTAGCGAGTTTTAAAAAAGGTTTGGACAGCTTCCTAAAGGAAAAGCCCATAGACCATTATTAAATTGACTTGGGGAAAATCCACTGCTTATTTCTGGGATAAGCAGCATAAAATGTATTGAACTTTTTCAGGATCTTGCCAGGTATTTGTGACCTGGATTGGCCAACAGGATGCTGGGCTTGATGGACCTTTGGTTTGTCCCAGCATGGCAATACTTATGTACTTATGATCTTTCTTCTCAGTGTTTTATTTTGGATTTCAACATCTTCATCTACGCTTGTGCATTTACACATATCCTTTTGTTAAAGCTCATTTATAGTGAAGTACAACCTGTTTGTGTGAAGCTCATTTTGAAAATGCCAACCAGAATTAAATTTCCTGCTATCAAAAGACCGGTGCTGATCAAGACCTAAGAAGTTGCAATTAGCACCCCAGTACACCTTGGACTCTTTTGGGTTAGTGATGTGCTTGGAGACTTCACTACAAAGGAATAAACCTAACATGCTTGGACCTTAAAAATCAACAAGGCTGAAATTCTCAGCCATAAAACAACCTATTGTACAGCTTCCTCCTTTGATAGAGACATAGCATTATATTTTATCACTATGCACTCAAGCAAAAACGTATCAACTCAGCCGGGGGTAATTCTATAAGTAGACCGCAACATTTGTAACCGTCTCTGGGAAGAGATGACTAAAGTAATGGATCCAAAATGTTGAGAATGACCGAATTTTTGATTCATGGGTTCATAAGCACCCCAAAAGGTTATGTTTGAACTTCTGTGTTATTTTTTCACATAAAAGGATGGGGTTTGGTCTGTTCTACAAATTGTTTTCTCTAACTGTATTCATTAAAACTTCATTTTTTGTTTCTGGAGACTTTAGTCACCTTTTCCCCAGAGATGGCCACATTTAGGTGCCAAAAATACATGTAAATGACCGGAATGCCAGCATAAATGTGCATGTAAATGCCAATATCCTGGCTATAAATTACAGAATACTACAATTTACAGTAGAGTATCGATAGTACGTGGTAGACGGGAGGCAAAGACCTTGGAACCGTGTACTATCAGTGCGTGTATAAGCAAATCTGCCTCCAGAATTGTCTTACAAAAGTCACCAAAGAAGCATCTGCACAACCAGGATTTTTGGCTGATCTGCCTCCTGGTTTCTCTTACAAAAGTTGACAAAAAGCACTTACTAGGCATCAAGAACTATCACACTGTACCACGTACAAACTCGGTGTCATCGGAAGCCAAGTTGCCATCGCATATCAACCTAAACGTTTAATGTACTTCTGTATTATGTACTAGACTTCTACAAATATAAATTTTGTAACCGCGTTTTTTAGTAATATATAAGCCACATTGAACCTGCCATACGGTGGGAAAATGTGGGATACAAATGCAATAAATAAATATAATCTGAACACGTGCAATAAAGGCGCATGTACAAGAGATGTTGTACAAGTGGGGGGGGGGGGGGGGGGGGTAGCAATCTAGGCAAGAACATTTACACCATTTCTATATATGGTTAACTGGCTGTGCCTGAAATATGTGTATTTACCCAGCTATAGTACTATAAAATGTGTCACTTTACAGAATAATGCTAAGCCAGTGGTTCCCAAACCTGGACTTAGGGACCCTCAGACTGTTAGGTTTGCATGCACTCTCTTGCACATTCATTGTGAATTATCTAGAAATCCCAACTGGCTGGGAGGGCCCCCCAGGACAGGTTGAGGAATGTCTGGTCTAAGTCAACTAGGTTTTAAAATGCTGAATTATGAATGTTTATCCGAGTTTGGCGTGACAAATGTACATGGTAACTAAGCACCTCTAATTTATTATTTATTTGGATTTAGCTCACACCTTTCTCAGTAGTAGCTGGAGGTGAGTTACATTCAGGTACAGTAGTTATTTTCCTGTCCCCAGAGAGTTTACAATCCAAGTTTGTACCTGAGGCAATAGAGGATTAAGTAACTTGCCCAAGATCACAAAAAAAGCAATAGCTGGATTTGAACCAGGCTTCCCTTGTTGTCAGCCTGCTGCTCTAGCCACTAAGCTACTCCTCCACTCTAAACTAATGTTTTACAAGGATTTTAGATTCTTTTGGATGGCAAAGTAGGCAGTGTTTGTTTCAGGATACACCCTCCCCAGCCCCCAAAAAAGCCCACTAGCTAGCATTTGTATGTTTGTCACTGTCAGTCACACTGAAAATCACCCATTTCCTGGGAATTTGGGGAGCAGCTGTTGATAGATCTGGTGTCCTTTGGCTGACCTCATGATTCTGCAGCCAAAATAAAATAAATGGATACTGACAGAGAAATTAAGGCTTGAAGACTTGACTGACTTTTGTGTTTTCCACAGTATCAGACAAGAGCCCAAACAACACACACTAAATTGTATTAGCACTGTATGGTATATATGTGTACTACTTGCCCTTAGCATGCATTACATCTGACAGTGTGCAATATTGCAAAATAAATAAATAAAAGTACAGTATACCTTTACAGAGCACTGTAACATGCACTCAAGCAAAATAAGATAAACAAAGCTTATACAGAATAACAATTGAGTACAAAACCAATGTAACAGTGATGAAACAAACTAGGGCATATTAAAGGAAGAGCACCTCTTTTACTGAGTTAGAGAGAGAGACTGTGTGATAGAGAGGGAGTGAGGTTGAATGTGGGTGACAGACCAATCAGGTGTGGAAGGGAGCATGTATGATCTCGAGATAGTCTATGTAAACTAAAAGTATACTTGGATACATAAAGAGGTGGAGGAGTAGCCTAGTGGCTAGTGTAGCGGACTTCAGTCCTGGGTAGGGTTACCATATTTTGTCCTCTCAAAAAGAGGACACATGTCCCGCCCCTGCCCCGCCCACACCCTGCCCCTTTCGCATCCTCGCCCCACCCCCTGTCACATATTCCCCTCCCCTGCCCCCTCCCGTCACCTTCCCTCCCCTCCCCTTACTTACTATCTACTGCCCTGGTGGTCTAGTGACCTCTTCAGGGCAGGAAAGAGCCCCCTCTTTCCTGCCCGGAGCTCTGTCCTTGCCCTGCATCCTGTTGCTGTGACGGTCTCGGGATTCAAAATGGCCGCTGAGAGTTGAAGTCTCGCGAGGCCGCTTCAACTCTCGGCGGCCATTTTGAATCCCGAGACCGTCACAGCAACAGGATGCAGGGCAGGGCAGGATGGGGGCTCTTTCCTGCCCCGAAGAGGTCACTAGACCACCAGGGCAGTAGATAGTAAGTAAGGGAAGGGGAGGCTAGGATAGGCCCGCCACCCGCCCGCCCGTTTGTCCAGAAATCCAGACAAATGGGCGGACTGGCAAAACCCATCCGGACGCCCGGACATGTCCTCAAAAAGAGGACATGTCCGGGTAAATCCGGACATATGATAACCCTAGTCCTGGGGAACTGGGTTTGATTACCACTGCAACTCCTTCTGACTCTGGGTAAGTCACTTAACCCTCCATTGCCACAGGTAGAAAATAAGTGCCTATATATAATATGTAAACCGCTTTGAATGTACTTGCAAATAAACACAGAGAGGAGGTATTGTCAAGTCCCAATTCCCTAAGCTGTGGTAAAAGGGAGCCTGCGCTAGCATCAGTATGTGTTTTTGATGCATGCTGAGGCCCCCTTTTACTGCAGTGTGTAAAAGGCTGTCTTTTTTTTTTTAACAGAAATGGCCATGCGGTAAGTGAACCATTTACCAACTGGCCATTTCAGGGGCAGCACTTACCGCCACCCATTGAGTTGGTGGTAAAGGCTCCTGCACTAACCCAGCAGTAACTGGGCAGCGCGCGGGACTGCCCGATTACCGCCGGGTAAACACTGGTGCTACAAAAATAGAAAATATTTTTGTAGTGCCAGAAATAGCGCGCACTGTGGGTGGGAACTACTGCCAGGCTCCTGCAGTAGCCTGGTAGTAGTTCCTGTTTGGTGCATGATAAACCCAAGGTGGGCTTACCATCACTTAATAAAAGGGCACCAAAGAGAGGTATTTGCTAGTAGTAGAAAGAGGACAGTAATTTTACATTGCTATAGGTCTCTGGTATGACTCACCCTCTCCACATTTAGGAGCCCTTTTACTAAGCTGTGTAGGTGCCTACGTGCAAACAATATGCGTCAATTTTGAGTTACCGCCCGGCTACCACTTGGCCCTTGCAGTAATTTCATTTTTGACGCATTTCTGCTAGGCGCGCTGGAAAATATTTTTATTTTCTAGCATGCGGAGGTAATCGTCATTTTACACGCATTAGACCATTACCGTCCCCATTACCACGTAAGACCTTACCACTAGGTCAATGGCTGGCAGTAAGGTCTCAGACCCAAAATGGAAGCGCAGCAATTTTAATTTTGCCGCACGTCCATTTTCTGCAAAAATTTTTAAAAAGCACTTTTTACAAGTGCGCTGAAAAATGATTCTGCGCACACCCAAGACACACGTCTACACTACCACAAGCCATTTTTCAGCACGCCTTTGTAAAAGGGCCTCATAGTACTGTACGCCGTTCAGGAAACTACATATACAAAATGATATTGACGAGGTGGAAGCTGTTCTTACTCCCTTATTCCTTGTTAATCCTCTTATTCTCGGTTCTCTGTAATGAATGTTTCACTCTTCTCAACAATGTCTGCTGTTATTCTCAATTTCCACCAGGTCTGCTTGGACAGTACCCGGTACTCCAGCTTCAGTGTTTCAACTCCAACTATTCGGAACAGACTTCCCCTATACATTAGTCTTCACTCAAAACATACCATCTCTCTTTAGCCTTTCCTCTCGGTTTAGTGGGCCTATACTAGGGTTTGGATTCCACTGCCCCCCTCTGTAATCATCCTTTCCTGGTGTCCCTCTTGTACATTTGTATCCTTTTTTTTTTTTCATTCTGCCATTTGTTTCATGTCTATTATCTATGCCCTGTATATTATGATGTTAATTTTACACATGCCCTAGGCATTATTTTGCCTCTGTCTCCTTCCCTCATTATTTCATAATTTTGTAAGCCACTTAGATCCTCATTTATAGGCAATGCATCAAATAAAATTGAACTTGAACTTAATGGTGTGTGGCTGCACTATACATATGCTGAGATAAACAAAGATGTGCTCTCCAGAAGAGGGGTGGTATAAGTCTATGGCTGGTCAGTACATGAAAGAGAGAAAAGGATAAGAGACAAGTGAGAAAATGATTTTCTTTTTTTTTTTTAATTGATAGATGATAGTGAACATCTGGAAGAGACTAGCAGCAGAGGTCATTGGAGCCAAAACAGTAGCAGAATTAAAGCTTGCCCAGGAGGGAGAAGACCCCAAATTAAAACCTGTAACAACAAACAGACAAAAATGAGAATGTTGGAAATGATTATTATCTGCCAACATCTTCTGTGTTTCTGTCAGTGGTCTCTACCTCTGTTTATAACTTCTGCTTTCCATTTCCTTAGTTACACTCATGTAGCTCCCTCTTCATTTTCCAGACACCAGCGACTCTACCTGCGCCTCCACCCTACTTTTGATTGTGATCACGGTTATCAAGATGCCTCCTTCTCTCTTTCTCATATGTCATTTTTAAGGATGACATGAATACACAAAGCAGGGCATAGGTTACTGCATGTGGAGAACTGAAGGCGGCAGCTTTCTTTCATGTGCAACGACCCATGTCTGAACTAGTTAGTTATATAAGGGATGGAAGCTGCTGTCTTTCCGTTGCGGCTTTCTTGCCTTTCAGCCTTTCCTCTCGGCACCTCACAATTCAGAGGTAAGCATTTTTGGGCAAAGATTAATAAACCCACACACTAAAACACAGTCATAACTTGGATAATAACAAAACTTTTGAAACATTATTGTATGCCTGTTGATGGTTTGTTTTTATGAAGTATTAGCTGAAAGGGCCCATCAAATATGATAGACAAAGAGGGCAATGCAATAGTCTTTTTCTGTTTAATGCACACACACCAACATGCCGAGGCTGCTCTGGGAAGTCTCAGCAGCCACTGCAATGGAGAGCGACACGAGGCAGGAACGAGTGCAGTTCGTTCCTGTCACCAAAGATGCCACTAGACCAACAGGCCTTCCTTAGGTAGGCCTGTGGAGGACCTACAGGTGGGATGGAGGAGGAAGTGATCATGGGGGAGGGGGGGACCTCTTTGGTTGGGTGTGTGGGAGGGGAGTTTCATTTATGGTTTCGGTTTCAGCTGAAACTGAGCAATTTCAGCTGCAGATTGGGGTTCGGTCGGGCTCTACACACAATACATGCTGGTCACATTCCCTTCACTACAGTGGGCTCCACTGACTACCACTCTCTGGGTCCTGTTGCTCAGCCAATTTTTCACCCATTTCTAACTCCCAATGGGCCTCATCTTCCACACCTCCTTGATGAACCACTGTGGTCACTTAAAAAAAAAATGTAAGTTTGGCAAAACCTATGTTTTATGAAACCACATCATCTCTGATCTTCAAGGCACTTCATTAGTTTATTTTTTTAGCAGCGCTTCTATTAGCTTGTCCACTGCAGATATTAAACTAACAGGACTGTGGTTTTTGGCTCCTCTTTATTCTCATCCTTGTAAAGTCACACTTTATCTGTTCTTCTCTAGTCTCCTTTAATTTCTACCATTTCAAGCGCAAAGTTAAACAGCTGTGAAGAGCACAGACAGTAGTCCTTTTAGCATTCTATAATACATCTCATCAGGTTTTATTACCTTTATTTTTTTTTAACTGAAATTTTTAAATTTATATTACAAAAAGAAAATAGCAAAGCAAAACTACTAAAACAGAAAAATGACAAAACGTAATACACATGAAGACCATATAAAAGTCCTATCATGATCACCTTATTTATTTGAATTTGGCTAACACCTTGTTAAATTTAGATTGTACCAGTGCCTTGAATACTCCTCAGTAAATGGCAATGGTTTCACTCCACAGTCCATTATGCCCAAGCTTTTTTGTCTTCGAGCCATCATTCTTTCCTCTCTTGTTTGAACAGTGAGCAAAAGTCTTTAAGACATCTGTTGTCTTCTGATCCTCTCACTACATCCATCCTTTCCTTTAAGCCTTCCTCCTTTCACTATACATCTAACGAAAGTTATATCCCATGTCTCTTCTGAGTGAACAGAGAATTTAAATAGGGACACCTGGATCTGAACTTGGACTGGCTTTATCACTGAGCTGTACACTACACCAAAGACTTTGATGCCACATGACATCTAGCTCTGTGCCCTCTACCTGACCTCTACAGAGTCTCCCTGTTTTATGATTAAAAAGCGTCCCAGAGCAGGAAAAATGGAGAGAAATGTGAGGACAGTAAGAGTACTGGGGGGGGTATATTTTACTAACAATTAGAATATGCGCAGCAGGGCTCAAAGGAATAAAATGGGCCCTGGGGCAGATAACATGAGCTGTTAGTAAAAAGACCCCCTAAGTACAGCAATAAAATTTTGGTGCAATATCTAAGAAGCAGAATGTAAGAGAGGCCAGTAAAAGAAAATAAATGAACTGAACACAGAATTTAAACACATAACCAGAGGAAGCACCGTTAGTCTGAAAATAACATAAAGTATAGTCTCGATCATCCGACCTTCGCTAATCCGACCATCTGACATATTTGACAGACCCTCTCCCCCCCTCCCTAATTGCTGCTGTCGCATTTATTTTTGAAACTCAAGAACTCTATGCTTTTGTTTATTCATTGTTTGAGGGGTTTAATGAAGTGCTTTCCATATTATCTGACTTTTCATTTATTCAACAACGGGCCGGTCCCGTTTACGTCGGATAATCGAGACTGTATTGTATTTTAGGTCTATCTTATTAAAATTATTTTTAGATTCTTTTTCAACTCTATAGTTTAAAAAAAAAGAACAAAAATAAAAGCCCTCTAACAGCTCCCCCAGTATGAATACAGATGAACTAATCCACAACTTAAATACATGGAATATGTAAACCGCTTTGGTTGTACCAGAAAAAGGCAGTATATCAAGAATTTCACATAAACATAATCAAGAGACCCAAGAGCAAAAGCTTTTGTGTCTAAAAATAGCAAAAGAGTACGTACTGAGTGAAAAGCTAAAATAAACCTGAGAGACTCGAAAGGTATAAAGCAAACCCAAATGCCACCAATAGCTGCTATTTTGCAAAATTACTAAACAATGTATAGGGGCCAAATACCTCAAAAGAACTGTGTTAATTTGCTTTATAATACAGTAGTTTGGAAATATAAGTGCATCCGGTAGACAACCTGACAGTACATGTATGGATCCTAGACTATATAAGAATTCCCAAAGGAAAGAAGAATGAAGACAAACATCACTGCTACTATTATCTGCTTACATTTGGGAAAGTGAGGCAAAGAAGACACAGTAAAAGTCACACGGAAACAGCTGAAAAGAAAATTCAAATTTGCACTACAGATGTTATGTCTCGGAATTCGACACTCTTCCCACTAGACTGCATCTCCCTAGCCTTGTACTAGTGTATAATTATGCACAAAATAAGTGAATTGCCCTAATATAAAAAAAAGTGGTTTCATCAGGGCCACCGAGAGGTGGGGGGCAATCGCGTCCTGACAGGAGACCAGAAGAAAGAAAACTCCGGCGCCAGACCCCCCTTGCACTGCCTGCCAAGCAGATACTGGGCCCTCAGGCGCGCATGCTCAGTTTTGAAATCGAGCATACGGGACCTGAGAGAAAAGCAGCCGCAGGGGCAGGCAATGTGGCAGCCAGCAGAGGAAAGAACAGCGCTGCTTGTAGGAAGATTTCTGCTGGTGGGGCCTCAGGATCCCCGCCAGCCAAGGTACTTGCAGTTCGGGTGGGCGGCAGCGATCCTGGGGAGGGCAGCAGTGGCCCTGCCCCGGGCCCAGCTCAGTCTCTCGGCGACCCTGGGTTTCTTCTGTGTTTTTGCTTTTCTGATGTCCACTGATTGCATTAAGATGCTTCTTTCCAAGTTATCTTCTGAGCACTCTGATTCTTATGCCCCCATGGTCAGTTCCCCATGCTGTTTCGAACAACACCGCCTGAACAGTGGGGGGAAAGAACTCCCTAATGATCAATGCTAACAACATGGAAATTTAGGCGCATTGATCATTAGGGACTTCTGTGGGAGGATGTGCCTGGGCATGCACTCAAAAGCCCAGGCACAATCCTCCCGCAGAAAAGGTTTGACAGGTCTGTGCTTTTCTCCAGCTTTTTCTCCTCCAGTTCAGTGGACCCTAGACCCCCCCCCTCCAAACATGCAAGAGCCTGGAGGTCCGGTGGCCCCCAGCCCCAAAAGACATAACCCACCTCCGAAATTAAGTACAACCCGGGTGGTCCAGCAGGAGGACTCCAATCTGACCTCTCTCCCCATCCTCACCAAAGCTAGCCTATGATGCACTGGATGGAGCTTATGCACTGGACAAGGTGTTGATATTTTGAAGAAGCGCACACAGGAGGAGGGAGGGAGTGCTAGTTCCTCCTCCTTCTAGAAGGTAGAAGGAGGTTAGGGGGCACCTCTGGACCATCAGGGCTAGCGTGTGGTGGTAGGGGTGGAGAGGTCAGGGTCCTGGGAAAGAGTTCCACTGCAACACCAGGGTTGTATTTAATTTTGGAGGAGGAGGGGGTTATGTCTGGGGAGCTGGGGGTCCACTGGACCTCCAGGCCCTTATGTGTTTGGGGGGGGGAGGTCTGGGGTACACTGGACCACCAGGGCTGTGACAGAAGTCTCCCCTTGTTTGGCATACTGCCCGCTGAGCACTGGGGAGGAATATGGAATGAGCTGTTCAGAATGCACCTGCATGCTATTTGCGTTCAGAGCCAGCGAGCTCGTTGTTTCACGTGCTTCCCAGCTCTGAGCATTCCACAGGAGCGAATGCGAGCACCAGTCCAGCACTAGTGGCTCCTAGCACCCACATTTGCTTCTGAGCATCAGGACCTTAGTGAGATGTACAAATTTTCCACACTGAAAAACCACAGGGATCTTTTAAAATGCAAGGAGAATTAAATAGCAACTAAATGCTGATTTTAAAACGAAAGTATAAGAATCTATACAGCATCGAAAAGATTCAGTGATATATGTACATGACTAAAGTTCTGAGAAATTTTTCAAACAACTGGCTACTAGCTCCAAGGTAGGCATGAGAGTTAAACAGAAAATCATTCACAAAACCAGGGGGAAATCCTAGTATGGTTCAAGAAGGAAAATTAAAATCAAGGACTGGGTCATATTGTCCCATATGACTTCCTAACCAGGTAAACGATCTAGATATAAAAAGATGTCATCTGATTCCAAAGCAAAATGTCATTTAAACTGTTAAAAAAAATAAAACTAATATTTCAAACTTCACATGTGGTTTGCTATCTAGCATTTAATGCACTTTTTAAAAGCTTATTTGTCTTCACCAGCTCAGTTAATCATATGTATGTGCACATGTATTCTATATCAGGCTATAATATTCATTACATTATTTGTGGTTTGCCAGAACTTAGCTGAATGCTTGAAATTATCAGCTGTTAACAGCAGCAACCCATCTGAATTTTATTTCGACTTTACAACTGGATTCATTACAGCAAAACATGCAGGGATATAAAATATTCTAAATTATTAAGTGTAAGAGTCATGACTGGTTTTACTTAACATGATGGATTTTTTTCTTTTCTTTTAATGACAATGTTTCAGCTATAAAACTATGCACCATTTATTCCACTCCCTCCTACTTCCAAGTTACTGAAAACACTGAAGGGCAGTCAGAATCTTTGCTATGAGATGATGGACATATTCTCAACCAGTGGTCTACCAAGGGCAGGGTGATGGGAGCAGTCCGCCCTGGGTGCAGGCAAATATGGGGGTACATTGTCTGTAGAGAATTTAAACACAGTAATAAAACCAACTGAAAATTGGTCTGATTTTTATCGCCATGCCCAGGCAATTCTAAATAATGTTAGCGATAAAATACTACTCTTCAAATAAAACTTTTTGTTGGTGATACAGAAGAGAATGATGTAAAATAAAATGATCTGCTCTGGGTGTCAAATACGCTAGCTACACCACTAATTCTCACCATAAGTAAGTAAAAGGTCTAGCAATACATACAGTCTCACTAGTAGGATGTCAAATTACCATATATACTCAAATATAAACCCATCCACATACAAACTGAGATAACATCCCCCCCCCCCCCCCCCCCCGATAGTTTTATATTCAAGTACTGGTAATTCCCTCTCTCCTTCCTTCCCTTCCAATCTTCCTCCCTTGTGACATCCGGCATTCCTGTCGTGGTTTCCTGAGGCTGCCAGCTCTGCCCCTAGCCCCCCACCCCAAATGGAAATGCTCAATCTCTCCTTGTAATGAGAACACCACTCCTCCCAGACCTACCTTACAGCCCAGGTGGTACAGTGGTAAGCTGAGGCAGGAGTAATCCTCCTACGCTCCTGCCCATGAAGTCTCCGTAGTTAAAATGGCTGCCACGAGTTTCAGCGGCAGTCTCATGAGATTGCTGCAGAACTCGCAGCAGTTGTTTTAACTACGGAGACTGCATGGGCAGGAGCATAGGAGGACCACTCCTGTCCCAGCTGGCCAATGGACCACCAGGGCTGTAAGTTAGGCCAGGGGAGGGGGTGTTCTAATTAAAAGGAGGGCTGAGCATTTCCAGTTGAGAAGGGACTGGGCGAAGAGCTCGCCACGGCAGGGCACCTCAGGGAAGGGAGGGGACAGAAGTGCTGATTATCGGGTGGGGTGGGGACTTCAACATAAACCAAGATCCCCATTTCTGGGACTTTTTGGGCCCAAAAATCTCGTTTTACATTTGAGTATATACGGTAAATTAAACATTTTCATTGTACATTCACTGATCTCACTGCAAGTGCTGATGGAAAGAAAGAAGTGATCTCTAAGCTGCGGCCTTGCAAAAACACACATGAACACACTGTCCTTGGGCCCTGAGAAATAATCATAGCCAGAGTCCAGAAAGCCTTGAGCTGTGATAATGGCCTCTCTTAATCCTTTGAGCTTGCTGGACGCAATAAAAAAAAATGCACTGGACAACACAAGAGGCAGGAACCCCCTTTTACCTGACTTATCTTTGAACCATTTCTCTCTTTCCCCCTTTGGCCTCTTCTATTCATTTAAACTGTAATTTACATTGAGGACAGCCTTGTTCAAATAAATCCTCCAAAATCCCACAACACAGAAAAGCATTTTTTGTTTGAGCTCTTGCTCTATTATGCAGGAAATTCATTTTAAACGTCTGACAAAAATTAAGCAACATTTTCAGAACCATATTATCCTTAAGAAAAAAAAAAAGGAATAAACTCCTGGCTAGTAAAATTAACAGTAGGCAAGATGACAAAAACTGACAGGGCAGAACATCCTCAAAGACTGAAAAGATGATGCTGAGACAGCTTCAGGAAGAGAAAAATTTTGACTCCAGCTGAATCTTCAAAGGCATTGCATTTTACAGTCCAGGGGTCACAAACCTGCAATGTATCTATCTGCCTGGTACATTCAAACCAAATGTGAGGGCACAAAGGCCCTACAAGAAGGGTTTGTTGGGAAACTTTTTAATGCACACCCAGGTTGACAATAGCAACAAAGCTCCACCAAGTATGCAGGCCCCTTTGCATGCAATGCTCTATAGACAAAACTCAAAAGTTTGAACTGAACCTGCCAGTTCACTTGGTGTAGTGGTCTCCTCATGTAATGGGGTTGAGGCTGCCTCAGAGGCAGATGTCTATGGCTAACTTTTACACTTCCATTCTCTCAACTTTGTCTCATGCAACACAGATTGTAAAAGGTTCCTTTCCAGTGAGCTTAATATTTTAGGTGGATATCAATAATTATTTGGTACAGTAGAGAAAACGGGTGAAATATATATATATATATATATATATATATATATATATATATATATATATATATATATATATATAAACTGAAGATTGATGAAAACAATGAGACAAATTGTTCCTAAAAACAAGGTCACATGATAGCAAAACAAAACAAAAACAAACAAAAAAAAAAGAGTCAAATAATGTTATCAAAGAAACAGTTCTTCATCTCTTAGATACAGTTTCGTTCACTTCCAACGCCAACATCATCCATATGCTTTCTCATACTGTACAGTTGGGGGGGGGGGGGGGGACAGCTCCTTACTCCTTAAAATAGTTCCTTTTTCTCATTCTTGCTATTCTGTAGTTCTTGTCTCCTTCTCTCAGATGTGTTAAGAATCTGGAGGCAAAGGCTTAGCCCAATGTCTTCTCTTTCTCTCCTTATGGATGGCAAACAGTATTTTCGTGCTCTCTATGTATATGTTCCCTCTAGTTCTCCTCCATAGCCTTAGGTCTCCGAGTGCTGTGGTTTCCTCTGTAGTGGCCAAGTTAAGCATGAGCCCTTGGGTGGCTGTATTATCTCCCAATACTTAGCAGAAAGTGTAATAGCACACTGTCTCAAGCCAGCATGTCCCCTTTCCTCCAATTGTGACAGGCTACTGTCAGCAGCCTCACTTTTTTGACAGAGGTTAGGGATTCAGTCTTGCACTGACCAGACCACACTTCCTTTGGGCACCCAGGTGCCTCAGAGGTCAGCAGTGAATCATGCCAGCAGCTCCTGCTCAGTGCAGTCTGTCTGGAAACAGTTCTCCTCGTGTATGCATCAGGGGACAGCTGAGATCAGGCTGGCGGCTCCTGTGTTTCTCCTCCGTTCTCCCTTGTATCCCAGAGCAGGGAGTTCAGGCTCTGGTGCACCCCAGGGTGGGATTCCCCACTTGGATATCCTCTGGGAGAAGAAAGACCTAGCTCTTCCCTTGAACCTTAAGTTTTATATTTCCCTCCAAAAGCTAAAAATCAACTCCTATTGGGCCATGTCTCAGGACAGACATCCTCCTAACAAGATCTGATTGGCACCTTTTTGGAGCAGGGACCCAGAAAATTTCTCTTACGGGAAGGTACATTTGGCCTATACTACAACACTGTTAACCAGTGTAGTTCTGCCAAGAAATGGAAAGGGGATGGGATTTGATATACTGCCTTCCTGTGGTTACAATTAAAGCAGTTTACATATTATATACAGGTACTTATTTTGTACCTGGGACAATTGAAAGTTATGTGACTTGCCCAGAGTTACAAGTTGCTGCAGTGGGAATCAAACCCAGTTTCCTAGGTTCTCAGGCCACTGCACTAACCATTAGGCTACTCCTCCACTCACATGGGAGTCACTCTATGCATGGCCTCCCCCCCCCCCCCCCCCCCCCCCACACTTAGCTGCTGTACTATGCAGAAGTAGAAGCAGATAGAGATTGTGTTGCATACTGCATTAAAACTGAAACCATTCAAAAACAGCAGCATAATTTGGCATCCTATGATAATTAAGAACAAGCATTTAACAGACACCTACTATTAAAAATGGGGAAAAAATTATGGTTGTGACTGCATTTTTAATCTGCCAAGCTTTTCGAATCAGTACATAAGACTTTGAGAAACCGTGTTCACTGATGGAAAAATGCCATAAGAAAATATCATGCAAATGGATATATGATTGCATACTAATAAATGACATCAATATTAGATGTTCTACCCTCTGAAAATACCATGGAACTGAAATTTTCTACTACATATCATAATCCAGTGATAAAAATCATAAGATGACATCCTCAAACTATGCAAAGAAAAATATGAAGCATTTAGTGCACAGATACCAAGCCAAAAAAAAAAAAAAAACGGAGATCCAAGCTATTTTTCACCAACCAAGAGCAGCAGGCTACTAAAATGTGCTTTCCTATGTGGCTGCAGGAAGAACATTTCTGGGCCCCTGCTCCAGAAAGGTGTCAATCAAATCTGAGTAAAGGGTGGTCTATGATCATCTTATGCTTCAAATATGACAGAACCTCAATAGGCAATGGATTACAGTTTACTACTTTATCTGATTACAGCTCTTTTCAAGTTGTGCAGAATGTGATATTTCAAGTTAGAGTTACTGCTGGGTCTCAGGTCTTCTCATGGCCCCTCACAGCGATGATATTCAAGGACAGGAGCCCAATAAAATAAGTGTCAGCTTTTGGAAGGAAATATAAAACTGCATTCAGGGAACAGCCTTGTTCTTCCTTTCACGGAGAGGTCTAGAACGAGATGACATGAAATGAGATTGAAGGGAGGCAGACTCAAGAAAAATGTCAGGAGAGAGTAGTGGATGCTTGGAATGCCCTCCCGCGGGAGGTGGTGGAAATGAAAACGGTAATGGAATTCAAACATGCGTGGGATAAACATAAAGGAATCCTTTTCAGAAGGAATGGATCCTAAGGAGCTTAGCCGAGATTGGGTGGCAAAGCCAGTGGTGGGAGGCGGGGATGGTGCTGAGCAGACTTATACGGTCTGTGCCAGAGCCGGTGGTGGGAGGCAGGACTGGTGGTTGGGAGGCGGGGATAGTGCTGGGCAGACTTATACGGTCTGCGCCAGAACCGGTGGTGGGAGGCAGGGCTGGTTGGGAGGCGGGGATAGTGCTGGGCAGACTTATACAGTCTGTGCCCTGAAAAGGACAGGTACAAATCAAGGTCAGGTATACACAAAAAGTAGCACATATGAGTTTATCTTGTTGGGCAGACTGGTTGGACCGTGCAGGTCTTTTTCTGCCGTCATCTACTATGTTACTATCTTATTACTACATGAGGGGGAGTTAACCCACTCTGGGCAGCCCACACAAGGGGCTAAAGGAGGAGGAAAGTACAGGGTTTGTCAGTCTGCTCCACAGCTGTCTCCTGGTGCATACTGAAATAAGAGAAACCTGTTCCCAAAAAGACTAAAAACTAATCAGTGGTTTCCAGTTCAGTCACGTTTCCTGAGGCATAGAGTGCCATAAGAGAAAGAATAGACGTTTGGGGAGACCTGATTCTAATCCTCAAAGGAGTACTGCCAAGTGGAAATGATTTGAAATCTGGGAGCAATGAAGCTGGTGAGTGCCAATACCTTAAAAAAGTGGTTCTCAATCCAGTCCTTGGGGAACATCTAGCCAATCAGGTTTTCAGGATATCAACAATGAATATGAATGAGATAGATATGCATAAAAAAGGCAGTGCATGCAAATCTATCTCATGCATATTTCTTATGGAAGTTCTAAGAACCGGCTGGGTATGCCCCAAGGGCTGGGCTGAAAACACTGCCTTAAAGAGACAGGAAGTAAGGCCCGACTCTTGGGTGTTGATCAACTTGCCTCTTCTGAGAGAAAAAAAGAGCTCTGTGGAACACAGACCCACAAGAGATTGAGTGGGTAGAAGTGTGAGTTGAGCTCAGGAGGTCTGTTTACTCACACCCAAAAAAAGTGAAAGGAGTAAAGAACAGAGCTTAACCCAAAAGTTAAAGGACAGCTATGAAGGACTGATAAAGAAGAAAGAGAGGCTACCTACCAACCTAAAGGAAAACAAAGGCACCATATAGAGGAATAAGGGTATCCCCCCCCCCCCCCCCCAACTATTCAGTCTGCAAAAGGTATGAAAGATATATGAGTTTGAAACCAAGTACTACTACTCAGAGGAGACCAAGAGTTATAAATCCACAGAAAATTTCTGACATCTTTTGCAACTATTTTACTTTGTTCTTATGGACTCTATCTCATGGTATTCCTATCCATTCTTTTATATGTATTTGTACATTTTTCAATATCCCAATAAACAGTGATTTCATTGCTGTCTTCCAGCCACATTTTTACCTTTACTTTTACTATGCCTGCTTACTACTATCTATTGACATTTTAAGCCTGCCGTTAGGGAACTCTTTAATAGTCTGTGTGCATTAAGACAGAAGGTTGGGGGGGGGGAGATACAAGGTGTTTTGGCCACAGACTTGCTTAAATTGGTTTTTTTTCACTAGCCTCTGATTTATCCCTCAACCCCACTGATCTGAGAGGTCCACTACACAAGGGAAGGTTGACAAAGCATCATAACTCTTATGAATTCCACCCTCAATTTTTTGTTCCAGAGTTCAACATGGCAGGCTTTTCCCCTGGAATTACTCCAGATCAGGTGATGAATTAACAATACAGCTTTGGATCTGCTATCATCTTCAATATACAGCTGAGAATTTACAGCAGGATGAGCCACATTAAAATGAAAGGTAAATAGTGAAGCACCCCAGGGATATGTACTGGAACCAAAGCTTTTTAGCATATTTATAAATGATCTGGAAAAGAGAGTGACAAGTGAGGTGACTGAATAATTGTGTCATCTGCAAATTTAAAGTTGTTAGTAAATCACAAGCAGATTGCAAAGGAGTTGCGGGATGCCCTGGCAAGAACTAGAGAATAAGGCTTTCAAATAGCAGATGAAATTTAATGTGGATGGAGATAGCTCGAAAATGAAAAAGTCCAGTGCTTCCAAATCAGATTGCACTATATCGAAGTTTCTGGCAAGAGAGTACTTTCTCAGCAGACTAATGGCCATGAAGAATGGTCACTTGAAAAATGGAAAAACTCTGGACTGCATTTGTGAACTGGTACAAGGAGCAAGATGAGAGAGAGAGAGCGAACTCATGAAAATGCATCCTTTTCGTGACATGGCATGTCTATTTTATAGAGTTTTAAAAACTGCCTTCTTTAGTCCTCTTTAAGGCCCTTTTACTAAAGGGTTGCCACACAGCAACGGGCTTTATTTATTTATTACATTTGTATCCCACATTTTCCCAC
This sequence comes from Microcaecilia unicolor, assembly GCF_901765095.1. Classification (NCBI taxonomy): domain Eukaryota; kingdom Metazoa; phylum Chordata; class Amphibia; order Gymnophiona; family Siphonopidae; genus Microcaecilia; species Microcaecilia unicolor. The sequence goes on from NC_044031.1 coordinate 705,236,826, forward strand.
CTATTTGTAGGCTCAATGTGGCTTACATAGTACCGGAGAGGCCTTTGCAGGCTCCGGTGTGAACAACTACAGGTTGATGTTGTGGTAAGATCAAGTTCATGTGGCACAGCCACATTAGAGAATCGGAGAACGGAAGAGTTGTGTTGTGCTGCAACCTGGAACTATCACTGGCCCAACGCAGGTGCTAGCAGTAGGACCGCACCTCAGCGTGCACCATTTCCGGTGCTACAGAAAATCAGGTCTGATTTTCTAGCACAGGGGTTACTTGGTGGTAATCGGGCACTGCCACAAGCTGCCCGGCTACTGCCGGGTTAGCACAGGAGCCCTTACCACCACCTCAGTAGGTGGTGGTAAAAGCTCCCCCCCCCCCCCCAAATAGCCATACGGCAGGTCCGAACTTACAAACACGGCCATTTCTTTTTTCCACCTTTTTACCCACTATGGTAAAAGGAGACACTGGGCACGGCAAAAATTTGCACAGCTGCTAGCACAGGACCTGTTTTACAACAGCTTAGTAAAAGCAGCCCTTTTATGTCTTACTACTACTTGTTTATTTATTTTTAAGTTGAACTGCAGAACTCATATTTCCTATTTTTGATTGGTACCTTGATATGAGGAGGGGAGTGGGTGTCCTGCAGGGAAGGGGGGATCCTGTTATAGGAACTATTTTTGCTCAGGGAAATGATTTGTGAACTTTACCTTGTAGACTGCATTGGGTACTCCTCTGATGTTATTGCAGTTTTTGAAAACGCAAAAATAAATGTAATGTGGACAAGCACAAAGTGATGCACATGGGGAAAAAATAACCTCAATTACAGGTACACGATTCAAAGTTCCATATTTAAAGAGACCACCCAGGAAAAGGGATCCCGGAGCCACTGAAGACAATACGTTGAAATCTTTAGCTCAATGTGAAGCAGCACTCAAAAGAGCAAAGTTCACAACTGTTAAAGAAGGAATGGAGCAAAAATCACGAAATACTATAACGCATCTGTATGCAGTTCTGATCTCCCATTTCAGAAAAGATACAAAGGGAAGATATAGGGAAAAGAACCCAAAATGATGAAATGATCTGCCTATGAAGAAAAGCCAAATAGGTTAGGGCTTATCAGCTTCACAAAAAGATGGCTGGGAGGAAATATAAAGAAGTATACAAAATCACGAGTGTGATAGGTACAGGACTTACTGCAATCGCAGAACAATAACAATACACAAGAAGTAAGTCCAAATAGTGATTTTTACCAAACACTCAAATATTAAACACGGAGGGGAAAAAAATACTTCAGTGGTAATAGGCACCCAACACATTCGCGGCTGCTGGCATTAGGCCCACCCTGAGTGTGCACCATTTCCAGGGGAAAAAGAAAACCCCTGGAAATGGGTTTTGTGGCAGTAACATGACGGTACTTGGGCATCGCTGTGCGTTGCCCAGTTACCACTGGGTTAGCACAGAAACCCTTATCACTATCTAAAGCTATCAAAGTGGTGTACATTCAAGTATAATAAGTAGTTTTATGTCCCCAGAGGGCTTACAATCTGAGTTTGTACCTGAGGCAATGGAGTGTTAAGTGACTTACCCAAGATCACAAGGCGCTGCAGTGGAATTTGGACCATACTCACCTGGTTCTCAGCATGCTGCTCTAACCATTAGGCTACTCCTCTACTCCAGGACCCGCTGTTTTGCTCCAATTACTAATGCTTTTTGCCACCCCTCAGAAGCTGCAGCCCTGAGCAACTAGCTAGTATTACCTAACGGTTGAGTTGGCCCTGCGCTTATCCTTTCTAACCTGTATTTGTTTCCAAAGCTATAGCTCCATTCTCAGCAGCAGGAAATCTACGGCAAATGTTAGCAAATACTTCCATATGTATTTCACAAGCAACTTTCAGCAACAGAGAGTAGAATAATGCAGTTAGTGATTATTTTGTGTACCAAACTAAATAAGAAACAAAGTCATCTGTACTTTCTATACATCTATAGTCTGTATAAAAATATTTTATGGAATAATCAATCATGCATAAGGCTGTTCCCTTTGAAATTCACAGGACGAGCCAAGGGGTACTAAAGGATCCATGTTATCTCCTTGTTTAATATTTATGCTGCTCTATTATATAAGAGAATCAGAGAGGTGGAAAAGTGGCATTATGTTAACCATTTTTAAGTACTGATGCCGGTGATGGCAGGGAGAAACTGGGTTTAGTGAAGGATCTTGTAGAGATTGAAGCATGGTTAAGGTTAAACAGGCTGAAACTGAATAGGGCAAGCAGGATCTGCATCTGTCATTTTAAATTAGTTCAGGGTGTAAGCAAATTCCTTCTAGTCATGTAATCAAGAGTCTTGAAATATATCTGAAAGGCTGCAGTGAACTTGCTTTGGTATGTTACACATGATTCACCATTTACACTCCTATTTATCACTGAAGAATTTACATACAGTGGTTCAAGCTTTGATTCTGTCAAGCCTGCACTACTGTAATATTATTTAGCTGGGACTGCCACAGCAAGAGTTACGGAGGCTCAAATAGCTCAAAATAATGCAGCAAGAATACTGGGAGATTTTTAAGTTAAGGCAGTATGTTACATCAGTGCGTCAGTCTCTGTACTGGCTACCAGTGCAGATTAGGTGCCTGTTTAAAAACATTGTCTCCAGTTTTAAGGCCCTAATGGAGATATATTTTATTGCTGTGAATAATTTTTAATTCTGTAAGTTGTTAACCATTTAGAATTTTATATAATACTGGATACTAAGGGCCCTGTTTACTAAGGCACGCTAGCGACACCCATAGGAATATATGGGTGTCTTTAGCGTTTAGTACGTGCTAAAATTACTAAGCTGCATAAACGGAGCCCAGATTTTTTAAAATAAGTTATTCCCTGGCCTGGACTCTCCAGTTGGCTCGGGATAAGAAACTGGGAATCCTATCAGGACATGTAGGTTTACAGGCAACTTGTAATTCAGCTTTTACTATGGTAATGTCATTTTTATGGAACGTTACCCTTCCCCCCCCCCCCCCCCCCCCAAACAAATGAAACTGATGTCAGATAACAGAACATTTCATAAAAACATGTCAAAGTGTATCTTTTTTTTCAGACATATGGTAAAGAAAGATGAGGAGGTGGGTAGAGCTCATGGGTTTTTACTGGATTTTTATTGGTTAGAAGATGCATTTATTTGTACTGTGTATGTACACATGCTTTGTAAGCCACTAAGTGCTATTTGGTAGTAACATATGTGAAATAAATGAAAATGAAATGAAAAGTATTCAACACATCGAATATGGTCAAAAACCAAAACAAGGCATAGTAACATTCTGGCTCCCCCTCCCCCAATCAGATCTAAGAAGCACAAACCAGGCTCCACTGTAGCAACAGAGGTACATTTTTAAAGACTTAGATGCCTGATATGCTGAAAAAGATTTAATCTGCCTACGTAAAGATCTTTAGCCACTGTAGAGTACAGGCATATGTGTGGCTGCTCAGAAAAGCAGCACATAATTTTCAAAATGTACACAAGTGATACACAAACCACTAATGTGTATACTTCATGCTACTGGTTGACACTGTGCAGGTGTATGCACATACTTTCACTGCATAACAAGCAATGTACATGGGTACTTTGTGCCTGAAAAGTTGACTGGATTTGTGTTCCATGTACTTTTCAAGTTAGGCACCCACTAAAAATCAACTGCTCTACAAATCTTTCAATACAAGTAAGTTGCTCAGTCAGCTGTAAATACCAGTTTCATGTTCTTTACCTATTAGCCTGCAGCAATTCTGTATCCTGTTAATGCCAAATTAAAACAATCCAATTCACACATTATATACAAGAGATAATCCAGTTACGTAGAAAACTGATTTAATGCATTTTCAAGTCTTAAGCATAGTTCCATAACCCTCACAAAACGTAATAAGAATCGTCTTACAATTCAAACTGTAGTCTCTAAATGTGAGAGACTTAAAATGTTTACATATTTTTAAAAACTCTTTTTTTCAACTTTTCAGAACCAGTTTTAAAAATTCATGGGGAAGGCACATTTCAAAAGCCATTTATCTATGTTAACATGATGCCTTAAGCCCTTTCCCCAGTTTAAAACATGCATAAAATTCAGCAATATGTGTACTTCTAATCATCGGAACAGTAAACAGATTTGGAAATATTAGATCTGACAGACAACAACATGCATAGTTTGGCATTTTCAAAATTATATGCATTGTTCTTCAGGGAAAAACAATATCTGTAGAAAAGTAGGTAAAATCGTTCTGGATATTTATTCCCACTAGACAACATTCAAAGGGAATTTAAGCATGTGTTTTTTCCTTTGAAAATTGATACAAAGCCTACAGGTTAAAAGTACCCAAATATATTTCTGCAAAATTCTGCTCTGAAATTTGACACTATCTTCTGTTTGAAGCTTAAGCTTTTCAGGGATATGACAAAGGAGATGATCCATAAAATCGGGGTTCAAATTTTACTTCTCCCACTAACACTGCTCACAATCTTGGGCAAGCCACTATTTCCCGATGCCTCAGATATCCACATGGGGCTCCTATAAGACTGCACAGCCAAATATGCACAGAGATACATGTGCCAAGATGACTGTGTGCCAAATGCAATCATCCCCAGGGACAGACTTCCAATGTTTGCATGGGTACCCTTATAGAGAACATGCACAAAATCTACACCTGCTTTGAAGCAGGTATAAAATTTGTGCAAGAGCATTTGCACAGTACTGGGGCTGGTTCTGGGTGCCCATTTCATAAGAGAGCACACAAGTGTTTATGCTCCTTTTATAAAATACACATGACAGGTACTGTCTTTGACATTCTACACAGGAATCATTTTATAAACTCCGGGACCCTTTTTACAAAGTGGCGGACGCCCAATACGGGCTTATCGCGCGGTAATCTGGAGTTACCATCAGCGGTAGTTCCAACCCAAGCGCGTGCCATTTCCCACACTAGGGAAAATCTGCCCGGAATTTTTAGCATGGCGCAAATCCGGTGGTAATCAGGCAGCATCGTGTGCTACCCAGTTACCACAGGGTTAACGTGGGTGCCCTTACTGCTACCTCAATCGGTGGTGGCAAGTGCTTCCCTCAACACGGTCATGCAGTAAGAGCAATCTTACTGCATGGCCATGGCTATTTTCAGCCTTTTTTACCCACTGCGGTAAAAAGGGCCACAGAGCATGGCAAAAACAGCCCCCACCATTAAGACAGGGTACGTTTTACTGGAGCTTGGTAAAAGGATCCCCTCAATCCCTTAAGCTTCTTAAAGAAAGGGCTTACTACATCTGTATGAAATTTGAGGTAAAGCATTACCAAAATAAAAATAGGGATGTGTTTAAAGTGCATCTTGTCTGGCTCTAAAGCTTCCACCCGCCTTTTTTTTTTTTTTACATCTTGAAACAAATAAATATTACATCAAAAGCAAAAAAAAGATGCAGTGGATTCTTGGTTGAGGTCCTGACTATTTTAAAAACACGTTTCAGTATTCTGGGGTATTTCAGCATTCTCATCATGTAACTGTTTAAATTCCCAGAGCAAAGGATGATGCAGAATACAGAGCTGAAACTTTAGTACCAAGGCAGGATCTTCTTCAAACTCAACATAAATGCTGCTGGACTGACTTTTTTACATGTCAAGTCTTTGTGTGTCATCTTCTGTTGAAAGACAACAAAGGAGTTAAATTTTGTAAAAGCTTTTTGCACATAAAACCTGTTGCATATGTGTAGGTGGCCTCATTAAATTATCCCAAATGGAAAAGGTGTTTTCTATCACGCAACCCAAGAGGATGGGTGTTCAGAGTTTGGGCGAAACACAGGCATGGATAATAAAATACTCACCTGTACATATACATCAGTCATGTACATTTACACTAGCTCCCAAGCGGGTGTAAATATATACAGTCACACTTCAGTTGTGACTGTTGCAGCTTTTGTGATGTTATTTTACAGAAGATGCATAGACGCCTATCTGTCATTATTAAATTGCCATAGCGGAGAGATTAAATTAATTCTTTGCATCGGTCTTCACCAAGGAAGATTTGGGAGAGATACTGATGGCAGAAATGGTATTCAAAGCTGACGAATCAGAGAAACTGAATAAAATCTCTATAAACCTGGAGAATGTAATGGAGCAATTTGACAAATTGAACAGCAGCAAATCTCCTGAAGTGAAAGATGAACTTGCAGAACTATTGTTAGTAATATGTAATTTATCTTTAAAAGCAAGCATGGTACCAGATAATTCATTTTAAATTTACTACATTGCAGCTTCATCGCATGCCCCCTAGTCCTAGTATTTTTGGAAAGTGTAAACAGATGCTTCACATCTACCAGTTCAACTCCACTCATTATTTTAGAAACCTCTATCATATCTCCCCTCAGCCGCCTTCTTTCCAAGCTGAAGAGCCCTAGCCGCTTTAGCCTTTCTGAATTCTGCATCTGCAAGTGCCCAGCTACATATCATAAAAAGTTTAGTAAATGTATACATCAAGACCAAAAGTGTGGCCATACCAGGACAGAGTGAAGGTCCATCAAGTGCAGTATCCTGTTTGCAACAGTGGCCAAACCAGGTCACAAGAACCTAGCAAGATCCCAAAACAGTAATACATTTTATGCTGCTTATTCTATAAATAAGCAGTGGATTTTACCAAGTCCATCTTAATAATGGCTTACTGACTTTTAGGAAAGTATTAAAGCCTTTTTAAAACCCTGCTAAGCTAACTGCTTATACCACATTACATACCAAGGAATTCCAGAGTTTAGTTACACTTTGAGTGAAAAAATATTTTCTCCGGTTTGTTTTAAATTTACTACTTAGTATCTTCATTGCAACCCCCTGATCCTAGTATTTTTGGAAAGAATAAACAAATGATTCACCTCTACCTGTTCCATTCCACTCAGTATTTTATAGTCCTCTACCATATCTCCTTCAAACATCTGTTCTCCAAGCTGAAGAGCCCTAGCCGCTTTAGCCTTTCCTTATAGGGAAGTTATCCCAACTCCTTTATCATTTTTGTTGCCCTTCTCTGTACCTTTTCTAATTCCGCTAGATCTTTGCTGAGATGCGGTGACCAGAATTGCACATAGTATTCAAGGTTGGTTGCACCATACAAAGGCATTATAACATTCTTATTTTTGTTTTCCTTTCCTTTCCTAATAATTCCTAACATTCTATTTGCTTTCTTAGCTGCACACTGAGCAGAGGGTTTCAATTTGCCATCAACGATGACATCTATATCCTTATCCTGGGCGGCGATTCCTAATGTGGAACCCTGCATCATGTAACTATAGTCTTGGTTCCTCTTTCCCACATGCATCACTTTGCACTTGATTGCATTAAATGTCATCTGCCAGCTTCCACATGAGCGCCTTGCAAACTCTTCCTGAGTGACTTCTTGTAAACTTTTGGCCCAAACATCCCCTCCTTCCTCACTAGCAAGGATGGTGCATTTTTCTTTTTTATCCAAGCAAAGGTGGTAAAAAGCTTTTTCTAATTTCTCTGCCAGGGGACAGTTTGGAAGTCAGCTTGGCCTTCTTTGATTGTCCCAGCAAAGAACTGCTCTTATTTTCAAGTAAAAATGTAAACACCTCTTAACATCCATGAATGAGCTTAAGGCATACAATATGTGACTATCTCCTGATTCACAAGATGCACTGAGTTTACCTTAGGAATTACATAGTAACATACCTAGTAACATAGTAGATGACGACAAAGAAAGACCTGTACGGTCCATCCAGTCTGCCCAACAAGATAAACTCATATGTGCTACTTTATGTGTGTACCTGACTTTGATTTGTATCTGCCATCTTCAGGGCACAGACCATAGAAGTCTGCCCAGCACTAGCCCCGCCTCCCACCACCGGCTCTGCCACCCAATCTCCGCTAAGCTTCTGAGGAACCATTCTTTCTGAACAGGATTCCTTTATGTTTATCCCACGCATTTTTGAATTCCGTTACCGTTTTCATCTCCACCACCTCCCGCGGGAGGGCATTCCAAGTATCCACCACTCTCTCCGTGAAAAAATACTTCCTGACATTTTTCTTGAGTCTGCCCCCCTTCAATCTCATTTCATGTCCTCTAGTTCTACCGTCTTCCCATCTTCGGAAAAGGTTTGTTTGTGGATTAATACCTTTCAAATATTTGAAAGTCTGTATTATATCACCCCGTTTCTCCTTTCCTCCAGGGTATACATGTTCAGGCCAGCAAGTCTCTCCCCATACAACTTGTAATGCAAATCCCATACCATCCTCGTAGCTTTTCTTAGCACCACTTCAATTATTTTTACATCATTTGCAAGATATGGCCTCCAAAACTGAACATAATACTCCAGGTGGGGCCTCACCAACGACATATACAGGGGCATCAACTCCTCCTTTCTTCTGATGGTCACACCTTTCTCTATACAGCCTAGCAACCTTCTAGCTACGGCCACCGCCTTGTCACACTGTTTTGTCGCCTTCAGATCCTCAGATACTATCACCCTAAGATCCCTCTCCCCTTCCATACATATCAGACTCTCACCGCCTAACACATACGTCTTCCGTGGATTTCTACTCTCTAAGTGCATCACTTTGCATTTCTTTGCATTGAATTTTAATTGCCAAACCTTAGACCATTCTTCTAGCTTCCGCAGATCCTTTTTCATGTTTTCCACTCCCTCCTGGGTGTCCACTCTGTTACAAATCTTAGTATCATCCGCAAAAAGGCAAACTTTACCTTCTAACCCTTCGGCAATGTCACTCACAAATATACTGAACAGAATCAGCCCCAGGACTGATCCCTGAGGCACTCCACTTCTCACCTTTCCCTCATCCGATCGTATTCCATTTACCACCACCCTCTGGCATCTATCCGTCAACCAGGTCTTAATCCAGTTCACCACATCTGGCCCTATCTTCAGCCTGTCCAATTTATTTAAGAGCCTCCTGTGGGGAACCGTGTCAAAAGCTTTGCTGAAATCTAAGTAGATTACTTCTATAGCACGTCCCTGATTCAATTCTCCGGTCACCCAGTCAACCGACTAAAAGTGATTGTGGTAAAATGGCCATGATTTCTGGAACTCTTTGGGATGTTAGTGGTGGAGCTTTTTAAACTGTCTTTCAAGAAGGATATAATAAGGCTAGATCTGATCCGTCATCCATAAAGTAGAAGCTGGAAGTAAAGCAGATTCGAAAGGCCTGTAGCTCATAGATGCTTCTCATAGAATAGACTGCTACCAGCAAAACTGATCTGAATGTCAAAAAATAAATAAATAAAAGGAAATTACCTACATTCAGGCTTTTGTCTACATCACTGAAAAGAATTCTAAAACAGATTTCAAGCAGTTTCAGTAACTAAAATTTCCTCTGACACCAGAAAGCAATCTTTCTCCAAATGATACAACAATCTTTCTCTGTGGAAACCTCTCTTTAGTTTAGTAACCCTTCTACCATATGGTGTGAATAGCACTTCATCTAAAGGGAAAACCACAGCTTCCAAGTTGTCAAATAATTCAAGGTATGGATGACGGATCAGATCTAGCCTTATTATATCCTTCTTGAAAGACAGTTTAAAAAGCTCCACCACTAACATCCCAAAGAGTTCCAGAAATCATGGCCATTTTACCACAATCACTTTTAGTCGTTTTTTTTTATCCCTTCTACCGTCTTCCTCAATATCACACCACAGAAACAAAATGTGACATGTACAACTGTGATATGCACTACGTCTGAACAGTGCATCTGTAGTCTTTACCCACGGATCTCTAAAACCGAGGAACTTTGTTGTCAAAGCAAGATGATGAACTCTAGAAATAGAATATTCTACCTCTGTATATGGACAGGAAAACCTCATGGTCTAGTTCTCACTCTGCTGTGGGCAATGTCTATTCAGAATCCATCTTTCTTGCTACATGAATAGCTAATAAACTGTGAAGATTCTTTGTCACCTACAACAGAGCTTTTGCTAACTCCTTAAGTCTTCAGTTGGAGCATTCCCCACAGAATTTTAAGGCAGGACTAAAAGCTTTCCTCTGTTTTTTATTAAAATAGACTACTATTACTAAATTAACTGAAATATGTATGTTCTTACCTCTCTTCTTCAGACCAAATTCCTTGAACTAAAATTCCTAATACAGTAGAAACCCATCTACTCAATCTCACATTCAACAACATGAAGATTCAAGCTTTTCTCACTTAACCTTCCACTGCCTCAGGGTAGAAACGTAGGCCCTGTTTACTAACAGGAGCATAATCAAAAAAGAAGGGCGCCCATCTTTCGACACAAATCGGGAGATGGGCATCCTTATCTCAGGGTCGCCCAAATCAGCATAATCGAAAGCCGATTTTGGGCGTCCTCAACTGCTTTCCGTCGCGGGGACGACCAAAGTTCACGGGGGCATTTCGGCAGCGTAGCAAAGGCAGGACGGGGGCGTGGTTAAGGAATGGGCGTCCTCGGCCGATAATGGAAAAAAGAAGGGCATCCCTGACGAGCATTTGGCCGACTTTATTTGGACCCTTTTTTTTCACGGCCAAGCCTCGAAAAGGTGCCCGAACTGACCAGATGACCACCGGAGGGAATCAGGGCTGACCTCCCCTTACTCCCCCCAGTGGTCACCAACCCCCTCCGACCCAAAAAAAACAACAATTAAAAAACATTTTTTCCAGCCTCTATGCCAGTCTCAAATGTCATACCCAGCTCCATCACAGCAGTATGCAGGTCCCTGGAGCAGTTTGTGGTGCAGTGCACTTCAGGCAGGCAGACCCAGGTCCACCCCCCCCCCCCCCCACCTGTTAACACTTGTGGTAGTAAATGTGAGCCCTACGAAACCCACTGTACCCACATGTAGGTGCCCCATCCATCCATAAGGGCTATGGTAGTGGTGCACAGTTGTGGGGAGTGGGTTTTGGGGTGCTCAGCACACAAGGTAAGAGAGCTATGCACCTGGGAGCAATTTGTGAAGTCCACTGCAGTGCCCCCTAGGGTACCCAATTGATGTCCTGGCATGTCAGGGGGACCAGTGCACCTCAAATGCTGGCTCCTCCCAAGACCAAATGTTTTTGAGATGGGCCTCCTCAGTTTCCATTATCGGTGAGTAGAGAGGTGTGGTAGCCGTGTTAGTCCACTCTTAAAGGTTATCAATAGAAATCAAACAGTTGTGGGGAGTGGGTTTTGGGGTGCTCAGCACACAAGGAAAGGGAGCTATGCACCTGGGAGCAATTTGTGAAGTCCACTGCAGTGCCCATTATAAAGTTTTATTTCTCTGTTTATCACCCTCCTCTCACCTACCCACACCCATCCTGTTAGACTATCAATGAAATGCTTTGATGTCCCCATGCATACCTCCTATCCACCCCCACCCTGCTAGACTGTCAATGAAATGTTTGGATGTTTCACTTATATATACTATCAGCTACCACATTTGCTTATTTCCAATCTGACAAAGGGCAACCTTCGAAAGCTAATCAAGAAATGTATTAAGTTATGTCCAATAAAAAAGGTATCATCTTATTTTCTTTTCCATGTTTTATTTTGTTTGATTTCTATTGATAACATTATCGGTGAAAAACGAGGTTGCCCATCTCTAAGGTCGACCTAAATGTTGAGATTTGGGCCTCCCCGACCGTATTATCGAAACTAACGATGGACATCCATCTTGTTTTGATAATACGGGATGCCCCGCCCATTCGCGGGGACGTCCTCAGAGATGGGCGTCCTTAGAGATGGTCGTCCCCGTTCGATTATGCTCCTGCACGTCTCCAAGGAAAGGAAATACCTACTCTCCCTAAATGTAACTTGTGCTCAGCTACAACTGAAAGAGACGTGAACTAAATCCTCAAAAAATAAAAGATTTTGTCTCCTTTTGATCTTTTTTTATTAGTGTAATTTTCTTTATCTGGGCATCCAAAATGGTCTTTAAAAAAAATTGCCATACATCAACTTAACTTTCAACCCTGACAACTGTTCCTTTTATTTTACCTCCACTTTCCTCATTTTATCATAGTACCCTTTTTAAAATTAAATGCTACAGCAATAGCTGTTTTTAATGCCTTCCTTCCGGTAATGACAAATTTGATCACACTGTGATCGCTATTGCCTAGTGGTCCCACTAACCCTAGGTCATTTGTACCAACATGTACTAGATCTAAAGTAGTTTTCCCTCTAGTCAGTTCCTGGACCAAATGCTCCATTAAAGTAGTTATTTATGACATCTAGAAACTTTACCTTCTTAGCGTGTCCTGATGAAAAATGTACCCAATACATGTTGGGGAAACTGAAATCTCCCATCATTGCTGTCTTTTTTTTTTTTTGTTACATTTGTACCCCGCGCTTTCCCACTCATGGCAGGCTCAATGCGGTCTTTATTAGCCTTCTTAATTTCCACCAGCATTTCTCAGTCTTTTTTTCCTGTCTAGGTAGATGGCAGTACTACCTACCAGTATGCTCCTCCCCATCTCATATGAAATTTCTATTCATAAAGATTCCACATTGTTATTTCCTGCTTGACATATTGTCTTTAAATATCACCAGCCTTCCACTAGCTTGATGAACCTTGTAATTTTGATATAATTTGTACCCAGGTATCACAGTGTCCTACTGGCTGACCTCCTTCCACCAGGTGGCTGACATGCCTACTATCCTGCTTATAATCGAATGAGAAAAACGCCCAAGTTCCGACCTAAATCGGAAGATGGACGTTTATCTAACAAAACCGAATAAAGCGGTATAATCGAAAGCCGATTTTTGGATGTTTTCAACTGCAATCCGTTGCGGATGCGGACAAAGTTGATGGGGGCGTGTCAGAGGTGTGGCGAAGGCGGAACTGGGGCGTGGTTATCTGCCGAACAGAGATGGGCGCATTTCACCGATAATGGGAAAAAAGTATGCGTTTTTAGCTAGAATTTAGGACACTTTTCCTGGACCCTGTTTTTTCACGAATAAGGCCCCAAAAAGTGCCCTAAATGACCAGATGACCACTGGAGGGAATCGGGGATGACCTCCCCTGACTCCCCCAGTGGTCACTAACCCCCTCCCACCACAAAAAATGAAGTTTCTCAACTTTTTATTTTCACCCTCAAATGTCATACCCAGCTCCCTGACAGCAGTATGCAGGTCACTGGAGGAGTTGTTAGGGGGTGCAGTGGACTTCAGGCAGGTGGACCCAGGCCCATCCCCCCTACCTGTTACAATTGTGCTGCTTAATGCTTATTAGTCGTCCAACCCCCCCAAACCCACTGTACCCACATGTAGGTGCCCCCCTTCACCCCTTAGGGCTATAGTAATGGTGTAGACTTGTGGGCAGTGGGTTTTGAGGGGGATTTGGGGGGCTCAACACACAAGGGAAGGGTGCTATGCACCTGGGAGCTCTTTTACCTTTTTTTTTGTTTTTGTAAAAGTGCCCCCTAGGGTGCCCGGTTGGTGTCCTGGCATGTGAGGGGGACCAGTGCACTACGAATCCTGGCCCCTCCCACGAACAAATGCCTTGGATTTATTCGTTTTTGAGCTGGGCGCTTTCATTTTCCGTTATCGCTGAAAAACAAAAACGCCCAGCTCACACATTGTTGAATAAAACATGGGCGTCTATTTTTTCCCAAAATACGGTTCGGTCCGCCCCTTCACGGACCCATTCTTGGAGATAAACGCCCATGGAGATAGGCGTTTTCGTTCAATTATGTCCCTCTAAGTCTGCCAAATAATAACAACTCTCTACTAGAAAAGGCAAAGTAAATAATCTTCTAAATTATGAGACTATTCCAATGTCCATAAGGACATAATAATAATTTATAGGTGAAGTGAGGATATCCCGTTAAAAGTCAAGGAACCTGGCCTACTCTGAGTACGGATAAACTCTGAACTGTTTCAGCACTAAAGAACTGCTTAATTACTTGTGAGTGAATCCATCAGTAAGCAATACAAAACAGACACTAGGGGTTTGGACTTTTATGTTTAAAAAGTCTTATTCTGTATTAATTTATTGGACTAAAAGTGCTAGTTTGCACAGTTGAACACTCCTCCTGATAAAAAGCATTATTTTCTTCACTTACCCATTGGGAGCACTGTTGTACCCATTACACTCAAATTCTTTTTTAGAGCTCTATTCAAAAGCATCCAGCTACATCATCCTTCAAGGATGTTGCTCTTTTACATAGTAACATAGTAGATGACGGCAGAAAAAGACCTGCACGGTCCATCCAGTCTGCCCAAGATAAACTCATGTGTATACCTTACCTTGATTTGTACCTGTCTTTCTCAGGGCACAGACCATATAAGTCTGCCCAGCAGTTTTTCCTGCCTCCCAACCACCTGTCCCGCCTTCCATCACCGGCTCTGGCACAGACCGTATAAAAGCCTGCCCTCCCCTATCCTCGCCTCCCAACCACCAACCCCTCTTCCCCCCACCTGCTCTGCCACCCAATTGTAGCTAAGCTTCTGAGGATCCATTCCTTCTGCACAGGATTCCTTTATGCACATCCCATGCATGTTTGAATTCCGTTACTGTTTTCATCGCCACCACCTCCCGCGGGAGGGCATTCCAAGCATCCACCACCCTCTCCGTGAAAAAATACTTCCTGACATCTTTTCTGAGTCTGCCCCCCTTCAATCTCATTTCATGTCCTCTCGTTCTACCGCCTTCCCATCTCCGGAAAAGATTCGTTTGCGGATTAATACCTTTCAAATATTTGAACGTCTGTATCATATCACCCCTGTTCCTCCTTTCCTCCAGGGTATACATGTTCAGGTCAGCAAGTCTCTCTTCATACGTTTTGGAACGCAAATCCCATACCATCCTCGTAGCTTTTCTTTGCACCGCTTCCATTTTTTTGACATCCTTCGCAAGGTACGGCCTCCAAAACTGAACACAGTACTCCAGGTGGGGCCTCACCAACGTCTTATACAGGGGCATTAAAACCTCCCTTCTTCTGCTGGTCACACCTCTCCCTATACAGCCTAGCAATCTTCTAGCTACGGCCACCGCCTTGTCACACTGTTTCGTCGCCTTCAGGTCCTCGGATACTATCACCCCAAGATCCCTCTCCCCGTCCGTGCCAATTAGACTCTCCCCACCTAACACATACGTCTCCCTTGGATTTCTACTCCCTAAGTGCATCACTTTGCATTTTTTCGCATTGATTTTTAATTGCAAAACGTTAGACCATTCTTCTAGCTTCTTCAGATCTTTTTTCATGTTTTCCACTCCCTCCGGGGTGTCCACTCTGTTGCAAATCTTGGTGTCATCCGCAAAAAGGCAAACTTTACCTCGTAACCCTTCGGCAATGTCACTCACAAATATATTGAACAGAATCGGCCCCAGCACCGATCCCTGAGGCACTCCACTACTCACCTTTCCCTCCTCCGAGCAAACTCCATTCACCACCACCCTCTGGCGTCTGCCCGTCAACCAGTTCCTAATCCAGTTCACCACTTCGGGTCCTATCTTCAGCCCATCTAGTTTATTCAAGAGCCTCCTGTGGGGAACCGTGTCGAAAGCTTTGCTGAAATCTAAATAGATTACGTCCATAGCACGCCCTTGATTTAATTCTCCCGTCACCCAGTCAAAGAATTCAATGAGATTCGTTTAGCACGATTTCCCTTTGGTGAAACCATGTTGTCTCGGATCTTGCAACTTATTTGCTTCCAGGAAATTCACTATCCTTTCCTTCAGCATCGCTTCCATTACTTTACCAATAGCTGAAGTGAGGCTTACCGGCCTGTAGTTTAAGTACATAAGTATTGCCATACTGGGAAAGACCAAAGGTCCATCGAGTCCAGCATCCTGTTTCCAACAGTGGCCAATCCAGGTCACAAATACCTGGCAAGATCCCAAAAAAGTACAAAACATTTTATACTGCTTATCCCAGAAATAGTGGATTTTCCCCAAGTTCATTTTTTGGGAATGCTAGCATGACTTTATATCCCTGATACAGCATTATCTACCTCAGCATCAAACCCTTACTACAGTAACCCAACAAATTTGGAAAATGACCCTGGAAGGACTTCTTTGTGGCCTGAGTGAGTTCATGTCAGCTATACAAAAACATAGAAAAATGATGGCATATAAAGACTATATGGTCTATGCAATCTGCCCATCCATAGCATCTACTAATTTACTATCCCTTCCTCTCCTTTAGAGATCCTCTCTGCTCGTCCCATGCTTTCCTGAATTCAGATAAAGTCTTTGTCTCCACCATCTCCACAGAGAGGCCGTTCCACACACCCACCATGCTTTTCAAAAAATGTATTTCCTTATATTACTCCTAAGTCTATTCCCTTTTACCTTCATCCAATACCTCCTCATCCCAGAGCTTCCTTTCAATTGAAAGAGACTTGCTTCTTGTGCATTTATAACACCCTCTGGCCTGACTACATCTTGTTTACATCTTTTTTGAAGGTGTGGTCTCCAGACATCTCAAATGAGGAAGGTCTCACCAGAGATCTGCTGTCCTGTCTTCCTCAGGCTCCTTCTTCTTAACATTAGGATCAATCTCATTCACTTGTTATTAGTCTAAGCCTGTGACTAACAGAGGCCTTCTGCCCTCTTCCTCCTCATTTTTTTGGGGTCAGAGGATAGTACCCCAAGGATACTGGAGCTCCCTCTTTGAATGTAGTAAAAAGCTGCAAAATCTCTACAGAGGAAGGACTTTCATGCTTTCTTGTCCTGAAATGCTAACTTAACCAGTTCAAAACATATAGGTCTAAGATCTCATCTATTTCTGTCTGTTCTTCTTATTCTCTGATATCCAGTGGTCTTTACTCTCTAAACCTGGCCCTTTGCTCACAAGGCATGCTTACTTGGCACTAGTGGAATACATTTGTTACCCACAATCCGGGCAGGGATGGACCCTAATCCCCTTTTTGCTCTCTGATTTGTTTTCTATGATGGAACTACAAGGAATTATAATCAAATGTTGGTCGTCACTCATCCCTGCAGCTGGCACAGAATGAACTCATACAGGGTATATGTTTTTATTTATTTATTTATTGTTTGCATTTGTATCCCACATTTTCCCACCTCTTTGCGGGCTCAGTGTGGCTTACAATAAGATATGAATAAAGAGAATACAGTTGTTACAAATTGGTTATGGGTTACATTGTACAAGTTATGCGAGATAATCGAATTATCATTAGGAATATCACAATTGGACATCAACAGGGAGACTTTGGGAGGAGACAATAGGAAGCTTAAGGGCAGTGTTAAGACATATAGGCACATGGTTTACCTATTCCTGTAAGTATATGTATGAGTAATGTGGAATTGGGGGGGATGAGAGATCATGAGTGGATGTGTGATGCATTGATGCAAGTGAGTGTAGACTCTATGTGTTTTGGTCTTTTCCGTAGATTGTCTCAAACAAATGGGTCTTCAGTAATCTGCGGAAGGATGCTTGTTCGTGGATCGCTCTTAAGTTGCATGGCAGTGAGTTCCAAAGCTGCGTGCTCGTGTGAGAAAAGGTTGACGCGTGTAGCGTCTTGTATTTCACGCCCTTGAAAGTAGGGAAATGGAGGTTGAGGTATGTTCGGGAAGATCTCCTAGCATTTCTGGGTGGTAGGTCAATCAACTCGGACATGTAGGCTGGGGCTTCGCCGTAAATGATCTTGTGGACTAGTGTGCATACCTTAAAGGTGATGCGTTCCTTCAGTGGAAGCCAGTGTAGTTTCTCTCGTAGTGGTGTTGCCCTTTCATATTTTGGTTTCCGAAGATGAGTCTGGCTGCTGTGTTCTGGGCTGTTTGAAGTTTCCTCAGTGTTTGCTCTTTGCAGCCTGCGTATAATGAGTTGCAGTAATCCAGATGGCTGAGGACGAGGGATTGCACTAGGTTACGAAAGACGAATCTTGGGAAGAGTGGTCTTATCCTTTTCAGTTTCCACATGCAGTAGAACATCTTCTTAGTTGTGTTGTTTGCGTGGGTTTCAAGTGTTATGTGGCGGTCGATAGTGACTCCAAGGATTTTTAGCGTTTCTGAGATTGGAAGGTTTAGGTTTGGTGTGTTTATCGCGTTGAATTCGTTGGTGTTGTATTGGGAGGTGAGTACCAGGCATTGAGTTTTTTCTGCATTTAATTTCAGACGGAATGTGTCTGCCCATGTGTTCATGATGTGTAGGCTTTGATTGATTTCGTTGGAGATTTCTTTGATGTCATGTTTGAAGGGGATATATATTGTTACATCATCAGCGTATATATGTGGATTGAGGTTATGGTTTGATAGGAGTTTTGCTAGGGGGATCATCATTAGGTTGAAAATAGTTGGTGAGAGGGGTGATCCTTGTGGAACTCCACATTCCGGTATCCATGCCTTGGACGTGGTTGAGTGTGATGTGACTTGATACGAGCGCAGGGTTAGGAACCCCTTGAACCAGCTTAGGACATTTCCTCCAATGCCGAAGTATTCAAGTATGTGTAGTAGGATTTCGTGGTCGACCATGTCAAAGGCGCTTGACATGTCAAATTGTAGAAGGAGTATATTGTTCCCGGTTGCTATTATTTGCTTAAATTTGGTCATAAGGGTGACTAGTACTGTTTCTGTGCTATGGTTCGACCGGAATCCGGATTGGGCATCATGCAGTATTGAGTGTTTGTTTAGATAGTTTGTGAGTTGTTTGGTTACCATCCCTTCGGTTAACTTGGTTATTAGTGGTATGGATGCTACTGGTCTGTAGTTGGTAATTTCGTTCAAGTTTTTCTTTTTATCTTTTGGAATTGGGGTGAGTAAGATTTTTCCTTTTTCTTTTGGGAAGAGTCCATTTTGTAGCATGTAATTTACATGATTCGTTAGGTCAATTGTGAATTGTTGAGGGGCTGATTTCATGAGGCTGTTTGGGCATGCGTCTAGTTTGCAGTTGGATTTGGCATATTGTTTGAGAGTTTTAGAGATGAGGTCTTCTGGTAGTGGTTCGAACTCGGTCCAGGTTCTGTCTGCTGGGTGTGCTCCTTCTTCTGGGTCCAGACAGTCTAGAAGAGTGGCGTATTCTATGGGACTGGCGGGTATTTTGTGTCGTAATAGTATGATTTTCTCCTTGAAGTACTTCGCAAGGCTGTCGACGTCTGGTATATTTTTACCGTTATTTGTAACTGGTGTGGTATCTAGCAGTTTGTTCACAAGGCTGAAGAGTTTATGTGTGTCTTTGTAATTTGGTCCTATTATTGTTTTGTAGTGTGTCTTTTGTCTGTTTTATGGTGTATTTGTATTTTCTCCGAAGTAGTTTCCAGTCGTTTAGTGTTTGTTCGTCTTTCTTTTTGTTCCAAGCTCGTTCTAGTTTCCTGACTTGTGTTTTAAGTTTTTTTCAGCTCTTCGGTGAACCATGGGTTTGCTTTTTTCCTGTGTGATGTTCTGGTTTGGGTTGGGGCGATTTTGTCTAATGTTGTTGTACATAGCTCATCCCATTCTTGGAGGAATTGGATGGTGTCAGCGTTTGTTGTCCATTCGTACTGGTAGATCTGTTCCCAGAATGTTGTGGAGTCTATTTTTCCTCTCGTTGTGTATGTTGTTCGCTCGGGTTTATTGGTCGTGTTTAAGTGTTCCTTCCTTCTCCCAGACATTATTTTTCCTGGGGAAAAAAGCCCAGAAAAACACATCTAGCCAATGCCTGCTATTTTGGACTTGCAGTCCTCCAACACTCCCATCAGTTAAAATTGGCTGTGGACAGCAGAACAATCTCTAAGAGTGTAGAATAGGGCAACCTTCCCTGGCCCCATGCTTTGATGCTTTTCCCACCCTCACAGAGGATATGATCCTCTCTCCTCCATTCTTCCCTTCCTGGCAGGGAAACTGTGTGTCTTACCCGTGTCTGCCTTCTCCTTTGCCCCATACATTCAGACTTCAGACTGAAAGCAGCTGAGAAAGTGGCAGATACAGGTAAAATCAATATTCTTTTCCTGCCAGGAAGAGGTAAAGTGGACAAGATAGTGAGAGATGAGAGGAAAGACATACAGAGTATGTGGGGAGGGAGACCCACACCCATTCTGGCTCAGCAATGGCAGCCAGATATCAGGCTTGGGACTTCACCCCTG
The DNA here is from genome assembly GCF_901765095.1 of Microcaecilia unicolor. Classification (NCBI taxonomy): domain Eukaryota; kingdom Metazoa; phylum Chordata; class Amphibia; order Gymnophiona; family Siphonopidae; genus Microcaecilia; species Microcaecilia unicolor. The sequence continues at coordinate 705,256,815 of NC_044031.1, forward strand.
TAACCCCTTTCAAACTATAATACAGCTCCCTCTGTCAGACAAACCTTATTTATTTTTGCATATTTCCAGTCCACCTATATTAACTAGGTTCCAATAAAACACAAATAATTGAAATAACACAAATAATACAATCTGCTCAATACTGTACAATGTGAAAATCTCACAACATATTTCAAGATGGAAATGCCTGTAAAGACAATAAGTTTTCAACTGCTTCTTCAATATAGGCAAATGTGTCATCATAAGCAATTTCTCTGCCAGCTTATTCCACAGAAGACGACCTACAATAAAAGGCAACATCTTCTGTAACTGATAATGAATTCCACACAAATAGGGCAAGGAAAATAATCTTAAAACTCAAGACGGACGATAAATTTCATGAGCTTATGTCATGTATAATGGTGCCAAGCCAATCAGAGCTTTAAAAACCAACAATCTGAAACAAATTCTATAATATACAGGAAGCCAATGCAATGATTTCAACACAGGAATCAAAATGACCTATCCCCACAACCAGCCTTGCTGCTGCACTCTTGCAAGGCCCTACAGTGAACCTGTAACAGATCAACATACAATGTGTTGCAATAATCCAACTTTAACACCATCAAACTCTATATTATAATCTGAAAATCAACTAAGCAAAGCAGAGTTTTCAATTTACTCAAAACACAAAGCTAATAAAATGAAGACTGCATCACCCTGGACAATTGTGCTTGCATAGTCAAATGTGAGTCTAACACTACCCCTAAACTCACTAATTGATCCTGTATAGGCAAAGATACTCCAAAAAATTGCACCTGCTAAATACTACTACTACTTCTTATCTTTATTGCACTGCAAGGCATCTGGCCTACAGCATGGGCACCCCAGCAGACTGAAACAAAGACTGAGGGATAAAGCATAACAGAACAGATCTTGGGAGAAAGGAACCATTTTAAGTCTGCCAAAATAGAATGTGCTGGGTTCTTGGCTTTGGTACTGAGTCGTTAGAAGAAACAAAGGAGAATCTAAAGTTAGCAGGGCAGCCCTGTGGTTTAGGTCAAAAGATTGTGTGCTGTGACCAGGAGATTTGTATTTGTGTATCTGGTCCAACTTGACCAACAAGGGTTGAGTACTGTGCAGGCAGTGTGTTCATGCATGAGGAAAAGAGATAAGGTAGTTGCTGCTCATGCAGTGGCTCTTGCCAGTCATACAGCCAGTTAAGACTGCTGGCTGACCCTCATGTGACCCAAGTGTGCTGGCTAGGGTGGGGCAAAGAATTTTATGCAGTTTCTCAGAGCATCCTCTGTCTCTTACCTTTCTAGGAGGAAAAGTAGAGCACCAATAAATTGTATGAACACTGAACAATAAACCCCTGAAGTTTATGTTTTCTCTCTTAATACCAGCAAAAAGGCCATATAACACCCAGCTTAGGACTTCCCCCCATAGGGCTCTTTAGCTTGGAGAAAAGGCGGCTGAGGGTAGATATGATAGAGGTCTATAAAACAATGAGTGGAGTGGAACGGGTAGATGTGAAGCGTCTGTTTACGCTTTCCAAAAATACTAGGACTAGGGGGCATGCAATGAAGCTACAATGTAGTAAATTTAAAACAAATCAGAGAAAATACTTCTTCACTCAACATGTAATTAAACTCTGGAATTCGTTGCCAGAGAATGTGGTAAAGGCGGTTAGCTTAGCGGAATTTAAAAAAGGGTTAGATGGCTTTCTAAAGAAAAAGTCCATAGACCATTATTAAATGGACTTCGGGAAAATCCACTATTTCTGGGATAAGCAGTATAGAATGTTTTGTACTTTTTTGGGATCTTGCCAGGTATTTGTGACCTGGATTGGCCACTATTGGAAACAGGATGCTGGGCTTGATGGACCTTTGGTCTTTCCCGGTATGGCAATACTTATGTACTTGTATGTATATGGACTAATACCCCTTTCTCCCTCACCCAATGTGATGACATCATCTTACAGAAAAAAAATCTGAGGACATCCAGGTAAAAGCTTTGCCTAAGAAATTATAGATATTTTATTCAGATAATGATAAAAACCAACACAGTTTGCTGATCCGCCTTTGGATAGGCCTGATTTGTATAATTTCCACAAAAAAAATGTTTTTCTTTTTAGACAACGGGTGGAAAATAGGTTTGGCACCACAATTTTTTCAGATAGACAGTGTTACTACATGATGTATTTTATTTTTATTTATTTATTGCATTTGTATCCCACATTTTCCCACCTCTTTGCAGGCTCAATGTGGCTTAATCTACCCCCCCCCCCTTTTTTTTTTTTAACTGTTTTGCTATTAAACCTATGATTTGTTCATTTTAATGAGTTGTTTTTTGTCTTTGTAAGGGGCCCAATATTTTTTGTTATATCTCCATGACAATGCTTTATATACATATAAATAATATTACTTTTTTTTTTTTTTTTTTTTACTCTTCACAGCTTCAGGCAAAGTATTTTTTTTAATGGAATCCTGTATTCTTTTTGATACCTCTAAGGCTCATCCACCCCAAATGAATATATACATATACATTTTTTACACATTTTTAATCTTGGCAGTAGCTTTGTAAGACTGTGCTCACATTTTTCTGCTATTATCAAGTTTTTTTGGCCAGTTTTAATCTCTAGCTGTTTAGAGGGTTTGTGGACATATCATTGTTTAGACATTTTTCAGAAATGTTCTCTCAGATATATTTTGTTTTTATATCTTTGGGGTTTTAAGCATTGCATTTTGAGCATTCATGTACATTCTTATTTTAAGCCCATACAATAAGACTATTTCTGCTTATCAGAGTTATTACTCTTTTTTGGTCTCCCCCTTCCTCTCCCTAAGCACTGCAATTTGAATTTTTATGTACGTTATTGTTTTGTGTTTTTTTAGAGGTCCTTTTACTAAGCTGTGGCATGTTTTTGATGTGCGCTGAGGCCCTTTTTTTTTTCACTGCAGCCGGTAAAAGACTTGCTGTGTGGCCATTTCAGGGGGGAGAAGAACTTACCACCACCACTGAGGTGGCGGTAAGGGCTCCCGCGCTAACCCGGCGGTAACCAGGCAGCATGCGGCACTGCTCGATTACCACCGGTGCTACAAAATAAAATATTTTTGAAGTGCCAGAAACGGCACGCGTTGGGGCTGGGAACTACCGGGCTGCTGCAGTGGCCCAGTGATACTTTCGATTTAGCGAGTGGTAAGCCCATGTTGGACTTACTGCCGTTTAGTAAAAGACCCCCTTAGTTATTATCTTGAGGATTTTTTTCAAGCCCATCCAACAAGGCTTTTTCCGTTCATCAGAATTACATCTGTGTTTTGGGTAGGTTCTCATTATTATTTGGATCTATGCTTTAAATGTGTACTTCAGTTCTTATTGGGTTTGATTTATATATGGGCTAACACCCAATACTTGTATATAGTTTTTATGTTTTTTATTTTATATGTAGCTATACATAGATAGATATATCTGTCTATACATCTATGTCATGATTTTTGAAATGTTATTGTTTTTTGGTATGTTTTAACGTTAAGTTATATCACATGTGACATATGTATATGTTATTATGCTTTCCTTAATATGAATTTATTATTATGCTTTTACATATACACATTTAAATTGATGCTTGTTTCTTGCCTGTTGGATGCTTTCCTTGTATACTGCTGACCTCCCGACGCAAGGCCTAGTGCCAAAACATGGCTGTGTCGAGTCTTCTGTGCCATGGATTGACTTCATTTAGTATCACAGACTTTTGTCCCCATAGACTACATGTTTAAAGACTGAATGATGTGATATAGCCTCTCCATCATCTGTTGTATTTCATTGCTTTTTATCCACATTTCATCATCATGGGGACCATATCCATCTTCTGTTTATCTACAAAATCATAATGCATGCTGTTCAGGTAAACCCCCCCCCCCCCCCCCCCCCCCCCCCCCCCCCCCCCCCCCCCCACCCCCACAGAAACAGAAGAAAGGGAATCTAAAGTGCAGTGTCCAAAGCATGGCAAAAAATAAAAGCACAACAGTCCCCAAGAATTCCTGTGAAGGAATAAATTTCAATCAAATTTGTCCCTTCACAAGAATTCTTGGGCCCACTGCACCTTTTTTTGCTGTGTTCAAAAATAAATCCAGACATGAAGAACTGAAGATAATCTATGAAAGGAACAACATAAAATGTCATTTGTAATCCCTCTCCTACGTAAAACTTGAAAAATAAAATCTTTCCACTTAGAACTGTAATTGTTTGTATAAACATTAGGTCAAGCTGCCTGCAAAACTTGCAGTGGCTGAGCGGAAGTTGGGCCTGCGCCAAACACAGTTACCTCTCCAGCAGAAAGCATCTGATGGACTAATAAATACCAGAAAGATGTTGGGATGTCAAAGAGTAATGAAGTATAGCTTACGTTACAGTGTCAAAGAAATAACATGTTTTTAAAAGGGCATGGTCAAAAGGAAATCAAGTTGTTATTTTTAGGTATAAATTCAAATCCGTCCCCTTTCTGAAATTTGCTTAGCAAAAATAATATTGCACAGATTTGAATGAAAATTTGAATAAATTAGGAACCCATTAGAGAAACCTTCCTATTGCTTAACTTCTTTCTAAATCCATCCTCTCCTTTTTATTCTATGGATCTGTTGATGAAGGCAGAAAGAGGCTCAGGGATGTTGCTGGTAGCAACAGGATTGTAACATCACTGTAAGCTTCCCAGCCTGAGCAACCCCCCTCCCACCCCTCCTTCATTCAGCAGCTGTGGAAAATCTGTAGCACAGGCTGCAGAAGTGCCTCCCAACCCCCACAAATTATCATCTTTCACGGCTTAGATATCGAAACAAACACTGAGCTGAAAAGGCAGCCCTCCCGCTTCCCTCCCTGTGGACTTGCTCCTTCACGATTTAATAGCACTACGGTATCAAAAAGGTCATATGACATTTTAATTAATGCACTGAGCTAATCAGATCAATTTCACTCTTAAAGGACAGTACTGCACATTCTCAGAATTTTGTTTTCTTCACATACAATCAGACAGTGTACTTAGGGTAAGCTTTGGATTTATTATGATGATAATATCCAGACAGGAAACAACTGCATTTAGAAGCCTACAGTCATTTCCTTTGGAACAAGAGTGAGGTAAAATAAAGCTACATTTTAGATTGCTCTTAAAAGTTATTATTGTAAACCACAGAAAAAGCGATTTCATTCCTGACCAAATGAATAATGATCTATTAACACAGGGCTGCAGAAAATAAACCACAAATAAATGAAAATGCAGAAACTGAATCAAGGAACATAAAAATTAGACACTTTTGCCAAAATGAACAGAATACTGTTTTATTTCATTACTACAGTGAGTCCAAAACTGGGTTCCATGGAACTCTAGAATTCCTCAAACTCTCTTCAGTGATTCCTCAGGAAATTAGACTGCAGAATCTGTTTGTATGAACATATATATGTTTATATTAATTGAGGGTTCCTCAGTGAATGAAAACGTATTTTAGGGGTACTGCCATAGTAAAAATTTTGGGAATCTCTACATTACACCAATTATCTTTAAAGGGAAAAATAACTAGCCCCACTACACAGTAAAACACTTCACTCAGTTATTAGAATATTTCAAGGTCTAGAACTCCGATCCTTGAGGGATTCGACAAACAGGTCTAGTTTTGAGGATAATCACATTGAATATTCATAAGATTCAATTGTATTAAGTTGCTTTAAGAAACAGGTTAATTTGAATAGCTTGGTTACCCTGAAAACCAGAACCATGTGCGATTCTCCAGGACTGAAGCTACCCCCCATCTGGCTTATATGAATTTTAGACTATGCTTATAATCATGCAAGTAATGAAAAATATTTAGAAAAGTGCACTGTGTAAACAAATGCAAACATGAAGAAAGAAAATGAAACCCACCATGTCCTGACAGGCATAGTGTTGAGAAAAAAACAAGAGCAAGGCACATTAGTGAAATTACAAAATTATCTTGTAACCACCCATGTGATTTTGGTATTCTCTTATTTGTAAGAATGATCATTATAATTATTATGTAGGTCTCCAAGCAACTATCTCCTGGGACAGTTGCACCATCAGCATCAAAATTCATCCCCTCCTCCAGCTCCCTAGAAAGCTGCCTGGCGCCACCGGACAGCCTGAAATTAAAGTCTTACCTCTTCCTGCAGCTGATCTCATACAGCTGGGTCACTCCACAAAACAGTTTCAAATGTACACAGTTAGCAAAGACCCTTGGACAGCAATATGGCCCTTTCAGCCGTCCATGCCCCAAGAAGCCTCTTCATAGATAAAATCTATCGTACAGACACAATCTAACAGGGGAAACAGGAAGGGCAGAACTTTCAGCCCAATTCTTTCAGGTGTGCATGTACCATGGCACATTCTGCCTCTTTATTTTCCTAATGTAGTCAATTACTACAGTGGAACGCTGAACCCAAATTTCTTTTAAAGCAATTGCATTCATGGGCTTGTACTTAGAACAAATAGATCAGACGGTCATATAATGCCTCAGAACTGAAGAGGTAATGTTTACTTATGTAGGGCAATTTTCACAGGATTGTTTTCTGGTTAAATAAGTATTTTGTCAAGGTGAATTCCCTTGGTTGAAAAAACTGGCCCCTCACAGCACCTAAAAGCATATATAGGCTTCCGTGGTACATCTGCTTTAAACTGGATTAAAACAAGGCATTCCAGGGTAAAGGGGCAGAGTATTCAGATCAGGGAAGTAAACAGAAGGCACTACAATAACAAGGATTATTCATAAGTGTCCTCCTTAAAGAGGTTTTCTTTCAAGTATTTATATGCATTTTATACAGATCCATATATTTTATGAAAACATTTTGCACGAGCAGCACCATGACTAACATATCTGCACTTGTAACTGCACAGAGGTAAATACTTTATATAACACCAAGTAATGCAAACCTAGATTTTCTTTCAGCATACTTGTACATTCCATAGATTACAAACCATTCTGCACCTGCTCTTGCCTCCTATATTGTTTCACCTGAATAAATACAACAGTGCCCCTCTCACTGAAGAGGGCAGCGTGCTTGTCCAACTACAAAGGCTCTTCTGAGCAGCTAAACCAGAGAGAGAGAGAGAGAGAGCCAGCGCGTGGGAACGGCGTGGCAGACACCTGTGACCAGTACCTAACAGATTTCACACCTGATCACCACCTGAGGACAATCACTATTTCCTCTGCCACAGCTGTTAACTGGAAATACATTTCTCCAGGGGAGAAAAAAAACCATTACAGATGGACACCTGCTATGGATGAGAGTACCAAAGATTACAAGGGTCTCTTTTTTTAATACATTTTTAATTTAAAGCCAAAAGTTTAACTGCTATAGTAGATACACACACATGTGTGTGTGTGTGCAGCACATGTGTGTGTGTAGATAGATAGATAGATTACACACATATAAGCACACACATAGATTTTGTTGTAAACAAAGGCACAGGTTAAAAAAACAGCTGAATGCATACTCTTGTGTTCAGAAACCCAAGGGTAAAAATGCTATGCACTTAGCCTGTCACTAAATGGCTGCTTAATTTAATTTCCTGGAAACCTATTATCTTTCACAAAAGGAAAATGAAAAACAGATGAGAGCAATCCTTTGGTGTGAGCAGAATTCATTTAATACAATACCTTAGAAGCACACTACAGCAGTATCAATGGATACAAACAGCACACATCAGTTTTCAAACCCTCCCAGCCATGCAGTAAATTGAAGTCTTCCAGTTATCCAGTGACACCAGAACAATGTTGCAATACACTCTAATCCTGCACTGTTCAAATCCAGGAGTTTGATTTTAATTCAATCTCTATTCAATTTTCGTAACTTACGAACCAAAATATTGGTTATATAGAAATGTCATTAACACATAGGTATCACAGCAGTACAAGCAAAATCAACTTTGTATACATACACATTAAGCATTGTATCAATATGAAGACCACATATCAGGCCACTATACAAGAGGATTCCGTCCACAATACAAGGGAAACCACCCATCCATCATAGGAAAACAAGACTAGAAACAGGAGGAGCTGCAAAACTCAGTCTCAACATATATCATAACCAGAAGACGTTACAAGAAATCTATCTGATAAAAACCTAGTTAATTGGGAAGGATCATATTTCACATTTTTTAATTTAACTATATGTTTACAGGTAAACTTTAACCAAAATAAAACCTCCAGCTACAGCACATTTGGTCTTGAAATAAAAATTTCTTTCTAGGTATAGGTTTTTATTTCAAATTCCATTTGAACTTACAAAACATTTTGTACGATACATTAACATGCAATGTGCAACTTTTCCTTTAGGTTTTAGAAAGTCTGCATCTTACCAGGAACTACAGATGAAGCACATTACTAGAACAATGGTAAAATAAAGAAATGCATGGAATAGAAAGAAAACAAAACTAGATTATGCTTGAAGCCGACTTAATTATAGGTAAGATTACCAGGCCCGGTGCATCTGATCCCTTTAAACCAGGGGTTCTCAACCCAGTCCTCAGGACACACATCTAGCCTGTCAGGTTTTCAGGATATCCATAATGAATATGCATGCGTTAAATCTGCATGCAGTATCTCCATTCTATGCAAATCTATCTCATGTATATTTATTATTGGTATCTTGAAAACCCAACTAGTTAGTGTTTCATGAGGTCTGAGTTAAGAACCCCTGCTTTAAACTGATGATTCTCAAGGTCTTAAAATCTTTGAAAACTTTAGAAAAGACTCAGTAGGACATTACTCCATAATGCTTGATGGATATATCCCTGTAAGATTTTGTGTCTTGCCTTTCATTTCTAAATGGATGCAGCATGTATTGACTGTTTTTAATGCTGTTTTATGAAAACAGCTGATTAAGAAAAACAAAATATTTCACCTAAAACAAATAATTCTATATTATCACTGCAAACAAAACTGTGAAGCAAAGCATATGAAAAATATACTACTAAAGGAAGATTTTTCTACAGATGATTATAAGTTTTAAACAAGCTAATCTAAATAAAGTCTTGTAGAAAGTAAGATGAAGTTGACTTTTTAACCAGAATCCAAGTGTTTTCCACAACATGTAAATAAATGTGGAGAGAACTACAAAATGGAAGCTGGTCAGATTAGTAGCATTCCACTGACAGATTTAAATTTAGATTATTTTATTAATTTATTTATTTGGAGTTTGCTCACACCTTTCCAGTAAGTAGCTCAAGGTGAGTTACATTCAGGTACTGGGTATTTCCCTGCCCCTGGAGGGCTCACAATCTAACAGGCCAATGATCAGAAGTAAATGTAGGTGCTAGAGGCTGTTAACGCCATATTAGCGCCTGCGTTTGCTACTGCCCCATGATCAGAGCCCCCGAGCAGTGAAACAATGCGCTCGCGGGCTCTGAACACAACTAGCATGCAAAACAGGGCTCTTAGCGCAAGTAGCATGCAAGTGCATGCTAAACCTATTCATCCCCAACGATCAGCGTGCCAAAGATTGGCTCACAGGCCACGGCAAACCCTACGCCAGCTCACAGCTGGCGTTAGGGTTCACAGACAATTTGGGAGGAATAGTGAGCCCTGTCCAATATGCACTTGCAAGCTAGTAGGCCCCCATTTCCCACTCAATGCAGCAGCCTCCCACAGAAAACTCGACCTGACCGACGATCCTCCCCCCCCCCCCCCCCCAGCGACAGAGGGCTGGAGGTCCGGCGGATCTCTGGTCCCCCCCGACACAGGTTCAGGGGGGGCTGGAGATCCGGTGAGCCTCCCTCCTCTTCCATTGGCGCCACCTGCAAAATGATAGCACCCAGCCCTGCCCAGTGTATCCTGGGATACGCTGAGAGGGGCTTCACACCATATAAGGTTTTGCCTGGCTCGGGGCAGGGGTAGTTGGGGTCTGGTGGTCCCATAGACCTCCAACCCCTGTGTTTGACATGTCTGGGCTCAGGCACAATCCTCCGCACTTCTACCCCATGATCAGAGAGAACTGTGTGCTTAAATTTGCAAGCAATTATCTCTGATCATAGGTTGATCATCTGCCCACTAGTTTGTACTTGAAGCAATGGAGGGTTAAGTGACTTGCCCAAGATCACAAGAAGCAGCAGTGGGATTTGAACCACCCACCGCTGGATGTCAAGACTGGTGCTCTAACCACTAGGCCACTTCTTCACTAAATAGATGTAGTTCAGGAGTATTTATAATGCTTCTGATTCTACCATGATTTGATTAGTCTCCCCTTTCCCAGGCTATGTTAAGCCATTGTGCTCCTGTGATGCTTCTAGAGATGAGGCAGATTTCTGCAGAATGCAGCTGCCCCCTAGTGATGAAATGCTGTTGGGACAGGTTCACAGTGCAGCACAGTGGAGAATTTCAGGATGACCAGCATCAGTGAAAGGGGCACAACACAAAAGACCAGACCAGTAGCTGGGTATTCTGGCTAGGGGACCTGTGATAGTACAATGCAGTATTAAAACTCCAAAAGTGGAATGGTGGAGCCCAGTGCAGCACTCCTAGACACTCCTCTGCCTGAAAACCTGGCTGGCAAGGGGGTATTCTAGGACTGACTTGGGAAACACTGGTCTAAATTATACATGTAATTGTTGGATATGTCCACCCATGCGCCTCCCCCCTGTGAACATCCCCTTGCATTTACATGCTAAGTAAAAAGCATCCTAAAGTTCTGGAATACCAGTTAGCAACCAGCTGGAGCTTTACATGCATAACTGTAACCATCAGGTGCATAAGTGGAGTGGAGGAGTGGCCTAATGGTTAGTGTAATAGGTTGCAGACCTGGGGGAACTGCTGCTGCCTGACAGTCAGCAGTGGGTTGAGATCCTGGAGAACCAAGTTCAATTCCCTCTGCAGCTCCGTGTGACCCTGGGCAAATCACTTAGTCCTCCATTGCCCCATGTACAATGTAGAACTTAGATTGTGAGCCCTTTAGGGACAGTGCAAAGTAGCTGTAATAGAAATTATAAACTGAATTGCCACCTCAGGGATCAACTGCAGTATATCAAGTGCTATAAATAAAAGTGCTAGTATTCTATACATCTACATGAGCTAGGGGCACATAAACCTAGGTGCCTAGTTTATACAACTGTCCTTTTCTTGTGGGTAAAAATAAGTTAACCGAAGACCAAAGGCATTGCAATGCTCTCCTTAAACGTCCTTTTTAAACATTAAAGTTGACGGTGCAAATTAAAGATTTACTGGTTACATTCATGCTTCTGCCAGTTAAACTGAGAACGGTATCAAAACAGCAAAGCTGTAAGGGGGAGGCTGAGGCAAGTGTAGCTGCTCACAATGTTCACCAAGCACTTAAACCAAGAACTGTGGGCTGTGCATAACAGGTCTCAGAAGTGGATGGACTTCTGGCAAGAGAAGAGAAATAATAGTATAAAGGGCATCTAATACCATCGGTGCCACAAGGGTGACATAACTGTGACAGAATTATGACAAAGCCAACTTGTAATTTCAAACCATCTCTCAACTACGAATGATTAATCCTGTCAATATTTAGGTCTCATCATTCTCACATATCTAAGCCTTTTAACCAGAAAATATATTTAAATTCAAAACAGAACAAAGCAAAATCCCCTCAATAATTTAAATGTCAAAAATACTGATTATTCTTAATATCAATATTAATCAAATATATTTCATGGGCCGGCCTGGCAGTTAACAGCTGTCCACTACCATGCAGAAGTCCTAGCTTCAGGTCCCATATCAAGCCTTCTATTCCCCAGGCTGAGGGATGGGTTCAGATTTTCCGGATAACCTGATACAGTCCTGAATTTATCCCACTGCCTGCAAGGACTTGTAATTTCAGTTTCCATAAGAAAAGAAAGACAAGTCCATGCAGATAGTGAAAAAAAAACACCTAGAAATTGTGACCTGGAATGGCCACTGTTAGAAACAGATGATCTTTGGTTTACTATAACTACTATAAATCACTTCTATAGCGCTACCAGTTGTACGCAGCACTTTACAATTGAACATGAAGAAAGACAGTCCCTTCTCAAAAGAGCTTACAATCTAAATCAGGACAAACAGACAGGATCAATAAGGAGAAGGGAAGGACAGACAGAAGGACACAAGGATAAGATAAAAGTGACAAATCAGGAGTCAAAAGCAGCATCAAACAGGTAGGCCTTTAGCCTGGATTTGAAGGCAGCCAGGGATGGAGCTAGACGTAATGGCTCAGGTTTGACCCATTATGGTAAATCATATGTTCTTAGACTGTCCAGAGCTTCTGAATCAGTTGGCAACTTTAGCTGAGGCTAAAGAGGTAGATTCAAAGCCACCTGGCTGAAGGAATTAATGGTCATTAGCTAAGAATGACACATAGCGGCTGGATTCAGGGTCCAATACAAACAAATGTGGATTTGGAAAATATCTCAGCTCTATTAGAACAAACCTTGGATATACAGTAGATCCCTTTCTAAACTACATGCTTGCATGGACACCCCTGTAGGGGGCACCAAGCAGGAACAGCCATTTAGCAAAAGCAGATAGCAATAATATATATAATTCCGCCACATAGACGTGCTTTCTTTGACAATGCCATGTCTATGTGGCAATTTTAAACCACAGAAGCCATAAACATTATCGAGCAGGATCGATCCAATGGCAGCAGTGGCTTAAATATTGGAAGATGCGGGAATCAGTGTAGTTGGCCATGCAGCTGGACTTTAAACTGTTAATTGTTGAGATGTGAGGCACACTGATTGTGAACCCTTGCTGTTATGTGCTCTGGACTGAAACAGAAAACGGTGTAAGGAACACCACTGGGTCTGCAAATCACCTTTTTGGTCTGTGTGTGGGGGGGGGGGGGGGGGGGGGGGGGGGAAGACTAAGAGAAGAATGAAGGATATACAAGAGAAAAGGAGGAATTGGTGAACTATGTAAAAAAACATTGTTGAAGCTTTTCTTTGTTATCTTTCTTTTCAAAGTTGCTAACTTGTATTTTTGCAAAATAAAATTATATATTTTTTTTAAACCACAGAAGAAGTTGCTGTGTCAAACACTGCACACCCCCAATTACCATTTCTCAACTCCTTCCAGCCCTTGATCAGAAGTTCTCCACATCCCCCCTGCCCCCAATTATCACTTCTCCATACTCCCCTAGCCCCTAATCACAGGTTCCGGAAACTCCCATCAAGCTCATCCCTTAGCCACAGAAGCCCCTCCTACATTACCCAATCCTACCCTCCCCTCCCTCAACCCCCAGAACCATTCAGGGGTCGTCAATGGTAAGGTCAGTGCTGCCATTTTGATAACCAGAGCCACATGGGATGGACTGCCTCTGCCCTAGACCACTGTGCCACAACTGAGGACGTGAAGGTAAATCCCAGGGTAGCTGGAGGGTGGGGGAGGGACAGGTTGGCTTACATCTTGCACAACTAAAGAACAGCTTGTGAGGGAATCTGTGCATGGCCTAAAAAAAAGGGAGAGGTGTCATAAACCTATAATTGGGGAGGTGGCAGAAGAGGAGATCGGAGGCTGGGAAGTGTCAGTAACCATGTGATCAGGAGCTGGGGGTAGCGTTTTCAGTACCTGTGACCGGTTGGGGAGTGCTGGTGGTACTCTGAGATGGGGCCGTTTTATGCTACTGGAAAGCTGGTGGCATGGCTGCACTTTATTGACATCTCAGTGAATCAGTCCTGACAGCTAGCGGATGATATCAAACCTGTGCTCTAAAATAAAAGCCAAAGGGATCCTTTTACCAAGGTGCACTAACAGATTTAGCATGTGCTAACAAATTAGTGTGCATTAAATGCTAAGAAACCCATAGCATATACAATGGGCTATGTGGCATTAGTGTGCATTAATCATTAGTACATGCGTGCTAAATCTGTTCACTCATCTTAGTAACAGGGCCCCCCCTAAGTGCGCTAAATTTCACATACAAGTAGTTATTTTCCATGAATGAGTTTCTACTGGGATTCATATGCTGTTAAGTCCAGTAGAAACCGTATACCTCTATGATGGAGTAATCTTCTTATGGGAAAACCAATGTTCAAAAGACTTTTGCATATCAGTTTTCAAAAGCTACTTCATACGCTTCTATATTGCAGCAACTCATAATTAATAACATATGGGGGACTAAATGTGAATATTTACTAGGATAGCTGTCCAAATTGGGTGCTTAAAATTGCCAATGGCTCCTAGGTGCATAAGAACATATCAAAAAACCTGAAATTCTAATAGATTTACGCCTTTGAGCCGTAATAAGGGCAATGCTATAACCGTGAGCTGGCATTTAAATTCAAGGTTAACTGGCACTTATATGCGTAAGTACCCAATGCAAGGAGCCGTACACGTGAGCAGAGATGGGTCGGACATGGGTGTGTCTCCCACATATGCATTCAGCTTACAGAGTACTGCAGGAGTGCTCGATGCCGGTCCTCAAGGCCCACAACCCACTCAGATTTTCAGGATTTCAACAATGAATATGCATGGGTTCTATTGACGTACAATGAAGGCAATGCATGCAAATAGATCCAATGCATATTCACTGGGAAAATCTTGAAAACCTGACGAGGACCAACACTGAGCACCGTCAGTTGCGTGTTGTTGCTTGGAGCACTTAGGAATGCCCACTCACACCTATCGACCTGGCATACATGGGCATGACGACATGCCCAGATGCTGATATAGAGTAGGCATTCCCCAAGCTTCATCAGAACACCTATATCTAGGTGCCCCTTTAGAATTGCCACCATTGTACATTTTTACACGCACAGACCCCATGAGTAAAAATATGCATATTTTAGTATAGTACATCTGCCTTTAGGAGTCTGGTGGAGGGAGGGGCAAGGGGATGATAAAGCAGGGGGGGAAATATCCAGTAGCTGTGAATGAAAGTTCATGGGGTCAAATCCCAGCCCTGGTTCTGACTCTGCTGAAAGCATAGCAACACAGGAAGAAACTGCCAGGTTAAATAAAATGTGTTTCATATTCTTAAAAGGAAAATATTTAAGTAAGCTGCACAGAGCCCTAAATTTGATGGCTTCAGCAACAATCTTTATGTGCTAACACCAGCAGCCTGACACGTCAGCATGCTGCCTTTACAAACTAATACTATTATTCTTGCTGCTATCATGTTATTTCTGGGCCAGTGGCATCTCTCTGGGAAAACTGCTTCTGCCAGCACCAACTTTGCCTGTTACTTTTGACGCAATGAACATGGGGCATGAACTTGATTAAGGCAAGTTTAAAAGGGAAGAGAAGGATAGACCAAAAACAGCAAAATAGCATTTCCACACCAGCACTTGAGTGAAGCAGAAAACATGAACATTTATAACATTTCACAATCTTCCATATTGTCCACACAATATTTGGCAGCCCCAATCCCTTCAAAATAGTTGTCATGGCAGTCAGCTACGGAAAAGATGAAATGTTTAGATGTCAGATTACGCCAACGAAATGGACCAAGAACAGACTTTACAGATTTTGAAACCTTGTGTGGGTCGGAAGAGCACAAGCTATCTAAGGTGAAGGTTTAAACTAAACACACACTGCTTCCCACGAAGGCTGCCTCAAGTGCATAAAGTCAGCTACGTGGCTGAGTAAATCCAAGGAATTTAATAATTACTCATTTAATTAATAGACATAGAAAATGGCATCTCGAGCTAAATGGCAGCAATGCTGATTGCACCTTCTGGCATTCTCAGATATCTGGCTTCACCCTGCTTTTCTTCCCACTCACCATTTCTCGTGATGAGGGATGCATCGACAACAGTTCACACAGTCCGAGTGCTAAGGAAAAAAATAGATATCAAAAGCTAATCTCAAAAAGCAGTTAAAAATGCTCTTTTGAAACATATTCAGGGCCTGGTCTGTTGGCTCAGCTGCACATGGTGTGCGTGTCCAAATGGAAGGTCTCTGGTTCAATTCTCGGACAGGGTATTCCACATCCTGGTTTGGCCAGGGATTTGGTGGAGGCAGTATTCACAGCCCCTGGGGTGGAGAGGGACTCACTCTTATTATAGATGACACTGGGTGCCAGACGAAGAGTCCATGATATAAAATTCTAGAGGGAGATCTGATGCCTAGTTTCTGGATGAGAAAGAGTGAGAGGAAGCATATATTTAAAGAGGGAAAAGCTTGTACCATGCAGGATAGCACTGTTGGTAATCACATGTAGATTAGAGGCCTCTTCCCACCATGGACCATTTAACATTGTGGTCTCGATTATAAAACTTTGTTGTTATTTTTGGTAAAAGAACTTAACTGCTGAATATAGATTGTAAGGGGGGTCATCACTCATGATATCACCAAAAGACAGGGTTCAGCAGCAATCATCAACAGAATTACCCACAGGTGTGCCAAAACAGAACACTATATATATTGTAAGGGTTTAGAGCACCAGAGCCCCATCTAACCTTGTCATAATTGCTTTCATTTGCACAGCTGGCAAAGAGGTTCATAACATCTCCCCTGCAACCAATTGGGATTCACCTATGATAATGCTGCAGTGCACAGGTAGCACTGGTTATAAAGTCCCTCATCTGGGAGTGATGACATTTGCATTCTTAGGCTCACTGAGCTTTCTGAATTCAGGAGAGGCCTCAACTATTCCCATTTCTAGCAGCTCTCCAACAACCGTAACAAAACATTCCTCACCCAATGTGACTTGAACATGCATCTTTTAAGGCTCACACCAATATCTGAAGGTAAGAAGCTTAGAATTCAACTCTTTCCATCCTTTATCCATTCTAAAAGGGAAAATTCTAACACCAACAAGAAAAAATAAATACTATGGCACCAAATGGCTAGATGTTCATCCTGTGGGTGTAAATCGGGCATCATCTTGCTCCTCCCTGGGCCAATTGATTTTTAGGTACCATTTCTACTGAGATACTATGTCACTACCCATTTCAGTGTTCCTGAGTGGTTTTACCATTTCAGCACAGCATCTAAAAGCATTCTCTCTGTGTTTTCTTTAAAGTTACCCAAATGCTGAATTATCTGTTGATTTTTGCTTTGTTATTTGGGTTCTGTAGTTCTCCCTTTCTCCTTCTTTGTCCAGCTCGGTCAGAACCTTTTGTTGGGAGTCTGGTACCAGGAACCTTCATTCACAACCACCCTTTAGTCTAGTTATCATAGCAATAAGCCCACGGCTAGAGGTCATGAATTAGGACCCCTTCTGAAACCTTGCAATTAAGGTCACTAAGTGTTGCTGTTGTGCGATGATTGGACTCCCTTTCCGCAAGGGTTGTGACTCCTGCCTCTGCAGCATTCTTAGCCAGCCAAAGAAACAGAACTAAAAAATCAAATGTTTGCTCTTCATAAGCAGTGCGCAGCACTACTACTGAGTCACTGGGCTGGCCCACCAGAAAGATATTAATGAAGCACAGGAGGGTAAGTCTCTTTCAAAGGAAAGGGAAGTTTAGAATGAGATGTCATGATACAAAATTCTCAGGAAACTTTTTTCAGAGAAAGGGTTGTGGATGCTTGGAATGTTTTCCAAGTGCGGCTTATGGAGGCTAAAAAAGAACAGACTTCCCCTCCGAAGGGACACCACCTTGTAGTGGTGGAGGGGCTTCTGTGTTTCAATGACTCAGAGGGCTATGCTGAAGGGTTACCCATATCAGACAGGCCTCTGAGGAGAAACCAGACAAAGAGTGTCCCAAACTGGGAGAGTGGTAAGATGGCAACCTGAAGTTCGTATGCCGAACGTCCCAGCTGCCCTCTGAAGTTTCGTCTTCTTTACGTAAATTTCCTCTCTGCAATTGCAGTTACCTTAACTGAGAGGAAGGGGACAACCAATGACCAGCATTTTGTCCCCTGAGCAGCAAGTGCAGAACCGCTGCACGACGAACTGCCCACAGATGAAAGGGTTGGCGAGTCCTTTGATTAGCACTGGCGAAGGAGCGTCGACGCTCTTGGACCTGGAAAAAACAACTCCATTGCTCCCGAATTATTCAACCACCATGTCCAAAGGAGTGGAGGAGTGAGTTAGAGGCATATGCTGAAACGGAGGACGTTTACAGCAGAACCCGAATCAGCGGAACCACTCCTAAACACCTAAGAGAAATCAACTTGGAGTTTTTGGCTCCCATGAAGGTTACATTGAGGCTTATTTTCAAAGCACTTAGCCTCCCAAAGTTCCATAGAAACCTATGGAACTTAGCCTCCCAAAGTGCTTTGAAAATATGCCTCATTGAATACCATCTGGAAGGTGCTTCGGGACCTAACGGTGGCAGTAAATAATTTTGTTTTAGATATAATTTTATTAGGCAGTTACGTGGACAATTTAACTGAACCCTTTGAGAGTGAAAAATTGATATAACAAACGATTCTACATGAGCAATCAGTGGTTATGATCTTGAAAATGATAATAGACCACAAACTTTGAATAATAAAATGAACATTATTATAGATGATTAATATCGAGATTATTGTTTTTCCCAGAGTTCCGGGTATGACTCCTAAAGTTTTCCTCAGAAATATTTCCTCAATTATTACTTTAAAAGGAGTGAAGCCTGTGAAAACTAGGATTACTTTAATAAGTGGGATCTGAATTAGAGACTTAAGTATATGTATTGTTAAATAACTTCTGCTTTTTAAAAGAGAAAGAATGTAATCAGATCTATTATTTCTAACTAATATTGGACAATAAGTATGTTTTCAATGAAATGATTTGACTATACACCGTATTGGCCTTGAAGAAGCCAACCAGATGATCAATGTGGAATAATGAATTAGACTAGTAATATCTGGGGATAATCAGGTTAATACCACGTGTTTTCTGTTTACTGTTTAATTGATCTCCTTGTCTTGTTTCACTCTCCCTATTTAGTGGTCTAAGGAAGAGAATAGAATTGCCTGACTGAAATAATTCCTATATATTACTTTCTCTGTATTTCTGGCAAGTTGTTTTATCGCTTGTAAAAATTTAAATGGTTATAAATAAAATTTAAAAAAAAAAAAAAAAAAAGAACAGACTTTAAGAGGACATGAGATAGAAAAGAAAACCTTCAGTGGCAAAAATCAGAACGAAAAAACACAGCTAAGCAACATCCCCAGATTCTATACACTGTGCCAAGATTTCTGAGTGGAAATCGAAGCATATTCCATAACAATGCACATAACCTAATTGGTTAACAAGCCAATCAGCACTGATAATTGCAACTTAACAAGCAATTTATTGACACTAATTGGCATTAATTTGAATTTAAGTGCAGAACTGTCTAAGCATATTCTATAACGTGTTGCACATAAATTCTAAGTCACATAGTTGAAAAGGGGGCATGGCCATGGAATGAGCGAGTCATGGGTGTTTCTAAATCTACGCAGTTGTTAAATAGCATATATCCGGTCTGTGCCTAGTTTTTATCCTCCAACATTTTTTATTGATGACTTCATAGCAACATATGCAACTGCAAATCCAGATGTACAAAGTGTCAAAGTCACCAAAGCCTATATACATAGTCAATACGGTGAGATTTGTCATCATATTTTCCATTATTCCTGCCTCCCCCCTTCCAAACCCTCCATTATACAACATTGTTTTATCAGGGAGGACTCCAAATACAACAACGAGACAATACGTCGCAAAAGTGAAACATAACATGTGGGAACCCCTTCCCAACTTTTACTCCTTCCCACTTTATTATCCCACCTTCCCCTTCAACAATTTTTATTAATATTCCAGCATGTTAACCATAACCCATCAACGCAAAACAATATACTGTGCATCAGAACATGCCACATCAAACAAGATAGTCCTTATTCCACCCACTTCCGCCCCCATCCCTCCCCCCGTGGGGTATTCCTGCCCGTTACATTGTGCAATTAGCAATACTTTTCCATCGATTCCCCAGGTAGTCTGGTTTCTTATGACCCCCCCCCCCCCCAAGGCAACTGACGGCAAGGCAACAGACTCCGTCCCTTACTATCCCTATCCCTCCCACCTTCCCTTATTATGTGTCCACCCCTACCCTTTCAGACCCTTTCCCTGTCTGCATATTCCTTCTAGTTGTTGTTATCCTGTCCCCACGGAAGATCATTTAATACTTCACTACATGCTCTTGGGGATACTTGGTTTTGATAGGTTCCCCATACCGCTAGGAATTTCTGTTGCTGTTTAGGTGAGTGCCGTGCCCCTCGTGACTCCCATAACATAAGTTGATGAATTTTGTTCCTCCAATACCAATAGGAGGGAGATTTGTCCGATACCCTGTGGTTAAGAATGCACTTCTTCCCCACTATACATGATTTGCTTAAAAACAATCTTTCGTCTTGCATATCAACTCTCCACTGACTGATAGCACTATACAGCATCCTTTCAAATGTACGGTTTACTTGATATACCAGCACTTTTTAAAAGAAACAGGAAAGTGCCGACCAAAACATTCTAATATGTCTACACTGCCATACGCAGTGCAGAAATGTGGCTCTCTCTTGTTTGCATTTTTGACAATTGTCTGACCCCACCATTCCCGCACGATATGCCCTTACTTGAGTGAAATAGGCTCTGTGCACCACTCTAAACTGGCATTCCTGAAGTTCTGCACTATATACAACTCGTGTCACTCCCACCAACGATGTCAGTAAGATATGCTCAGGGATCTGTCTTTGCGTTTCCTGACTCCACCTCATTGCTACCTCTTGCACATTCCTAGTTGGTTGGCGTTTCTCTAATTCTTTACAAAACCAGGACACTGATACTTGTTCCACCGCATCCCCCTTAAGAAATCTCTGATCTTTCTCCCAAAATCCAATGAAAGACTTTCCTTTGGTAGGGCATTTATATAATGGGCCAGTTGGTAGTAAGCCATACATCTGTGCCTAAATTTAAGCGTCTACATTTACACCAGGTTTTACTTGGCATAACTGCCCGCAACTAAATTTAGTCACGCAGACCAGTGCTCGAAGGATTCTATAAACCGAGCGGAAATTTAGGCTTATTCTATAAAGTACATCTAAATTAAAGCGTACTTTATAGAATGCGCTTAGGCAAATTTAATTTCGGCACCAAATTTTTAGATGTGATATATAGAATCTAGTCCCATGTGTCTAAGTCTTTAATGTGTTGAAGTCAAACAATTCAAAAATGAATTTTGTAGTTTCCAGAATGAATGGCAAAGTGGGTACTAAGAAATGTCAGATGTTCTAGTGGAAACACAGGCAGCCATGCAGCTGGTTCTGTTTTGTGAGCTGCGATGAAAGAAAAAAATTAACTAGCTGTTGGCTCTATTTAGTAGTGGCAGGCCACAAGCACAGTAGTAACTAGAAGGCCTACCACAAACCCAGTTGCTTGTGTATCTAGATCTCTCTGGCATGGGACCTAGGGGGCTGGATGTTCAGACACTAGCACTGTTAATGAATTAGATTACAAAACTTTAGCGCTCACAGGTTCCCATCATGTATAAAAAGAATGATCATTGCAAAGCTTTGCTGTTAGACAAAAGGAGAGATAATGGGTGCAAACTAAGTATTATAATTATCATCATCATAATGTTTAATCCTTATTATAACCTAATGTACTAATGACATTAGAGCCCACCAAAGCTGCATCCACCTACTCCAGGGATGGACAACCACGGTCCTCGAGGGCCACGATTCAGTTGGTTTTTATGATTTCCACAACAAATATGCAAGACATCTATTTGCATAAAATGGAAGCAGTTCATGTAAATCAATTTCATGCATATTCATTGGGAAATCTTGAAAACCCAATTAAGTTGTGGCCCCCAAGGACCAATCAAAGTCTCCTTAATGACAAAAGACCCTCCCACCAGACCTACATCACCCTCAAATACTTTAAGAATGTTTACAAAGTTTCCTAAAAGAGATTTAATTTCTTCTGCATGTCTAATGACAATTGATTCCAGGCCAAAGGCCTTGTAGCTGAGAAAATATGAGTTATCACCAAATGAGCGGTATTCAAGGAGGGACCTACCAACCAATTCAAATTCTATGATCATAAATTGTGACTGGAGACATGATGCCATGGCATCAAAGTCTAATGCTTTGTACTTCTTTACGAAATCTCTTCTCTACTAAACAAGTCTGCAAATCTCTTAAAGAGGGGGGTAATGTGTTCCCTAATATGTACTCCAGTTAGTCAGGCTAGCCACCATATTTTTAGTCCACTATAGCAAATTAAGGGGCCCTTTTACAAAGTGTCGGTAAACCCAATGTGGGCTTATCACTCACTCTTTTGGGACTACTGCCGGCCCAATGCAGCCGCCGGCAGTGGTCCTGCTCCAAGCGTGCACCATTTCTGGGGGGGGGGGAAGAAAACCCCCAGAAACAGCTTGCATAGCAGTAACCGGGCGGTAATCGGGCATCACCGCGCGCTGCCCAGTTACTGCAGGGTTAGCATGGGAGCCCTTATCGCCACCTCAATGGGTGGCAGTAAGGGCTCCCCATTGCATGACCTTGCAGTAAGAGTTCTCATACCACATGGCCATATGTGCTGAGGGGATTTTACCTGCTGCCAGCGCAGGGCCCTTTTTCCCGCAGTTTGGTAAAGGGCCCCTTAATATTGTACGGGGAAAACCTATATAATAAACTAAAGCTGGTAAACATCACTTAACAGTATCAAATGAAACTTACTAACATCTAAAACATTCTGTACTTCAACTTCTTAAGCAGATGTAACTGGAAAAAACAAAACACTTTTCAACAGGTCTTTTATCTGGGGATGAAAACAAAAATTTGACTCTGTATTTATTCCCAGATATTTAACTTGTGCCCAAACCTAGATCCTACAATATCTAAAGGAGTTTCCTCTTACATAACCATCCCAGGTTCCTAGTTATAACCATAGCTTCAGTTTTATTCTAAATCACACATAATTTACTATTCATTCAATTCCTGAACACCATCTGGGAGATGAGTCCAACCCAGAGATTGGAAAATGAATCATAATGCCCTCACCATAATCCTAAATGTGATCCCTTTCCTCTTCAGTAGGACAAAGAGGCAAAAAATAACATATATTAGAAAGCAAACAGCAAGGCCAAAACTCTATGGGAATCCATACTTTACATGTATACAAACTAAACAATCCAATCCTAACAAAAAAAAAAAACGACTGAAACCAGTCATATACTCTCGTAAATCCAACGTTCAATTAGCTTCAGCAGTAAAAATATTGTAATCAACTAAATCATTGAAAGTGATAAATCTGAAACTGAAAAAAAAAATACTCAGGCTCCCCCTTAGTCTCTATTACTAGGAGCACCACATCAACCACTATTACTAATAATGTCTCTAGACAATGTCCTAGAAGGAAGCTATTTTGACTCATATCTAAAACCCTATATACTGACCTAAAAACAGAGAAACAAAGAAAAATGAAGGCAGATAAACACCATTCCCCTAATTCTGTAAAAGTCACCAAAAATTGTGGACACAATTTAATTGAACGAGCTAAATAGCAACAATAATTGGCTTTTTAACAAGCAATTATTGGCAATAATTAGATTTAATTGGAATTTACACATCTAAAGTTTATGTGCAAGTAAAAAAAAAAGGGGGTGCGGAAATGGGCAGAGTGGGGGGCATTTCTAGCATTTGCACATATTGTTATAGAATAAGGAAAAAACATGTTTAATTTAGGTGCGTACATTTGTATCATGTTTCAGTTGGTACAAACAGCCATGACTAAAGTTAGGTGCTATTCCCAGGCGTAAGCGCGATTCTATAAACCATGCCTAACTTTAAGCACGTCTTACAGAATAGTGCTTTTTTCGGTGACATATATAGAATTCACCCCCCTATGACCTATCCAGTCTGCCCATCTTGCAACTGAATCCTCACAAACCTTTCCACCAATTTTGCTATGAGAAGTAGACTTCACACTAGATGATAATGCCCAATCGCCCCAGGATCCAAATCCTGCTTTTTCAGTATAAGGCATGTACTACTCTGTTTCCAATAAGATAATTGCTCTTCTCTCAAAAGGGGCAGTAGTGGATCTTGTATGCTTAAGATGAGATCATGCAAATGAGGAAGATGGAAAATACTGTCCTGGGTAAGGAAAGAGGGAGAGATTTTGAGTCTGGCAACTAGGATACATCTTGAAATGTTGACAGAAATAAGTAAGAAGGCTGGATGGGTCAAACTGGTCATTGTTTGCCATCATGTTCATTTGTTTCTATCTATATATAGAGATAGAGACATAAGAAACTTAATATATTATAAAGAGTCCATTTTACAGATGAATCCAAATACATTAGATCTGCTGTACCCCTGTGGACCACATCTTTAGGATTTTCCTTTGAAAATGTGCTTGCAAGCCTATAAGTACAATATGCTCATAGGGCTACAAGCTGCATAGTTTGTAAAAATTTCCCAATACATATTATTGTATTTTAATTGATATATTCATGTTTTATTGATGTATTTTTTATTAGAGTGTACTTTTACTGATATATTTTATTGTAAACTGTTTTGGGTTGTATTTGCCTAAGGAAGGGGGTCTATAAATATGTCTCAGTCAGCAATAGTTCTATTGTAGCAGCATTTTAATTCAGAATTGCACCTCTTCTTTCACTTGACCTGTAAAATATTCAACTGACATACAAAAACATTGGTAAATAAAAACATTTTTCACTGGCTAACACTGAGGTGAAACCATGCAGGTCATCAGCAATATTGTTTGAAAACAAAAAAATGGCTATCTAGATTAGCACATTTGCATATTAAGGTGGTACACACAACTTTGAAGGCAGTGCTTTAGCTTAATTGCACATATAGGTTGCTACCACCATCTACAACATACAATTGCAGTTTGAGTTGTCAACACTTTTCCATTTAGGGAGCAAGACCGCCATCAAAAATAAGAAAAGTCACTCTTACTTAGCTACCACCACCACCACCCCACTGGACGACCACCGCTCAAGAGATACAGTCAGGAATCAGCAGGAAATGATAGGACTCAAGTGTTTCAATTAGGAAGGTGGCACGCATGTTGTGGTGAACTGTACCAAGACAGCACCAGTGTAAAAGACAGGACCAGCCGTGATCCCTTGATAAAGCATACCGCAAAACAAGTGCCTCTTGGGGTCCCATTGGCTGATACAGACTTGGATATTTCAGATAAGTCTGACTAGTTTTTGGTGCTCCATTATTTACCATAACTGCCACCTTGAGACATACTACATAGAAGAGAGTTTTTGGGAAATACTGCAGTGAGCACATTAAGCACTTATTTGGGATAAGAAAAAAAAACTAACAAAAAAAATCAAGAAAAAATAAATTAAGAAAAAAATCAAAGATTGAATTTGGTAGGAGGGGGATTCAGTCAATGATTACACGAGGACACCATTGGGCAATACTCTAATATTGGGTGTATAAAATTGCATGGAAGCCCGGGTGATTATATGAGACTTGTTTTCTCCCCCTCAGATCAAATTTAAGATTGCATTGTGACACATGGATGTGAACTTCTATCATAAATTTTAAGCAATTGCTTATTGGCGATAGATCAGCATCTTGTTTCAATTAGGAAGAAGCAACATCAATCTGATGCCAGAAAGAAATAATGGTTAAAATAAAAAGGGATTTGTAGTTTCAAACTCTTTTTTTTTTTTTATAGAATCAGACACATGAAAAACCGAGTTTCAGTTTACCACTCTTATCCTGTGGAAATTTCCACTAGCCTTCAATGCTAAGACTAAATCAGAGCATCTCATTGCATTTTCAATTGGTATATAGTTAATTATTTTTTCACATTGTAGATTTCCAGACTGTTATACTCAGTTAACACAATTTGGCAGTGGCTAAGCTGATAGAAGAAGCAGCTCACAAGACAGCTGAGAAAGGAACTGAAGTTGCATGTGAATACTGGCTATGCTTTAGAGCACTGTAATTGACAAGCTAGAAAAAGAGATACGAGAAAACCAATGTATACCAGGCTGTCCACACAATAATCTGTTTGATGCTAATTGCTACCCAGATGCCAAAAAGGATGCCCTGTTTTTATCTGAACTGTGACAAGAGCTCCATCTATACACTGACAAATCAACAGGATAATTCTAGAATTCATTAGTTGGAAATACTAACAGATCCTACATAATAGCTGTGCTTCCTGCGCAAAACACTTCAAAAATATCTAAATGAATATGGAAATGCATCTTTCTGAAGCAAATTGTTCATTATTGAATCATTATCAACCCTTGTTAGAGAAATTTCTCTCTTTTGCAATATAAAAGATCATTAAAGTGTTTAAGAGCGTCATCACGAACAACAGTCACACTTCATAATCCAGTATCTCTTCAGGCAAATATGCTTATGGCTGAGCATAATATACAAAATGACAACATCCCCTTGACATACAATTCTTTCTTTCTTTCTTAATGGCACTTTCAAGCCTTGACAGCAATGATGAAATATAGTGTGCTACTCTACTGGCATTAACTCTTTCGATGCTCTATTTCAGTCCACTAATTTATGACACAGCCTACAGCGGTAGCCATTAGATCTACTGACATTTTCTTCAACAGAACTCTGTAAACTTAAATTGAAGGTCTTCATCTAGGCCAAATATAATATATCTGTAATAAAGAAAACATTCAACATAACTTTACTTTGTTCCTCTGCATACCCTGTTGTGCTTCAGTCACTGCTTGGTTAGCTCACATCATTTGAATTAGCAATTACTGTCTGCCTACTCTGTAATTTGAAAGATGTACACATCCGAAAACAAGCTTTTTAGTTATCTTGATAGACTGTGAAGTTATATGGTCATACCACTCACTGTAATACTCTTCCAATTTAATAAATTCTACCAGAATTTAAGGTGGTAAGCTACAATAAAAATCAGGGATAGCTGATGGCAAATGGAAAACAATTTATATAAAAGTACTGAAATGGTTAAAGCACAGATGAAAACAAGTGGAAGATAGTATTTCTATAAAGTAGGGCATGCTGAATCAGACTAATACTCAATTAAGCCTAACATCCCATGGCCGAGCTGGGTCACTTGGAAGTAAGGGAAAGGAACTGGTTTGCAATACCACCTTTCTGTGGTAAACTCAAAGCATTTTATATATTATATACAAATACTTATTTTGTATCTGGGGCAATGGAGGGTTAAGTGCAGTGGTGTGCTGGAGCCGGCTCGCACCAGCTCGCAAGAGCTGGTTGTTAAATTTTCTTCCGGCTTGCGAGCCGGTTGTTGAAAATAGCGAGCCGGCTCTGGCTCTCCTCCCTCCCTCCTCCCTCCCTCCGGATCCGCCTCACCGCCCGCTTGTTTTTTGAATTCTTCGGGGCAGGCAGTCTTGCCTGCCCACTTCCAGCGCTGACTGTCCTCCCTTGCCGATTTGCACTTTAAAAATGGCCGCCGAGACTTCCAGAGGCGGCCTCTCGAGACTTTGGCTGAAGTCTCAGCGGCCATTTTGAAGCGCGAATCGGCAAGGGAGGACAGTCGGCGCTGGAAGCGGGCAGGCAAGATTGCCTGCCCCGAAGAATTCAAAAAACAAGCGGGCGGTGAGGGACCGGATCGGGAGGGAGGAGAAGAATTCACGAAACAACTCAGGAGGGGGTGGCAGGGGGGAAAAGGGAGTCGCTGCTGGGCATGGGTGGATGGAGGGGGTCGCTGGGTATGGGTGAATGCAGGGGAGAGGAGGGTACACTGCTGGACATGGGTGGATGCAGTGCAGGGGAAAGGAGGGTCACTGCTGGACATGTGGGTGCATGCAGGGCAGGGCAGAGGAGGGTCGCTGGGTATGGGTGCATACAGGGCAGAGGAGAGGAGGGTCACTGCTGGACATGGGTGCATGCAGGGGAAAGGAGGGTCACTGCTGGACATCTGGGTGCATGCAGGGCAGGGCAGAGGAATGTCGCTGGGTATGGGTGCATGCAGGGCAGGGGAGAGGAGGGTCACTGCTGGACATGGGTGCATGCAGGGCAGGGGAGAGGAGAATACACTGCTGGACATGGGTGCATGCAGGGCAGGGGAAAGGAGGGTCACTGCTGGACATGGGTGCATGCATGGGAGAGGAGGGTCACTGCTGGACATCTGGGTGCATGCAGGGCAGGGGAAAGGAGGGTCACTGCTGGACATGGGCGCATGCATGGGAGAGGAGGGTCACTGCTGGACATCTGGGTGCATGCAGGGCAGAGGAGGGTCACTGGACATGGGTGCATGCAGGGCAGGGGAAAGGAGGGTCACTGCTGGACATGGGTGCATGCAGGGGAGAGAAGGGTCACTGCTAGACATCTGGGTGCATGCAGGGCAGGGGAGAGGAGGGGAGAGAGAAGAAATGCTGGACATGGATGGAGGGGAGAGAAGAGTGAGGAAGGAGATGAGATGAGGGAAAAGGAAGAGAGGAGGAAAAAACTGCACATGGATGAAGAAAAATAGGCAGAAGCTGAGGACCAGAAATGAAGAAGAAAGGAGGAAAGAAATAAATGGAAAGGAAGCCCTGGAAACGGAGTTAAGAGGACAGATAGCAGCAGAATCGGATACTGGGCCAGCATGATCAGAAAAACAGTCACCAGACAACAAAGGTAGAAAAAAAATCATTTTATTTTCATTATAGTGTTTGGAATATGTTCACTTTGAGACTCAGGTGCTCAACATTAAAAGTTTATATTTATTTACCTATTTATGGCATTTTATCCCACATTAAACATGAATTAGATTGGAACCTGGGATCATTTAATATTTTTTCCTGGAGAGAGTAATGCATTACCCCCCCCCCCCCCTTCCCCGGCTATAGCCAGCTCTGCAATTTTTTTTGGGGGGGGGGCGCAGAGGTGGACGTGGGGGCACAGTGGTGGACGGGGGGGGGGGGGGGCGCTGAGTTGGACCAGGGAGAGAGCCTGTTGTTAAAAATTTACCAGCACACCACTGGTTAAGTGATTTGCCCAGAGTCAAAAGAAGCTACAGTGCGAATCAAACAAAGTTTCCCTGGTTCTCAGACTACTGCACTAACCATTAGGCTACTCCTCTACTCCAAGAATCCAACAAGTAAAAAGGTGGAGAAACTCATGTCCATCTGGCTAATATCAGAAACTTGGTCAAACCAAGATAGAACTACTTTCTCAAACTTGCTCTAAATCTGCTACCAGTTAGTAATACATCCCTTATTCCTAAAAAGGTTAAGATGTGACATGTTGGTTCAAACCAATGATCCATTAAGCCCAGCATCATTTCTTGAACAGTGAGCAGTCTGGGTCCTTATGAAATATCCTGCAAATGCCAAAGAATACATCTGTTGCTCACGCCAGGGGAAAAATGGTGGCTTCTCTCAGGGATGCTGTGTAGGTTATACAGAGGGATGTGGAGCAATCTGCAGAGACTAATTGTAAGGCTTCATTTGCATAAACCAGTGGGGGAGGGAGGCTGAAAACAGGAGCCAAAAAGCAGGGCAATATGTGAAAAATCCACTGGTAGAGCCAGCCATGCGTTTTGCCAACATACTTGGTTAAATAATTGTTTATGGACTTTTTCCTTCAGGAATCTGTCCAAACCCCTTTTAAACCCTGTTTTGCTATATGACTTGACTATATCTTCTTATCAATAAGTTCCACAGATTATTTGTGCACTGGGAGATAAAATATTTTAAATATGCCACTGGTCAGTCTCATGGACAATACTCTAGGCCAGTGCTTGTCAACCTTCTCCTGGAGACACATCTAGCCAGATTTTCAGGATTACCACAATCAACATGCATGATAGATTTGCATATAGTGGAGATTCTATGCATTCAAATTTATTTCATGCATATTCGTTGTGGCAAACTTGAAAATCCAACTGGCTAGGTGTCCCTCCAGGAGAGGGTTGAGAAGCCATGCTCTAGTCCTAACAGTATAAAGAATAAATATCCATCCTCTATTTCCCTGTTCCACCCAGCTCACGATTTCATATGCCACTATCATGTCTGTTCTCCGCCATCTTGCCCAAGCTGAAATTGAACCTGTTCAGTTTTTTTTATATAATGGTGGTTGTTCCAGCAATTCATCAATTTTGGGGTGTTCTCTAAGTATTTTCTAGTTTTGTATATTTTTGAGATAAGGGGATAAGAACTACACACTGTCATCAAAGCACAATCGTACCATAGATCTAATGCCACTGCACAATGAGCTGAAGCTTTTAACCTATGATCCATGATATGCAAGATTCTTTACATGGGTAGTGCCTATCATTATATATCTAATAATCCTAACTATAGATATCTAATGCTAGGTTCCATATTAGGAATCGCCACCTATGTAATCTTCTCTATAAGCACCACTTGCATTTGTTCACATTAAACTTCATTTGACATTTAGATGCCCAGATCACCAGTTTGGCAACCTCCTTCTGCAGTTCCTCAAAGTCTTCTTTGTGGGTTAACTACTTGGAATATTCTTCTCTCACCTGCAAACATCACTTTTGCTTCCTTTTCTAGATCACTAATGAATAAGTTAAATACTGGCACCCAAGGCACTCCACTATTTGCCTATTTTCATTGGGAAAACTAACCATTTAGTCCTACCCTTTGTTTCCTATCTTTTAATCAGATACCAGTCCACAGTAGCATAATGC
This sequence comes from Microcaecilia unicolor, assembly GCF_901765095.1. NCBI lineage: Eukaryota > Metazoa > Chordata > Amphibia > Gymnophiona > Siphonopidae > Microcaecilia > Microcaecilia unicolor. Next base: position 705,287,307 of record NC_044031.1, read on the forward strand.
CTCCTATCCCATACCTTTTTAATTTTATGAAGTCTCTCATACAAGGGACTTTTATCAAATATCTTCTGTAAAGCCAAATACATTATACAAACTGACTGGCTCTTAGGCTATAAACCCTCCAACAATGGGGAAATACCTATTGTACCTGTGGTACATGTTAATAATAGGTTACAGACCACCAATAGCAGTCTACAATTTTATATACAAGTTAATTCACAACTCTGAGATAAATACTATCAAGTCATAATGATTTGCTACCGTTTAGTCAGCTTATTCTAGCATGTTTTCCAGATTCACAACAATTTATTTTAATTCCTTTAACATAAGAACATAAGAATAGCCATACTGGGTCAGACCAATGGTCCATCTAGCCCAGTATCCTGTTTTCCAAACAGTAGGTCACAAGTACCTGGCAGAAACCCAAATCGTGGCAACACTCCATACTACAAAATCCCAGGGCAAGCAGTTGCTTCCCCATCTGTCTCAATAGCAGACTATGGACTTTTCCTCCAGGAATTTGTCCAAACCTTTTTTAAACCCAGATATGCTAACTGCTGTTACCACATCCTCTGGCAAAGAATTCCAGAGCTTAAATTCATTGAGTGAAAAAAATATTTCCTCCTATTTGTTTTAAAAATATTTCCATGTAACTTCCTCAAGTGTCCCCTAGCCTTTGTACTTTTGGAATGAGTAAAAAATCGATTTACTTCTACTCGTTCTACACCACTCAGGATTTTGTAGGCCTCAATCATATCTCCCCTCATCCATCTCTTTTCCAAGCTGAAGAGCCTTAACCTCTTTAGCCTTTCCTCATACGAGAGGAGTTCCATCTCCTTTATTATTTTAGTCACTCTTTGAACCTTTTCTAATTCTGCTATATCTTTTTTGAGATACGGCGACCAGAACTGAACACAATACTCAAGGTGCGGATGCACCATGTAGCGATACAAAGGCATTATTGTATTTTCGGTCTTATTCATCATCCCTTTCCTAATAATTCCTAACATCCTGTTTGCTTTTTTGGCCAGCACCACACACCGAGCAGATTATTTCAGCATATTATCTACAACACCCAGATATTTTTCTTGAACGCTGACCCCCAAGGTGGACCCTAGCATCAGGTAACTGTAATTCATATTATTCATCAGCATTCGAGCTCAAACTGAACAAAGAAAAAAACACCACACAATACCGAATGCTTGCCAAATATCAACGTCATGGGCGCACCCTTCCCAATATCTGATAATTTAAAAGTTCTAGGAATTTTCATTGACCGCAATCTATCCTTCGCCAAACAGAATCTATCCTATAAATATATTGAAACAAATAAAAAACTACTTCCCGAGAGACATATTCCATACACTAGACCAATGAATGGTCCTCATCCATGCAGACTAGTGCAATTGAATCTATGCTGGATGCAGGGAACAACTACTAAAGAAACTGCAAACAGCACAAAATACAGCTGCTAGACTAATATTTGATATAAATCGATTTGAGAGCACAAAACCACTACTCCTCAAACTTCACTGGCTACCCAAAGCATGTATATCCTTCAAGATTTGCTCCCTGGCACACAGTATAATCTTTGGCCCTGCCCCTGAATACATGATAAACCTAACAGAACTATCTATACACAACACAATAGAAGGTGCAAGGTCCTACCCTCACCCTATATTTTTCCAAATGCCAAGACCTAAAATACAAATCCTCATACTCGACCAACATCACATATATTTGTCCCAAAATCTGGAACACAATACTGAAAGTCTTCAAATGCACGACCGACTACCTACCTTTCCGAAATCACCTGAAAGCCCATCGCTTCAGACAATCCTTCTTCGAAGATTCTGCACAAACGAACCACCCAACATTAAAACACACCATGAAACTAGATCACTAACAGAAATTGTATCAATGACGCGTGCTAACTCTTACTGAAAATGTTCTGCACAAAACTAACCAATCAACATTAAAACATACCATAAAACTAAAACACAAACAGAAATTGTATCAATGACATGTTTTAACTCCTAACAGAAATTAGCCTAACTGTACAAACTGTAACCCACATTGAACCACCAACCTGACTGGAAAATATGGGGTGCAAATGCTGAAATAAATAAAAATAAATAAATTGTTATGTATTTATTATTAAACTTTGCTTTATACTACTAAACTGGACAGTCTATCCAGAACTGCGCATGGCAAGAACACATTTTCAAAATAAAAAATACCAGTAATAAAAACATAGAACTACAAAAACAATCAACCCCAAAACAAGATCACTCCAGAACCCTCTGGAGCAACCTCATTCACTTATCATTCTAATAACAAATCCAGTCACTAACCCTTAATCCTGAGGAAATAACCAAGTATTTACCTTCCTTCTAAAAGCCATGTAATTCAATTCCTATTAGATCTCCAAGGGCATATGATTTCAAATTGAAGGGACCATGTACGAAAGAGCCCACAACATGAGGATACAACATGCAGAATTCCTTTATTTGATCTCAAATTCCTCTCTGGCACATACCACTCCAGTATTTTTGTCACATGTCTTCAGTAACATCATCTGAAAGACTTAAAAACCAAGTTCATAGTTAAAATTTGGCTTATCACCCCAAAAAGGAGCCAGGGCAATTGTTACAACAATGGATTTATCATTGTTGTAACCAGTGTGCAGTAGCAGCCAAAGAAAGCAAACAGGATGCTAGAAATTATTAAGAAATGAATGCAAAATAAGAACAAGAATATTATAATGCCTCTATATTGCTCCATGGTGCGACCTCACCTTGAGTATTGCATTCAATCCTCGTTGCCATATCTCAAAAAAAAGATACAGCAGAATTAGAAAAGGTTCAAAGATCAACCAAAATGATAAAAGGAGATGGAACTTCTCCTATATGAGGAAAAGCTAAAGTGGTTAAGGCTCTTCAGCTTGGACTAGAGATGGTTGAAGGAGGGATATGGTTGAGGTCTATAAAATCCTGAGTGGTATAGAATGGGTAGAAGTGAATCAATTTTTCACTCTTTCAAAAAGTAAAAGGACCAGGGGACACTCAATGCAATCACATGGAAATACATTTAAAACAAACAGGAGGAAATATTTTTTCACTCAAAGAATTGTTAAGCTCTGGAACTCGCTGCTGTTGGATGTGGTAACAGCAGTTAGCATACCTGGGTTTAAAAAAAGGTTTGGACAAGTTCCTGGAGGAAAAGTCTATAGTCTGTTATTGAGATGGACTTGGGGGAAGCCACTGCTTGCCCTGGTATTGGTAGCATGGAATGTTATTACTAACTGGGTTTTTGCCAGGTATTTGTGACCTGGATTGGCCACTGTTGGACCATTAGTCTGACCCAGTATGTTTATTCTCATGTTCTTATGAAATACCCATGACTACTTTTGAAACAACATTTTCTTTTTGCCCTAGCTGGGAAGTCAACCTGCAACACATTACAATAACCCAAATGTACAATTGCTAAGGAGTATACTACTCTCTTAAATGCTAATTTATCTATTAGTAGCCTCAAATGCTTGATCAACTGCAGTTGTCCAGAACATAGTAAACGACAGCAGATAAAGACCTGAATGGTCCATCCAGCCTGCCCAACAAGATAAATTCATTTTACATGGTATGTGATACTTTATATGTATACCCAAGTTTGATTTGTCCTTGCCAATCTCAGGGCACAGATCGTAGAAGTCTGCCCAGCACTGTTCTTGTACTAAAAGTTCTGAAGCTAGCGTTGAACTTAATTTCTAAAATCATCCCCAAATCCTTCACCAGATCCACCAAGTACCCACTCCATTAATTCTAGGCAAGGGCAATCAAGAAGAGGGTTTGCACTACCAATTCTGATAACTTTGGCCTTTGTTCCATTCAGAAGCACATTATTAGCAGCAAATCAGTCCAAAACTGTAAACAGCTATTCAGTGTTATCATTATTGCCTGGCACTCATTCTTAAGGGGAACTACCACCTCAGTGTTATCATGGTAGCAATATTCAAAGGCAAAGCAGTGAATAAGCTCACTCACCAGAGGAAAAAATATGCACTAGAGACACACTGAAACCTTGTGGTAGCCCACAGAAGATGGTCTCACAGGTAACACTATCATTCTTCCAGCAATCAATTAGTCTGCTCCTTACCCAGCAAATATGCAGGCATCCAGTTCCTAATCCCCCTTGCATGTGTAAACCAACCAGCCTCTCCAATAACAATTTCATTAATAGCTTTGAAAGCTGCCCTCACTATTACAGATTGATTTTTGCACAATGGGTTTAAAAAATTGTTATAGTACTTTATTTGACTTCTTTTATTTGTTTTATGGATATCCCTAAGTTGTGTAACATTAAGGGGTCTTTTTGCTAAGCTGTGTTAGCTGTTAATGCAATGTCTTAGCAGCTAACATGTAACTGGATAGAGAACAGCGGAAATGAACAGGGGCACTGCCTTATAGTTAATGCGGAGCTGGTTGCCATCCAAGGCATGGCACTATCATTTCCTATTTCCTGTTGGCTGTTCTTCCCCCTATGCACCCAAACATCCTTCTGGCTTTTGCAGTCTCCTTTTCTGTTTGGCCACCTTAAGATTATCAACTCCCCCCCCCCCCCCCAAAGTCCTGTTCTATTGTGCACAGAAGTACTTTATCCCCTATACTATACCAAACCCGAGTTCTGTAATAACTGCAAAAACTTAGCACAGTTTAATAAACAGGCACCTAAATATTTTACAGCAACTGTGATCAGAAAATGTTTAATATTTGCAAATCACAAAAGAATGGGTTAGATTCACTGAAGTGCACTACTGTGTTAGTGCATTCTAATCAGGGGCGTATCTGCGTGGGGCCTCAGGGGCCTGGGCCCCCGCAGATTTTGCCCTGGCCCCCCCTACCGCCATCAACCCTCCCCCGTGCCCGTTCTTACTTTTGCTGGCGGGGGACCCCAACCCCCGCCAGCCGAGGTCTGCTTCCACCTGCCGCTGCCTTCAAAACTTCTTCTTCAGCCGGCGGGGGACCCCAAACCCCCGCCAGCCGCCCCGCGCTGTTTAAAATTCATCTTCGGCCTCCGTGGCCGTGCTGCTGGGATAGGCGGCGCTGTTGAAATCCACTTCGGAGTCTGACGTCGTTGTACGTTGTACGTGCTGCGACGTCAGACTCCGAAGTGGATTTCAACAGCGCCGCCTATCCCAGCAGCACGGCCACGGAGGCCGAAGATGAATTTTAAACAGCGCGGGGCGGCTGGCGGGGGTTTGGGGTCCCCCGCCGGCTGAAGAAGAAGGTTTGAAGGCAGCGGCAGGTGGAAGCAGACCTCGGCTGGCGGGGGTTGGGGTCCCCCGCCAGCAAAAGTAAGAACGGCAGCGGGGGAGGGTTGGCGGCGGGAGGGGGGTGGAGAGACTAAGTCATTGGTGGCGGTGGGGGCTCGGCGGCGGGGGGGGGGCGGCGGGGGGGGGGGGCGCTAAAATGTGCCCCCTCCCTCTGGCTCTGGCCCCCCCTACCGCCGGAGTCCAGATACGCCCCTGATTCTAATATGCATTAACGTGCGATTTACCAGAGGGTTCATTTCATGCAATGGGACTTATTAATACACATTAACCGCACTGACGCATGCTGACAAGGTAGCGTACTTCAGTAAATATAGTCCAGTGCATAGTTGCTGCCCTTTGTAGATTTCAATTTTGTATATTTCATTATTGATTACATTTTTTCTTCTTTTTTAGACCCTTTATATAGTTTTTTTGGGTCATATTTAAGATTTGATGAGCATTTGAACTGGTGGTTTATTAAATTGATTTTCCCATATGCCTAAGCACTGCAGATTTTTCTCTCATGATTAGATGTAAATAGGAGAGTTTTTCTCTGCAGTGTAAGGTAGTTGGTGGTAGCCGATGATGAATGTCAGTCAGTGGTGTCCTAATTTACATAAAGGTACCCTGGACGTATGAGGCTATATATTATTAAATGATAATATAGCAGTTCATTGTCTCATCTATATCCTGTTGATTTGGAGCAATTAGAGTGAGTTTAAGTTTAGGATACAGGATACCCCAGCTGAAATTATCTCAACCTTCTTCCCATGGAAGACGCATATGAACAAAGACCTAAGGTTAAGACAAAGGCCAGACAAAGGGAAAACCTTCTTCCCACAAACACACACACACACACACACACACACACACAAAAACTGCTGTTCAAAGAGCACAAAGAAAAAAAAAAGCGTAAAAGAAATCCTGGTCTATAAAGCTCACAAAGGGGCCAATGCAGAAACCAGTGCATTAGAGCCACTGACTGCACACTGAGTTCCCAGAAAAAAATTAATGCGTGATGCAGTAATCAATAAGTATACAAATTACTGCTGCATTAAAATCATGGAAGTAATCTGTAGCTCATTGGCTGAGGCACCAACAGAAAGGATAAAAAATTTTAAAAAATTTAAAAAAAGGTGCAAATGGTCTGACTGACCTGGCTGCCTCTCCAGTATTAAATTATTGTGTCTAGTGGCCCTCCCCCCCGGATGGGACTGGGATCAGCTTCACCCACCAGCCAGCCAGCCTCCCTCCATCCCACCCCCAACCAGACTGATCGACCCCAACTTCCCTATTTAAAACTAACTCCCTAGTATCTAGTGGCATCCCTCACTCACTACCCCCACCCAACCAGAATTTAAAAAAAAATAGTGGCACCCACCCCACCCCATGACCAAGCCCCCCAGACCCAAGTACCTTGAAGGAGACAAGAGTGATGCCCTTTCGCTCCTTCCTCCAGGCCACCATCTCCAAAATGGTGGCCCTGCCCTTTGTGGTGCATCCTGGGATACACTAGGCAGAGCCAGTCTGCCATATAAGGAGTGGAGCAGAAGGGAAGAAGATGGGGCCGATGCCTACTGCGGGGGCTCTATGCCAGCCTCAGACCTGGCAGTAGGCTCTGGCCTTCAGCTCCCATGGTAGACATCAACACACAGGCCCTGTATGAAGCGAGATAGCAGATCAGCTCTTTACCATGCATTTTAATAAACTATGCACTGATGTCTAACACTGGAGTGCAGAAACCCTTTCAACATACAGTGACCTTTAACGAGCAGGTAAACTGCTCATTAGGGGCGAATTGAAGCCCATGGTAGCTTTCTACGTTGGCCCCAAAGGCTGCTCACCACTCTAACTCATGAGCCACCTCACCCTATACACTTTCTCACCTCCCATGTCACTGTCACAAGCCTATCTAATCGTGCCAAACTCTAAGGATCTCAACTGAACAAGCTCAAGAAAGAGCCCATGCTCAGGGTCTGCTCAACCTTATCGAACGCTCTGCCAAATAAGATCTCTCTGGGTTTTTGGGAAACTACCACCATCATGGCTTTTCAAAGCTGCTTAGGGCCCACAGCTTTAACAGGTGCTACTTAATCATGAGCATGATTCATAAATCATAGTTAAAGAAAACTGTTCAGACACTAAGCTAAAACCTCCCTAAGAATGCCCAATATTAGCATGCTCTACCCACAGTTATCACCCTCTTCCTTCTTCCTGATGTATTTGCACACACTCCTCTATTTCCTAAACTGATTTTCCTGCAATGTATTTATCTACATTAATTTCCTACCTCACTGTGATTGTTTTCCTTTTATCATGTATTTATTTTCTGCATCTCTGTCCCTTATTACATTTAGGAAATGTATTTATTCAGTCACAGACCCAAACTTGCTCGTAACTCACTTTGAGCTCTCTAGTTGGATAAGTGTCTAATAAATAAACGATGATTAATAAACAAGCCTTAGCAAAGAGAAAATCAATGTAAAAAATTAGAATATGAAGAGAAAATCCAAAATCTGTTTTGAAAGATTTTGAAGGAAATAAAAATCAACCAACAAATGCAAGGTAATAACTGAACTAAACACATATTGCTTTATCTCTGTTTGTTGCTTTAAAAAAAAAAAAAAACAGATTCATGTAACACTTGTTGAGGCACTACTGTGTACAGATAAATTAATGCACATGTTCTTATTAAACTGATTTTTTTTTTGTCACACTTCAAATACGAAACTAATGGAGGCAGGGCATGCAAAGTTGCAACATTGACATTCAAGGCTTTCCAAGTAGGTTTATCTGACTACCCTTCCTGTATCACAATTCCTTATTCTCCAGCAAGAGTTCTCCACTCTGTTAATGATCATAGCCTAATCCTTCCAAGTCCCAAATCTGCATATTTAGAATCAACTAGGTATTGCGTATTCTTTCACCTTATGTCTGGAACAATCTCTCCTTTCCAAACTTTAAATGTGAACTTAAGACCTGGCTTTTTACACAGGCTTTCTGAGTACCAGACCAGAGTTCACCAGCCACTCCTCTTTCCTTTTGTTCCCCTTCCTACTATATGAAGTTTTTATTTCCCCTCCCCCAGTTCCCTTTCTCCACCTGTCCTCCCCTCTATACCTCTTAGTGTGACTGAACCTACTTTCCTATCAAAAATTGAGCTCCTTTCTTTTTTCTTGAAATTTTTGAAGTATATACACTGTCCTGCCCTGCATAGTTAGTTAGGGCCCTGTTTCCTAAGGTGTACTAGCGTTTTTAGAACATGCTAAAAATTAGCATGTGCTAACCGTGTAGACGCCCACAGGAATATTATGGGCATCTACACGGTTAGCACGTGCTAAAACACTAACGCACCTCTAACACAGTTTAGTAAACAGGACCCTTAGAGTGGTATAGTAAGAACTATTGAACTATAAACTATGGATATTCATTGGAAAAATCCTGAAAACCCAACTGGGTTGCAGCCCTCAAGGATTGAGACTGTCCCCCCACCTCCCATCTTAAACAATCCAAGTGACTGCAAATCCATCTTCTTCTCAATCTAAAAAGTTGCAATTCTTTTTACCGAATTTCTTAAAAAGCTTTAGTGGGGGCAATCATTTCAGAAAAAGGTTTCCATAAGAAGTCCATTATATTGCATGATTACACACAGGTTATTAAAAGATAGGTCCTGGAAGTCTTACTGGCACTGCAAAGGGTTAAGCCTCACTGTGGTTACTCATCCAGAAAAATATACTGCAAAGCAAGACAATAAGGCAATGATCTGTAGATTAACAAATCTTGCAGCAAAGGTGCAGGAAGACCACCACACTTTGGTCCGGTTTCTGAAGCCATTTTATTTTGTGGCTTTGCTAAGGCTTGAAAGTCATTTCAAACTAGAAACATGTAACGTTTATAAATGAATAAATTTCCTTCTTAAGCAAAACACAGAGGCAAACTGCCAAAAAAAAAAAAACCCTGCACCTAAATTGAGCTCTTAAAAACAAGAGCTACTACCATACTAACACATTATTAGTAACCAGGTCCCACTGCATAAAATGAGAACTGCAGTGAAATAACTCATTAATGGCATTAGCACACATCAATGCAGTTGTGCATGTTAGCAATACTAACTATAAGTTAAGAACCTTACTTTAGGCTTTCAAATTCAGCACTGATAACACTCAGAGGAAAGTGCCTAACTTCATTCCTCTCACTCTGCCCTGTCTATATTTTAGGCATTCAAATTTAGAAACTCAGGAAAAGTTTACTATGAAAAAGAGTTGTGTTCCCAGATCTTCAAGTTAGGCACCCTAGGCCTTTCATATCAGTCTCACGGGTCTTGTTAATTTGTGCTCCCAAACTGGGGAAATTCTTTGACTGAGTTGTGCCACAAAATATTAAATGATGGTCTCTGCTATTCTCAGAAATCAGTCGTGGTTACTTCTGTGATAACTCCTTTCTGTCAGTCTCTGAACAGACTATCTGGCACCATCCACTGGGGTGAAACCAGCAGCATTCGGAACAACTTCAGGTTCTTTTACTCTTTGCGTCCAAGCTGATGCCATTTATTCCCGGTATCAGACCAACTGACTTGCAAAAGTCAATCCTATGCCACTCAACAACTTTATACCATGATCATGACATCAGGCAAGTTTCTCCAGTCTACTTTAAGACTAACAGCTATTATCAGGAAAATAACACTGTACTGCTTCATCTGACACAACACTGAACCAGATAGGACTTACTTTAGTGGTCCTTTGTTTAGAGAGAAGAGCAGAGTCGCAAAGGGGGCAATTCTATAACTGGGCATCTGGGTGCCATGAATATGTTATAGAATAAATAGTAGATGAAGGCAGAGAAAGACCTGCACAGTCCATCCAGTCTGCCCAACAAGATAAACTCATATGTGCTACCTTATGTGTATACCCAACCTTGATTTGTATCTGCCATTTTCAGGGCACAGACCGTAGAAGTCTGCCCAGCACTGGCCCGCCTCCCAACCACTAGCCCCGCCTCCCACCACTGGCTCTGCCACTCAATCTCCGCTAAGCTTCTGAGGAACATTTAGGCACACCTACTTTGGCATGTCAACAGCAGATGCAAATTCACATGCCTAGATTTGGCACTTTACTGCATAACTTACAGTATTCTCTAAGTTACTTCTGTAATTGTTGATCTTGCCCATGCCTGGACCAAGCTCCTCTCCTTTGAATGACCTCCTTGTACTTGGGTGCTAAGTGAGAGTTACATGTGCCATTTTCACAGTAGTGCCGAGTGCTCACCTAGTGTTTATACGCACAAGTGCTAATATTCTATAAATTTAAGAACACAAATGGTGTTTAAATTTAGGCACTAAGGGGTTCTTTTATATTTAAATCTTTTTATTGACTGAAAGGTCAATACATATGAACAGGAAACATCAACTTGTACACAAATCTTATACAAGAACATCAGTCAGTATTTCACAGTCAATGAAATTTCTTTTTATCCCCAGACACCCCAACCCCGTTTCTTATCCCTCTGCCTTAAATCTGTTTATATTTAACCATTGCAGTTGATATTGACAGAGACCACACATACTATTTCAGAGCGTATAATAATAAACAATCTTATATCATGGAGTTGTCAAGTTTCGCTTCACATTCCACAATGAATCATAGTGTAACTCTTTGATCCGCAATTAACCCCTTTCTCCTACCTTTCCCAGTTATCAAACCCTCCCTCCCTGCCCTCCCTTCCCTTCAAAATCTAGGATACTTTCTGACAGTCTGAATACAAGCTGTTGTCACTAAAAGTTCAACAGGTAACTCTTTGAAGCATGTGGTAATGTCTGTATAAATGGGTTCCATTTCTTTAGGAATTGCTGCAAGTCTGATTCTGGCCTGCCTTGACACATCTGTCTTTCCAAACGCATTAATGCCACCATTTTCATTCTCCACACCTGTGCTGAGGGACCATCTGGGGAAAGCCAATCTACAAGAATTGTTGCCTTCGCTATGACTATGGCCCGGTTTATGAATGCAATGCAGCCTCCTGGGACCGGGGCATTCACCTCAGGATTACCAAATAGCAGCAACGGGGAATATCGCCAATCTATAGCCCACAATTTAGAGACTTGTCTCAGAATGATCTTCCAAAATTCCTCCACCTGTACACAGAGCCAGAACATATGCCCCAAAGTCGCTCCCTCCTTCCCACACTTGGGGCATTCTCCGTCTGGGGAGGCTCCCATGTGAAACGCTCGCCGTGGGGGAATGTGTAGTCTGAGGGCAAATCGATACTGCATCTCCCAATGTGCTGATAATAAGGAGGATCGTTGGATTGTCAGGACATGTCTTTTGAACATGTCAGACGTTACTGTGATATTCAAGTCACTCTCCCATCCCCCAGCATATTTATCATAGTCCAATTCCAGCTTATGATCTTTGATGTGTCTGTGATGGTATTTCAAAGGCACTTTCTGTTGAGAGTTGAATGAGAATGCCTCCGCCACTTCCACTTGGACATCTTCTGTTAGGTCTTCCCATTCCAGGCTAGACACATAATGCTGTAGCTGCCAATAGTGGAAATAGTCTTTCGGAGTTATCAGCTTTGACCTTTGAAGATCTGTAGATGATTTTAGTTTCCCTTCCTCTGTTAGTATTTGTTGAAGGTAGATTATTCCTTGGTCTTCCCATCGTTGAAACATCGTGTATAAATCTCCGGGAGGGAAGTCTGGATTCCCCTTCAATGTCAAGTATGGAGTAGTTTTATAAGAGAATTGATGCATTCTGCAAATCCACTTCCAGGTTTTTTGCGCAGTCTGTAAAATGTTAGTGGCCGCCAAAACTGGGAATGTTCTCTTACCCAAACCATGAAGGGCACTACTGAAGTGGAAGGGTTTTAATAAGTTTTTCTCCATTTGAGTCGCTGAAAAATCTGATGTGTTACGGAACCAGTCATTGATGTGTCTCATTGCACAGGCCACCGTCATATGCCGCATGCTCAGCACTCCCATTCCCCCATATTCTTTTGGTATCTCCATCACTGACTGAGGCAGTCGCGGTCTTCTCCCCTGCCAGAGGAATTTCTTTAGCATTACATTCAACTGCTTTTCATCTTTACTAGAAAGGTATAATGGCAAAACTTGAAAGATATACAGCCAGCGTGGCACTATCATCATGTTATACAACGCTATGCGTCCCGAGAGAGAGAGAGGTAGCCCCTGCCAATGACCCAGCCTTGTTGCTGTTTCAGTCAGCAGTTTTTGAATGTTCAGATTATAGAGTTGGGATAAGTCGCTCGGGATCTGTACCCCCAGATATTTGATGGCGCCTGCCGCTCTACGTAATGGGAATTTAAATCTCTTCATGTCATCGGGGCTGGACTGGATGTGCATAACACTAGATTTCTCTAAATTGACTTTAAAGCCTGAGAGTTTACCAAATTGGGAGACCCTGTTTATCAGCACACTCAGTGACGTTGTTGGTTTAGAGGTCATTATCAATAAGTCGTCTGCAAACGCTAATGCTTTCACTGTCTCTCCCCCTACCTCTACCCCAGCTATCTCCCTTTCTAGTTTCAGGCTCCTCAGCAGTGGTTCTATCGAGAGGAGGAAGAGGGCCGGAGATAATGGACAGCCCTGCCTCGTGCCCCTTGCTATAGAAAATTGTGCTGTTCTTGAGCCATTAATCAGTACTGCGGCTGTGGGACCCGAGTATAACGATTGAATCGCCTGATATGCCCATCCCTTGACACCTATGTGTTGTAGCACTGCAAACATGTACTCCCATTCCACTCTGTCGAACGCCTTCTCGGCATCCAGACTCACCAAGACCGCCTTTGTTTCTGTACAACTACATTGTCCCATTGCCATAAGTAGACGCCTCACATTTACTGCGGCATGTCTATTTCGTACAAAACCCACTTGCTCTGGATCTATTAATGTCGGCAACACTCTCTGAATTCTGTTTGCTAGAAGCTTGGCCATGATTTTTGTATCCACATTGATTAGTGATATGGGCCTGTAGGAGTCTGCCTGCGTTTCTTTCCTTCCTGGCTTTAAAAGTAATGTGATTAACGCTTCATTAGCATAGAGTGGGAATTCTCCCAGATCCACCACCTCTTCGTAATATGAGAGCAGAGGTCTTATTATCTGCTGGGTTAACATTTGGTAGAATGCACTAGAGAACCCATCTGGCCCCGGAGCCGAGTGTTTAGGCATCGTTTTAATTATGTCTTGTAGCTCCTTCCCTGTTATTGGTGAATTGAGTTCCTCTAACTCCATCTCACCAAGTTTGTTTAGCCCTGCCTGCTCTAGATACTGATTAATAGAGTCTGTAGAGTGGGGCATGGGCGTAGAGTATAAGTCTTGATAGAAATCTCGAAACACCTTCGCTACCTTGTCTCTTTGGTTTTGAATATGGCCCTCCTTATCCTTGACCGCCACTATTACTCTGCTTCCTCCCCAAGTTTTTATTACACGTGCTAACATGCCTCCCGATTTGTTCCCAAAACGTTGTAACCGATATTTCCTACGTATTAATGCCCTAGAGGCTCGATCTTGTAGGAGGGAATCTAACGCTATTCTTGCTGACTGCATTTGTTCTTTGAAATGTGTGTTGGGATTATTAATGTACCTGCGCTTTGCTTTTTGGAGTCTTTTTTCTAGGTTGGTGATTGCTCTAGTGATTCGCCTTTCTCTTTTTGCTGTGAAGGCTATAATTGCCCCTCTTAATACTGCTTTAGCTGCTTGCCAAAACAAGGATGGCTGGCTTTTGTGGACTGCATTAAATTTTTCATATTCCTCCCAGCTATCTTGTATGTATCGTTTGAATTCAGTATCTGCGGCTAAGTATGTTGGGAAGCGCCACCCCGCCCCGGCTCCAGATGACCCTGGATCTGTCAAGTCAATCCATGTCATCGCGTGATCTGAGACCTCTTCTGGCCCTATTACTGCGTCTGCTACCATATGAAACATGTTTTGATCTACAAGTATGTAATCTATCCTTGACCAGCTGCCATGTGCCCGTGATAAATGAGTATAGTCTCGTGAGTCTGGATGTAGAGTCCGCCACGCATCTACCAAATTTAGTGATTGCATGAATTGTGGAAGGGCTCTCGATCTCATTCCTCCCCTGCTGGCCCGTCTAGGTGTTGAACAATCTAATGTTGGATCTGCTACGAGATTAAAGTCTCCCATTATAATTAGGGGGATAGTTTTGCGGATGAGACATCTTTGGGCCACCCGCTCATAGAATGATTTGTCAAATAGATTTGGCCCATACAGTGCTACCAGCGTATATTCGCGATGTTGAATCCATAGGTGAATCAGCAGATATCTCCCCTGAGTGTCTCTTTCTATAACTTCCGATTTGGCCACTAATCCCTTGCGGATCAGAATAGCTATTCCTTTACTCCTCCCCTCAGCTGGAATCGCATGTACTTCTCCTACCCACGCCCGCTTCAGTTTCTGATGTTCCTCTGTATTGAGGCGGGTTTCCTGCAAGCAGGCTACATCCGCTCTATGTTTTTTAAGGGCTGCTAGAATTTTTGTTCTTTTGATTGGGGATGAAATACCTCCCACATTCCAAGTAAGGAACCGAACTAAATTGTGCTTAGTCATTACTATGTCCGGTTGTCGAGTAGCGATGAAATTTTTTGTTTGTGAGGAACCCCGGGGCCCAGCTCCACCCGTGTTCCTTCCTATCTGTCCACATGACTCCAGTGACCTGTTCTGTTGCCCTTCCCCTTTCTATGTGTCCAACAGCGCGATGATCTCTATATGTGTCCCAGAAAGTCCTACATTTAACTTTCCCACCCATCCCCCCCTCTCTCCCGCCCCCCCCTCCCCCCCCCCCCCCCCCCCCCTCCTCCCCTATCCCCCTTGACTCCAACCTTGCACTCCCCTCTCTTATCTTAGATCAGGTGTGCTGAGTCAACGATGGTAGGGTCTCCTCCCTCCCCCCTCCACACTTGCCATAGATAGTATCTCACTGTTCAAACTGGTTCATCTCTCTCTGCAGGAAAAAACACAGCGCTGTAGATCACTACATATTGTACTTACTATTCAACATTAGGCTATTCAGCCAACTTTCTAACATCCAACTGAGACTTGACTTCAGATTACTGAGTTTCTAGCTCTCATTGAATTAAGTTGTGCTCTTCAACTGTTGCTTCCCTCCTGTTCAGAGTTTTTATGATCCTGACATTGAAGTGCCTCTTGAGCTTCTTTTGGAGAGCCAAAGGATCTCCAAGTGCCATCCATGTTGATTTTTAATTGTGCTGGGTATAGTAGCAAAAATCGTTGGTTCCTCTCTGCAAGTTGTCTGCAAATCGGGGTAAAAGCTTTCCTGCGTTCCTGTAACGCCTGTGAATAGTCTTGGAACACTTTAATACTAACTCCATCAAAGTTTAAGGAATCCCATTTTAATCGTGCTCCCCTTAAAATTTCTTCTTTATGTACAAAATTATGTACTTTAACAATCACTGCTCTTGGTCGAGTTCCATTATTAAGTCTTTTCCCCAACCTGTGAGCTCTTTCGAGGCAGAGTGGTCCCATACTGTCAGAAAGGGCAAATTCTGATTTTAACCAGCGTTCTAATTGTTCCGCCAGTGACCGATCCGGTATCGACTCCGGGACACCTATAAGTCTCAAGTTGGATCTTCGAGATCTATTTTCAAGATCATCCATTTTCATTGCCTGCGCTTTCAATTCTTTTTGTATCTCTTGCAACGACGCCACAGCGCTAACTGCGGCGTCCTCTGCTTCCGATACACGTGCTTCAAGTTCGCCCGTTCTTTTTGTTGTTTCACCAAGCTTCGTTTCTACGCTTGTTAGCCTTTCAGCAATCTGGGTTAGTTGCGGTTCCAAAGCGGACTTTACCGCTTCTGTGAGCTGCTCGAGTTGGGCCTGGTGGAACCTTGGCGCCGAGTCTGACGCTGGGCTCGGCGCCATCTTGCTTTCGCCGACCCCTCGCTGCTTCTCTGGCTCTTTTTTTGCTGTTTTCCCCGTCATCGCTCTAGTTTCGCGGATGATATAAGAGTCCATGTGTCTTAAGTTTGATTCCGATTACTTTCCTTTGTTTATCAGCAAGTCAATCCAGTTTGTGGAGGGTTCGAGGGAGGGAGGACCCGAGAGTGAAAAGGAATGCGACCTCTTCCCTCAGCCCATCACGTGACTCCCCTAAGGGGTTCTTTTATTAAGCTGCAGTAAAAGGGGGTTTGTGGAAGCGTCAGTGTGTGTTTCTGATGCGCGCTGAGGCCCTCTTTTACCCTAGCAGGTAAAAGACTGGCCATTTTTGGGGAAAAGAAATGGCCATGCAGTAAGAGAACCACGTACCGCACAGCCATTTTGGCAGGCAGCACTTACCGCCGCCACCCACTGAGATGGCGGTAAGGGCTCCCACACTAACCGGGCAGTGCACAGTGCTGCCCGATTACTGCTGGTTAAATTCCGGTGCTACAAAAATCTAAAAAATTACTGTAGTGCCAGAAATGGCGCGTGCTGGAAGTGGGAACTACCACCAGGCTCCAGCTGCAGCCTGGCGGTAGCTCCGGATTGGCATGCAGCAAACATGTTAATGCGCGCCAACCCTTTAATAGGGCCCCTAAGTTATAGAATATGGGGGGAGTGCCTGTGGAAGATAGAATAGGCTATACAAAAAGTTTTAATTTCCTCCTCAGCTTCCTGGAAGGTGTATGTCTCTGTATGTATGTCTCTGTTGATCACCCTCCCCTCACCTATCCACACCCATCCTGTTAGAATATCAATGATATGCTTTGATGTCCCCATGCATACCTCCTACCCACCCCCATCCTCCCACCCTGTCAGACTGTCATAGTAATGCTTGAATGTTTTCACTTATATACACTGTCAGCTAGCACATTTGCTTATTTCCGATCTGAGGAAGGGCAACCTTCGAAAACTAATCAAGAAATGTATTAAGTTATGTCCAATAAAAAAGGTATCATCTTATTTTCTTTTCCATGTTTTATTTTGTTTGATTTCTATGGAAGGATAGCGAAAGAAAGGAACCTCTCACTGTGTCTGAAATACCTGAAGGCTCAAATGAGTTACACAAGCAAGGCAGGCTCTAAAGCCATACGTTGACTCATGTCTGGCCCCTTGGAAAAAGAACCAGACATACTGTAAGGCTTGCTATAAAGGCATGTAGCTGAAACAACATCCCTGGTGGGCCCATTAACTGTTTTCTCCAGCATTAATAAAAAAAAAAACACAGGGACACAGGTGAACAAGCCCAAAAAAAATGCATTATCCTCCAGAGAAAAGACTTCTTTTCCCCAGGAGACCAGTAACAAGACCAGTGTTGAGGAGGAAATGGTATCACCCTCAAGGGATATGAAAGGCAAAATGCTGCTGGTCTCACTCTAGTAGGTGGCACTTTTCCAATGGGCTCTGCTTTAGAGTGAGATGCAACAGAACAAAGCTTGAAAACGTGTTTCTGATATAATTTTTCTTTCTAGGAACAGAGCAAGTTGCAACTAAAAAGCCAGCATAAATACCCATCTCTAATATTAAAATTTTCTCAAGTTAAAGAACAGCAAAGTCACTTTAAGGCACAGGAGCTAAACATTTGGAATAGACCAGTATGGAACAAGGTCACCTAAAAATGTACTTAACGCTCTTATGGGCAGATGATCAGAAGCAAACCCAGGCGCTAGAGGCTATTAGCACCATACTAGTGCCCACGTTTGATACTGCCCCATAATCAGAGCCCCTGAGCACTTGAAACAACACTCTCTCAAGCTCTGAGCGCAAGTAGCATGCAAATGCATGCTAAACAGGTATTTGATTATTCCTCCCCAATAATCAGCAGGCAGCATGTCAAACATAGGAACGCTGTCAGAAGCAAACCCTATACCAGCTCGGAACTAGCACTAGGGCTTGCAGACCATAAGGGAGGAATGGTGAGCCCTATCCAGCAAGCATTTGCATGCTAGCAGGCCCCACCATTCCCCCTAATAGAAACCCTCCTCCCCACAGGAACACCAACTCCCACCTCAAGCCAGTGACATGGGGGCTGGAGGTCCGGCAGACCTCCAGTCCCCCCAACACAAGTTTAAGGGGGGCACTAGATATCCGGTGGATCTCCAGCCCCCCTTGCACCTCAAAATAAAAGCCCCGGTGGCCCACAAACACAAGCCCCCCCCCAACCTGGTGGTCTAGTGGCCCCCCCTTCCCCGCCCCCATGTACCTGAAGTGACGGAGGAGAGAGTAGTAAACTCCCTCCTCTTCCAGCGTCGCCTTGAAAATGGCGGCACCCAGCCCTGCCCAGTGCATCCTGGCATGCGTTGGGCAGGGCTTCACCACCACATAAGAGAGTTTTCCCTTGTATGATGGTGAAGCTCCACCCAGCGCATCCCAGCATGCACTGGGCAAGGCTGGGCACCACCATTTTCAAGGTGGCACTGAAAGAGGGTGTGTACTACTCCCTCTTCCATCACTTCAGGTACAGGTAGGGGTGGGGAAGAGGACCGCTAGACCACAAGGTTGTAAGCTTGTGTTTGCAGCCAACTGGGCCATCAGGGCTTTTATTTTGGGGTGAGAGGGGAGGTTTGGGGAACTTGTGTCGGGGGGGAGGGGGCGGAGGGACTGGAGGTCCACTGGACCTCCAGCCCTCATGTCGCTGGTTTGTGGTGCGTGTGTTGGGGGCACTAGGTCACCAGGGCCTTGCACTGCAGAGGGGTCTGGGAGTCTCACAGAGCTACAGCCCAAACCTGTCAAACAAGTGCGGGAGGAATATTCCCACACTCTTACCCTATGGTCAGAGATAATAGCGTGCTTAAATTTGCATGCTATTATCTCTGATCACAGGGGCAGCAAAGCCCCATGCTGTTCCAGCACTATTTTTAGAGCACTGTTTGGAACAGCGCAGGGCTTTTGATCATCTGCCCATTAGGACCTGATTTCCTAAAGTGCACTACAGAATTAACAAGTATTACTAATAAACAGGTTAACACTAAATGGGAACCACAGTAAATAACAGCACATGCTAAAGCGGGACAGCACCTTTTGTAAGTCTAACCTAGGGACTGTGCTATTTGTGGTATTTATGTTGGCCTGCCTCATTTTAACCATGCAAGCAAACATGCTGTTTTGATTTAAAATTCAATACAAACATTTTTAGAAAAGCCAGAATAAATAAATACAACCTGCATTTCTGGGTCAGGCCTAATCAAAAGGATGAAAAATGTCTCTGATCAAAGAGGCTTTGAAAGATTATCTGCAAAGAATTCTTTACTTACCCATCAGTTCTGAATTTATGAAAGGTGTTGGGGACAATCCACCTTCATGAGGTCCTAATCGACTATCACTCAAATGATCACCGTAATGAGGGCTGTCTGAAAAACCCTAGAGGGAAAAAAGAAGAGCACAGTGTTAGGAAGATTATTTGGCACTCTTGCTAATTTAGTGTAATGAGACTCTACTAATTAATATAGACTTGTAATTGGTCATTGTCGCCATAAAGTTAGGACTGACGCTCTAAAGAATTTGCAGAAACCACACGCTACACATATATATAATCTTATTTTACTGTGTGTCTAAAGAAAATAACAACTTCAGCACTGTTCTGAACAGAGATCAAGGTTTCTTAAACTGAAACAGTGCAGCAGGAACATGTTCTCAACTATTTCTGCAGAGAGATTATTAAATTTACTCACTCGTAAATCAAATAAAGCCAAAGTCACAAATACGTGTTGAGGTTTTAGTTCCTATCCAGAAAGATTTTGTATTGCAGATCCAAGTAGTACTGGGAGAAAATGAATTAAGTATGTGTGCATTGAAGGACAACAATGTTAAAACATCAGAAAACGATTAGATGCCATGAAACACTGGGCACAATGGAAATTTTCCTCATTGCTAGTTTCTGTTCCATTAATTCTGACCCATGGGCATTACTGCCTAGGAAAATATAATGGTGACCAGCAGCTTTAAATGGGAAATTGTATCACAACACTTCCTGCCCTCCTCCTCTTACTAATAACAAAGGTGGTTAGTTTAGCGGGGTTTAAAAAGGGTCTGGATGACTTCCTAAAGGAAAAGTCCATAGACCATTATTAAAATGACGGGGGAAAATCCACTGCTTATTTCTGGGATAAGCAGTATAGAATGTTTTGTACTTTTTGGGGATCTTGCCAGGTATTTGTGACCTGGATTGGCCACTGTTGGAAACAGGATGCTGGGCTTGATGGACCTTTGGTCTGTCCCAGTGTGGCAATACTTATGTACTAAGAACTACTAGCTAAGAAAATTGTCCTTTCAGATCAGCAATGTTGTCTTGTGGGATGCTACCTTACAAAATGAAATTCTAAAAAAAATTCATCTCCCTAATGCCACACCAGAGGCACTCTGTAACGTTTCATACAGGTATACGTAAAATGCCACATTACTGCTTTTCAGTTTTCTCAGTAGAGAAATAAGCTCTCCCCATATACAAAATAGAAGCTGCTCTAGTTAAGAGACTATGTTTAGGTGGATAAAATTGATTTGTGTGTAAACAGTGGCAATTTCTGAAAATGAAACACACATACACTTTCCCTTCTAAAATTATTGCTTACACTTTTATGTACTAGGAGTAAATATAGGTCTCAGAAAGCTGACTGGCAAATGGTCCACAATTTCCAAAAGGAATGAAGGCACTGGAGTAGACACGGTGGTAAGAACTGAGAAGATTTTACTGCTAAACAAAGTTTTTAAAAATATGCCCATAACAGCCATGTTTCACCCAGCAGGGACTACTTCAGCAGCTAGACATTACTGTCAAAAAAATAAAATCACTATATGAGAACAGTAAAACTATAATCATAAAAACATAAATAACTACAATAAAATCAAACTGAAAACACTATTAGAACCTCAAATACTTAAGGAATCCAATAAATAATTAAATATATCATCTCAAAGCACTATCACCAACACATATAAAGTGACGTACTACACTAATAAAACACAAAATGTGTGTGGAGTAAACATATGCATATGTTTCTGCCAGGATTTTGCACAAGTTAGGTGCTTATATATCGTGGCATGTTTTTTGATTGATTCTTTATTTTAGAAGTAGTACATAAATTGTCACTTAAATACTTACCTTGCATAAAATTATAAGTTCTGATTTTACAAAGCCGGGATACATATGTCTAAAACTGAAGAATGTACAAATGGCAAGGGGACATGGTTTGAACATGTTTTAGGCAGGACAAGGGCAGCCCTAAAAAATTAATGTCTATTCCCCATTTTAGAAGGGGAACGAATATCCGTGTCCTAACAGATCGATGTTCAGATGGACACCTGCTACCTAGGACATCTAAATTTCAGAACAGTGCTGCTATTGAACAGTGCTCCACTACAGGGATTGGGGGAGATCACCTTACAATTCACCAATGCTTGATGTCCCTTCTGAAAGCCAAATACAACCAACTATTATTATGGATCTCTATACCATATGTCTGTGCAGTACAGAACTTCTATAGTTATCATATGGTCTTATATTACAATACTCTCTCACTTATGTGTGTCCAAAAAATGGCAAAATAGGAGGAAAAGACCTCATTTAGACCTTAACTCACAAACTTGGAACCAATTATTTCCTCTATGTGTAGTTGGTCAAAAAGTCATCATTAGTCTAAAAACCTCCTTTCACCATTGTTGAACGAAACTGAACAATGAAAATTTAACAATAACTTTATCATTCAACAAATGAAAACGGTGACATATGGTTAAGTTATAAGCGTATTACTTAGCTTTTTAACTTGGCTCAAAGTGATTGTCGGCTGCTCTGTTTATATCTGCGCTCTGTAAATGCTGCAGTTCCCGGGTAGAGGTCCCTATGGGGACCCGTTTCACCGTAGCTTCGTCCGGAGACCTCCCCTCTTGGGATGACAATCTCTTATGTTTCAGCCAGAAATACTAAAATACTAGCCAAACTATTTGAATGTCCTTTCTAAAATGACACTCCATCCATGTAAACTCTAAACTGTGCTGCTGGGAAAGCCCAGTTAAACATTAAAAGTATACATAAAAAGCACTGCTTGTAAAATATACAATGTGGTCAAAAAGACTAAAATATTTATTTATTTATTTATTTATTGCATTTGTATCCCACATTATCCCACCTATTTGCAGGCTCAATGTGGCTTACAGGACCTGTTATGGCGTCACCATTCCAGGATGCTGCGTTCGGCACCTAACTCTTTCATGAAATCCAGACTGCCCCAATTTGACTACCCCTATCAGACTGACTGTTCACGTGTCCTTTAGATTGTAAGCTCTTTGAGCAGGGACTGTCCTTCCATGTTGAATTGTACAGCACTGCGTAACCCTAGTAGCGCTTTAGAAATGTTAAGTAGTAGTAGGATGTCAAATACAATTGGTAATGCAAAAAGATTATAGATAGGAAGAGAGATCTAAGCAGATAGTTATAGAAAGATGATATTCAGAGCTAGGTAATTTGGTGGAGTAGTGAAGTTAAGCTAAGGGTTCTCTTTGTAGGCCTTGTTAAAGAGATACGTCTTCAGAGCTTTACGGAAGTTCGATGTTAATAAAAATAGGCAAAAACAGTCAACAGAATCAGATGTAAACAATTGTTCAAATTATTTCTCCACCCCCCCCCTCCCCCAGTGAAAAATAGGAAATATGCCTATCCACCATCAGGAGGTCCTGTTTCTTATGACCTCCTAGATAACCTCCTATAATTTCCCTCTCCCCTCCCCCAGCCATTTTTTAATGGTTAACATATTTTATTGATGACAATACAGGAAAAACAGGTCCAACCAGAAAGTAAAAATACTCCATAAACAGTAAAACGTATAGGAACTGGACA
This sequence comes from Microcaecilia unicolor, assembly GCF_901765095.1. NCBI lineage: Eukaryota > Metazoa > Chordata > Amphibia > Gymnophiona > Siphonopidae > Microcaecilia > Microcaecilia unicolor. Next base: position 705,310,419 of record NC_044031.1, read on the forward strand.
GAGCAAAGTATACAAATATATAATCAAGGGCCTGTCATCAAAGAATTTTCCTATTAAAACGTTCCCTCCCCCCTCCCCACCATCAATAAACCTCTCAGAACCAGTATGAAAGTGAGCCTAAGGACCATGGAGAAAAAACAAACAGGGCCATTCCCAAGGAGACCAGACTAACCCCTCACACCCCTAAAGGGAGTTCACTACAAAGCTACAGGCCCAATATCAGATTACCTCTACAATACCAGAACAGAAAAAAGATAACTCTGAATCTAATTATAAAAGCCAAAACAATGCACATAACCTAGGAGTTTAAAATTCTATTATAGGCTACGTGTTGCATTGAGTTCCATAGAAGTTCCCAAATCTACTGGAAGAGTCTCCCTTTAACCGACTGTAGATCATCAATGGTCAGTCTTTCCTTATATATGAATGCAATCACGAGAGGCCTCCACTGTAAGCGAGAGGGAGCCTCTGCAGTCAGTCAGACAGACCTATCAAACAGCAGGCCTGGTGATGAGCAACACCTTATAAACCACATTGTAGATATGTGATTACTGATTTGCTGCCAAAAAAGCAGCTATGTTAGGGCAAAGCTAGAGCATGTGGCTTAAGGTAACCTTTGGATGTAATTTTTTTAAAAGACCAACCACGTGAAAAACCTGGCGGAAAGAGCTGTTTTTAAAATAAGACATTGGATGAATGTGTAAGAGATGTGCCAGAAGTGATTTTTATAATAGAAAATAGGTAACTCTGAATCTAATTATAAAAGGGCCATCAGAACAGAAGCACAAACATCTGAACGGCTTACAATAATGGCCTAAATGAGATTATGCCTCCATTCTTCATTGGTCCAAAAGGTAGAATTTTTAAAATATTTATAATATAAAAAACTCTTCAGGTATCTCTTCTTCTTCTACTCAAAATACCAAATACAAAATTGTTTCTTTTTTTTCTTTTTTTTCTTATAAAATGAATGAAACTTAGCTTAGTCGGACTGATGTAGGTCAAGCCCAATAGAGGCATAACTTCCAAGTGGATTCCATTTACCATCACCCTCTGTTGCCTGTGGGTCAACAAATTTCCTATCCAGTTCACCACTTTGGGTGCCTAAATTCAGCCCTCTCAGCTTATTCATGAGTCTTCTGTGAGGGACCGTATCAAAGGCTTTGCTAAATGTTACACCTAGCACATGACATAAGTACATAAGTACATAAGTAGTGCCATACTGGGAAAGACCAAAGGTCCATCTAGCCCAGCATCCTGTCACCGACAGTGGCCAATCCAGGTCAAGGGCACCTGGCACGCTCCCCAAACGTAAAAACATTCCAGACAAGTTATACCTAAAAATGCGGAATTTTTCCAAGTCCATTTAATAGCGGTCTATGGACTTGTCCTTTAGGAATCTATCTAACCCCTTTTTAAACTCCGTCAAGCTAACCGCCCGTACCACGTTCTCCGGCAACAAATTCCAGAGTCTAATTACACGTTGGGTGAAGAAAAATTTTCTCCGATTCGTTTTAAATTTACCACACTGTAGCTTCAACTCATGCCCTCTAGTCCTAGTATTTTTGGATAGCGTGAACAGTCGCTTCACATCCACCCGATCCATTCCACTCATTATTTTATACACTTCTATCATATCTCCCCTCAGCCGTCTCTTCTCCAAGCTGAAAAGCCCTAGCCTTCTCAGCCTCTCTTCGTAGGAAAGTCGTCCCATCCCCACTATCATTTTCGTCGCCCTTCGCTGTACCTTTTCCAATTCTACTATATCTTTTTTGAGATACGGAGACCAGTACTGAACACAATACTCCAGGTGCGGTCACACCATGGAGCGATACAACGGCATTATAACATCCGCACACCTGGACTCCATACCCTTCCTAATAACACCCAACATTCTATTCGCTTTCCTAGCCGCAGCAGCACACTGAGCAGAAGGTTTCAGCGTATCATCGACGACGACACCCAGATCCCTTTCTTGATCCGTAACTCCTAACGTGGAACCTTGCAAGACGTAGCTATAATTCGGGTTCCTCTTACCCACATGCATCACTTTGCACTTGTCAACATTGAACTTCATCTGCCACTTGCACGCCCATTCTCCCAGTCTCGCAAGGTCCTCCTGTAATCGTTCACATTCCTCCTGCGACTTGACGACCCTGAATAATTTTGTGTCATCGGCGAATTTAATTACCTCACTAGTTATTCCCATCTCTAGGTCATTTATAAATACATTAAAAAGCAACGGACCCAAGCACAGACCCCTGCGGGACCCCACTAACTACCCTCCTCCACTGAGAATACTGGCCACGCAATCCTACTCTCTGCTTCCTATCTTTCAACCAGTTCTTAATCCATAATAATACCCTACCTCCGATTCCATGACTCTGCAATTTCTTCAGGAGTCTTTCGTGCGGCACTTTGTTCTTTGGTCACCCAGTCAAATAAGTCAACCAGATTTGTTTGGCAGGATTTTCATTTGGTAAAACCATGCTGCCTCGGATCCTGCAACCTGCTGGCTTCTAGAAAGTTAACTATCCTTTCCTTCAGCAGTGACTCCATTATTTTTCCTACCACCGATATGAGGCTTACCGGCCTGTAGTTTCCCCCTTCTTACCTGTCTCCGCTTTTGCGATGAGGGACCACATCAGCTCATCTACAATCCCATGGATCTTCTCCCGTCTCTAAAGATCTATTAAATAAATCCTTAAGAGGTCCCATCAGGACTTCTCTGAGCTCCCTCAGTATCTTGGGATGTATCCCATCCTGCCCCATAGCTTTGTCCACTTTCAGATTCTCAAGCCGTTTCTAAATGCTTTCTTCCATGAATTGCGCAATATCCACTCCATTCACAAATATTCCCTCGGCAGCCAACCATGGTCCTTCTCCAAGATTTTCTTCCGTGAACACAGAAGAGAAGTATTTGTTTAGCCCTAAGATTCCAGATGGTTTGCCTTAGGATGGTGGTTACATTACCAAACCTGGTTCTTGAGGCACCCCAACCAGTCAGGTTTTCAGGACATCCATAATGAATATTCAAGAGAGAGACTTGCATGCACCGTCTCCACTGCATGTAAACCTCTCTCATGGATATTCATTGTGGATATCCTGAAAACATGAACAGCATCTCCACATGGCTATTCTCAGCAACCTTCTGTCTTACAATTCCAATTTTTATCTTTTATCCTTTCCCCAATATATCTGAAAAAGGTCTTGTCATCTCTCTTTACATATTTAGCCATTTTTTTATTCCAACTGCACTTTCACTAGCCATATTTCCCTCTTTGAGTTTAATCTGGTAATCTTTTCTGTGATCCTCTTGTTGCATTCTTCTGTATTTCTTGAACAAAGCCTCTTACTTGTTTGGAGAACCATATAGGCTGTTTCTCTTGTTTTTATTTACTTTCCTTGTGTAAAGATCAGTTGCCATATTTATAGCAGCTTGTAGCTTGGACCCTGCGCTTCCACTTTACCTATGCTTACCCATGCCATCAGCTCTTCCTTCAGGCATTCCTCCATTTTACCAAAATCAATATGTCTGAAATCCAGTACTTTGAGTTTTGTGTGTCTGTACTCTGCTTTTGCTCATATGCCAATCCATATCGTGTGATGATCACTATTACCTAGGTGGGCAACCACACGGACATTAGAAACATTTCCTCCATTTATGAGCACTAGATCCAGCATTGAGCCTTCCCTCATGAATTCTGTCACCATTTTTCTGAGCAAGGCACTTTGACAGGCATTCACATCTCTCTACTTCTTTCGATTCTGCCAACTGAACATTCCAATTCACATCAGGCAAGTTGAAATCTGTCAACAATAGCGCCTCCCCTTTCAAACCAATATCTTCTATCAAATTCTTGTCCAGCTTCTCCATTTGTGCTGGAGGTCTGTAGATAACATCTGTGTGGATACAGATCTCATCTCTTTCCAGGACGATCCATATAGCTTGTTCCTTTCCCCAGGTTCCCTGCATTTCAGCAGCTCTGATGTTATTTTTCACTTACAGCACCTCTCCTCCACCTCTTCAGTCCTCCCTATCATTCCTAAAAAAATTATAGCACAATATGGTTGCATCCCATTCATGGAAATCATTGAACCATGTCTCTGTAAAAGCAACAATATCCAAGTTTTCCTCAAACATTAGGGCTTGCAAATCTTGAATCTTTTTACATAGACTATAAGCATTTGTGCTCATTGCTTACCATATGCTCAGTGAGTTTGGATGGTTTTCTATATTTGCATGACCTTTCCCTCTGCCATCATGTTTTCTATGGAGGTGACTTTCTGAATTCCCTTGTTTCCTTTTGTCACCCCCACACTCTAGTTTAAATGTCTAGAAACATACTGTATGATCTAGAAACATACTGTATGAGTTTGTCCTCCTTTTTCCTATCACAAAAAGATGTAGCCCATCATTACAGAGAGAATCCACAGAAGTGAAGAACTCAATAGATCCCACGAGGCATAAAGTGAAAAATAAAAAAAGATGGGAATACAAGCCAGGCTATCCAAAGATTGGAACCAAACTGTAGTTAAAATAATCAGTGTTTAATAGTTTTCAAACAAATGATAGTAAAACAATCACACATTAAAAGTGACTCAACACAACGTTGTGTTTCGGCCGGATAGGCCTACATCAGGAGTCTATAAACGCAAAAACAGTAAATAAATTATGCGTAAGTGTCGAGTCACTTTTAATGTGTGATTGTTTTACTATCATTTGTTTGAAAACTGTTAAACACTGATTATTTTAACTACAGTTTGGTTCCAATCTTTGGATAGCCTGGCTTGTATTCCCACCTTTTTTTATTTTGCCCATCATTACAGCTGTTACCACATCCTCTGGCAATGAGTTCCTGAGCTCAACTATTTGTTGAGTGAAAAAAATATTTTCTCCTATTCGTTTTAAAAGTATTTCCACGTAATTTCATTAAGTGTCCCCTAGTCTTTGTACAGTTTCAGATGCAAAGATCACTTTATTCCTCCAAGATCAAAACAACTTCTACGTAAAAAGAAAAAACAGCTCTGTCGCCTCAGGCAACAGAAACAGCTCTGGTTTTTTAGCCTAGTAGCAACAGATCAGGTGGAAACAGTGTGTGTGTGCACGCGCGCGGGGGACCGGGGGGGGGGGGGGGACGGACGATGACAACCCTACATTGTTCTCTGCCATTAACCCCTGATTTCAGCAGGCACACTGCTCTGGAGTACTGCCACTCTGTTCCCCAGAGGAAACAGGGGAATGCATCATCAGAATGGGGTTCCATGATTCAACAATCCTCTTGCTCTGCTCTTCTGGTGGTTTGTTTGATTCTGCGTTTTAGGTTTCCTGCTGTCGCCTGAGTTACCTGGCAGGGAACATACACTCTTTCACAGGTCTCCCTGTGTGTCTTACTTAGATGTGGTTCCTTATGTTTATGTCACACTTGATATACCACCTTTCTGCAGATATAGTCAAAGAGGTTTACATATACTATTTTTTGTCTCTAATGGGCTCACAATCTAAGATTGTTCTAGTCCAGGATTATAAATTGTGATTCATATAATCATTTTTTTTGGGGGGGTGGAGGGGGTTTGCACAAAATGTAAGTTTTTCATGAAGTCAAAATTTTATGAAAGAAAACATTCAGACACTGATTTAGAGACAGGTGCAACTACTACTACTACTACTTATCATTTCTAAAGCGCTATTAAACGTACGCAGCGCTGTACACTTGAACATGAAGAGACAGTCCCTGCTCGACAGAACTTACAATCTAATTAGGACAGACAAACAGGACAAACAAGAGATAAGGGAATATTTGAACAATTTCAATGGTAGCTTGTCAGATCTCCTTTTAGTCACACTAGACAGATTCATTAGACACAAACATCCCACAAAAAGAAGCACTGACTGTAAAATGAAGATACATACCTGTAGCAGGTATTCTCCGAGGACAGCAGGCTGATAGTTCTCACAACTGGGTCGGCGTCCACGGCGGCCCGAGGAACGGAAATCTCCCCCCCCCCAGCAACAAAAGTCCGCTACAGCCCTCGAGCGTGCGGGGCAAAATCTTATTTTGTTTTTTGTTATTTTTCAGAGGAAATTAAAATGACTGAGAATATATTCTTATGTCATTTTATTGAGCAAGGGTAGTCCAGAGACTGCAACAGTAGCAGTGGCGATTTTTGTTTTTTAAAGCATTACATTCAGGACAATGTATAAGTGTTTCACGTTACCAGCTGGCAGAAATACAACATATTCTCGGTCTGATTAACTAAAAATGCAAATTTAGGGTCAGATGTACTAAAGGGGTTTTGTTTTCCCCATTTCAGGACTAATTCACTAACCAGGCAATATTCAGACCACAGCGGTCAGCATTTTTTAAAATTCAAATAATCAGTGCTGAGCTGTCCCCAGATGCCAGTGCTGACTTTTCAGGGATTGGATGGCCACCAGCACTTATCCAGGTAGAAGTGATATTCAAAGCCACACACAGATAACTACTCAGATAAATTTAGGCCAGTCTAGCTTTATCCAGGTAGGTACTGGTTTGCAGACTGCAAATCACAGCTGATCAGGCAACTCCCGGCTCCACCCAGATTCTGTCCCCAGACTGCCTCCAGCACTAACTCAGTGCTGAAGCAGTCTGAGCAGATATTCAGCAGCAGGAGTGGAGGAGTAGCCTTATGGTTGAAGTGACTGCCATTAAGCAAATTCTCACAGGTTCCAGACTTCCTGATTTTTAAGTTTTATTTTTTTTTCTTCTGTTCATTTTTTAGTTTATTTCTGTTCTCCTCCCCCCTTATGATTGTTTTTACTTCCAGACATATATAAGATTATTAAAGCCATACAATACGTATGTAGGTCACAAGTTATGCTGTGACCCCCTCACACTTAGGGGCCCCTTTTACCAAACTGTGGTAAAAAGTGCCTTTAGCACATTCTTACGTGGGTCATTCCCACACACTAAGGCCATTTTTCCCATGGGGAATAATGGATGATTTTTATATTTTCTGTATTAATTTTTATAATTTTGTATTAACTGTATTAATTACAGTGTGAGTCCGTACCGCCACCTATTTTGTAGGCGAGAAGGGCTCATGCACTAACCCTGCGCTAATCAGTTGGAGTGCAGTAATGTAGCTGTGCTAACCAATTAGTGCAGAGCATGCCCACTCTCCACCCCCCAGACCCGCCCCCCTCGCTAAAAATAAAAAAAAATTTTAGCACATGAGTAGCACGTGTCTATCCTAAAATTACCACGGGACACCCAAGTGCACCCAGAGGTAAGCCGTTTTTAGCTGCAGTAAGAACATATTGCTGCTTACCACAGCTTAGTAAAATATGTCTGTTTTACTTTGAACTTATTTTCTTTTATTTCCTGTCTCTTTTCTTATTTTCATTTTTCAACATTTATTTTTATGATTTAAGATTACTCCATTATACATCTGATGTCTTCTTATTTTTACTTTGGCTATTTGGCTTTGTGATAAGAATCTAAGATTTTCCAAATTTGTGCTCAAACTTAGAGGCCAAATCTGCATTTCTTTCCCTTTTTTATACCATAAGATATAATATGGATCAAAGTTAGTGTTAGATACTTGTTCTTCACTCCCAGTCCTTGAGGCTACCAACCGGTCAAGATTTTAGGACATCTCTAATGAATACAGATAAGTGAGATTTGCATTTCTAATACCTCTACTGTAAGAAAATCTCTCTCACGTATGTTAATTACGGATATTCTGAAAACCTGGCCCACTGACAATCCCTGAGGTAAAATAACCCATCTTAATGGTAGCCCGTGTTGACAACTAAAATATTCATGCATCAAATACACTTTGTCAATACGGCCAGTAGTTGGGAGAACTCGTTCCAGGCAGTCTTCTACAGTCTTGTGTCCCCAAAGTTGGCAAGGAGAGACTGAACTATGATAAGTGCATATGCTATGATTGCAGGTGCTATGTCTCTCTGTGGGTGGAGGAGCAGAATCATAAAATTGATATGGATATTCTTAGGGTTAAAAGCAATGGTATGTCCCAAGATTGCATGGCATAATTGCCCATATGAAGCTGCCAAGGTGGCAAGTTGCCAACTGCCCTGTTTATGATGCCAATGTTTAATCATGAAGAAGTGGAACTTGCGCAGAGTGCCAGATACAACTCTAAACACCTTGTTCAGCGGACTGGATGGACCATGTAGGTTTTTATCTGTCGACATTTACTATGTTAACTCTTTCCTCTTTAGTTCCCAGGAATAAATTTGCAAGTTCCCCTGGACATCTCATCTGCACGTTTATAATATTCTTCTTATATCATTATCCTAATTTACATATTCCCACTCAGAGCCCTCTGTTTTGAAGAGCCTATATCATGATGATATCTTATCATTAAAATGGCAGCGCATCTTGCTGACAGGACTGTTGTGTATAAGACTAACGATGAGGGGGTTTTTTAAAACTTTTTTTTGTATTTAATTGCTCTGACCAATTTTTATCATAGTAACATAGTAAATGACGGCAGATAAAGACCTGTACGGTCCATCCAGTCTGCCCAACAAGATAAATTCATTTACATGGTATGTGATACTTTATATGTATACCAGAGTTTGATTTGTCCTTGCCATTCTCAGGGCACAGACCATAAAAGTATGCCCAGCACTGTTCTTGTACTAAGTTCTGAAGCTATGTTCGAAGCCCCTTAAAATTTACACCCCAGCCCATCCCTATCTATTTAGTCACGATCAGGGCATATACCGTAGAAGTCTACCCAGCAGTGGCGTAGCCAAGGGTGGGCCTGGGTGGGCCCAGGCCCGCCCACTTTGGGCTCAGGCCCGCCCAGTAGCAGCACCAACAGCTGAAAACTCCCAACAACTCTCCCTCCTGCATACCTTGTAAATAGCAGATGGCATGCAGATGAGACAAGGAAAGACCAAATCACCTGTGGGAAAGGGAGGGGTTCTTCTGCCCACCCATCTTGGATCCAGGCCCACTCAAAGTTGGGTGTCTGGCTACGCCCCTGCTACCCAGCTCTGGTACAGCAATCGTGGTGAAAATTTACACACCTCAAGCGAACCAACTCCCCTGCGCTGGCACACAGCACAACACTTTAACTTCTCTGCCATAGCGTCGTTTGCTCCACGCCCCAGTGAAGCTTTTTTTTAACAAATGCAGCCAACGCTGAACGCAAGGAAGAGAGACAGCTGAAAAGAAACCAGCAATCACGGCAGAGCTACTTGCTCATTCGTGCCACAGGTTTGTTTTTTTTTTCAAAAGAGGAGCCAAGAGACGAGAGGAACTGAAGCAGGCTCACAAATCAATGCAGCATGACAGAGCTGTTTGCTCGTTTGTGCCTGGGGGAGAGGAAAGGTAACGAATTGTGCTTTTTTTTTCCCAATCAAAAGTGAAAGTGAAAGTGGCTGTCTCTCCCAAAGGCTAAACACCTTTCTTCCGAAACGGTCAGCCCTTCCCTGCACCAAAGGGACATGGGGAGGAAGTGGGGGAAAGACGTAGGACCCCTGAGTTTAGCACCCCAGAGGCTGGAGAGGAAAAAATTGCTCTGTTCCTAGCCTCTATACTGGGCCGGCCCTAGGGTTTCTAGCGCCCTCCTGCAGTCTATTAGTCGGTGCCCCTATCCATCCAGGGGCGGGATCACTATGGCTCCGCCACCACAGTAGACACACCCCTTTTACCAGCCATGGCATCATTGAAAATATTACACCATAATAGAAGAAAAATAATTTAGCACACAGACCAGGAATTAGGAGAACAGACAGTCTTGCCAACTCTGAAAAACAATGTGTTATCAAAATTTCAGAATCTAACAAACAGATCCCTATTCAGACACTTGGCCTTGCAGTCACACATGTAGAACAGAGATAGCCCCTCTTCAAATTCTTCAAAAATTATCCTGAAATCCTAAGAAGTTAGACTCTGCATGCAGCACAATAGCCTTCCCATCCAGCACAGCTTAGGATCTAGCTAGGGCAGACTTAATCAGCATAAACTAACATATTCTACAATCTGAGTTGGACAGACTAACAGGGTTACTGAAGTGGGAATGAGAGATAGGAGATTGGTGATGGTTAGGGATTGAAAGCAGGCATCTAGCCCTCCTGTCCTGTGAGTTGCTGTGTTGGGGGGGGGGGGGTGGAAAAGGGTGGGTCAGGTGCAGCACTAAACAGCAGTCTCTGACAAAACAAGGGTCCAGGCTCTGCTGTGCTGTCTCTGAGCCCTCTCTGGGCTGGATTCCAGCTCCTGGTTTCACTCTCAATCCCAATGTGTTGAAGGGGTGGTTGCAGAGAATACTATGCTGCTGCTTAGCTCCTGAGCTCAGCCAGGCATAGTGAGTGCCTGTGCTGGAGCCTTCTCAGGCTTTCCTTCTTGCCCTGAAGCCGCTTGTCACTGAGGGGGGGGGGGGGGCAGGGGGCAGAGGTTAGCTGAGCTCCCACAAGTTATCTTGGAGCCAGATTCAGTTGGAGCAGTGACATCCTCTGACAAACACAAGGCGGATATTTCTCTGCTTGGGAGGGGGGAGGGGACGGGACGCTTTGGAGCCAGACTGAGATGAGCTGCAGAGATTAGATACTGAAAAACAAAAGCCTCAGCAGAGCTTGCCTGCTTACAAAGCGGAGCCCTTGAAGGCAGGCGTCCCCCTGCAGTGCTTACCCTGCTTACCGGGTTGGACCGGCCCTGCCGCTATACTGGATTCCCCAGGCACAGAAAGGTCATTTTTTAAGTAGAGAAAGAGAAACAGAGAGACTAATGGGCTCACCTTCTACTGCCTGCTGGAGACTGAGAAAATACTGAGGCTAGGGTCACATGGCCAGGGCTCTTATTGGCTCTCTAGAGTCAGAAGTTTCTCAGTCCAACCCTAGGCCGGTCCGGAGGGACGCTAAGGAATGGCAGTTGGATCCACTCTGATACCCATTTGAGCCTTGGCACCCTCTTCTAGGGGTCAAGGGAGCATGGTAAAAGTAAAGGAGATGCCAGTCTGGTCTACAGCAGTCCCCTGGTGCAGCCTGTTCTCAAAAAGAGATAACTAATCAGGTGTTGCAAGTCTGATACACCACTGTCTTCTGAGGTCCAGAGTCCCAAAAAGAATAAGGATATGTCATTGGCTGGAAACCTAAATCTGATCCTGATCCTCTGAGAGGAAAGACTGAGTGAAGCTGCAGACAAAAGAGAGTCCTTTCAGGGAAAGGATTTGAAAGCTGGGAGCAGTGCAGTTGGTAACTGCTAAAACCTTGATGTGGTATATTTAGCAGCTCATTTTCAAAACAGAATAACGTCCAAAAAGTGTCATAAAGCACCATTTGAAAGGATCTCTTCTCAAAATGTCCAAATTGGTATTTTCGAAACCTGTTTTGCAGACGTTTATCTATACATTTCATCTGCAGTGCATCCAAATCACAAGGGAGAATGTCAGGGACATTTCCAAGGCAGATTTAGGGCGAGCTTAGGGCGTGCCTAATCCTTGGATGTTTTACAGCCATAATGGAACAAAACAAAAAAGTCTAGGACAAAAACATCAACATTTTGGTCTAGACCTGTTTTCAGAATCAGTAATGACCCCCTCTTACTCCCCCAGTGGTCACTGACCTTCTCCTACCCCCCAAAAATTACAGCTTCAGATTTTATAGCCAGGTCCACTGGAGCAGCATGCAAGTCCCTGGAATGGTGTTGTGAAGACAGGTGGACCCAGGCCCATACCTCCCCTATCTGTTACACTTGTGGCAGAAACTGAGCCCTCCAAAACTCACCAGAAACCTACTGTACCCAAATACAGGTGCCCCGTCACCCATATGGGCTATTGTAGTGGTGTACAGTTGGGAGTAGTGGGTTTTGGGCGAGTTTTGGAGGGCTCAGCAGACAAGATAAGGGAGCAACAGTGAGATGTGTACCTGGGAGCATTTATCTGAAGTCCACTGCAGTGTCCCATCGGGTGCCTCACTGCTCTCCTGGGATGTCTGAGGAACCAGTCTGCTAAAAATGCTGGTCCTTCCTACATCCCAATGTCTTGATACAGTACATAATTCTTTTTTTAATAGACTGAAAAGATAAATGCAGAGAGCACAAAACCTTGTCATAAACGGTATTAAAAAAAAAGACATTTAGCGGTTTCGAAAATGGTCATGTTTTCTATTTGGATTTTGGGCATTTAGCACAAAATGTCCAAAGTCCGACTTAGACGTCATATTGAAAATGCTCCTCTTAGATTTTAGCAAAGCCATTGATATGGTTCCGCATAGATGACTATTAAATAAACTAGGTGCCCTAGCTATGGGCCCTAAAGTGACCGACTGGATTAGAAACTGGTTAAATGAAAAGCAACATGGAGTAGTGACAAATAGAGTTTAATCTGAGGAAAGGGATGTTACCAGGGGTGAGCCTCATGGTTCAGTTCGTCAGCCTGTTCTTTTTAACATTTTTGTAAGCAATATGGCTGAACAGCTACCGGGTAAGGTTTGCCTCTTTGCAGGTAATACTAAAATCTGCAATAAGGTAGACACACCTGATGTTGTGGATAACAGGAGGAAAGACCTAGAGAAACTTGAAGAATGGTCAAGAATTTAGCAGCTTAGATTTAATGCTAAAAAATGCAGAGTCATGCATTTGGCTGCAAAAACCTGAGGGGATAGTGGGATAGAAGGTGAAGAGAAGCGGGGCTTGAGTGTGATTGTATGCGATTATCTTGAGGTGGCCAAACAGGTAGCAAAAGGATGCTTGCATGTATAGGGGAGAGGAATGGCCAGCAGGAATAAGGAGGTGACAATGACTCTGTATACCACTCTGGTGGGAGCTCATTTAGAATACTGTGTACAATTCTGGAAATCATACTTTCAAAAAGATGTTAACAGGATGGAGTCGGTCCAAAAAGTAATTTTAAAGCTTTACTAAAAACCCATTTATTTAAGGTGGCCTTTCCCTTCACTAGCACGGGAGGAACTTGACATTGGAATCTCATCCTCCAATTTTAATCTCTCTTTCTCTTTCCCTCTTGCTTTTATAATTTTGTAGTTCTTTTCTCATTTCCTTAAATTTTTGTAACTGTTCACTGCTCTGATGTGTTTGGAATGACGGTATATCAAATTTCATTAAACTACTAAAATGGTAAGTGGTCATCATAAAACGTATGGGGACAGACTTAAAGATCTCAATATGTATACTCTGGGGAGATATGATAAAGATATTTAAGTACTTCCGTGGCATAAATGCTCTGGAGGTGAGTCTCTTTCAATTGTAAGGAAGCTCTGGAATGAGAGGGAATAGAGAAGAAGGTGAAAGGAGACAGACTCAGGAATAACCTGAATAAATACTTCAAGGAAAGGGGTGGTGAATTCGTGGAATAAGCTTCCAGTGGAGGTGATGGAGATGAAAACTGAATTCAAGAAGGCTTGGGACAAGTACACAGGATCTCTAAGGGAGAGTACATAGTATACGGTCTTTATCTGCCTTCATTTTTCTATATTTCTAAGTAGAAACCTATCCGGAAGCTGATCAATCTGCCTTTTCTACCTGAAACAAAAGCACTGGGGAGCAGTATCATAAAGGGCTGAGAATGGATAGAACTGTGACTGGAGCACAGGAGATCTGTTTTCTCACCAAGAGAGAGGAAGAGGAGTAAAGAACAGGACTTAACTAGTTCCTAAAAGCTAAAGTATACCTTTTAAAAGACTAACAGAGGAGAAAGGCTACCGACTAACTTAAAGGAGACTAAAGGCACATTATTACAGAGTAAGGACTGTTACATCTACCAGTCTAAAAAGAGTGAAAGATGTACAAGTTGGAAGTGGAGAGCACTTTCTGAAACTATTTCATCTTTTTTTTTTTTTTTAATTTGCCTCAGAGTTTTTCCTGGATTACTTAAATATTAACTACAGAAATTGCTGTTAATTCTGAATACTGCCAGAAGAGCAACTACATGTACAGAATTAAATGAACATATTGGTCCTTTTTTTTTTTTTTTTAAGGGAAATTCACTCACTGCTACAGAAAAAAGGATTGATTTTAAGATTTAAAATGTAGTCTTTAAGAGTTTATAAGGATTAGCTCCAAAGTCACTAGTTGCTTGTATCAGGCAGTATAGATCAATTAGGGCTTTACGATCATCTCAAAACAGCTTATTGTAAAAGCCTAAGGGTGAGATATTGAGTGAAATGTGGAAGCGTGTCTTCTCTTGTATTGGCCACGTTTTGTGGAATAAACTTCCTAACACGTTAAGGGATATCACTAATATTCTACATTTTCATAAACACTATAAGGCTTGGATATTTCAAACAATCTATGGAATATTATGGCTGGTAAGGATGGCGGTTAGGTTGGGGTTGGTGGGGCAGAGATGAATAAGGGAGTAGATAAGGTTTGAGGTTCCTCACATTTGTATTGAATTATGTTTTATTATATATTGTTTTGTAGTTTTTTGAAGAAATGGCATCAAAATAAAGAATTCTGATGTATACTTTGGTAAAGGTAAGGGGTTTTGGTAGCCTGCTCAGCTATGGGTACAGCTTCCTTCTTAACTAAATAACCCAAACCTTTCTTAATAAGTTTGAAGATGGTTTGAAGATGGTTCCCAAACTTATCCTGGAAGAACCCCAAATAGTCAGGTTTTCAGCCATCATGCATATTGGAGGTAGTGCATTCAGACTCTCTCATGCACATTCAATATAGATTATCCTGAAAACCAGACAGGCTGGTTGTCCTCCAAGACATGTTTGAAAACCACTAGTACAGACAACACCTTGCTGCCCCAAGTCCCTTATGTTCTCCAGAGGCTCCTTAGAGTAAATCTACAATCTCATAACTGAGCATCACAGAAATTTTCCTTATGAGAGAGCGCCCATCTAGAACACATGAACGAGTCGATCTCTTTTTGTGCATATTTACCCCAAGTTCACAACATTCTTGAAAGATCATCATAAAAAAAGGGATCTAGAAAACTACTTAATGCTTTTAAAAACTAGTCTCAAATCAATGCGATCTGACTGATAAAACTGCACCAACAGGAGCCCCCACATGTGGGATACCTTTTCTTAACTGACTAGCAGGCTCATTTTCAAAAAAGAAAAACGTCCAAAAAGTGACATAAGTCTGCATTTGGATGTTTTTCTCACAAAAACGTCAAAATCAGTATTTTTGAAACCTCTTTTTTAGACGTTTTTTCTCTAAAGTCCGTCCAACGTCCGTCCAGAGTGCTATTTTTCCATACTTCATAGCAAGAGTGTACATTCCCTAATTACCTGTCCCAATGCAACTGAAGCTTTTACCTCCTTAGAGCATGTAAATGGTTTCACTCCTGTGTGTATTCTCTGGTGCATTCTGAGGTTTACCTTCTGACCAAAGCTTTTACCAGACTCTATACATGTAAATGGTTTCTCTCCCGTGTGGACTTTCTGATGCACTCTGAGATTTACATTACAACCAAAGCTTTTACCACACTTAGCACATGTGAATGGTTTCACTCTAATGTGGATTTTCTTGTGTATTTTGTACGTTTTGCATTTGGATGTTTTTTGTTTGAAAATGGTCCAAAAAATAAAACCAAATCACAAAACGTTTTTCCAAAAAACGTCCAAATTCAGACTTAGACATCATACCCAAAAACGCCCCTTGTGCATTTGACTTGCCCAAACTCACAAGGAGCTGCAATGGGAATTAAACCCATGTTGCCAGGATCAAAGCCTGCTGCAATAACCATTAACCCCCTCCTCTTCTATTTTGGACGTTTTGCATTTGGACGTTTTTTGTTTGAAAATGGACCAAAAATATACAACATCCAGCATCACAAAACGTCCAAAATACAAAACGTCCATAGTATTTTCGGGAAAAAAAAAAAAAAGACGTTTTTCTTTTTCGAAAATGACCTTCTTTCCTGTTCTGGATTTGGACGTTTTGTGTAAAATGTCCAAATTCAGACTTAGACGTCATATCGAAAATGCCCCTCCAGGACTCAAAGCCTTCAAGATTGCCATGCAGTGGTTTCACATGCATGAATCCAGAAGCAACCACACTCAACAGGAAATGCTGTTGCACTGTTTCTTTGTTTCTCAAGATGAGCAGCATTCAAGAATAAATAAAAAATAAAGTTTTAAGACATAACTTTTTTTTTAAACTGCTGGTGTCAATTATATTTGCCAAGAAATAGTATCTCTGGGTCTCAGCTGCCAGGAAGGGGGGGGGGGGGGGGGTAGGAGGAGGAGAGGCAGTAACACTGTAACTGAGGAATCAGATGTTTGCAGCAAGCAGCAAGCAATGTGACAGAAAAGTTCTTAATGTCTGCACTGTCAACAAGAATCTAAGGAGAAATATACATTTGCCCACTGTCTAATATTAGTGCAACTGGCTTAATGTGCTCTAAAACTGTGTATTATGTAAACAGGAAATACTGTCTTATCGAACAGCTAGGTCAGAGGCCTAGGAAGAGAGTGTGTAATAAAGCCTCAAAGAGAACAAAAAGTTATTACCATTGTTCCATGATGGTGTTTGCATGGTTTCTTTTTGCAAAACTCATATCCCTTTTATAAAACATTAAATTAATACAGAGTAGAGAATGTAGTGTCAGGCTGCACCAAACATTAAGAGCTCTGTATACCAAACCTAAAACATTTTACTCAGGCTTACCTACAAAACTATATTTATGTCTATAAAGATTTTGTGTAATATATTTAATAGTGTTTTCCTTTAAGTGTTCCATTACCAATATGTCCCATTTTCTTCATACTACAGATGACAAAATCTTCAAGCAGAAGCCAGCCTAAGGGGAGAAATTGCTCAGGCTCACAGCAACCAGAAACCACCCAGAATCCCCTGGGTCTATAAAATCATCAATCACTAAACATTTATCATTTTCCAGACTGCAGGCTAACATTCAAGACGACATTAATGGGGCTGAAACAGGCCTCACTATCTTCACAGGCGTGCTTGTCAGTTCTACCATAGGGCTAGTAACCAAGAGCTAAATAACTGTCAGATCACTAGAACTGCTTATTGGATGCATGTCACAACTCCTTCTGCCACTCTGTTTTAAAAATAATCTTCGGGGACTCCCAGGTCCCAAATGAATCTTTGGTTCATTCTATCTTCTTCTGAAATCAGTGATGTATGTGTGATAGACATTCAAAAAGAATCTCGGTGACATTTACAACTTGGTTATGACCACAAGGGTGTCCTCCGGTAACCATGGCCATAGCTCGTTTGACAGATACGCAGTTTATAGCAGCAGCTGCCCAGAAATTCTAGTGGCTCCTAGCCAAGGTCAACACATCTGATTCAGCCTGGTCTCGAAATGAAATAAAAATACATGCAACTTGCCAAGCAAAGAACCACAATCTGCTTTAACATAAAATGCTGGGTGTATTTGTCATTCGTTAAAGTTTCAGATACTTGAAAAATGCACCGTTTAATGTTTAGATTCATCCACAAAATGAGATATGCCCTAACTTTGTATATACGATAGCACTGTTAACTGTCTTGAGGCAACCTTAATCATAAAATGCACCCCATTTTCTCTCTCTTGAACTGTTTTTAGGGTTCTCTTGTCTCAGGTACAAAAAGGTAGAGTGGGTTGCATAAAATGAGGAATCTGACCTTTTTTTTCCCCAGCTTTATTTGCAAGTCCCCAGTTCATTGCATGGTTCATTGAAAGTACTTCAGAAGGACCCTGACCTGCAGAGTCCCACAAAATCTAGGAGTACCTTTCTCTATGTATGGCATGAAGAGAAAGGCAGGGAAAGCCACCATACAATGATACAGGGCACAACTGTTATGAAAGCTACAGTGTCTCTTACAATTCAGTAGGCATCTGTTTAATGTTTTTAGGTGCATTCCATTCCTTATGAGAGTGCCACTCAGTTTCCGTACATTTGTCTTGAATCATCTATCTGATGTGCTCCATTTCAATTAATTTCTATCAATTTAACAAGACAAAATAACTGTAAAATGTAAAATCAAAGAGACCATTCAAGTTCAGGGAATTTATCAATTTATTTACTTTGAGTTACATGTATTTCCCTTTCACATTTACCTGTTTATAATTTGTGAATATACTGGGTAATTTTATTATAAGTCACATATGTGTGAAGTGCGAGCAAGTGCCTATTTCCAGCCCATTTTACAAAGAGCACATGAACCTAAGCATCTTTGTAAAACACTGGTGGCAAAGCAGCAGAAATTGCAGCTACAGTGAGCCAAACGTTTATGCCTGCTTGTGAACAGATGTACATGTCTTCATGTATTTCATAAATGAGACACATAAATTGTGACTGCCCGTACTCCGCCCAAACTCTGCCCCTGAACACTCCTATGGAAAAATTATGTCTTACCTGATAATTTTCTTTACTTTAGTCCAACCAGATCAGTCCAGACCAATGGGTTACGTCTGTCTACCAGCGGATGGAGACAGAGAAACAACCCCCAAAATTTGCTCAGATCACACCCCCAATAAGTCCTTGCAAGAATTGTGGGAACCCAAAACGCAAGCCCGCGCCTACTAAAATAGAACAGCAGGCACACTGCAAGAATGGCATAGCCAAGAAGAATGGTTGCTCACCAAATCTGGCGAAAAACAGCAGAAACTTCCTGACAAAGGAAATAAGCATGTTTTACCAAGGGGCAAAGAAGACAGACTACTCGACCACAGCGTGCTGATGAAACAGTCCTACAATGTCGCTCTGACCAGGACCCACCAGAGAACTGCAACAGGAAGCTCTTATGTAAAAGAACACACCCAAGCCATTTGGCACTTCTTGTGTAACAGGGTAGCGGGAAAAGTACGGACCCAGAGCCACAGAGAAATTAAGCAGCAGCAGGAGAAGATAACCGATATTTTAATAAATTAGCACTTGACTCTCCCCAGAATAGTGAACAAGGAGCCAAACGCATGGAGCAAAGAGTCCTCAGAACCTCCGGAAAGGGCTCAGCATTTAGAGTTCATGCCAACCGCACGTCAGAAGCCTCAGCAACATGTTAGGAGTTATTCACCAAAATAAAACCACAGCCCATTTCCTATAGAAAAATGGCTGATATGTAAATATAGAAGGGCACGTACATGAACTCCAAAGACAGTAGTGTAAGACCAGATTATAAACTTTCTAGAGAACGCTAACTACATCCAAAGCAGTCAGGGTCCAGGGCAGATCTCAGCATAGACATCTCTTGTTGCCTTAGGAGTCCCTTTTATCAAAAGTCAAGGGTATTAGTATTTTAGGAGAGGCATTTAAATGTTTCTTTCATATTTTACCCAGTGAATCTTCTGTGTTAAGTGTATTGAAAGCCTCTTTGGATCTGCTCCTCTAATGTCATTATGGATGCACTGGTCATTCTTATTCAGGATTTTGAGTTTGGAGTATATATATGGTGATGACATTCAATTAGTGGAATCCTTAGATCATGTTCAAATTTCAATGACTGTGGCTCAGGTCACATAAATTGAAATTAAATCCAACTAAGTCTGAGGCCATTTGGTTTTTCAAAGCTAGCTATCACACAGCTTCCCCCCAACTCCCCTCCATATTAGGCACTACTCTTCCAATCAAGAATGGCATAACTGAACTTGGAGTTATTCTGCAGAACCAATCAATCTTTGGGGCACATCTTTCCAATATAATTAGGGAGATGTGGTAGCCGTGTTAGTCCACTTTTCAAGGTAATCAATAGAAATAAAATAAAATAAAACACAGGAAAGAAAATAAGATGATACCTTTTTTATTGGACTAACTTATTACATTTTTTGATTAGCTTTCAAAGGTAGATCTGAATGAAGAAGGGACCTTCGAAAGCTAATCAAAAAATGTATTAAGTTAGTCCAATAAAAAAGGTATCATCTTATTTTCTTTTCTCTATTTTATTTCTATTGATTACCAATATAATTAGAAAATCCTCTTTGCACTGAGGAAAATTCATTCTTTAAGATCTTATCCCGAGCATAAAGTACTATAAACACTCATTCATGAACGGGTTACTAGCCATCTGGATTACCGTAATGCTCCTCTTGCAGGCCTACCAGCCACAAAGCTTATAGGCAACACAACAGTTAAACTCTTATATGCTGTGAAGAGATCAATCCATGTCACTTCTATTAAACAAACAGAACTGGCCACCTATCACTATGAGGATCAAATTCAAAAAACCTGTTGCTTATATACTGCTTTTTTCTACTGGTAATCCAAAATATCTTGGATCATTCCTTATTGTCAATCTCACTCATGAAGATCGTCCAGATCTCTGGATTGTTGCCACTTTGGTGAGAATCAGATTGTAATGTACCCATCGCTCTACTTAGTACAGAAAAAAAAACCTGGCCCTTCTCCATCACTTTTGCAGACAGACGAGTAGGACGACTGAGACTGCAGAGCTGGCTGAATGTTTAATATTCCTCCTGGTTTCTGTACTTCATCTTTTCACATGCCATCCTGTTATCCCCATGGTTGAAACATATTTGTTGTCTCTGTGTGATTTTCCACCCCAATGTTCCAGTTGGCCAGCTCAGAAATACTGCAAACCACTCTGTTTCATTATGAAAAGTAGTATGTCAATGGGCAAAATACAGTACATTGACAATGTAAAAATACAATTATAGACATTCCAAAACCAACACTAAATACAATTCAGTCCAATTCCCCATATATTGAACAAAAAGCAAACAAAAAAAAAAAACAACCCAATGCTTTGCATATCTTATGAAACTTCAGGTCCTTCATAAATCTGATCTCCAGTTGCATTCCACAAAGCATGTTTAGCTCATGCCTTTCAGTAGTAGCTCAAAGCAAGTTCATTCAGGTACAATAGATATTTTCCAGCTCTTAGATGGTTTATAAGCTACATTTATACCTGAGGCAACAGAGAGTTAAGTGACTTGCCCAAGATCACAAAGAGCATTAGTGGGATTTGAACCCTGGCTTCCCTGGTTCTGAGCCTACTGCTATAAACACTAGATTACTCGTCCTTGCCATTAGTTAAAATAAGGCACTCAAATATTATATTTTTCAAGTTCACAAGTTTTATACATATACTTGTTACTATAACATAACAAATGATGGCACATAAAGAAACATGAAACCTCCAATCTGCCCAGAATAGTAGTAGTTCGAGCTTTAAGTGCCACTTCATGCACAGCCCCCCCCTACCACCCCACCCCCCAAAAAAGAAAAATTAATTTGACTCCTGCATCGAACAGAAAATCTTTATACCTGGTTTCCATCCTCTTTTCATTTAGGGATCTCCCTCCGTTTATCATATGTCTTTTAAAATCATTTTGCCTCCACCATCTCCACCAGGCGGCCATTCCAGGCATCTACCACCGTTTATGTGGGGTCTGTTGATCTTTGTGGGAAATCAGCTATAGCTCTTACAGCGACACCTAGCAGTTTGTTAATTAGCATCACTAGAAGTAGCTCCGATACCTGAGAGAGCAGCGCAAGTTTCTCTAAATCACCATTTCACACCCAGCATACCTGTTTAGATCAAGGATGGTTGTTGCTATTCAAATCATCAACTATATACAGTTCCCACTCACAAAGGAGAGTGGATAGGTATTAGAAAATGTGGGCAAGAAGTTTAAAACCTTGCAGCCTGTGCAGTGATAACTCCCTAATAAGAGCCAGGTGGAGTAAGAAAAAAGGTCACACAGGATAGCAAACAAAGAAGGAAAATAATTAATGCCATTATTGCCAGTACATCACAGTGTTGAAGTTGAAACAACTCATCTTTCAGAAACGGCAGCAAGAATTATGAGCGCCACTGATTTTAAAGATATTTTCAAAAACATTAAGGGACCTAAATTTTGTGCTGCAAAAACCTCTCTTGTAACTATTGAGGGCATTTACAGCAATCTGACATACAGTTAATGAACAGAAAAGTTCTTTGTAGAAAACAAAATGTATTTATCTACATCTGCTGAAGTGTCATTCACCGCCACATTAACAGTTAATGCTCTGTAACGACTTTCACATTAACTAAAGGTACATTCTCCACCCATTCTCTATATCATTCCATGTTAGATGTTAATATTGAAATTACTGCATGTTAACTGTTACCATTCCGTGTTGGCTGTTAATGAAGAAATTACTGTGCATTTACTGCTACAGTGTGGGGTTAATTTTTAGTATGTGTTAACTACAACATGAACAGCTATTGTAGTTTAGTGAAAAGTGCTTATGAGGACAATAATCAGACAGATCACATAAGTGCAAGCTCCACAAGTAGTTTAACTGGCCATAACCAGGCACTTGTTTGAAAATCCAAAACTACCCTGTTATTTCATCTTCCAACCTATCCCCACCCTCAACACTGTTCCCTCTAAGATACGCAGAAGACCTCCAACTGCATTGCTGCCAATGGAGGGTGGTGCTTCAATATTTTGTTTTTCAATGGCAAGAGACAGGCAGGTTACCTGGAGTCCTGCAGAATTTGCCTGTCCCTCACCACTGAAAATGTGATAGTGGAACAGCACCCCCCCACTGGCAGGACTGTAAGTGGAGGACTCAGCTTAGAGGGCACAGACACTATCAGGTACATCTCTGAACTGTATGTATAAAACTATGTGCATTGTTTAGCAACACAGAATTTTCCTTGCACCGGTGGTAGGCAGTACTCAGAGAAGCCACATCTGCTGGTAAGATGCAGTTTTACTTATGTAAATTCCTTTCAATATTCCCTTTTATGAAACTACTACTGAGCTTGCTCAGAAACACACGGTTAATGAAATTAAACATCATTAAAAAAAAGTAGAGTATTTTTTGAGCCACTCTCAAATTTTAATTCTTAAATTTTCAATATAGCAGTTAAAAATGTCACAGAAAATGTGTTAGCTTTTTTTTAACAGATAGGTCATTTGCAAAACAGATAGGTCATTTGCAATTTCTTATTATTTGTTCACTTAAAATTGAAACAATTTTAATAATATTCAAATAACTTTCGGAGTGATATTCTTCAGGCATTGCCAGGGTTTTGGGGGTGGAGGGTTCCATTTTCAGAAGTCTTTTATTGTAAAATACAATAATACATATAACAAAGTACAGAAAATGTCCCCAAAGGTACATGCAGCAAGGTTTAAGGAAACTGGCAAAACAACTGCATAATTGACTAGGCCCCCCCCCCCCCCAACAAGTACTACAAAACAATCATTATTAAAATAGCAACTCTCATTAGCGAAAAACTGTACAATGGCTTGCATTTATTTTCACTTTTTTATTTTTTATTTTTATAAACTTCTCCCACAAATCTAACCCTCCAGCCCAACAATCCCCCCCCCCCATTTAAGAAATCTGCTCAAATTACACAAAAGAAGTCCCCTCTATACATAATTCAAAGAACACATTCAATGCCTTCCATGACAGCATTATTTAAACGTTTCCACGAAATGTCTCCAAATCTTTTGCCATTTGATCAAACTATCGCTAAAACCCCCCCCCCAAAAAAACCTGACCTGAGCATAAATGCCATCTGTAGTGGCCAAGAAATCAACATATTTAATGCCAATATCCAGGTAGTGGCAAGCATTGAATATCCAGATAGAGTGGACATCAGCACCACTATCCAGACACTGAGCCCACTATTTGAATAGCTAACCTGATAAAGTCAGGACTGCTTATTTTTCCCCGACCTAACTTTATCCACGTAAGTTATCTGATTAGTGGACTGAATAGCTTCGCTAACTAAACAACTTCCGGCTCTGCCTTTGTTGCTCAACATAAGAACATAATAGCTATACTGGGATAAACCAATGATCCATCTAGCCTAGTATCCTGCTTTCAACAGCGGCCAATCCGGGTTACAATAACCCGGCAGAAACCCAAATTAGAAGCAACATTCCAGAATCTGAAACAATAACAAGATTCCAGAACCCCAAGCAACATTTCATGCTACCAATCCCAGGGCAAACAGTGGCTTCCTCGTGTCTATCTCAATAACAGACTGTGGACTTTTCCTCCAGGAACTTGTCCAAACCTTTTTTTTTAACCCAGATACGCTAACCGCTGTTACATCATCATCCGGCAGCAAGTTCCAGAGCTTTCCTATTGGTTGAGGAAACAATATTGCCTCCTATTTGTTTTAAAAGTATGTCCATGTAATTTCATTGAGTATCCCCAGTCTTTGTACTTTTTGAAAGAGTGAAAAATAGATTCACTTTTACCCATTCTACACCATTCAGGATTTTATAGATCTCAATCTTATCCCCTTCCTTGGCCATCTCTTTTCCAGGCTGAAAAGCCCTAACCTCTTTAGCCTTTCCTTATATGGGGGGAGTTCCATCCCCTTTATCATTTTGGTCACTTCTTTGAATCTTTTAAATTCCACTATATATTTTTAAGATACAATGACCAAAATGAATGTAATACTCAAGTTGAGGTCACACCATGGAGCTCCACCTCTATACCAGCCCAGTACTGTAAGTTACATCCTTCAACCCATATCATTACAGACCACCAGTTAGCGCCAGGCTGGTCTGCAATGATATGGGTTGAAGGATGTAACTTGTAGTACTACAGCTGACCAGCATATTCCAAAGTGCCTACAATAATAGTTTCCCACACTGCTACAGGGCTCAATGCGCCACTTCCAACACTCTCTTTTCAGTTCTTTATCAGAGGCTCCCATTCCCCATTTTTATACAAATAGACATCAGAATTCCATCTTATTAAAAACAGAAAAAATAATGTAAAATTTGGGAAAACAAATAATAAAACAATTTAGTTTGTCCCAAGCAACATGAACACTGGTTCTTGTGCAAAATAGCCACCCAAAAAACCCCACATGATTTTAGTGAAATTATTTAAGTAGAAAATATATGTAGAAATACACAGAATTTGTTTTTAAAAGCAAAATGCACAAAAATAGAGAAAAAAATAAAACAGAACTAAAAGCCAAATCCCAAATTTACCATCAGCATGGAAACAAAGGGGGTGAATTCATCAAGGTGAGATAAAAGATCGCCCTTTACTGTACCTTGATTCCCTACGGGTTCAGCAGATTGCTGAATCCCGCCTTACAAGAATAACGCTGCTTGTGAGCCACCCCAAAAGCAGAATTATTCCTGTGGCTCAATGCTTCCGGGCCGCACAGAGAGGGTTTCCCCCAATATTGCCTGCACCCCCCCCCCCCAACTGGCCACCTGTAAAACAGCATTGGTTGTCCGGAGGTGATCCGGAGATCCAAGGGTCTTCGAGCATGAACAAGGCCCAGTTGTTCCTACTTGTAAACGAGGCAGCTACCGCTAGGGGCGCCATTTGCAGGAAGGAGCCAGACTGGGCAGGAGCAACTAGGCCTCACTCCTTCCCAAAGACTCTCAGACCTTATGGACCAGCCCTGAAACCACCA
Source organism: Microcaecilia unicolor (assembly GCF_901765095.1). Lineage (NCBI taxonomy): Eukaryota > Metazoa > Chordata > Amphibia > Gymnophiona > Siphonopidae > Microcaecilia > Microcaecilia unicolor. The sequence continues at coordinate 705,335,714 of NC_044031.1, forward strand.
ATGCCGTTTCACTGTCTTGTCTGAGCAGGGACTGTCTCTTTGTAGCAGGTGTTCAGCGCTGTGTGCATCTGGTAGCGCTATACAAATGCTAATAATAATAGTCCCTGGGGGAGGGGCTGGGGACATGTGGGGGGCTGCAGGCAGGACTGAGGGGACCCTCTCCATGCAGCCCAGTACTCACAGGTGGGAAAATTACTCCAGCCACAAGCCGGGGTTATTTTACCATAATTTACGGGACTAACGTGACTTGCAGAAAATCACCACAAGTTGCATTAGGGTATTTGCATAGTAATGAGATACAAACCATGCATTTGTATATTTTGCATCTCATTACTTACTAAACCACAGCGACTTAAATATCATAATGGTATTTAAAGTCAAGCTGTGTTATGCCTTTTAGATCACGTTAAGGGTTAAATAATGCACATTAAGGCCCTAATGCCACATGATGAATTCCCCACCCCCCAAGTCACAGTTTAAAATAATAAAACAAAATCCTTTAAAAAAAAGTCTTAAATAACTCTGTCTGAATATTCTATATTTCCTTATTTATCTTTCAATTATGCAAATCTCTCTCATGCATATTCATTGTAGATAGCGTAAAAATCAGTACTTTAGAGTGCATTCGACCACTGAGCCAAGCTAGGAGAGCTATGGGGCAGGACTAGATACCACATACACTGGTGGTTGACCTTAACAGCATTGCTGGTGGGAACCCCAAGTCTAACCAGCTAATAAAGAAGCAGTGTTTCAATTAAAAGCAGAGAGCACAGAGGGTATTTAAGGGGAAGTTATCAACGTGAGCTACTATTAAGTTGAGTTATTTTATCACAAGTAGGGCTATTTTATGCAATGAGACACTGTGCTAAAATAACCCGACTTAAAAGTAGCCCATACTGATAACTTCCCACCTTGGTGTCTTAATACCACCTCCTCCAGAGCTTACATGAAATACGTCAATGATAATTACCAACTGAGCATCCCTCATCTACACTGTCCTTTCAGAGTTCATCCACTCCCTACCTCTTAGGTGCCGAGATATAGTTAGCAATCTGTGTTTTAAAGGTGTTCAAGCATAAGCTGTTTCTTATTTTAAACTTGTAATATTTGCACTATCAGCTTCATTAGTAAGAAGCAGTTTGGAGACCTGTCAGCACTTTCTTGCACAAAGAGTGCTCTGTCTACATTATATTTATCCTATGAGGCATATATTCAGCATGACACCATTCATATAATTTTGTATAGATAAGGTATCCATATAAAGTTGTACACACTTTCTGCGGCAGAATCTGTATATGTGCTGCAATGTAATATACAGATATAAAACTTCATACTGATATCAACTTTGACAAGTTGAAATCTGTTTTATTCTTTACATGGATAACGGCTGAACATCACTGTTATCCATGTTTAATTTGAAGAGGAGGTGACACCAAAAACTTATCAAAACTCTTTGGCTATACAGCGACTTATATTGGCAAATATTAGCCACTTAGGGGAGGGGGGTCTATAAATGGTGCTCAAAAACTGGTGCTGGAAAAGTTTGGCACTAAGCGCTCTTCTATGAAGGGCGCACACCCTTTATAAAAAAAAGTGCTTAGCACCAGCAGTTGCGCCTGCTGAAACCTGGTGTCAATCCTGGCGCCTAAGTTGGGCGTGGAGAACCCATTATTGTACAACACAGCGTGTGGCTTTTTTAAGGGAACGGAAAAATGGGACTTGATATACTGCCTTTCTGAGGTTTTTGCAACTACATTCAAAGTGGTTTACATATATTCAGGTACTTATTTTGGAGGGTTAAGTGACTTGCCCAGAATCACAAGGAGCTGCAGTGGGAATTGAACTCATTTCCCCAGGATCAAAGTCCACTGCACTAACCACTAGGCTACTCCATGAGCTGCCCATGCCCCTCCCACGACCATGCCCTCTTTTAGGTTATGCTCTGTGGGATTCAAGCATGCAGCCAGATGCATGCGCAAATCCTAACTGGTGCCAATTAATATCAATAATTGGTTGTTAGCATCCAATTATTGATAGTTAACAGCTCGCTAGTCAACCCATTAGTGCCCAACGTTTCCATATGGGATTGTATTATGGGAACATCGGGCACCAATGGGTTAAGCTGCGCATGCTTCTTGGCACAGTGCCATATATACAATCCAGGGATCTGTGTGTGTGTGTGTGGGGGGGGGGGGGTTAAAAACAAACATATGTGGTTCGTATTCACTATAGGCTGCATAAGTCCTTTTAGTTATCAGCCCACACATGTACATATATGTGTGTGAACTGCTTTGTTTTTGTAAAAACAAATTGTGCCAGTACTCACATGCTAGCCCATCCTGAAGGGTGGTGTGACTACCCAGGGACCCATGCAACTGTCCACAGAACCTATGGAAAGGCAGCATTGCAAATATGGCACCAGTTCCCAGAACACACCTCTTATTAGAAAAAGAGATTAAGCCAGACCACTATAAATCCCTACACAGAAAGTACATCCTCAAGAAAATACTTCACCCTGGTCACATATGCAAACATGGATAAAGCCTCACCCAATACAGAATAAATGACCACAAATTAGAAATCTGATTGAAACACTGGCCACCATGGCCTTTTTCTACTTAGATATTCAGAACCGATCTCTGGATACCAGTCAGCATCTGGCCAGGTACAGTGGTAAGTGCAGCTATCTGCTTAGTGGAGAGACTGAGGCTCCAATGCTCAATCCTCTAGAACTAAAATGAACAGTGTTCACCCCATACCATAGGAACAGAGCAGAAAAACAGACCTCCAATGCTCAAAGCTCATGGCATTCAAATTATATGCATGCTGTGAGATGGAAAGTAAGGGGGAGAAACGTGCCTGGTGCATGCACACAAGAGTTTTGCAATAAGTGCATGCCCAGGCAAACCCTGAAGCGAACCACACATTGGCAATGTTCTTCTGTGCCTTTAAATATAAGCTTTTCAAAAAGTTTTTTTTTCACTTGAAAGGCTTATATTTAAGTACAGAAAACAGGTGCAACTGTGTGCTTTCACTTTCGGGTTTGTTCAGACTCATACACATTACTTTCTCAGTAACAGTGCTTAGAGGCTTGCATAGGCTTCCTTTAGCTTCCAAAACAATCACATCTGTCAGATTTTAAACAGAAAATCATAAGAAATCCTCTCTTCAAACCTCCCAACACCAGCTCTCAGGTGGTAGTAGGCTTCCAGCAGTAAGAGCAGGGTTTGTTTGTGCACTGTTCTGTGAGCATTGGGAGGGCATAGCAAATTACCTCATTAACATCCATTTGACTACATTTAAACACAATTCCCAGCCATCTTTAGCACACAAGTTGTTTCCTGCACTAAAACCCTCTGAGCATTCTGCACAGATTAACGCTAACACTCAGGGCCGCCGAGAGATATAGCCAGGCCCAGGGCAGAACCGGATCACCGCAAGCTGCTCCCCCCATTCACGCTGTCCCCCTCACTTGCACCACCGCTCCAGTCTCCCCCTTAACCCTTCTATGTTTGTCTCTGGGGGGGGGGGGGGGCGGTGTCAGCAAGCCACTTCCCGCATGCCTGCTCCTACGGTCTGTCCTCTCCTACTCCTGTCCATGGGTGGTACGAAGGAGCAGGGGAGGACAGACCCAGAAGCAGGCAGCAAGAAGAAGCTTGCCGGCACCATGGCCGGACTAGTCCAGCGCTAATTGGCTTTAACGCCTGTCACGAAATGCCTAGCTACCCGCCTGGGGTTACCCCACAGCCACTTAGCGGGTCTACCCCCAGCAAAGCTCAGGTCCACCTGCACCTGCCGCTTGAGCTCTACACTAGCACCCTCCTCCCACCCACTGGGTCACAACTGCCTCTGGGCGAGTCTCCCACTCTCCAATTATCCCCAGTGATTTCTAAGTTACTGGAGTCAGACTCCCAGTGGTTCCACAGCTACCAGAAAGCACTCACAGACCCAACACACAAACCACCAGGATTCTTTATCAGTCCAGACAAACAGGGCAAACAATTATGTTTATTCTCTTAAAAAAATATTGAACAGTGGAACAAAATAGTGCAACTGGCAAACAATAACAGGTAACTAAAATAAGGATCAATCATAACACTAATTAAATACTTGCATGCTTCCTAGAAAGTACTGTGGGGGGGAGGGGGGGGAATCAGGGCATATATCTGCTCACAGAGCTTCAGCAAAAGAGACCTCTCTCTCTCTCTCTCCTTCTCCTAGGCTGAAACTAAAGCAACAGCCAGCATCTGCTGGGTAATTTCAAAACTCCAGGCCAATCAGAGCCCAGACCAGTCAAGTTTCAAATAAAAACTGGTTACATCACTACAGGTACTTCCTATTATTTGTGCGCCAACTAAAAGAAAGAGAAGTTAGTCATATGTAACAGCTGTAAGCATAAGCATGCACCATCTGCTGGCCAAACAAGAGAAATACACTTCAAACATATTTAAGACAGGAAAATATCCAATCCATTTTACAGGCTTAAAACACACTGTTTCTTCACAACGCCAGTGTTAGGTTCTGAGCATCAGCCCTTCGGTCTACTATCTGGATAGCTAACCTGCTAAAAAGACAGGACTGAATTTCACCATTACCTGGGCATCTTATGGCTCTTGCCCTCAGACTTCCATAACACTGTCTAGATAGTGCAGAGTCAGTCTCTTAGGATATTCAGCTGTACTACCTGGACAGTGCCAATGAATATATCTAGCTCCTGATTCACCCAGCAGGCTTGATCCAGTCCTGGGCTTACCCCAATGCATGCAGGGATTTGTAGCCTGGCTTTTCTTAGGGAACCCAATAGGCAAATCAGAACCACAAGACCCTGTTTGCAATGGGGTAAGGCCACGGCTGGATCAACTCTGTTGGGCAAATCTGGATCTAGTTGGCAACCCTAGTACGGCATCGCTGGCATTTATTCAGATAGAAACATAGAAAATGACAGCAGATATAGACCATATGGCCCATCTAGTCTGCCCATTCATATCATCCTCTATCTCTTCCTCCCCATAACAGATCTCATATGCCTGCCTCATGTTTTGATGAATTCAGATACAGTCCTCATCTCCTTATATTAAAAAAAACTGGCATAATCGAATCAAAACTAAATTTTTTTCCACCTTTATTTTCTTGGTAGTTTAGCCTTTGTAGCCAGTCTTCAATGTTTTACAGGGGTTACACTATAACATGCATGCTGCAGCTTGCAATTCCCCGTTTTTTTTGTGGGCAGGTACAGATCCAAGATGTTCTCCAATAGGCTTTATGGACTGGCTGAAGACACTGCTTCCTCCTGAGAGGGGGGGGGGGGGGGGAAAGATTCTCAGTTTGTTTGAGATGCACAGGGTCTGGGCTCTCACATTAAATTATATATTTTTACACATACGATTACATCAACCAGAGCAAGTAAGAAAAGAAAAGAGGGTTTTTTTTAAAATTTATGTTTGATATACTGCTCAATTGTTTGCTAAGGATACCTGTTAGTCCCGTGAAGGCACTGACATGAGCTCTAGGAAGAGAAAGGTTTGAGTGTCATTTAATAGCAAAACCTAACAGCCAGTCAAAAAAAGCAACCAATCATAATAGGCTCTAGAAGGGCCTAACCAATCACATCCAGCTCTGTTTATGTCAGCTACCACTGCGAACCTTACAGCAAGGAAGCTACACTGAGGAATAGGTGGCTTAAGCATCCAGTACCAGTTTAAGTTTAATTACTTTATGGATTCACTTGATTTACTGCCTTAGGGGCAAAAGATCCATGAAAACATTTACAAATTAAAGCCAAGCGCTATAGATCTCAATATGTATACTCTGGAAGAAAAGCGGGAGAGAGGGTATGCAATATAGACAAAAATGCACAGGAGGCGAATCTCTTTCACTGAAAGAAAACTCTGAAACAAGAGGGCACAGTATGAAGTTAGAAGATTTTAGAATCAGGAGTAATGTAAGAAAATACTTTATTATGGAAAGGGTGGTATATGTGTGAAACAGCCTCCCAGAAGACTGTATGTGAATTCAAGAACACATGAGGCAAGCACATGGGATCTCTTAGGGAGAGGAAGAGATAGTACATAGTATGGATGGGCAGCCTTAATAGGCCATAAGGCCTTTAACTGCCATCATGTTTCTATAAAAGCGACAAAGTAGCAATCCCAGAAGGTACAGGGATCAGATGGCTGAGAATCACCCCTCAGGAGGGCCCACAGAAAAAGATACATTTTAAGGTTTGACTTAGAATGGGACTGAAAAGCCTCACATCTTAGGGCAGAGGGCCGAGCATTCCAAAAAAGTGGAGCGAGGAAGGAAAAAGCAGAATGCCAAGTACATTCACGCTATATAAGCAAAGAAGAGGGGAATACCAGTTGATGATGGTACTGTGAGCAAAGCAAGTTGTTGGAACAATGAGCAATCAACAAAGTGTTTAAGTAAAGAGGGTAACCTGAGAAGTGGGCTTTACGTACCAGCAGTATGTTGTAACATATACGATAAAATTATTAGGAAACAATAGAGGGAAATTATTAATATAGCATGATCATACTTGCTAGCTTCGAAGAGAAATTTTGTTCATGTGCAAGCGGTGGATTATGGTACCTAGACACATTTTATCCAATTTCATTATATTTAGAAACAAAAAGTTTTATAATCTTCATTTTTATCACTTTACGTTTAATGAACTCTTTGCTTTCATGTTTCACTACATCCCAGCAGTTTCAACCTTGTGTGTTATAACTAATTTCTACCCCAGATGAAACCTCAATACCATACAGAGAGGTGCAATATATTCCGTGCAGTGCAAACATAAAAGTGCACTGCTACTGATATTTTATAGGGGCTGGTTAAGAAAAATGCTGCTGACATTTGTTTGTAATGCTTCCCTATTTACATAAGACAACTTCAATAGAGCATCATTAATTTTTCCAAAATTTCTGTCAAACAGAACAAACACCGTGCCTAACCAAGTACTTTACTTGTTTTGGATCACAGTACTGAAATCAAGTAATGAATCATGCTCACCTTATTCTGAAAGCTAACAAATTGGCCCTGAACATGCAACATTTTCAGGGAACAGAAATTAACAAGTATTTTAAACATACATCAATATAGTTTCTCCACTTGCTTTGTGAGTACTTCACAAGGCGTCAAAACGTTGTATTTGACTAACAAACAAGCTTTACTTCTATCTAGGCCTCTGATCTCATAGAAATCACAGAATCTAAACACTGCAGCTCCTTATGACCTTGGGGAAACTACTCAACCTCTGCTGCCTCAGGTACTAACTAGGGGCCCTGTTTACAAAGGCACACTAGCGTTTTTAGCACGTGCTAGCCATATAGACGCCCATAGGAATATTATTGTTATCTACACAGTTAGCACATGCTGAAAATGCTAGCATGTCTTTGTAAACAGGGCCCTCAGTGCTTACATCAGCTTTGCAAAAGGGTGGTGCCTAGTCCCTTGCACCCAAATGGTGGTGCCCAAAAGTCTTGCTTTAACCCAATATATTCTCGATTTGAATGGTGTTAACAGATGAAGTTTACTGGCTTCAGAGTGTTACTAGTTTATTGAGATACTGTTTTGAATTTGGTGAAGTGGTTGTCCTTATTACTAAAAGGGAATCATTCTTAGGCTTTTTCCTCCCTTAAAATGTTAGCTTATAGAACTATTAAAATTACTTTAAATTTGATCATAATAAAAAAAATACAAAAATTGATTAAAGATTAATTAAATTGATTTATGAATGTTGAATAGATACGTCATTTGATTTTTCAAAGAGTACTGTCTCCATGAAAGAACCTTTGGGTGATTAATTTCTATAAATTAGCACCCAGACCCAGCCCTAACTGCACAGAAAGTGCTCCTAAAAAAGCATCTAATCCTATGTGTGTGCCCATGTATTTTATAAAATACATTCATACACTCACGTTTTTAAGCACCCAATGCATTCCTTTGGGTGTCTCTAATGTTTAGAATGCGCTAAAAACATGAGCGCGCCTTAGTAAAAGACCTCCTAAGTTTGTAACTGAGGCAATGGAGGGTTAAATGATTTTCCTAAGATCACAAGGAGCAGCAGTTGGATTTGAACCAGCCACCTCTGGATGTCAAGACCGGTGCTCTAACCACTAGACCACTCCTCCACTACACTCTTGTGTTCAACCAGCGAGTTTGATTATGCGATCTAGGTTATCATGGACACCACAAGGACCCAGCTATTCAAAATTTTCAGAAATTAATATTTAGAGATTTGGTCCAGTTAGAACTTTCTTTTTACCCTAAGGATGGATGTTATAATATGCCTCAAAGTTACTTAACAGTATTGGAGGAAGTGTGAGAGATCAATCAATTGTGAGAGATTAATCAGTTGATGATTTTGATAGCAAAGAGGAGCCATGATGGTTCAATCAATGGAATCATATATAACAGAGACAGAAAAACAACTAGCCAATCAACAGGTTTATCACCATTTGGAGGCTGACCCCACCAACCAACATTTTTAAAAAACATTTTGACAACCAAAGAAATGGTATTTTTCTGTGCAAATCCCATCCGAGTACTACAAGAATTCACTTTCTTGCCAAAATTTACAAAAGCACTAATAATCCTCCAGGTTGACCCATTCTGTTGATGTAACATTCAGGGTCAAGAACTATTAAGTACATTTATTGATTATATTTTAAAACTATGTGTGAGACAAGTGCTTTCATTTTTACAACCACCCATTTGTGAGAGTGTTGCGTTCTCGAGGGCCTAGGCATTCTGTCAGGTCCTCGAGGCAGGACTGGAGTTTGTGAGCCCTTGGGCCACTGCCGAGGAGCGGCAGTGGCAGGCAAGACCACCTCTGGTCTGGAAACACAGAAGAGTAGTACTGGAACTCTGGACTGGAGTAGTACAAGGCAGGCAACTAGAACAGATGAGACAGGAACAGCTTCACCTGCACCTAGCCACCGTTCCTCCGGAGTTGAGCTCCGAAGTGCAGGTGGCCGGCAGGACTTGCAGGATAAGGCAGGAACTGAAGATCCAGAGGACCCACCCTGGGTCTGGGATACACGAGGGACACCAGACTAGGAACTAAACACAGACAGTGTGCTGCTGCACAGCCACTAGCAAGACCCAGAAGACAGACCAAGGAACACAAGGCGTACAGAAGCCTAGCAGGAGCAAGGACTAGGGCAGCATACACACTAGGCAGAACGGGGATCCGGGAATACCCACAGGGTAAACCCTCTAGCTAGGTGGAGACAGGATACAGGAATAATCACCCAGGAAAACACACTAGCCAGACAGATACAGGATTCAGGATATACCCTCAGGATATACAAGCAGGGTTGGCACACAGGCTAGGCAAGGCAGGGTTCAGGGTAAAGAGAGCAAACCAGGAATAACAGGCCAAGGGTCTGGGCAGGCAGCACAGCAAACAGAGTAACCAGGAAAAACAGGCCAAGGGTCTGAAGCCACAGCCGTTCCACACACTGACTGGGGAACCCACAAAAGCTGAGGCTTCGCATACAGACAGAGAACAAACCCGGACAAAGGCTTCACCCCAACCCAGGGTAAGCCTGGAGCAGAAGCTTCACCCCAAACACAGGGTAAGCCAGGAACAGAGGCTTCACCCCAAACACAGGGTAAGCCAGGAAGGACCCGCAGTCCACAGACAGACAGTGGCAGGGAAGACCCCCCACAGAAGGACAACAGAGACACAGAAAGAAACTGGGCTGGAACCCAGAGAGAGGCTAAGCAGTAGTGCAGCAGACACTTACTAACCTGACCTGGCCTAAGAGCATAACACTTATGCAAAAGGCCCAGACTGCAAGCACAGCACTTTCTTATGAAGGCTCTCACTGATGAGTCACCAGCAGTAGGACAGAAGCAGGAAGTACACTGACCCCAAAGAGAGGCTTGACACACATAGGAAGTGCCCACAGGAAAGACAAGCAGGAGCCATCTTAGAAGCTGGCAAAGAGCCGGTGGCAGCCATCTTAGATGCTGGCTCCCTAGAGAGGCATAGCCCACACAGGTGAGGTCTAGTGAAGCAATCAGGTTCATGCTGGAAGCAGCCAGCACACCAGGGCAGAGACAAGACTAACACAAACACAGACAGAAGCCAGCAGAGCTGATGACCCCCAGAAAGAAGGTAAGGCTGAGGGTGGTCACGGCCACAGATGTGACAGAGAGAAATTCAAAACATTCAATTGACAGTTGACACCACGTTTGTATTGTTCTATGTACTTTCTTTGTATACTCAAATACCTCAGGATGATGCTTTGGAGGTTATAAAGGATGTTGAACAATCGGGACTTGCCTCAGAGAATTCCTACATATTTGATGGAATTAGCCTCCTTGGTCATTAAAAATAAATACAGGGAGCAGCTATAGGAGTGTCATTGGCTCCTTCAGTAGCTACTTTGTATGTGGCAGCATTTGAAGAGAGTCACTTATATACTTTCCATTGGTCTAAAACCATTATGAATACGGAGATTTTTAGACGACATTCTTTATTTGAGAAAGTAGTGAAGACCAACTGCATCTGGTTTGAGTTGGCTGAATTTGCTAAATCCTATCCTGCAATTACAATGATCAGTAAGGAACAGCTGTACTTTTTGGATGTCAGTCTATACCGCGCACTGGCTCTACCATCCAAATTACCTTATATCGGAAGAAACAGCTAGAAATATATTATTAAACTTTCAGAGTTGTCATCCATACTGGTTGAGATCAAGTTTACCCATTAGTCAATAGGCTCATTCACTGTTCCAGTGGCTTTTTGAGAGGAGTTACCCTAATTTGGTAATAAAGAACGCTTACTTGAGAGCTACATTTACTCAACTAGATTTGCTTCAATACAACACAAAATTACAAGAGGACAAATTAGTGTTGGCATTACCATTCATGGTTTCCACTTCAGGAATTGTGTCACTTTATCTTCAAATATTGGGATGCTCTGTCGGTACATGAATGTTTTCTAGAATGACCAATAACAGCCTATTGTAGGGGCCACAAAACTGGAGAAACTTTGACATAAACAAATCCATTACCCCCAAGGCTCATATTCCATGACTGGTCATGTTAAATGTGGCAATTGTCAATGGTGTGAGAGCACTATAGAGGGAACACAATGGTGTTTCCCTAAAACCGGCATGGTTAAAAAGTGAGGTAAAGGAAGCTATTAGAGCTAAATGAAAAGCCTTCAGAAAACAGGAGGATCAGACTGAAAATAATAGGAATGCAATGCGCTGATTAAAAAAAAAGGTAAAGAAAAGGGCGACAAAAACAATAAAAGGGATGAAATGACTTCTCTATGAGGAAAGGCTACAGTGGTTAGGGCTCTTGAGCTTGCAGAAAAGATGGTTGAGGGGAGATACAATAGAAGTTTATAAAATACTGAGCAGAGTGTAGATGTGAATCGCTTGTTTACTCTTTCCAATAATACTAGGACTGGGGGGGGGGCATGCAATGAAGCTACTAAGTAGTAAATTTAAAACAAATCAGAGAAACTATTTCTTCATTCAACAAGTAACTGAACTCTGGAATTTGTAATGTAGCAAAAGCAGTCAGCTTAGCAGGGTTTAAAAAAGATAATTTGGGTAATGTCCTAAAAGAAAAGTCCATAAGCCATTATTATGATGGACTTGGGAAAATCCACTGCTTATTCCTATAAGCAGCAGCATAAAATCTGTTTTACTGTTCTGGGATCTTGCCAGGTACTTGTGACCAGGTTTGGCCACTGTCAGAAACAGGATACTGGACTTAATGGCCCATTCGGTCTGTCCCAGTAGGGCAACACTTATGTTCTTATGTTCTTACTGGATGGATATTAACAAAAAGATCCGATACTTATTATTACACATTAAATGGGATTTATGTAGTTCAGTGTTTCTGTGACCTTCTATATTTATAGGCAGGACATCAATACCTATAAAAGTGAGACTGGGAGAACATAAATCCAGAATACTGAGGAAAGTTAAAACGGCTCCCTTGGTTGAAACAATGGATGGAGAAAAAAGTCTTTACAGATATACGCTTATAGATAAAATTGGGGTGGGAAGTGATCCTGAGCAGCTTTTAAACTATAGGGAGCGGAGATGGATTTTTACTCTAAATACAATAGTACTGGTGGAGCTCAATTTGGAGATTGACTGGTGTTTCTTGATATAATTCTATTATTGAATTGGCTGAATTTCTCTGACCATGTGGTTTATATAGATGCAGTTTTAAATGCAACAGTCATGTTGAGCAATCAAGCTAAAGTATCACAAAGAGAGGGAACAAAGTACAAACAAAAATCCAAGCAAAAAAACAACACAAAGGGCCTTAAAAAGAGGGACACAGTTCTTTAATTGTAACTTTTATAAAACAGTCTTTAGAAGACATTATAAAATCATCTCTAGGCTTCTAGGCTGTTCTCAACAAAGAGACGATTTTTAACAGTTACCGGCTTCTCAGAAATGCATTATGCATTATGAATATCATTTATCATTTACTTAGATAAACACGTCTGTTTTGAGCTTCCCCCCCTGGACTGCCCTTACATAGTCGGCTATTAGGGGTTTTTTGCTCCCTGTATATGGTTTTACTACTAGTACTACTACTACTACTTATCATTTCTATAGAACTACCGGACGTACACAGCGCCTCACACTTGAACATGGAGAGACAGTCCCTGCTCGATAGAGCTTACAATCTAATTATGACAGACAGGACAAGTAAGGGATAAGGGTTAGAACAGATAGGACATATCAGGGATACGGGACAGTTGAAGGGTTAGGTTTAGGAGTTAAAAGCAGCATCGAAGAGGTGGGTTTTTTAGCTTAGATTTGAAGATGGCCAGAGATGAGGCTTGGCGTACCGGCTCAGGAAGTTTATTCCAGGCATACGGTGCAGCAAGATAGAAGGAACAGAGTCTGGAGTTAGCGGTGAAGGAGAAGGGTGCAGATAAGAGAGATTTGCCCAGTGAGCGAAGTTCCCAGGGAGAAGTGTAGGGAGAGATGAGAGTGGAGAGGTACTGAGGAGCTGCAGAGTGAATGTATTTGTAAGTCAGTAAGATGAGTTTGAACTGAATGCGGAAACGGATAGGGAGCCAATGAAGTGACTTGAGGAGAGGGCTAATATGAGTATAACGACACTGGCGGAATATTAGTCGTGCAGCAGAATTTTGAACAGATTGAAGAGGAGAGAGATGGCTCAGTGGGAGACCTGTGAGAAGCAAGTTGCAGTAGTCTAAGCGGGAGGTGATAAGAGTGTGGATGAGGGTTCAGGTTGCATACTCAGAGAGGAAAGGGCGAATTTTGGTGATGTTATAGAGGAAGAAACGACAGGTTTTAGCAGTCTGTTGAATATGTGAAGTGAAGGAGAGGGAGGAGTCAAAGATGACCCCAAGGTTACGTGCTGAAGAGACGGGAAGGATGAGCGTATTATCCACAGAAATAGAGAAAGGGGGAGAGGAGAGGTTGGTTTAGGTGGAAAGATAAGAAGCTCAGTCTTGGTCGTGTTTAGCTTCAGATAGCGGTGAAACATCCAGGCAGCAATGTCAGACGGCCATGCTGAAACTTTGGCCTGGATGCCTGCTGAGATTTCTGGTGTAGAGAGGTAGATCTGGGAGTCGTCGGCGTAAAGATGATACTGAAAACCATGGGATGAGATCAGAGTACCAAGCGAAGAAGTATAGATGGAGAAGAGTAGAGGTCCCAGAACAGATCCCTGAGGTACACCAACTGACAGTGGGATAGAAGAGGAGGAGGATCCACCAGAGTATAAGCTAAAAGTACGTTTGGACAGATAAGAAGAAAACCAAGAAAGAACAGAGCCTTGAAAACCAAGCAAGGATAGCGTATCGAGGAGTAACCTGTGATCGACTTGTTTCAAAAGCAGCAGATAGATCAAGAAGGATGAGGACAGAATAAAGCCCTTTGGATCTGGCCTGGAGCAGGTCATTGGAGACTTTAGTAAGCGCCTTTTCGGTTGAATGACGGGGGCGAAAGCCAGATTGAAGTTGATCAAGAATTGCTTTAGATGATAGGAAGTCGAGGCAACGATGGTGAACAGCAAGTTCACGCATCTTGGATAGGAAAGGGAGGAGGGAGATGGGGCGATAGTTGGAGGGACAGGTACGGTCCAATGAGGGTTTCTTTAAGAGTAGTGTTACTATGGAATGTTTGAAGGCATCGGGAACAGCAACAGTGGAAAGTGAAAGATTGAGGATATGACAGATGAAAGGGATGACAGTGGGTGAGATAGTATTGAGTAGATGAGTGGGAATAGGGTCAGAGGAGCAGGTGGTTAGTTTTGAGGAGGAGAGAAGGAATATAGTTTCATCTTCGGTGATTTCAGGGCTAAAGGCTGTTTCGTTTTACCATTGCTATTTATTATTCTAACCGTTTTTAATAGCTATGTGCCTTACATCATGATTATCCTCTACATTTCGCTTAGACAACCACATCCGGTTTAAATTATCCATGTGCACTGTTTCTATACAGTCTATGTTGCTCCCCATATGATATTGTTACTAGTAGTTTCAGTTGCACTGTTTTAGATCTTATGAGCAAGATGAACACATCGCGGCTATACCTTTTTACGAACTTGATATTACTCCTGTAAGATGTAGACATCACGGCTAGACGCTATACACACTTGCTATCAATGACAATAGCTGTGCCATTTAGTTTATCAACGTTTTGCTGCCTTCGGAGACGTTTTAACACTGCATTGGATCTCCACTAACATAATAACTATTTCTATAAGGAATATATGTTGTAGACATTTGTTACAAGCAGGGGCGTAGCCAGACCTCAGCAGGAGGGAGGGCCAGAGCCCGAGGTGGGGGGCACTGTTTAGCCGCCTCCCCCCCGCTGATGACCCCTCTGCCGTCGCCGCAAAAACCGTCCCCCGTCGCCACCGCCGCCAGGTACCTTGTTTGCTGGCAGGGTTCCCCAACCCCCACCAGCCGAAGAGTCTTCTTCAGCGCTGGTCGACTCTGGCGCCTTCGCTGTGTGATGATCTGTTTCGAACTCCTGACATCCTGCACTGTGCATGTCCTGTATGTAGCCCCGTGCAGGATGTAAGGCATCAGAAACAGACTATCACACAACAAAGGCGCCGGAGTCGACCGGCACTGAAGAAGACTCTTCGGCTGGCGGGGGTTGGGGACTCCCGCCAGCAAACAAGGTACCTGATGCGGCGGCGGGGCAGGCGGGGGGTCGGCAGCTGGGGGGGGGATCAAATGTAGAGGGGGCCAGGGCCTAATCTGTGGGGGCCCATGCCCCCACGTAGCTATATCCCTGTTTACAAGTATTATCTATGCTGAGTTAATCTACAAAACCCTCCTCATTATCATAGTGGTAAGTTTTTAAGTTTGATTATAACACACTGTTTACATTAATTGTCTGCACTTACACGATCAATGGTTCATAATTAAAGGCATCTTATTTTGTTGACCAATATGCTTTCTATTCAGTGAGTTTGTGGAAATATTATCTCACACCTTGACTGGACCATGTTAGGCTCTTGTGTATGCAACTTTTTAAATATGCTTTTTATATAACTCTAGCATATGTATTTTACATGTCACGTATTTTTCCAAAATATCCATCTCTGGCAGCAATTTCTTATATATAGGTTTTTATATATATGTTTTATATATATTTCTCCCCTTTCTTTATATACTACTAACCTGAATGTACACTTATTACATAGTAACATAGTAACATAGTAGATGACGGCAGAAAAAGACCTGCACGGTCCATCCAGTCTGCCCAAGAAGATAAATTCATATGTGCTACTTTTTTATTTGTACTGTCCTCTTCAGTGCACAGACCGTATAAGTCTGGCCAGCCCTATCCCCGCCTCCCAACCACCAGCTCTGGCACAGACCGTATAAGTCTGCCCAGCACTATCCCCGCCGCCCAACCACCAGCCCTGGCACAGACCGTATAAGTCTGCCCAGCACTAGTCCCGCCTCCCAACCACCAGCCCCGGCACAGACCGTATATGTCTGCCCAGCACTAGCCCCGCTGGGCAGACATATACGGATGTTTGGATGAGTGCAATTTTTATTTTATTATATATTTGTCATGGGTTCCTATTTGAATATATCTTATATCGTTTTATATATCTATTATTCTTCTATTGTGATGCACATTTTAATGTATTACGTGTCTGTATTTTATGCAGACCCCTGACGCAGGCGCGTTGCGCCGAAACACGGCCCATGTTGGGTCCTCTTCTAAACCTGTTTAATAAAAGTTTACAATTAAAGAACTGTGGCTCTCTTTTTTAAGGCCCTTTGTACTGTTTTTTTGCTTGGAGCAATCAAGCTAAGAAATGAGTGCAACTGACAGAAAGGTAGTGGCGCAATCGTATGATTAAGAATATTAATTCTTAAGGGAGAATGCTCACTGAAATGCATTTGACATATTTATGTAGCAGGGGGCAAACCCTGAGGCAGCCCTTGGCAAAACATGGCCCACATTGGTTGCGGATCCCATAACTGAAATACGTTTTTTTTCACTATTTCAAGACAATGTTTTGTTGAATTTGAAAATATTTAAATGATATTTAAGCAATGAGTAGTAGTTGTTAATGATATATTTTAAGATTAAAGAAAAAAGGAAAAATTTAGGACCAATGAGAAACTACTCTGGATCATCTCATCCCATGTTTTCACCCATCGTAACGATAAAAGCCAACAGCTCCCAACAACACCAAACTAATGTTATCAATTAAAAGCAGGTGCACAAAGAAATCCCTTAGTTGCTATTTTAAAGAATTCATAACTGTCTTCTTTCCATAAAATTCCCACTAATAATTTCTCTAATATGGAAACACAGCAAGAAAATGTTCTCAAGCAGGTCTCCACCAATCTCAACTGAGGTTGAAAAGTCTAGGGTTCACGCTCAGACAACTCTCCCAGGTATCTTTGGGAGTTCCCAAGACAAATCTTTAATTTTAAAATTTCCCTGTTCCTCACCAACAGGTTAAATTTTGGCCAGCCAACTTAATGACATGACAAAATTTAGATGCTTCTAAAAGGCCAGATTCAGAGGCATTCTTGGGAGCACAGAATTTAGCAGGACAACTCTGGTCACCTTCCCTAAAATTAACTATTATCTACTAAGGCGGATCCAAAGGAACTCCCTTGGTCAGATTTTCTGTCCAAAGCCTCCCCCACTCCAGAGTTCTGCGCAGCAGTCTGACATTCAGAGAATCCGTCTGCAGACACCAACGGGACAAGAGGGATTTCTGTAAAGGACTCATGTGTGCTCTTGCTCAAGGAACTACCTCTATCTTTGCTGCCATGGATCCTAGGACCTGAAGATAATCTCTCGCACATGGCACCGGTTTGCACAGGAGAGTATGAATCTGATCCTGAAGTTTGACAATTCTGTTCTGTGGAAGAAACAAACACTCGCCCTTGCAGACTATCGATTGAAACTCCGAGATAGTTCACAAAGTGACTCTTGAGAGGGTTTACCACCCAGAAACTGGCCTGCACACTCTCCTGATATGACTTTGCTCTGATCAACCAATCATCTAGATAAGGATGAACTAGAATGCCCTCTTTTCTGAGAGCCGCTGCCACCACCACCATGACCTTCGTGAAGGTATAAGGGAGCCATAGTGAGGCCGAAAGGCAGAACACAAAACTGATAATGCTTGCCCCAAAACTGCAAAGCGAAGAAACCGCTAGTGGAACAGCCGAATCGCGATGTGAAGATAGGCCTCTGTTAAGTCTAGAGCCATTAAAAACTCTCCTGACTGAACGACACTATGACCAAGCGAAGAGTTTCCAAATGAAAACTGGCGACCCTGAGCTTCTGGTTGACCACTTTGAGATCAAAATTCAGTCGGAAGGACACTTCTTTCTTCAGGATTACAAAGTAAATGGAATAGCAACCTGTTCTGATCTCTGAGGGTGCAAACAGACAGACTGCCTGTAATTCGAGAAGTCTCTCTAGGGCAGTGATGGCGAACCTATGGCACGCGTGCCAGAGAGGGCATGCAGAGCCCTCTCTGTTGGCACGCGCGCCGTCGCTGGTCCATCCGCCTGCCCTCCCACCGAGCACCAGGCCGCCCGCTCGCCCTCCCTCCCTCCAAGCACCAGGGCCCCCCTCCTTTGAAATTTAAAAGGCATACATGGTCGGGGTTAAGGCGGCGTCGACAGCGGGAGCGAAAAGTGTGTTGTTTGCTCGGCATGCATTTGGCCTTCCCTTCTGTCTCTCAAGCTCTGGTCCCGCCCTTGCAGAAACAGGAAATGAGGGCGGGACCAGAGCTTGAGAGACAGAAGGGAAGGCCAAAGGCGTGCCGAGCAAACAACACACTTTTCACTGCCACTGCCGACGCCGCCTTAACCCCGACCAGGTATGCCTTTTAAATTTCGGAGGAGGGGGGACCCTGGTGCTCGGAGGGAGGGAGGGAGGGCAGCTTGGTGGGAAGGAGGCATGATGCTGGGTGGGAGTAAGGCCTGGTGCTGGGTGGGTGGGAGGGAGGGAGGGAGGGAGGCCTGATGCTGGGTGGGAGGGAGGCCTGATGCTGAGTGCGAGGGAGGGAGGGAGGCCTGGTGCTTGATGCTGGGTGGGAGGCCTGATGCTGGGTGCTGGGTGGGAGGGAGGGAGGCCTGGTGCTTGGTGGGAGGGATGCCTGCCTGGTGCTAGGAGGGCGGCTGGACATGGGTGGCTGGAGGGGAGGGCAGGGGGAGAGGAGGGCGGCTGGAGGGGAGGGCGGCTGGACATGGGTGGCTGGAGGGGAGAGGAGGGTTGCTGGACATGGATGGAGGGCAAGAAATGAAGAAGAAAGGAGGAAAGTAAAGAAATAAATGGAAAGGAAGCCCTGGAAATGGAGTTAAGAGAATAGATAAACAGCAGCAGAATCAGAGACTAGGACCAATATGGATAGAAAAATCACCAGACAACAAAGGTAGAAAAAAATCATTTTATTTTCATTTTAGTGTTTGGAATATGTCCAATGTGAGAATTTACATCTGCTGTCTTATTTTGCACTGGGTATACTGGAGCTGTAACAGCTTACAGAAATGATTTATAATGAAAAAAAATCATGTTATTTTTTTCTCCTATACTAGTATAATATTTTCAATGATGTCTGTTTATATGCGCCATGGCTGGTGTAAGGGGTGTGGCAATCATAGGGGTGGAGTCATATGTGGTGACCCCGCCCATAATGAGTACCAGCACCTGTTATTCAGGTTAAATTGCCCTGTTGGCACTTTGCGATAAATAATTAGATTTTGGGTCGCTGTTTGGGCACTCGGTCTCTGAAAGGTTCACCATCACTGCTCTAGGGTATTTCTGACCATTCCCACCTTGACACGAGAACGATAGGGAGACTTCAAGAAAGTATCTGGCAGCTGCCACACAAACTCTAAGGTGTACCTGTTGCGAATAACCTTGAGAACCCACTGATCTGAGGTAATCTGAACCCACCTCCAATAAAACAGAGCTAAGCGAGCTCCCATAGGAATTAGAGGATGGGCCCGGAGACCTTCATTGGGAAGGAATGCGCAAGGGATTGAAAGGAAGTACCCACATCTCTGTCTCTCCCAAGACCCCTGAACTCCCTTCCCATGAAGGTGTCGAGGTTAGTGCAGTATTTTATGGCTAAAACTAACTAGGGTCTGCACTAAGAATAATACTGTGGGAGCTTGGGGGGTAGGGACCCGGGTGTAACCCTGCGGGCCTCAGTCTCTCACTGCTAACAGGAACACCGGTGCACATTAGAAAAGAGAAAATGCAAAGACTAAACACTTTTTTTTTTTTAAGAAGAAAGCCAAAGAGCAGCAAGAAAAAAAGGGAATAGACTAAAGGGCCCACCAGCTTCCACCTGCTGGAGACTGATAATACTGAATTTTTCTCTGGCTAGTCAGGGTTCTTATTGGCACTCATGAGAGTCAGAATTCTCAGTCTCCACCTGCTGGAAGGTGTGTGCAACCCATCAGTCACTTTCTGGGCCGGTCTAGAGGGACACTATAGAAGTTTTGCATATTTACGGTTTCAAATTTCCAATTGATATGGATCCTGTGGAGGAAGGAGTGGGGACAATTTAAGTCAAAATGCTTCAATTGCAACACAACTGAACTGGGAAATTTATATATATAAATACACACACATATATACATGCATGAATACCTACTAGCACGTATGCATTTTATATATGAAGAAGTCAGGTATCCCTTGAGGTACACATAAAAAACATGCACTAGAAATAGCAGGGAGTCTCATGGATCGATGGCATAGTACCCGTGCTTCCCAAATCCAATGGATTTTGAGCCAACAGAAGGTCGCACAGGCAAACAGCACATCTGGACTGATCACACGATCACTAGGCACCTGAAAATATAAGCTTGGAATAAGGGGAAATGGCCTTAAATTTTTAACTGATTCGAGGTCAAGCAATTGTAGTGTACTGTGCTTGTAAAATCTAAGCAGCGCAATATAAGGGCTGGCCCACTCGATAGATGCTGCTGTGTGGAAGGCTTGGGTTGGATTCCAGGGTCTTGACTGTAGTTCCTAGGTCAGCTGAGCATACTGCATTCATAGCCCCTGGATGGGGGTTGGGGAAGTCATAGCATTGTTCAACGGCAACATCTACTGGCCAGATTCAAGGCTAACATACTGTGTTCCAGAGGGTGTCACCTTTGTAACCTCTGGTTAAGAGCCCTTACTGTTTGAGCAAACAATTTGTAATACAACAGTCCAAACCCCCATCCTTTTACATGAAAATTTTAAAAACTTACATAAGTTCCACCAAGTAACTTTTTAAGACTGCTTATGGACTTATGACATGAAAAAAATCATCCATTCTCAACTTTTTGGACCAGCTACGTTAGTCACCATTTTCCAAAGATGGTCCTATATAAGAAACTAATTGCTATCGTTGACAATTCCGCCCCGCCCCCCCCCCCTCCATGTTATTTTGTTGGTTTGGGCTGTAACTGGGCTGTAACTGCCGCTTTACGCAGATTATACCAGTGCTTCACTTCCTTCACCTTGCCTCTTGAAATCTTCTGTGTCTATTCCAAGTTTGTTCTGTGCTTTTTAAATTCCATTACCATTTTTGTCTCCATCACCTCCTCCAGAAGAGCATTCCAAGAATCCACCAACCTTTCCCATTCCCAATGGCCTGCTCATTGACCTTTACTTATAAATGTCAAACACGAACAGAATGCATTTTAAACTCAAAGGGAACTTTAATAGGGGCTCACTGTACACATAAAATAACCAAATTATCTACATATCTACAGCTTTGAAAGCAAACACAATCATCAACTTAAATGAGTACTTCATGTAACCATTTTACGATCTTAAAGGTCATATATGCAATGGAAATGTTCAATGGAATAGGAATTAATCAGTAAATTATTTAACTGAGCACACCATAAAGAGACAGAAACAAATAAGATGAAGAGGACTTACAACTACACACTAAAATCTCAAAATATGAACCAGTGGTTCCACAGTTACTCAGAGGCAGTAAAAGACATCCTGTTACTAAAGGATTTCTGACTGAAGTAATGAATTAAAACGAAAAGAAAGTTCACCAGCCCCCTCTCCCACACACACTTTGGGTTCCGTTTCTATGATTCCATTTAGTGGGATCCATTTTTATAGTTCCACATGCCCTCTAATGGTGGAGGGGATGGGGGGATAAACAGGGTTAATAGCATTTTTCTTTTGTTACTGACTGATGTTTATGCTGCTAAGTTACATTTATGCAGTTATCTTTGGTAATGCTGAGTTTGTTTATATAAGTTACTTGTGTTTGTATTGCAGCAATTTTTATTATCAATAAAAATGTTATACTACAAATAAAAGTGAAAAGAAAATATAACTAGAAAATACTGGTCTACAGGAGGTTTACAGTTTTAAGCCTTTACATTTTTGCCTTATGATATTTCTTCATGTGACCAGGGTACATGTGGTGCTAGTGTGGGAGGGGAGATTAGGACAATGTCATTTCTTGGAGATACTTTAAGTATTGCCACACTGGGACAGACCAAAGGTCCATGAAGCACAGCATCCTGTTTCCAACAGTGGCAAATCCAGGTCACAAATACCTGGCAAAATCCCAAAAAAGCTCAATACATTTTATGCTGTTTATCTCAGAAATAAAAAAACCTAAATGGCTTAGATAACTCCTAATGAAGTTAGGCTACTAAAATATACTGGTAGGAGAAGATCAATCAGAGTATTCGCAATCAGCAACCAGGTGGAGTCTCATCTCTTTTGCACGAATATTCACATCACTCCCTTGGTGACTCTTTTACCGTGCATAGGTTTTAATCATCGACTTAAACCACCTCCACCCTGATATTGTGAAATCTTAAACTTAACGTACCCACAATTACAAACTTATGTGAATATATATCAAATGTATCAAATATACTAAAGACACTTAGCTTCTGGAGCGATTAAAACTCCATAATTCAGACTCAGTGTGTAGAGGCCCCGACAGTGCCTGTTTCGCTGTGCTTCTTCTGGGGGAACCCACACAATATTAGCCTGGTAAAATAAATCATAAAATATATACAGTGTCAATCTCATGTTGCCATTGCAAATCCTATACAAATAACTATTGTGGACTTACTGAATCGTGTCTTGACACAGTCCTTAAGTTGTTCACACAAAATGGCGCCTCTGCTCTCTTTCAAATCTGTTTGTTACCGGAAATTGTTATACTCTGTTTCCGTAAGGAAACATGAAGTGTTCACATAAAGCTACCCCATTGCAGCATAGTGTTGAGACCTTTGGCGCTCCTTTAGTCCAACATTGTGTGGCCAAGAGTCACAGTTTTGAAGATCTCAAATGTAAAGTGATTGAATGTGTGGACCCAGCTATTAGAGGGGGAGATTTTAACAGGAAATTGTTGCAGCGCGAGACCTTTTGGATACATCGGTTAAATACGGTGGAACCCGAAGGTCTCAACACTATGCTGCAATGGGGTAGCTTTATGTGAACACTTCATGTTTCCTTACGGAAACAGAGTATAACAATTTCCGGTAACAAACAGATTTGAAAGAGAGCAGAGGCGCCATTTTGTGTGAACAACTTAAGGACTGTGTCAAGACACGATTCAGTAAGTCCACAATAGTTATTTGTATAGGATTTGCAATGGCAACATGAGATTGACACTGTATATATTTTATGATTTATTTTACCAGGCTAATATTGTGTGGGTTCCCCCAGAAGAAGCACAGCGAAACAGGCACTGTCGGGGCCTCTACACACTGAGTCTGAATTAGGGAGTTTTAATCGCTCCAGAAGCTAAGTGTCTTTAGTATATTTGATACATTTGATATATATTCACATAAGTTTGTAATTGTGGGTACGTTAAGTTTAAGATTTCACAATATCAGGGTGGAGGTGGTTTAAGTCGATGATTAAAACCTATGCACGGTAAAAGAGTCACCAAGGGAGTGATGTGAATATTCGTGCAAAAGAGATGAGACTCCACCTGGTTGCTGATTGCGAATACTCTGATTGATCTTCTCCTACCAGTATATTTTAGTATCCCAGAAATAAGCAGTGGATGTTCCCCAAGTCAATTTAACAATGGTCTATGGAATTTTCCTTTAGGAAGCCATCCAGACCTTTTTTTAAACCCCGCTAAGCTAACCATCTTTACCACATTCTCTGGCAACGAATTCCAGAGTTTAATTACCTTCATCTTCTGTATCAGTTTATCCACCTGTCTATCCATGCCACTAAATGCTTGTAGGTTCCAGTTTCAAATACGGGGATGGGGGTGAAAAACCTTACTGAAATATAGTCTCAGACCACATTTATTTTTTTCCCACTTTATAACCACCTGCAGGAGTGGGGTAGCCATTACTACAAACTGTATTAATTATTTATAACAAGAACATTGGGTTACTAAGCTTCCAAAACCGAATAAGAAAACTACCAAAAACAAATCACATAATAAAAATACCAATATGACAAAAGCACAGCACAAAAGAAATTGTGCGTCTGTCATAATAATAGCATCAAATATCTAGGACACACACTTGCAGATAGAATTAAAACATTAGCTTACAATATATAAATTAAAGAGTAAAAGGACTTCAATTAATTAGAAAGCAATCTCTTCTTTTCCAAACTGGATAAAAAGTAGAACTGCAGTGTGACTGAGGGAGCGAGGGGGAGGGAGAACTTGGGGGAGAGAGAACATGGGGAAGGGGGGGAGAGAACATGGGGAAGGGGGGAGAGAGAACATGGGGAAGGGGGTGAAAGAACCTTGGGGAAGGAAAGAAGAGGAGAGAGAGAGAGAGAACCTGGGGGAGGGAGAGAACCTGGGTGGAGGGGGAAGAGAGAGAGACAGAGAACCTGGAGGGAGGGGGAGTGAGAGAGAGAGAACACTGGGAGAGGAGGAGAGAGAGGCGGGGAGAGAGAACCTGGGTGGAGGGATGGAGGAGGGAGAAAGAACCTGAGTGGAGGGGGAGGAAAGTAATGGGAGGGAGAGAGAGAGAGAACCTGGGAGGGGGAGGGGGAGAGAGAAAACCTGAGCTGCTGCCACCACTCCCACATGCTTTGTTTGTACGGGGGTAGGGGGCGGCTGTGGTGGCACAGTAGCAGCAGCAGTTCAGGGACACTGCCGCTGGCTGCAGAGCTTGGAAAGTTCTGGCCACCAGACCAGAGGTCTTCAATTGGTGGGGCTTGAGGATCTCTGCTAGCCACAGCAAGGGGCTAATTTTGGAGGTGGGGCTGAGCCGAAAGTGGAGGGGCCCAGGCACCCCCTCTTTCAGCATAATGGTTAGTGAAGTGGCCCAAAAACTTGGGGAACTTTTGGCTTCAACTCCTACTACAGATCCTTGTGACTTTGGACAAGTCCCTTAATTAACCCTTCATTGCCCCAGGTACAAAATAAGTACCTGTATATAATATACAACCACAGAGAAGCAATATATTAAGCCCCATCCCCTTTCCCTTTATGCTCGATTTGCAAATGGGGGGGGGGGGGCTGACTGTGGTGGAACAGCAGTGGCAGCAGCTCAGGGGCACTGCTGCCAGCAGCAGTGCTTGGAAAGTTCTGGCCTCCAGACCGGAGGTCTTCAGCTGATGGGGCTTGAGGATCTCTACCAGCCACAGCAAGGGAGATGACTCATTTTAGAAAGGGGGCTGAGACCAAAGTGTTACCTTTCCTCCTCCCGTGGCATCTGTTATGTAAGAACCTAACAAGTCTGTTTCTATGGTCTGTGTGTTAGTAAGGGGACAATTCTATAAGTAGCACCTCCTTTTAAGTGTTCCAGTATCACATGGTGAGCGCTAACAGCATTCCAATATAGTATACTAGCATAACCCAACATTGGCACACCAAAAATGCAGGCACTTGCAGTTACACCAGCTATACAGTAGACCAGGCCAAACTGCAGGCTAAATGCAGCAAAGGTGCACCTAGTTTACAGTATTCTCTACACTCACCTGCAAAAGTACTGGTATATTGTACGTTTACATGTGCAAGGGGTGCATAAATGTGAGCGCGTGGTTACAGAATTGCCCTTTATGTGCTACAGTAATTCACTAATCCCAGCTGGCAAACTGGAATAGGAGGAGATGAATCAACACAGTGCATTTTTCTGAGATCTTCTGCAATATTTTGCTTTAATCTACATATCTTCTAGGGCTAGGGACAGAAGTGTGTTCTTTGAACAATCTGCAATTTTTAAAAAAAACTACTAATCAGCCTGCCCAAACTATCAAACTGTTTCTTCAATCTAATGAGCTTATTCCCATATCCTGCTCTTCTAACAGGGAAGAAAATACACTTATTTTGAAGATACTCAGGTTACCTCCTTCCTAAATTTACCTAGCCCAAACACTGCATGCATGTTCTTAGCCAGTAACCATGCAGATCACTCCCTTAGGAGCCCTGAATGCATGAGCATCCAAAATATGGCCACTGTGTGTCCCTCTCAGCAATGACTAGGATTCAATAACTGGGGGCTGTGAACAATGACCGCAGTGCAGCCTCTCTAGCTGAACCAGGGAGTGGAAAACCAGAAAGGTACCATGCCAGTCCAGCTGTTCAATTCTTTTATTAAGATTATGCATCCGTGTTTCTTGTTGCTTATGCTATGCTGGCTTCACATTCTACATCGATAAGGCCTTCTGAGTGGAGTAGCCTAGCGCACTGGTTCCCGAACCTGGTCCTGGAGGCACCCCAGCCAGTCAGGTTTCCAGGATACCCACAATGAATATTCATGAGAGAGATCTGCATGCACTGCCTCCACTGCATGCAAATCTTTCTCATGAATAGTCAATGTGGATATCCTGAAAACCTGACTGGCTGCGGTGCCTCTAGAACCAGGTTTGGGAACCACTGGCCTAGTGGTTAGTGCAGCAGCCTGAGAGCCAGGTTTGATTCCCACTGCAGCTCCATTGCTCTAGGTACAAAATAAGTACCAGCATATATAATGCAAACTGCTTTGATTGCAACCACAGAAAAGCAGTATATCAAATCCCAAATCCCACCCCCCTTGAAATGTGCCATTTTTCTGCAATAATCTATGGTTTGTTGATAGCAGATATGTTTTAAGTAGCCTTTTGATGGTTTTGTACATCATAAAAGGGGGTTTTACTAAGTATTGTAGGAAGAAGAAGAAGAAACCTAAGACTGTGAGCTTGCAGAACATCCTATTAATGCACTATAGAATTACTGAATATGAATGAGGAGATGCTTCTATAGTACTGGTTTGCTTGTTGAAAGCTCATTTAACTAATAAGGGGCTACTAATCGATGATATTATTATGAATAGTGGATTCAATATTCTATGCATGGGTATTAGAAGGGGATACAGTGAGCTTAACTCAATGTTGCCTGTCTGGGTTTCCAGCAATGTGTTTAGGGAATAGAACAGTGGAAGCAATTATCTTTACAAAGTCTTTGTGGCTGATTTTAGATGAGTGGTAGAGTACAAGGAAGGGATTACCTATTACTATGTTCTAAAAGTATGAGATTTTTCAATATAATTTTGTTTTACAATCCCCAAAGTGTAATAGTGTACAAGTCTTTATAGAGTTTATAGCACAAATCTGTGTCACAAGTGTGATGAAGTAAAGGACATATCATCTTCTAGTGACAAAGTGAATGGTTCCTGGGGAGTCTAGAGAATTTCACGGAAGTCATACGGACAAATATGAAAATTATTGGGTCAGATAAAGTCAATTACTTGTTTGACTCTTTCACATCACAATATGTAAAGACAAACTTACTACGGGGCTCATTTTCAAAGCACTTAGATTTACAAACTTCTATAGGTTATGTAACTTTGTAAGTCTAACTGCTTTGAAAATATGCCTCCATGTCCCTAGATGTTATCTATAATCAATCTGTCATTACATTTTACCAACAAAAGACAGGAGAATGGGAGACCACCACAAATGCTCAAAAAGCAAACAAATCTCCCAATATAATGCAAAGAAAGAGTCCAAAGTTATTCAGTGCTTTTCCACACTCTTGTAGAGGAGTGTGGTAGCCGTGTTAGTCCACTCTTAAGGTTATCAATAGAAATCAAACAAAATAAAACATTCAAGCATTACTATGACAGTCTGACAGGGTGGGAGGATGGGGATGGGTAGGAGGTATGCATGGGGACATCAAAGCATATCATTGATATTCTAACAGGATGGGTGTGGATAGGTGAGGGGTGGGGTGGGGTGATCAACAGAGACATACAGCTTCCTAGCCCATAATAAACCATAAAGCTGTATGTCTCTGTTGATCACCCCACCCCATAGTAATGCTTGAATGTTTTCACTTATATACACTGTCAGCTAGCACATTTGCTTATTTCCGATCTGACGAAGAAGGGCAACCTTCGAAAGCTAATCAAGAAATGTATTAAGTTATGTCCAATAAAAAAGGTATCATCTTATTTTCTTTTCCATGTTTTATTTTGTTTGATTTCTATTGATAACCACACTCTTGTAGAAACCGTGAACATAACATAGAAACATAGAAACATGACGGCAGATAAAGGCCATATGACCCATATGACCCATCCAGTCTGCCCATCCTCTGTAACCCCTACTTCTACCTGTTCCTAAGTGATCCCACATACTTATCCCATGCCTTTTTAAATTCTGGAACAGTCCTAGACTCCACCACCTCCACTGGGAGGCCATTCCACATCTCCATCACCCTTTCTGTGAAACAGTACTTCCTTAGGTTACTCCTAAGCCTATTCCTTCTTAACTTTGCAATATGCCCCCTCATTCCAGAGCTCTCCTTCATTTGAAAAAGGCTCTCTTCCTGTAGATAAATGCCCTTGAGATATTTAAACATTTCTATCATGTCTCGTCTCTCCCTCCTCTCTTGCAGCGTATACATGTTGAGGAACAATGTACAATAAGAGGATAGGTACTGTGTTGACTTGTATTGACTTTAATAAAAATAATTTAAAAAAAATAAGCCTGTCCCTATAATTTTTGCATTCAAGACCGCTTACTAATTTTGTATCCACCCTCTGGATCGACTCCATCCTGTTTATATCTTTCCGTAGGTGCAGTCTCCAGAACTGCACGCAGTACTCCAAATGGGGCCTCACTAGAGACTTATACAACTGCACTATCACCTCCTTTTTCCTGCTGGTCATGCCTCTCTTTATGCACCCAAGCATCCTTCTGGCTTTGACCATCACTTTTTCTACCTGTTTAAAAGCTTTAAGGTCATCAGACACAATCACCCCCAAGTCCCGTTCTTCCTTCGTACACTGAAGAACTTCACCCCCTATACTGTTCCCTCGGATTTTTGCAACCCAAGTGCATGACCCTGCATTTTTTGGGATTAAACCTTAGTTGCCAAATATCGGTCCATTCCTCCAGCTTTGCTAGGTCCTTCCTCATATCATTCACACCCTCCAGGGTGTCCACCCTGTTGCAGAGTTTAGTATCATCTGCAAAGAGACAAACCTTACCAGACAGCCCTTCCGCAATATCACTCACAAAGACGTTAAAAAAAGCCAGCCCTAGGATCGATCCCTGCGGTACTCCACTGACGACATCTTTTTCTTCAGAGCAAGCTCAATTTACCACTACCCACTGTCACCTACCATTCAACCAATTTTTTACCCAATCAGTTACTCTAGGTCCCATACCGAGGGCACTCAATTTATTTATCAGTCGCCTGTGCGGAAACGT
The DNA here is from genome assembly GCF_901765095.1 of Microcaecilia unicolor. Lineage (NCBI taxonomy): Eukaryota > Metazoa > Chordata > Amphibia > Gymnophiona > Siphonopidae > Microcaecilia > Microcaecilia unicolor. The sequence continues at coordinate 705,364,849 of NC_044031.1, forward strand.
GTCAAAGGCTTTGCTGAAATCCAAGTATACCACATCAAGCGCCCCTCCCACATCCAACTGTTTGGTCACCCAGTCGAAGAAGACAGTCAGATTTGTCTCACACGACCTGCCACTAGTGAAGCCATACTGCCTCGGGTCCCGCATTCCATTTAGTTAAAGAAATCTCACAATCCTCCTCTTTAGAAGCGTTTCCATTAGCTTACTCACCACCTAGGTCAGACTGACAGATCTGTAATTCCCAAACTCCTCCTTACTTCCACTCTTGTGCAAAGAAACCACATCCGTCTTCTACAGTCCAACGGGACCACTCCAGTTTCTAAGGAAGCATCGAAGAGGTCCGTCAGCGGAGCCGACAGAATTTCTCCGAGTTCCTTAAGCAGCCTCGGGTGTATACCATCAGGCCCCATCGCTCTGTCTACTTTTAGCTTGGCAAGCTGAACACAGTCCTCCGTAAACAGATCTTGGTCTACCATACACCAATCCCCTTTACCCTTTGTTTTCTGCAGCCCTACCCACGGTCGTTCATTCGTGAACACAGAGCTAAAATAATTGTTAAGCAGCTCAGCTTTATCCTTATCATCTTCCACATATTTCTCTCCCTCAACTTTGAGCCTCACAATGCTATTATGGCACTTCCTCTTGTCACTTACATATCTAAAAAAGGTCTTATCCCCCAATTTTACCGTAATTAGCTATCTTTTCCTCCATTTGCCGCTTCGCTTTATTATTTATTACATTTGTACCCCGCACTTTCCCTTTTCTAGCTTCTCTTCACTTATTTAGGTATTCTCTCTTGTCTTCATCTTTCTGAGTCATCTTATAACGTGCAAAGGCTAGCCTCCTTACCCTTATCTTTTCAGCTACTACATTCGAGTACCAGAGAGGCTTTCTTTTCCTCTTACTTTTATGTAATTTTCTAACATAAAGGTTAGTTGCCTTTAATATACAGTGGTGGAAATAAGTATTTGATCCCTTGCTGATTTTGTAAGTTTGCCCACTGACAAAGACATGAGCAGCCCATAATTGAAGGGTAGGTTATTGGTAACAGTGAGAGATAGCACATCACAAATTAAATCCGGAAAATCACATTGTGGAAAGTATATGAATTTATTTGCATTCTGCAGAGGGAAATAAGTATTTATTCCCTCTGGCAAACAAGACCTAATACTTGGTGGCAAAACCCTTGTTGGCAAGCACAGCGGTCAGACGTCTTCTGTAGTTGATGATGAGGTTTGCACACATGTCAGGAGGAATTTTGGTCCACTCCTCTTTGCAGATCATCTCTAAATCATTAAGAGTTCTGGGCTGTCGCTTGGCAACTCGCAGCTTCAGCTCCCTCCATAAGTTTTCAATGGGATTAAGGTCTGGTGACTGGCTAGGCCACTCCATGACCCTAATGTGCTTCTTCCTGAGCCACTCCTTTGTTGCCTTGGCTGTATGTTTTGGGTCATTGTCGTGCTGGAAGACCCAGCCACGCCCCATTTTTAAGGCCCTGGCGGAGGGAAGGAGGTTGTCACTCAGAATTGTACGGTACATGGCCCCATCCATTCTCCCATTGATGCGGTGAAGTAGTCCTGTGCCCTTAGCAGAGAAACACCCCCAAAACATAACATTTCCACCTCCATGCTTGACAGTGGGGACGGTGTTCTTTGGGTCATAGGCAGCATTTCTCTTCCTCCAAACACGGCGAGTTGAGTTCATGCCAAAGAGCTCAATTTTTGTCTCATCTGACCACAGCACCTTCTCCCAATCACTCTCGGCATCATCCAGGTGTTCACTGGCAAACTTCAGACGGGCCGTCACATGTGCCTTCCGGAGCAGGGGGACCTTGCGGGCACTGCAGGATTGCAATCCGTTATGTCGTAATGTGTTACCAATGGTTTTCGTGGTGACAGTGGTCCCAGCTGCCTTGAGATCATTGACAAGTTCCCCCCTTGTAGTTGTAGGCTGATTTCTAACCTTCCTCATGATCAAGGATACCCCACGAGGTGAGATTTTGCGTGGAGCCCCAGATCTTTGTCGATTGACAGTCATTTTGTACTTCTTCCATTTTCTTACTATGGAACCAACAGTTGTCTCCTTCTCGCCCAGCGTCTTACTGATGGTTTTATAGCCCATTCCAGCCTTGTGCAGGTGTATGATCTTGTCCCTGACATCCTTAGACAGCTCCTTGCTCTTGGCCATTTTGTAGAGGTTAGAGTCTGACTGATTCACTGAGTCTGTGGACAGGTGTCTTTCATACAGGTGACCATTGCCAACAGCTGTCTGTCATGCAGGTAACGAGTTGATTTGGAGCATCTACCTGGTCTGTAGGGGCCAGATCTCTTACTGGTTGGTGGGGGATCAAATACTTATTTCCCTCTGCAGAATGCAAATAAATTCATATACTTTCCACAATGTGATTTTCCGGATTTAATTTGTGATGTGCTATCTCTCACTGTTACCAATAACCTACCCTTCAATTATGGGCTGCTCATGTCTTTGTCAGTGGGCAAACTTACAAAATCAGCAAGGGATCAAATACTTATTTCCACCACTGTAGCTACTTTCAGTCTTGTCCATTGCTGTTCTACATCCTTCAGCTGTTTCCATCCCGCTGTTCCAAGAGAAATTTCCCCATCTCGGCAAAGTTAGTTCCTTTGAAATCCAGTACCTTCAATCTCGAATGAGCCCTCTCTTCTGTTTTAATATTGAACCATACCATACAATGATCACTAGCTGCCAAATGGTCTGCCACCTTGACGTCAGAAACGTACTCTCCAGTCTAAGCACCAGGTCCAGAACAGCTCCATCCCGCGTCGGTTCCATTACCCACTGCTGGAACAAGTCTTCCTGTAGGGACTCTAAGATCTCTTTGCTTCTAGACGACCCCGCAGCCGGGACACCCCAATCAACATCCAGCATATTGAAGTCACCTATCAGTAGTACTTCCCCTTTCCTAGCTATCTTGCGGATGTCTTCAATTAAGTCCCTGTCCATTTCCTCCGACTTTTTAGGTATTCCATCCTGAAGGGTTGCTTTGAGCTAAAAGCATCTAACTGATTGCTCTGGTAAACTCTGAGGGGCATAATTGAACGAAAACATCTATCTCCATGGGCATTTATCTCCGAGAACGGGTCCGTGAAGGGGCGGACCGAACCGTATTTTCGAAAAAAATAGACGTCCATGTTTAATTCGACAATTTGTGAGCTGGGCGTTTTTGTTTTTCAGTGATAATGGAAAATGAAAGCGCCCAGCTCAAAAACGAATAAATCCAAGGCATTTGTTCGTGGGAGGGGCCAGGATTCGTAGTGCACTGGTCCCCCTCACATGCCAGGACACCAACCGGGCACCCTAGGGGGCACTTTTACAAAAACAAAAAAAAGGTAAAAGAGCTCCCAGGTGCATAGCACCCTTCCTTTGTGTGTTGAGCCCCCCAAATCCCCCTCAAAACCCACTGCCCACAAGTCTACACCATTACTATAGCCCTAAGGGGTGAAGGGGGGCACCTACATGTGGGTACAGTGGGTTTGGGGGGGTTGGACGACTAAGCATTAAGCAGCACAATTGTAACAGGTAGGGGGGGATGGGCCAGGGTCCACCTGCCTGAAGTCCACTGCACTCCCTAACAACTGCTCCAGGGACCTGCATACTGTTGCCAGGGAGGTGGGTATGACATTTGAGGGTGAAAATAAAAAGTTGTGAAACATCATTTTTTGTGGTGGGAGGGGGTTAGTGACCACTGGGAGAGTCAGGGGAGGTCATCCCTGATTCCCTCCGGTGGTAATCTGGTCATTTAGGGCACTTTTTGGGGTCTTATTCGTGAAAAAACAGGGTCCAGGAAAAGTGCCCTAAATTCTAGCTACAAACGCATACTTTTTTTCAATTATCGGCGAAAGGCGCCCATCTCTGTTCGAGTGATAACCACGCCCCAGTCCCGCCTTCACCATGCCTCCGACACGCCCCCGTCAACTTTGTACGCTTCCGCGATGGAGTGCAGTTGAAAACGTCCAAGTTCGGCTTTCAATTATACCGCGTTATACGTTTTTGGGAGATAAACGCCTATCTCCCGATTTAGGTCGCAATATAGGCGTTATTGTCTTTCGATTATAAGCTGGTCTGCGTTTAAAGGATACACAGGTAACACTGATAAACACCTGTAGCACACAACATAAAGACAAGCTAATAATATATTTAATATTTAGTGCATGCAGATTATAAAGAAGCCACTGTATCATTTTTAAACCAAAAACATTTATTCAACTTAAAATCTGTCCTACTAAACCAGAGTTGGGCAATCTTTATACAAACAAGACTTCAAGTATGTCAGTACTATCCCTAGTGGGCTGCAACATTACATAATGCCAGAACTGGAAATGTACCAAGCTCCATAGACCTGTGATAAATAAATAAATAAAAATGTAACTAAAAATGATGAGAACAAACTGCTAGAGTGGCTATTCTAAAAATAGTTCCAAAATAAAGTATTTAAAAATCGCCAAAACACTAGTTAATGACATTTTCTGAGTATACTTCCCATGTTCTTGCGAGCTGCAAAAAATTAAATGGTGGGCCACATTTGGCCTATGGGCTGCAGCCAGGGTGACTCAATAAATCCAGGCTCAATACTATATAAAATTTTCATGGACTAACAACAAACAAGAGAAGACCAGCACTATAAGGAGTGGAGGAGTAGCCTAGTGGTTAGTGCAGCGGACTCTGATCCTGGAGAACTGGGTTCAATTCACACTGCAGCTCCTTGTGACTCTGGGCAAGTCACTTAACCCTCCATTGTCCCAGGTACAAATAAGTACCTGTATATAATATGTAAACCGCTTTGAATGTAGTTGGAAAACCCACAGAAAGACAGTATATAAGTGCCATTCCCTTTCCCCTCCTTCCACTTAGTGTAACTGCTGAAGTTAGGTATATCTTTCTGAAGCAAACTGATTCAATATTCCATTTCAAGCTCAACCATTCTTAGATTTTCAGTCCTGGATCCACCTCATAAACAACCGAATTGCTGTAATTCATCTTTAAATGTCAGACCACCCTCAACTGGAAAAACCTTTGTGATTCCCACAATCAATTTCATATTTGCTAACCAAAATGTCTAATTTAGAATTGAAGCTGGCTATGTTGAGTCATAAAGTTGTAGAAACATGCGAACTTCAATATAAAGTTTAACTTTGGGGTCCTCTAATATTAGGGTGTCATTGCACATGACCTGGAATAAAAAAAAGTCATTTTAGCAGAAAGCAGATTTATAATATTGCCTGTGTGGTATTTAAAAAAACCTATTTACAAAGAAAAGGTGAGACGGGTTTGGTAATAGTTAAAAAAAATAAAAAAAAAAAGCTTACTTATTTAAATCTGATCATGAAACTATCTTTGCATCCTTAAGGTAATTTTTTTTAATTTTTTTTATTTATAACCATTTAAATTTTTACAAGCGATAAAACAACTTGCCGGAAATACAGAGAAAGTAATATATAGGGATTATTTCAGTCAGGTAATTCTATTCTCTTCCTTAGACCACTAAATAGGGAGAGTGAAGCAAGATAAGATCAATTAAACAATAAACAGAAAAAAAATGGTATTAACCTGATTATCCCCAGATATTACTCGTCTAATTCATTATTCCACATTGATCATCTGGTTGGCTTCTTCAAGGCCAATACGGTGTATAGTCAAATCTTTTTATTGAAAACATACTTATTGTCCAATATTAGTTAGAAATAATACATCTGATTACATTCTTTCTCTTTTAAAAACCAGACGTTATTTAACAATACATATACTTAAGTCTCTAATCCTTACGGTAATTTTAATCTGCATACCGTACTTTAAGAACAACAAAGAAATTGAGGATAAAAGTCCTCTCTGAAATAGTTTGAGATGGTCCAATAAGAAAGTCCTACTTGCAACCAGTTTAGTGCATATTGTGAAACAGAATTTCCGCAAGCCTCATTTGATACATTTCTAGAGCACAGTGCTTCAGCCAACATATTAGTGTAGCTTTAGGAGGTTTGTTCTCAATTAATTAAAAAATTTTTCTTGAGTTTGTCTCCAATTTTCAAATGACTCCTATTCCCAATTGTTCACCAAACTTACCCTTGATGTTTCATATGAGGGACTCAGTTCACCACTTGTTCCCCAAGAGGTAGCACCTGGTCGTTCATCCATACCTAACAATGAAAAAAATCCATCAAGTTTTAATAATACATAAATATATCAATAGAGACAGTCTGCCATCTTGTAAATTTATTTTAAAGCTGTACACCCTTAAGTGATTGGATTTTAGCTTGTATCCCAGTGGTGCAATTGCAGATGTCAATCCATATTTTTCTCTAAAGGTGCACAACAGAGGCTAATAAGGTACCTGAAATACTGCTGAAATAATTATCATGACATACAGTGTGATGTGTTTTCTAAAACAGTTCAGATTTATGAATGAATTATTACAGCAAAGTTTGGAATGTGCCAATACCCAATTAATCTCATTATAGGAAAGGAATTTAGAAAGAGAATTAATTAATCAACTTAAAACTCTGCTGTGGTCAACTCATCAACTATAATCAGCTGGAAAAGACAGGTCTCCATCCCCAAACCTACCCTCCTCAACAAACATATGTTTCTAGTTACAAGTAGAAATCATCATAGGTCTAGCTAAGTAGAAAGGACCCAATACATACCTATAGGAGATCATTTTAGAAACGCCTACACGTGGAAATAGTGGCATTTGCACAAGTAAATTGAATATTCATGCCACTATTTCCACGTCTAGATAGTGAGAATGCAGAGATTTCAAGTAGGTGTGGTTTGGGTGTGCCAAAATGTAGTCACATACTTCCCATGGAAACATATGTATATCTTAAGAAGTTATGTTTTGAGGCACATACAAGTAAGTGCTGGCTACCTGGACTCGGGGTTTCCACTAGTGATTCAGTAGCACAAATTTAAATGGTGTCTACCAACACCTCAAAAACTGAGAAAAAGAGTTTTTTCACTCCTCTCCTTAATTTGTTCTTTTTATACATGCAGGTTTTTAAAATCCACCACATATTTCTGTAAACACCATCAAGTACATGTGTATGTTGCAAAATCAGCACATACATGTTTTAAGCTCCCGGACATGCCATTCTTTCAGCACATGTAGATTTATCAAAATCAAAGTTCCCACTCACTCTAACATGCCGGCATATCCAGGTTTATAGATATTTTACAAAAAGCTCTGGAGAGCATTCAGACAGTTATTTTACAAAAGGTTCAGGAGAGCATTTTGTAAAATATGTGGCTGCCTCTAGAAAAACATGACTAAACTCGTTAGAAACAAAAAAAAATGAGGTTTTAATGAATTCTATTAGATCAAACTCCATTCTTTTAAAGAGGAAAAAGTAATTTTAAAAATGTATGGAAATTGAGACATGCGACTAACGAGCTTGCAGGTGAACAACACCAGTGAGGTATTTAAACATCTCTATCATATCCCCTCTCTCCCGCCTCTCTTCCAGCGTATACATGAGCCTGTCCCTATATGTTTTATGACCGAGACCGATGACCAATTTTGTAAATGACCTCATTAACACAAGCTTAACTACATTTATTCATTTATTTATTTATTTATGGCATTTATATCCCACATTATTCCCACCCATGGACAGGCTCAATGTGGCGTACAATAGACTATTAAATAACAATATTACAAAATACAGTAATTAGAGGCGTAATAGGGAAAGAGGAACAGCAGGAGGGAGCAGGAGAGAGGGGAAGGTGACAAGTTGTCGCTGTGGCAGCCGAGGTTCAGATGGATGAGGCACCAGGAGGGCTCACGGCATATGCTCTACCGAAAAGGAGCATGCTACTTGCGTTGTTCACCTGAACGCTCATTAGTTCCCACACTGCAGGCCTCTGAATATTTGGCGCTAGTACGGCGCTAATGGACTTTAGCGCCCTCATTTATTTTTGAGCATCAGGGTCTTAGAACCCAACATGGCAAAAAATAGCACCAGCAGCAGGAATTGGTGATGGAGACAAAAATGGCACAGCAGCAGGAATAGGAGTACAAGTTACCTCACTCTGCTCCTCTAGTATCCCACTTGCTTTAATAGGTTGGACCTATTCTTCCCAGCGCTACAAAGGGCCCAGTAATACCTGTCCAACACTTCCACTAAGAGAAGAGGCCATCACCAGAGGCAAGCTCTCAGGATGAAGTAACAAACTCTCCCTTCCAGAAGGCAAATAGTATGGGAAGCTCCGTCATAAACAGCCCTGAAGAAACAGGCCATGTCATCCATCCACGCCTGGACAAGGACTGAGATAGCCGATTATCACAACATTGTGGGGGCGGCAGCTTAACACAATCTCCTCAGTTTTTCAGCCTCCCCTGACAAACCAAATACCTCCAACACCCGGGCCACACTGAAGATGCTGAGACATCAAGCCTGACACCAGCGGCAACTTAGGTGTAATCTTGTTATTCCTCTTCGTTCCCATTCTAATCAGACCTCAAGAGTACAGCTCAATAGCCCAGAGTATTCACATGTCCCACAATAGGTAAACTCCTTCTCCAGCATTCCCAAATCAGTTATTTTAGTTAGCAGATTCAGGCAGATCACAAAGAAAATGATTAATATGATGTGGATCCTGAAGCGAATTAAATCCTATCTTCCATTGAACACTTTCCGGAACCTGGTTCAATCCACAGTCATCACTCAGGTTGATTATTGCAACAGTGTTTTCCTTGGATGTAAATCCCAAGTCCTGAAAAGCTCCAGACTGCCCAGAACATGGCAGCCAGACTTATATTTGGAAAGTCAAGATTTGAAAGCACCTCACCCCTTCGAGAAAGGCTTCACTGGCTCCCCATCAAAGAGAGAATATACTTCAAGGTCCATACAATGATCCATAAGATCATATCAGGAGAATCCCCCAGTTATATGAACAAGCTGATTGACCTCCCAATTAGAAATAGAACAATGTCATCGCGAACATACCTCAATCTACACCTCCCAAACTGCAAAGGTGTCAAGTACAAAACATACTATGCATCCAGTTTCTCCTTTCTGGGTAGTCAACTTTGGAATGTCCTCCCAAGACCCATCCGAGCTATTAATAACTATTTACCTTTCAGGAAAATGTTAAAGTCCCATTTTTTCAAGCAAGTTTACCCTAATGGACCAGCTTAATTCCACCAGATCACCTATGATACTCCTGCTAAGACGTCGACGCTTACTCTGACCCCAATGTTATACTCAATCCCTCATCTTCTTCCCTCCATCCTTTACCATTTCCCTCCCATTCTCCTTCCCTTTCACCTATCATATCCTTGTCTACCTTCCCTATTCTAGTTCATTACGTTCTTTTCACATGTCCTTTGTAATGCCTATCATAATGTAAGTAGTTATGATCATCACAATTTATAATACTGTTCCTACATTTCCTTGTTTTTACTGTATTCTTTACCATGTAAGATGCTTTCTTTTACTATGTAACCCGCACTGGACCTGCTGTATGTGGGAAAGAGCGGGGTACACATGTAATAAATAAATAAACTACTTTCCCCGTAGCAGAATTTTGAATGGATGACAGCCCCTGGCCTCTTGAAATAGGTCCTGACAGGTGAATGGTGGGGTAGGGGAAGGAGGGGTGAGTTCAGGTAGACGGGCGGGGTGGGATGGAGGAAGTTTTGGGATTTCTAGGGTCCAACTGGCATTTATATTTGCTATTTTGAGGACCACGGGATATAGGGTTTCAAAAGATATAAAAGTGTTATGTTACTTTATGTATGACTGTTGTGGTACTCAATAAAAAATATACAAAAAAAATTGTTAAATTGTATAATGGCATGTTTTTTTATTTTGATATCATATCCTTTGTTTCTAACAATTACCTGCAAAATACAAATTGTTAAAATGACATATACACATGTGTGCACATACACTTGTAAATACAAAAATTCTGCCTAAGCAGTTTCTGTAAATATATACATGCATAGAATATCTTCAGTTTCAGTGGAGCTTAGGCAGAGGTACAAAGTACATGCATAGTTTAGAAAATATATGTTATATATATATATTTTTTTACACCTCTTATTGAGCAGCTATAAATGTACACAGTTGTATTCATCTATGACTGTTGCAGATTTTGCAAAGATATTTTATAAAGACAAAGACATCTATTCTACCTTTTCAAAACAGCCCTAAAGCAGGCGCCTACTTTGACTTCCACCTAGATAGTCGCTTATAAATTTACCCTCCTACTGTACATTGTACAAGTAACACACTATTATTATTTTAGGAGTGCTGTAGACACAGAATATACAGTCAATATGCAACAGTGACACCTAGGGGCCTGATTTATAGCCCATGACTACAGGGTTCTGGTCAAGGATTGCTGCTATGACAGCTGGGCTAAATGAGCTGGGAGCACAGGAACCAACTTTTCAGAATGATTAGGGTTACTAAATCCATCTCAAATTACCCCTCCTTGCACAAAGTAAAGACTGCTCAAGCACCCACCGAGCTGGCCCCTGTGGCTGAGAAGTGCAAAACAGGGGGAATAAATCCCCATCTGGTTGCAAATGAAGGCTTATGATGCCAGATCCCAGCATTGGTTTCAACTGAGAGAGAACTTTCAGACTCCAATCTCCCTCCTCTACAAAGATAAAGTAACAATGTTTATTATTCACTTAATGCAATTGAACACAGTACTATACAAACTGACAGTTATAATGTCCCTGACCAGTGGTATAACTAGATTTAGCTGTGCCCGCTGCTCTGCTTGCCTGTAACCAATCCACATTCCCCTCCCTTCATACTGTTTCTACTGCTTCCCTTCATCTTACTGCCTTGAAGCAGAAGAAACTTTTGAAGGACACTCTTAGGCTCAGTGGTGGCCACAGTCAGTAATCAGGAAATCTAAGATCACAGCAGCATCATGCATTTTAAAGAACGTCTGCACCCCTGGCAGCTGCCCCACTTACCCTGTGCCTTTGTCATGTCACCACCCATTCTCAAAATGCTTGCAAATTCACTGGGGGTTTCAGTGGCTTGCTCAAGATCACATAATGGGGATTTATGGGGAAGTCCAGGCAACTCTGCCGCTGGACTCATTTTCCGCCAGAGTCGCTATGCTCACATTAGCCCTCTCATCGTCACTTCACTGGCTCCCCATCCGTTTCCGCATTCAATTCAACCTGCTCTTACTGACCTATAAAATGTATTCACTCTACTGCTCCCAAGTACCTCTCCACTCTTGTCTCTCCCTACGCCCCCCCTCGGGTACTCCGTTCTGTGGATAAAATCTCTGTTGTCTATCCCCTTCTCCTCTACTGCTAATTCCAGACTCCGTTCCTTTTATCTGGAATAGACTTTCCAACCTTGTACGTCTAGCTCTGTCCTTGGCTGTTTTCAAATCCAGGCTAAAAGCCCACCTCTTTAACACTGCTTTTAACTCCTAACCACTACTCACTTGCCCTGTACCCCTTTTATCCCCTCTTTAATTCCCTTACCTCTTAGTTGTTCTGTCTGTTTGTCTGTCCTACTTAGATTGTGAGCTCTTTGAGCAGGGACTGTCTTTTTATGTATGCTGTACAGCGCTACGTATGCCTTGTAGCACTATAGAAATGATAAGTAATAGTAGGTAACACAATAGTATTGGAAGAAATGTATTATACTTGCTGCTCAAATAATCCAACATTAAATATGTGGGTATACTTCCCACAGCATGATACATAGAGCCCACCCATGACTTTGGCTAAATAACCCCCTTTTTCCTTGTTGACAATAACGAGTGCTATTTACTGCACTTCTGACAAACATCCACGAGGTTTTACTTAAGAATCAAGATTGTTCGGACAGAATAACCATTTAGTCAAACTGAAGAATAAAAATGGACAAAATTTTCCAAGAATAAAACTGCATGTGTGCTATTTGTAACAACCATTTTTCAACAGTGAATACAACAATTAGAGTAACATCTATACTGTATTATCTGAAAGACAGCATGAAAAAATTATTACAAATGGATGACAAATTATAAAAGTTTTATTGTAATTAATCCTGGAGTTGAGCAAGTAGTCGTGGCTGGCACTGAAAAAAGCAATAGCAATCTTCTGGCACAGTTAGCTTTTCTACCAACAATGGCCACAGTGATGAAAAGGCACGTTGTCGTCTCCCTGTCTCAACAACCCAGATAGAATCTGGGAACAACTTTACACACAAGATAGCCATCTCAAAATAAAGTATTATTAAATTTAGCTTCAGTCAGATCCAGAAAACAATGTATTAAGAGCTGAAATGGGAGGAGGGGCATCATGTGCTGCATTTCATTCCTATGTAATTAAAACTGATCGAGAAGGTTCAGAAACAAAACATTCATCCATTACAAGAATAAAGAAAAGAAAACTGTTAAAGGCTACGATTTAAATGCACAAAAGCTTTATTAACATTTTAAACTAAATTCATTTGGTAGCAACATCCCTACACAGCAGCACTCTAAACTGCATCTCAAAAGAAAAAAAATGTTTTGGCTCCTTGTTAAACATCAATGTTAGAAATAGCAAAGATAGCTCAAATTAATTAGGTGTGAGGAAACCGCTGAATGCACAAAGAAAGCAAAGCTGCTAACATATAACAGTTCTCACTAGACAGCAGAGTACATCAGATAAGTACATAAGCATTCCCATACTGGGTCAAATCAAGGGTTCATCAAGTCCAGTATCTTTTTCCAAGAGTGGCCAATCCAAGTCAAAAGCATCTGGCAGGATTCCAGAGAGTAGTAAGATTCCGTGTCGTACACATTCAGGGATGAACAGTGGATTTTTCAAAGTCTTTAATAACAACCTATGGATTTTTCCTACAGGAATCTGTCCAAACATTTTATAAATGCAGCTATGCTAACTGCCTTGACAAAATCCTCCAGCAACAAATTCCAGAGCTTAATTATGCACCGAGTAAAAAATATTTTCTCCTATTTGTTTCAATTTCATTTTGTGTCTCCCTAGACTCTCTACTTGTTGAAAGAATAAATAATATATATTCACCCACGGCACTCCACACAAGACTATAAGAAGCTCTGTTAAGGCCTTACTGCCCCCCACCCACCCAAGTACCCATACCCTGAACAGGATCTTGTTCCTCTGACTCATTCATTACTGATCTAAAGATTAAACTACTGTAATGTAATTGATTCAGGTTTTTCAAGGAAGCAAACACAGCGATTACATACTGTTCAAGATATGGCTTTTTATGGTCCCATGACTTAAATCCATGCACTAGCTTCTTTCAGAGGCCTAAATCAAATTTTAGCTTTTGATGCTAACCTATAAAATTTCAATTAGGCTCAAATTATCTGCAGAAGTTATGCCCCAACTCAAGTATTGTTTTCCTTTCAGAAGGAATTGTTAGTAATACTAACTCAGACATGGTTGCAAGGAGGTGGTGGAGATGAAAACGGTAACGGAGTTCAAACATGCGTGGGATATGCATAGAGGAATCCTGTGCAGAAGGAATGGATCCTCAGAAGCTTAGCTGAAATTGGGTGGCGGAGCAGTTGGGGGGAAGAGGGGGTGGTGGTTGGGAGGCGAGGATAGGGGAGGGCAGACTTATACGGTCTGTACCAGAGCCGGTGATGGGAGGCGGGACTGGTGGTTGGGAGGCGGAAAATACTGCTGGGCAGACTTATATGGTCTGTGCCCTGAAAAGGACAGGTACAAATTCAAGGTAAGGTATACACATATGAGTTTGTCATGGGCAGACTGGATGGACCATGCAGGTCTTTATCTGCCGTCATCTACTATGTTACTAAGTTAGGAAAACAGTATTTTTTGTTGCAGCCCGTATTTTATGAAATAGTCTGCTAGAGTATTTATAAAGGGTGAAGAGTAAAGACCTGGTTATTTCTTGGAGGATGAGCCTGTCAGAGTAGGCTTCTCTAATTTGATGGTTGCTGGAAGCACTAGAATATTATAAACTACAGTAGGAGGGGCATGATATAGAATTATGCAAAGGCTGTGAAATAGATACTTCTATGGTAACTTTTAGAATGTTTTTAGGCAGGTCTAAGAATTGGTTGTAGTGGGAGATAAACTGTATTTTATATATAATATACAATATAAAGACATAAAAATTGCCATGCTGGGTCAGACCAAAGGTCCATCTAGCCCAGTATCCTACATCCACCAGTGGTCAAACCAGGTCACAAATACCTGGCTGTGATGGTGTATATATAGGGTTATCATATTTTGTCCCCCCAAAATGAGGTCACATGCGCCGCCCCACCACACACCCCGCCCCTTTCACACCCCACCCCCTTTCACACCCTCGCTCCGCCCCCTGTCACATTTTCCCCTTCCCCCTGTCACATACCCCATCACCCCCTCCCCTTACCTAACTACTGCCCTGGTGGTCTAGTGACCTCTTTGGGGCAGGAAAGAGCCCCCTCTTTCCTGCCCAGAGCGCTGCCCTGCATGCATCCTTCCTGTTGCTGATTTCGGTGCCGATTCAAAATGGCCGCCGAGAGTTGACGTCTCGTGGGTCACTTCAACTCGAGGGGGCTCTTTCCTGCCCCGAAGGCGGAAGAGGTCACTAGACCACCAGGGCAGTAGTAAGTAAGGGGAGGGGAGGCTAGCAATGTGCCCGTTTGTCCAGAAATCCGGACAAACGGGCAGATTGGCAAAACCTGCCCGGTTGTCCGGACATGTCCTCAAAAAGAGGACATGTCCGGGTAAATCTGGACATATGGTAACCCTATGTATATAGGAAGATACTGGTCCCTCTTAAGCACAGTCCCTCACGGATCACATTCAGAGGCCTAGGTCTGGGAAGCTCAGGCAGGAAAGCATAGTTTAGTCAGGGGAAATAAAAGCCCAGAGCTGAGGAAAAGACAGGCAGGCCAACAGCAGAAGAAGCAGACATCCAAAGTACATTTGAAAGACCAGAAAGGTAGCTATAATGTATAAAAAGATCCTCTGTTTTGTTTGCCATTTGCCATTGAACTGCAAGTTACTTTATTTGTACTCCTGAACTAACAGCCTGTGAGAGGAACAGGTTTTTGTATTATTTAACTTTTAAACCACACAAAGATTTTGTTCACTTTTAAACTGTAGTCTGGTTGTGTTGCGGAAGGCTCCTCACCCTACGCCCACTCACATTATCACACTGGTTAGAATCCCAAAAGGCACCAAGATTCCATGCTACCTACCTCCAAGGATAAGCAGTGGCTTTCCCCAGTCTACTTTAATAATAGTTTATGGACTTATCCTCCATGAATCTGGCCAAACGTTTTTTAAACTCAGAAATGCTACCTATCATATCTCCTTCTTAACTGTCTCTTGTCCAAGCTGAACAGCCCTTCCTGATATGAAAATCATTCTATCCTCTTGATCAATCCGGTCAACACACTCCCTCCTTTTTCTAATTACACTGTATTTTTTTTTTTTTAAATGCAGCAATATTCAAGGTGCAGTCGCACTATGGAACAATACAGAGGCATTATATTATTTGCTTTAATTTCTATACCTCTCCTGGTAATTCCTAACATTCTGTTTACTTTTTTTTGGCTGCTGCCACACACTGGGCAGAAGATTTCAATGTATGGTCTACAATGATACCTAGATCTTTTTCCTGGGTAGTGACTCCTAACATAGAGCCTAGAATCATGCAGCTATAATTTGGGTTATTCTTCCCAATGTGAATCACTTTGTATTTGTCTGCATTAAATTTAATCTACCATTTGGATACCCAGTCTTCCTGTCTTAGAAGGTGCTCCTGCAATTTCTCACCATCCACACACAATGACTGAGTAATTTTGTGTCATCTGAAAATTTGATCACTTCACTTGTCAGCCCCATTTCCAGATCATTTTACAAATAGGTTGAAAAACACTAGTCCCAGTACAGAATCCTGTGGCTCTCCACTAGTCACTTCTTCCACCGAGAGAATTAGCCATTTAACCCTACTCTCTGCTTTCTATATTTTAACCAGTTCCCAATCCATAACAGAATACTACTTTCTATCCCATAGCTTTTTGAATTTCCTCAGAAATCATGAGGGATTTTGTCAAATGTTTTTTCTGAAAATCTAGATACCCTGCATCCAACTGGCTCCCCTTTATCTACATCTTCAAAAATGCAGCAGATTGGTCAAGCAAGATTCCCTTTGGACCAATTCACACCGTCTGTGTCCCAAAAAATCATGTTTGTCATTTTGTTCTTTATAATGGGTCATCAGAATCAGCAGTCTGTAGTATCCTAGATCACCCTTGAGCCTTTTTTGAAAAATTGGTGTTACCCTGACCACTTTCCAATCTTCAGGTACCATGTATGATTTTAGTGACAGATTAAAGACTACTAATAGTAGATCTGCACTTCCATTTTTAGTTCTTTCAGCATTCTGGGGTGTGTACAATCTGGTCCACATGACTTATTGCTTTTTAGCTTGTTGATCTGGCTTCTTACATCTTTCTTCCAGGATCACCAAGATTTGTTTCAGTTCAGTCTGTAGAAAAGGCTGTGTCAGTGTGTGCATGTTTGTGTATGGGGTTATGCATCTGTGTTGGCTCTGTGTGCATCTGGCCAGGAGAGAAGAAGGGTAGAAGGGGCAATTTTAAAGAAATAATTACTCCCTATGTTGCAGCTGCTGAAACTTGCTCTCCAACTGAAATGCACTGGGCCTTTTTTTTTTTGGTGAGGGGGGAGGAAGGAGGAGCTTTGTTTTCCTGGGACCCCTGGTCTGACCTTGCCCATTTTCAAGCATTATGTATTTTTCCACAGATTTTACCCCATGCCAATTTTGTCTCCATTTTGTTAGGTCTGCACAGACATTTATTTAATTGGCTTTATTAACCGCTTTTATGAAAAGATTCTCTGAAGGCAGCACACAGCATTGACTCCTTATCATTTCTTTCCAACATGCCTTTGAATTGGAAAAAGAAAAAGAAAGAAGGGGCTTTTTTTCTGAAGGAAAAACAAAGGCAATGGTGAAAGAAGAAAGAAAAAAATTAACTATTAATATGCAGGGATGAGAGAGCTATTGAAACATGTCCATTTGGCAAAGCACAATATATAACTCAAGTGCCTTCACAGGGGGCATGGTATGTAAGAAGGCACACATGTTCAGAAACATTTTCTAGTTGTTTCTAAACTCTGAGAGAACTACTCCAATTCATCCTGTTTTGTCAACAAATATACAGGATACCATTCATAATGAACAATTTTCTCATAAGAATATTCTTTAAAGTCCCAAAGTCTTTTTTTAACAAAAATAATTACCTATGAAAATTTTGTCTTCCTAAAAGAAGTCTAGTGTATTAATGCACACTAACTCCAGAAGTTATTTCTTTCGCAACTGAAAATATTTTACTCTCTGGAAGTGCAGTGATATATTTTTTTCATTTCCAAGACCAGCAAAAGATGTTCTGAACACAATTTAAAGGTGTGCTATAAACTGCTAAATGTAATATCACAAACACAAAATCCCCAAGTACTCAGAGCAAACAAAAATTACTCTCAATTTTTACATTTCCATAACATTGCAACAGTTTTCTGAAGTGGCTAAAAATAAAAAGCTATTAAATGTTTTAAGTTCTCATCTCTCTCTCTCTCTCTCTCTCTCTCTCTCTCTAAATGCAAGGACAAACATCTTAAAAGATAAATGGGTCCATCTTACTTTATGAAGTACATTCCCAATGATCAGAAAGTCCAAGTACATTCAACTGATAAAAAATAAGATACTAGATTTCAGGGCTATTTGAAATTAAAATTTTAGCTCCGACAGTAAAAGACTAAAAACTATATTTAAAACTTATTTCGAAAGAAATAAACCTCAACAACCCTGCAAATGACAGAAAAATAATATAGAGTATGTATCTACCATCTGCTGTATGTTGATCAAATAGATGATTTGGGCAGAGAAATCTAATTTAAATTGTTATGGTAGGTACACAAGGTACGAGTTTCTATTTTATACAGCTTCTTTATTTGATTTTGTTTGTAGAGTAACAATATTCCTTTTGGATAAGATCCGAGTGAAAGCAATTGTAAAGATACACTGGAAAACAAGATGCTATTGATTATATTTACATTTGAGATACCCTTCACATAAATCTATCACTGCACTTTGTAAAGGTACGTCACACATACGAGAAATTATACTTAGAAAGGTTCATGTGCACGATTGCTGTCTATCCTGGAGGAAAGTACCACATAGGTGGGCAATCTTTAATAGCCAAGTGACAAAAACAGAATATGGATTTTAGACATGTCATTGTGCTATGGAAGCAGAGAAGGGGCAAAAATATTACCTTCAGGGATGGAGGTCCACTCGCCCACTGTCAAAATCTTTCATGCTTTGGTCTCCTCCCCCTTAATTGTCCTACCTCCAGCCTTTGGGGGGGTGGAGGGAATCAACTAGGATCCTATCTGCTCTGGTCCCCTCTAACCCACCAAGACTTCCAACTTCAAATACACGAGGAGAGACTGCAATGAGAAACCCTCCAAAGCCCTGTTTCCACTCACTCACCCAGGTTCCCAACACATTATTGATGAAAACTGCCACCACAGGCATTTTCAAAACCTCTCTAATCTTGAAAACATGAGATTGGCAGAGCTGGCCCACAGAGATTTGTAGTGCTGATGAAACATACCAACAGCAAATCGCATGTATGCTGGGGGCTGCCAACTCTCAGATTGATTGATTAATTAATTTATTAGGATTTATTTACCGCCCTTTTGAAGGAATTTACTCAAGGCGGTGTACAGTAAGAATAAATCAAACATGAGGAATTGACAATTACAGCAGTAAAAATATTCAAATAACAACTCAAAGTATGGCATAGTTTAATACTTAATTTCACACAATAAGTGTAATAGAATATTTTAATTGACAGTGTAGGGTATAAGCAAAGGTGTTTCAACACAGTATTTCTGTAATCTATGAATTTCTATAAGTTTGTTTCCCTAGAACAATTTCATTTCAGATGTTTTTTGCCATATGTTCCTTACTTACAGGTAGCCAGGGGGTGGTCATGTTAGTCTATGGCAGCAAAAATGGCAAAGAGGCTGGTAACACCTTATACACAAGGCAGATTTATCGAAGTATGACCTTTGAGAACAAGAATCCACTTCAGCAGAAGCATGTGTCCTCAAAAAAACTCATGCTTTGATAAATCAGTAAATCTGTACAGTGCCAAGAGATCATCACTGTCACACTGAAATCAGCATTTTGTCAGAATGACACGTATAAAAGAGAGATACTTTCAAGTTATGAGAATAATTTTGGCAAAGGACGTGTGAAGGAGTGAGTGCCGTAGCGACAGGTAGCGCTAAGAGCACTCGCTCACTGATGGTACAGTTAAGCTGCCTTACAGAAGGTTGCGTTCAGGGCCGTGCCTAGGGTCTCTGGTGCCCCACTGCAGACTATCAGTTGGTGCCCCCCCTGCAGACTATCAGTTGGCGGCGGCATTGGCGGCGGCGTTAGCGGCAGGGGCCCCCCCCCCCCGTGAAAATGATTGCTCACCACTTGCCACACTGACAGGAATTGTCAGCAATATTCTTAGAAACAAACTGCTATACATTGCAAAATAAGATAGCAGATGTAAATTCTCAAAGTGGACATATTCTAAACACTAAAATGAAAATAAAATGATTTTTTTCTACCTTTGTTGTCTGGTGACTTTCTTTTTCTGATCATGCTGGCCCAGTATCTGATTCTGCTGCTATCTGTCCTCTTAACTCCGTTTCCAGGGCTTCCTTTCCATTTATTTCTTTCCTTTCCTCCTTTCTTCTTCATTTCTGGTCCTCAGCTTCTGCCTATTTTCTTCATCCATGTGCAGTTTTTCTCCTCTCTTCCTTTTCCCTCATTTCATCTCCTTCATCTCTCTTTCCTCCCCTCTATGTCCAGCAATTTCTCCTCTCTCCCTGAGCCCTGCCCTCCCATCCATGCCCATCCATGCTCCTCTGTCCCCTCCATTCATCCCTATCCAGCAATTCCCCTCTCTCCCTGAGCCCTGCCCTGCAATCCATATTCATCCATGCCCATCTGTCCCCTGCCCCCTCCATTCATCCCTATCCAGCAATTCCCCTCTCTCCCTGAGCCCTGCCCTCCCAATCCATGCCCATCCATGCTCCTCTGTCCCCTGCCCCCTCCATTCATCCCTATCCAGCAATTCCCCTCTCTCCCTGAGCCCTGCCCTCCCAATCTATGCCCATCCATGCTCCTCTGTCACCTGCCCCCTCCATTCATCCCTATCCAGCAATTCCCCTCTCTCCCTGAGCCCTGCCCTGCAATCCATATCCATCCATGCCAATCTGTCCCCTCCATTCATCCCTATCCAGCAATTCCCCTCTCTCCCTGAGCCCTGCCCTCCCAATCCATGCCCATCCATGCTCCTCTGTCCCCTGCCCCCTCCATTCATCCCTTTCCAGCAATTCCCCTCTCTCCCTGAGCCCTGCCCTCCCATCCATGCTCCTCTGTGCCCTCCATTCATCCCTATCCAGCAATTCCCCTCTCTCCCTTCCATGACCCCCCACCTCGCATCCATGCTCCTCTCTCCCCTGCCCTCCCGCTCCCATTGTTCAACTACTGCCCGCCCTCTTCTCTCCCACCAACATCCCTTTTCTTGTTTTTTCTTTTTAAATTTACCTCCGTGGCAGTCCAGCAGCGCAGCGTCAGTGAAGGAGGCGGCGCTCGCCTCCCGACGTCTCTAGCCTTCCCTTCGCTGTGTTCCGCCTTCTTCTGATGTCATTTCCTTGACGTCAGAAGAAGGCGGAACACAGCGAAGGGAAGGCTAGAGACGTCGGGAGTGCCGCCTCCTTCACTGACGCTGCGCTGCTGGACCGCCACTGAGGTAAATTTAAAAAGAAAAAAAAGAAAATGGATGTTGGGGGGGAGAAGAGGGCAGGCAGTAGTTGAACAATGGGAGCGGTAGGGCGAGCGAGGTGAGCATGGTGCGGCGGCGCCCCCAGAGGGCGCCCCCCTGCCATGCTTACCTCGCATACCGTGTTGGCACGGCCCTGGTGGCGTTGTCATGCCATGGCAGAGGCTGGTCAGGGGGTGGGGCTCAGACCAGGCTGGAGTGAAATGCCCCGAGTCAGTATAGAGAAGAGGAGTCCCCAGTGAAAGAATCCTCCTAGGGTATTCTTGTTGGTTGCAGTACCTGAGGGGAGCCTGGAGAAGAGGAGCAGCACCATGAGGACGACAGTCACATCTTGGCTTTTTTGCTGACACTTGTCACCCTGTAATTGCCAGAAGTAGAAGCTTATTTGAGGTAGACCAAGTTTATCTTGAAACCTTGTTGATATTCTGACTTTGGAACTCAGAAACATGCCAGGCCCAACTGTACTGAGTACTGGAAGTCAGGACTTGAACGGGGACTCCAGGACAGAGAAAAGGTGATTGGGCTGTCTTTTGGAGGGGAAGACAAGTGCATGCTGTGGGCCTACAGTAGAAGGGCATGAGAGAGAACTTATGAATGTAAGGAGTGACTTTATGTGTTTATTTTCTCCTGATCTGTGAAGGGAATAGATCAGCTATTCCTCTGCATGAAAATAAATGATTTTTCTTTCACATCCTCTGTGTAGCTGTATTTATTAAAGGCCCAGGCCCGCCCTTGCTCATGTTACCATAGATTGCTTACCTTCAGCATTGCAATTACACCTGTTGAAAACTGCCCCACCAAAATACATGCACACATTTAAAAACAAACAAAAGTTTTGAGAAAATGTGAATACTTCTAAAAGTCCAAGTATGCACAAAAATCCAAGTATTGTTAGAGGCTTCCCTGGCCTCTGGTCCCTTATGACCCGTAAGCATTGGTCCAGAATTTCAGCCCGCTTCCAGTAAGGCCACCAGCCCCCTCTTCGGGAACATATACCCCATTTGACCTCCTCCCCCTGGAGTGAGAAAAGGACCTCTGGGCAGGGTTGCCAGCTGGGAAAAATTTTCCCAGCCCGAAACAGCCGTAAACCCGCCCAAAAACCGCCCGTAGCCAATCCCCGTCTTCCGCGCCACCGAACCCCACCCCCGCGTCACTAACCCCGCACCCTGTCACTAACCCCGCACCCTGTCACTAACCCCGCCTCCCACGCCACTAACCTCGCCTCCCACGTCACTAACCCTGCCCCCTACGTCATCCCTGATGTCAGCCCCGCCCCTGAAAGGCTTCTATTGGTCTAATTTGGACCAATAGAAGCCCCGAAAAAGCTTCTATTGGACCAATAGAAGCCCCGGAAAAGCTTCTATTGGACCGAATTGGACCAATAGAAGCCCCGGAAAAAACCACCGAACTCGCACAGCGGCAACGGGAAAACCGCCCAAAAATAACGCATCCCGCAGCCGGCGAAATTTTCCCGCTGCCGCTGGCGAAAACCCGCCCAATTGGGCGGTAAAACCGCCCACCTGGCAACACTGCCTCTGGGCTCCTAGGCCCTGCCCCTCATTGTAATCCACACGTACAGAAGAAAAAGAAAACAGACATATGGTAATCCTCTGTGCAAGGTTTTTTTTACTTTCATGAAGATCCCCTCCCATTTTGGAAGGTTGCCAGAACAAAGCAGTTAATAACAGCAACAGTTCTCACTTCTTAGCTCCCCAAACAATGAGCCCAGAAAAAAAGGAAAAAAAACAAACCCACAGCTCAACCCCCCCCCCCCCCCCCTCCTTTCTCCCACAGGACAGCAGTTCAAAAGCACTGCCATTTCACCAGTGCCCAAAAATAGTTCAAATGAAATTTAGGGAATCAAACCTCCTGCTCAAATAGTGCAATACACATCATTGCCATTCAAAGCAGTGTAGTTCAAACATTGCAGTTCAAAATATTGTAGTTCAAATATTGCAGTTCAAAAACCCTTGTAGTCCAAATCACTGTAGTTCAAACATTGCAGTTCAAAACATGGCCTCCACCACCTTAATTCTCTCTTCCAGCTCTTCTCCACGAGCCAGGGGAAGTAGAAGGGTCCCCTCCCCTTTACCTGTCAGCCATAGCTCCTGACAACCGCCCATTTCAACCCTGTGGTAGCCAGCCCTAACTCTCCATCCCTCACCGCCTTCTTGGGAGCAACTACCTCCTCCCCCTGCGAGCCCAGCCCTCACACCACATTATTACTTGCTGGCCCAGTTCCTTTCCCTTGGCTTTATCCAGCCCCGCGGTATCCATGGGCTCACCACCTCTTTCTCCTCCTTCCTCCTCCTCCTGTTCCTCTGCCCCTTTCCATTCCATGGGCTCCTCACCCCATTCTTTACCCACCTGTACTTCATCCTCCTGATTAGAGTTACTCCCACTGTCCTCCCATTCCCCAAACTTCCGGGCCAGGTATTTCAAACTACCCTCCATGAACTTCTCCTTAACCTCCTCCAGGGGCTGTTGGGTATGTGAGTCCTGGACTCTATGATAGAGCTTCTGCAGTGGCTGCTGGGAATCGTAGTCCCGGCTTTTAGTGTGTCTTTCCCCAAAGGGCCGCTGGGACTGGTAGTTTCTACCTTTCCTCCTGTTCCCAGGGATAAATGCTTTCTCATCACTTGCCTCCTCCTCCTCACATAATGCACTGAAATCCAAACACTGCCCCAATACTTCTGCTCATCATGAGTAAAACTGTACAAAATGACACTGTATGAATACTTTTATCCACATATACTCTCAATAAGAATTTTAAAAAGACCCAAAAGATCAAATATTCCAAGCTATACCATTTATTTATTTTAGATTTTGCTCACACCATACCATACCTGCCTTGACTTTGTTTCGACTTTTCATAAAACCAAAACCAGTTTTTCCACTCAGATCACATAAGGCCTGAGCTATGTGACGATGTGAAGCGTCTGTTCACATTTTCCAAAAATACTAGGACTAGGGGGCATGCGATGAAATGACAGTGTAGTACATTTAAAACAAAAAGGAGAAAATATTTCTTCACACAACGCATAATTAAACTCTGGAATTCGTTGCCGGAGAATGTGGTGAAGGTGGTTAGCTTGGCAGAGTTTAAAAAGGGGTGTTGAGAATTGGGGGGTCCCGAGCCCCCCCCAAGAAGGCTAGAGTGACCTTAATCTGACTCCATCTCTAAATAACACTAGTACCGGGGTAATCAAGGAGTTATTGCCTGTAAGGGAGACGTTAGGTCTAAGGAAAGGATACCAGCCTTATGACAAACTGGATTTAGGCTACAGGTTATACAATGCAGCGAATGATAGCCTGATGTAGCAAAAGCATTTATACTTACAGCCTTTCATCATTAAGTGAAGCCCACAAATCATCATTTGGAATGAGGAGTTTATTTGCTAAGGTATAAGTCAAATCAGTGATGGACAACAGGCATTGTACAATCAATTAATTATAGGAATATGATAAGCTGCAAACAGGTGTCAATTATTTGCTAATCTTTTATAATTTATTTTACCAATTAGAGGTTTTACAAGGGAAAGCAATTAGGTAATTTGTCAATTCTGCTGGACACATTGGTTTCCCTTGGAGAGAGAGTGGCAACCCTATTCTCTCTAACTCAAACCAGGAAATACCCGGATTTTTATAGGTGCCCTCAGGATATGGGTAATATGACAGTAGATATACCTGATTGGATCTATGCTAATGTCATGGTTGTCACTGATTGGCTCATGCTAATGAGTAGCTTCTATCTTGCTACGCCTTTCCTTTCTCACACCAGCTGACCACAATCCTGCTCACAGGAAGTCTCCCTCCTCTCTGGAACAGCTAGTTCCCTATTTTCTTTGCACCTGCTATGACTCACTTATTTCTCAACTTGTTTTTCTAACTTACATTAGAGAAAATTCCACTTTGCATTGATACGGGCTTCCATTTTGTGTTGAAATCCTCCATTTTGTTTCCATATCTATTGACTTAACTTTTAGGCCTCAATCTGGGCTACAAACTAGGCCATACTTTTCCAGGAAGCTCCCAGTTATGTCAGCCATCAGATTTCTGACTCAGCCAAGGTCTGTAATGGCCTGAGCTCTATGACTGGGCCCACCACCATTCCAGTGGGGGGGGGGGGGGGTCTCTGGCTGTACCATAATTATACAGGGGTTAGACGGTTTCCTAAAGGACAAGTCCATAAACCACTACTAACTGGACTTGGGAAAAATCCACAATTCCAGGAATAACATGTATAGAATGTTTGTACGTTTGGGAAGCTTGCCAGGTGCCCTTGGCCTGGATTGGCCACTGTCGGGGACAGGATGCTGGGCTCGATGGACCCTTTGTCTTTTCCCAGTGTGGCATTACTTATGTACTTATGAGAAGTGTCACATCTTGGCTTTTCTGCTGACACTGGAACTCTACCCGATATGAGGGTTCCTGCCTTGCCACCAGACCCCATTGGACACAGGATCACATTATGACCATTGACAAAGCAGGAATATTAAACCTACTGTTATAAATAAAAATAAAAAAAACTGGTAGACAGCCTTGAACTGTTGGCTGAGTGAAGCATTTCCAGGCCTAAAACTGCTGTTTAAGGAATAAACAAATCTCCTAGAGTGCCTTATGCAGCACCTTTCACTCATTCCTCTGAGTGCTGCACAAAAGATCACACAATCAGTTGTGGCCATGTACCATAATATACAAACCTAATTTCCCCTAGAGAAGAAGTGGCCTAATGGTTAGAACAATGAGCAAAGAACTAGTGAAACCAGGATTCAAATATTAACGTCAGCCACTAACACTCCTTCGACAAAGCACTTAGCAGAAGATTAGCCAGGCTGTGATGCGGGAGGGGGGGGGGAGGCCAAGAGGCACGAGTGTGCACTGTGTAGGTGCGACAGACCACCTGAAAAAAAGGCACCGGCGCCATCAGAAATCTGTTTGAGGGAGCAGTTGCTCCCCTGGCGCCCCACCTAACTAAGCCTCTGCTACTTAGAGCAGAAATTTTCAACCTTTTTCACCTCACTGAACACTTACATGGAACTATAATTGTCAAGAAACACCCCCATAAATGGTCCAGCATTTCACCTTCTACCCCCCCCCCCCACACACACACTTAGTCAAGCACTTTACCTTCTCCCCCCCCCCCCCCCAAAAAAAAAAATAGAGCAGAATTTACCTTCTCTTCTCCTCCCACCCTGACAAATAGTCCAGCATTTCTCCCTCCTGTTCCCTCTCTAACCAGCGACCAGGCATTTTCTCTTGTTTCTCTTATTGTTTTTTCTATACCGAACTATTTGCATAGCAAGTCAGATCAGTTTACAATATTAAAAACAAGCAACATAAAAGAACTCTATTAAAATATAGGATAAGACAAAAACACTTCACATTCATAGCAAGAGACACAAATCATTCATAACTACCATCTCAGAAATAAATAAAAGTTTTCTTGTCTCTAGTGGTCAGCAGCAGTGAGCAATGGATTCATACAACCTGCTCTTGCCAACCCCAGAGCCTTCCCTCTGATGTAACTTCCTGCTTCCCACCTATGTGGAAGCAGGAAGTTACATCAGAGGAAAGGCTCTGAGGTTCGGACAAGCAGGTTGTATGAATTGCTGCTTGCTGACACCGACTGCTAGAGCCAAGAAAACTTTTTAAAACGTACACTCCACTCTGGCACAAATTAAGCTGGTCCTACTAATAAATGACCCTCTGCTCCCATGGCACATCTGCAGACCAGCTGCAGCACACCTATGTGCATGGCACACTGGTTCAAAAATGCTGGCTTAAGAGTGTAAGTTCTCTGGGGTAGGAACATGATGTACCTCTATACTTATCCCTGCTGTACAATGCTGCATAAAATTAGGTATTATTTTCATATTCAGGCATTAAGAGGTCAGAAGGGCACCCACATAAGATCAGTGGAAAGCGAATTTCCCTCCCAAGATGGTCTGAGTTCAAATGACTTGGGGGTTTCTGTAAAGGAAGGAAAAGGAACACAGGAAGGCCAAGACATTCTATGCACTATTGTCTAGACAGAAAAGCTGAGTTAAATGGATTTCAATAAGGTCCATTAGTATCATACGTCAATACCAAAATGGTTCCGGTATATAACAAAGAAAACATTGTGTTTGGTGGTGGATTATCTAGCATAATATGCTATTTAAAACCATTGCATGAGCAATTACTAATTTTAACTTGCAGCAATCGCACAAACAATTCTGTTAATTTCCTGTCATGAGGCCTATGCCCTCCTTGTGTATATTAGAGAATTTCATCCAAGAGTGGCCAGCCCTGAGCCTCCTATTGTGAAGCGCTGCGTATGACTGGCAGCGCTATAGAAATGATTTGTAGTAGTAGTAACTTCTCACATTTAATTCTATAGTGGAGGAGTGGCCTAGTGGTTAGGGTGGTGAACTTTGGTCCTGGGGAACTAAGTTTGATTCCCACTTCAGGCACAAGCAGCTCCTTGTGACTCTGGACAAGTCACTTAACCCTCCATTGCCCCATGTAAGCCGCATTGAGCCTGCCATGAGTGGGAAAGCGCGGGGTAAAAATGTAACAAAAATAATGTCCTATCCTTGACAATGTAAATTTATAATTCCACTATTTACCTGAAATTTTGATTGATAATGCTCTATCTTCCTTTTCCTCTTCCACTTGCTACACCTCATTAATTTTCAAAGTGTAATGAAGTTCAGCTCAAGCATGCAAACCTGTTAGTAGATCATACTTGGGGATATATAAATGTGTTCCTATCAGGGCTGAGTGGTTACCCCAAACCTTAGACTCCGACTCCTTTATTTTTCTACTGTCCAAACCCGACTGACTCCTACTATGTAGGCGATGGTCTTAAATACTGGCCATCAACCCATCAGAGTGCGTCACATCAGGTTGGTTAATTCCTATTAGTTAATGACCCTGGAAAAAGAGAACTGATATTAGACTTTAAATTTTTTTTCCCTGTATCTGAAGAATTGGTAAATATAATGTTTTTGTTTTTTTAAGTATCTTTTTTTGAATTACACCATACAAAACAGTGTACCGCAGGCAGGAAAGATACAACTGTCAGAAATTAATCAATTCTAAACATGCATCCACTCTTCCATCCAAAATAAATGCCCCAAGGTAGCAAAAATAAATGCCCCCTCCCTCCCCCCCCAACATCCACATTTGTTTAAGCCTCCTCCCTCCTCCACCCACCCACATACATACATATAGCATTCACATTTTTTTGTTTTTACAGCTCCCTCCTTGCCTGCACCCATATGCCATCAATAATTTTTTTTCAGCCTGCCCCTGCACTCACCTGTGAGCTGCATGAGGAGCTGCATGGGAATACCTCTTTGGGGCAAAAAAGAACTCCACTCTTTCATGCCCACTACCTCTGCTCTGGGCCAGTGCCGCCACTTTCTCCAAATGGCCACCGAAACTTGCTGCGGCAGTTTCACGAGATTACCGCCTGGTGGCCATTTTGAAAAAGCAGCAGCACGATCCAGAGAGCGGTGACAATGAGCAGAAAAGTAGGGCTCTTTTCTGCCCCTGAAGAAGCCACTAGACCACCAGGGTGTACTCAGGTACGCTCGGGAGTGCAGCGGGAGATCAGCCAGCCCGTGTCACAGGCTGGGGAGGGCTCACCGAGGCTCAGGGGCGGGGAGGCCAGCCAGTCTCAGAGTGCACATTCTGCGCAAATTCGGCACTCCACAGTCACGCAGAATACCAGCAGAAGTAACTTGTAGAGGCTCTTGAATTTTTGTCTTTGTTTTTAGTCTGTTTTAACATTGATGTGTATGCTTAAATGGAACTTGCTTGAGATTGTAAGATTATATATGTTTAGACTACTGCATCTCTGCCTAAGACACAGACTTTAGTAGCCCTGAATCTTCATACATTTCACTGCAGTCTCTACCCGTGTCCTTCACTGATTTCCATTTGATAACTTTCACTACCTTTGGATCAACAGTCAGCATCTGTTTAAACACTGAATTCTGCTGCCTGAAACATGGAGAATCCCATTCCTTGTTATATGAAAGAACTCCTAAAAAATCATAAATACACCTTAGTTTGTGTATCCAATAATAAATTAATTGCTTTATTTTCTTTTAAGATTGTGAAGCACACTGGTTGCACATTTCAATGACCTGAAACACAATTCAGGAACAAAATAGTATGCTTGCTGGTTATTCTACTTAGGATATACAGAACCATAACAAGTAGGCAATATCTTAACTGGCTTTGAGTACTATGCTCCCTTCATCAGAACTGTACAGAATCCTGCATTAAGCTGCTCCAAACAAAATTCTAAAAATATACTAATAGTACATTTTTTTAAAAATTAAAAGACCTTGATACTATATTTTTAGACTTTAAATACTGCCAATTATGCTCAACAATTGTATGAACTTCTCTGGGGTAATTTCAATGATGACTTAAATTCTTTACAACATTAAGTTGGTCAAAATGATTAAACTTTTATTCAGAGCAAAATTACTACTCATTGCTGCTAGATATTGTAATGAACTTAAGAATGAGTTGTAAATTCAAATGGTGCTGGGATGATGCTACTTCAGTTCATATTGCAAGTATAGGCTGACATGAGAGTTACAGAAAGAATCTGCTTTTCACCCTTTGCAACTGTTCTAATTATTAACCATTACTGTGGTCCAAGATTTGTTATAATGGAATGTAATAAGGTCCTACAGATCTATAAATCTCTTTCCAGGGGGGCCCTGAAAAAAAAAATAGAAAAGGGAAAGAAGAAAAAATTGCCCTGGGTCCATGCAGAGGATAATTTTCACTGTCAATAGTAATTCTGCCACTTTGGTGGTTGTATTCCAGAAAATGATCCCAAACTATTATCCAAGTGGATCAGGAATTGCACACATTGTTAATAAAATTCAGATCCGCTCATTTCAAATATTGCATTACCAAACCTTAAGTCAGAAAAGAAAATGTTATTACTTTGGCAACCTGACAATACATGAATAAAGTGTCATGACAGCACCTTCATTAATTTTAAAATTCCAAACCAATGATGAACAACGAAGATATGATGGTTTTCAGCATGTTATATGCTTTATTTATTTATTTGCTGCATTTGTACCCCACATTTTCCCACCTATTTGCAGGCTCAATGTGGCTTACACTATGTTGCAAAAGGTATAATCATAAACAGAGTAAGAGGTATGGTCTAATTTAACATATTACTGTGTAAGAAATTAGGTAGATAGGTCAGTAGAATTATTTACATAACACTTCTGTTATAAAATTCCAATACTTTGAGCCTTTAAATAAAAAAGATATCCAAGTACCTGGCCAGCTTACCTATTATATCTCATATATAACAGAATATTTCAATATTTGATCTGACACAAATTCCTAAAGCTACCCCGTTAACTCCAGTAATATTCCAATAGATATTCATGAGAAATTTGAATATACTGGAATATACTGGATCTCTAATGCCTATAATTTTTCTCATGAATATTCACTAGGGATATCCTAAAAACCTGACTGGATATAGGTTCAGCAGCACAGATTTGGGAAGCCATGATGGAATGGAATGGAACGCCAATCCCAGAACTATCATGGGACACCTGAGCATGCCCCACGATAATGCCTTTTAGTGTGCAATAAGCACATTAGTGCTCACCGCCACGTAGTAAAAGGGCCCCACAGTCTGCTCAATAAATGTGTTAGGGATGTAATTGCTGCTATGTGCAAGTTATCATCCTCCCTATATCTTCTTTGAAATACAAAAAGCTTATTTCACTGCTGTACTAAGGTTGAAAAACCCAGTGCTTGCCTTTCATCTTCTTGTCATTGGAAACAGGATGCTGGGCTTGATGGACCTTTGGTCTGTCCCAGTATGGCAATACTTATGTACTTATGTAAGGAAACCTTTGTGTTTATCCTAAGCCTTTTTGAATTCCATCACTGTTTTTGTCCATGCATCCACCTCTCTTTTCAAGAACAAAACCTCTGTTGATATTGTTCCTGAATCTACCTTCATATCATGTGTCCTATTTCTACACGGTCCTTTCCTTTGGACAAGTTCTGCTTCTTGTGTATGGATACTTTCATGTACTTAAACATCTCTATAGCCTCCTTTTTTCTACAGCAGTGGTTCCCAAACCTGGTCCTGGAGGCACCCCAGTCAGTCAGGTTTTTAGGATATCCACAATGAATACTCATGAAAAAGATCTGCATGCAGTGGAGGCGGTGAATGCAAATCTCTTTCATGAATATTCACTGTGGATATCCTGAAACCTTGACAGGCTGGGAAGCCTCCAGGACCAGGTTTGGGAACCACTGTACTAGAGTGTACATATTTAGGTCCTGAAGTCTCACCTCATATTTCTTTCAGTGTAGATCTCTCATTATTTTTCAGACCACCTCCAGCCTCTTTATAGCTTTACTGAGAAATGGCCTCCAAAACTGAAAACTCCCAAATGAAGCCTCATAAATGACCTGCACAGGGGCATTATTACTTCCTTTCTGCTGGTTATTACTCTCTCTATACAATGCAGTATCCCTGTGGCTTTGGTCACTGATTTATCACACCATTTGACTACCTTGAGATTGTCAGACACTATCATTCCATGATATTTCTTCTGACCCATGCACATCAGCCTCTTCACACCATTGTACATAACTCTTTTGGCTCTGTGTACACCAAATGCATCATTTTGCACTTCCTCACATTAAACTTTATCTGCTAAAATACAAATGTTAAGTTAAAAAAATGTAGTTCTGTAAATCTAACACTAGCATAAGTGTCCAAAATACAAACATATCCACCACCGAAGCCCTCCACCATTGTCATTCAAGTGGTACTGTACAAGTTCCAGCAAACATAAATTAACTACTACCACTAATCTTTTCTAAAGTGCTACTAGATGTACACAGCACTGTACACAATATATGCAGTTACTTTTTTCTGTCCCTACAGGGCTCACAATCTAAGTTTTTGTACCTGGGGCAATGGAGGGTTAAGTGACTTGCCCAAGGTCACAAGGAGCTGCAGTGGGACTTGAAAGGATCAAAGCCCGCTGCACTAACCATTAGGCTACTTCTCCTCTGTATATAATTTGTACAGTATATCTCTCACTCTCTATCTGTATAGAAAACTGTGCTTCAATGTAGTCTGGATGATATTAAAACACTATGGCCCTGACTGAAAACACCTACCTTCTTTCCATGTGAAGTCAAGGTTTACTGTTAACCATTATATTCTAAGCAGAAATAAATGGATCTACAGGCTGTTCAATTTATTGCAAATGAATCCAATTTATTAATGAATTATTTCCTTTAGGTGAACTAAAAACACACATAGACAAGAGAGCAGCACATCTAACTAAATTAATCATACAGGAGGCACTGTAGATTCAAAATTCTGGTTAGTCAAAGTCGAATGTCCCCCTCACATATTTCCCTAAAGACTGAGGCAAACTTTGAAATACAAATAGTCCCTTCCACAATTAAGGATATGATTTAAAAGATGGTTTTATAATTTAACAACCTCTCTCACATAATTTCAGAAACTGTAGAATTGTATATTATTCATATCATCTGTTTTAAAGAAGTCTCTCATCTGACAAGAGTGTCACATGGCATTAGGCAAAATACAGATGATAAAGGAGACAAGACAGCAAAAGCCTAGAGAAATCATGCTGGTTCCACACAAACCTCATAAGCAGACATATGCTCAGAGCCCTGATCTGTCATTCTACAGCGGACAGAAATTACATAAAAACTGATCATCGGCTGAGTTCTGAGAAGTACAAATACATGCTTATAACCTTTAAAAGACAGATGCTGCAATGAAAGTCCTCAGTCTTTTTAAGCACATTTCATGACAGGCAGTAACACCTGTTGTGGAGAGTCTGTTTGTCCATTCATCCGTATCAGTCCTGGATTAAGCAAAATAAGCATGAGATTAGGGCACCGAGGAGGGGGCACCACAGAGTTTTTTTCCACTAGCTATCGTGCCCTTCTCTTTCACTGCCGTCTGCCACACCCATTATCCAACATGAATTTCAGTGATTTTCTAATCATTATAAAAATATGAAGTTTTGTTTCATACAATAATGATATTTCTGAGCACTTAAGTCAAGTCTTAATGTCTTCTCAGTTAAGCAATGGAAGGGCCGAGGGGCACCATCATTGGCCTGTGCTTATGGCATCAGTTGGCCTTAATCCTGCTCTGATCCATATTATGTTTAACCCTTTTCTTCAGCCTAATAGGTCCATGTGCTAGGGATATCTGGGCCAATATAGAACCACCAGGATCATCATGTACAACTGCCTATCTTTATTTATTAGGATTTATTTACCGCCTTTTTGAAGGAATTCACTCGGCGTTGTGTAATCGGTCTGTTTATCAGAAACAAGAAGGCAACACAGCAGCTACTGTGTAGGCAATGTATCCATCCTCTTGGTTCTTGCCTCTCTCCAACAGTTTCGTGGCCATAAGACTGCATTGTGGGATTTCCACCTCCACCCCCATGCCTGCACAAAGAATATACAACTCTAAAGTCTCTGACTCTTCTGTTCTCTTGGGCTCAGAATATATATCTGCCTAAGTAGTCTACTTTCGCATTGTCTATGTATGCTATTGACAAGCTGTACACGTTTGTTCCATCCCATCTCCTGGGCTGCCTGGTATCCCCCTCCCCCCTTGCTTATTGACATAGACCATTACCGTGGCACTGTCCAAGAATATTCAAACCATTTTCCCCTTCAGAAAAGATAGAAAATGTTGCACAATTAGCAAATCTTTGCTCCTCCAGGGGCAACCAACCCTTAACTTGCTCTTGACAATGTGAATCCCATTCATTAAGGGTCTCATCTGCAGCTGTCTGCCTTTGAGACTCTTCTTGCTAGTTCACCACAACAAGCAAATCCTTGCCTTTCTGTAGAGGAACAACCTTATATCTTGGGGTATTCTGACAGCCACCCTGTGAACAACACGCTTCGGAGTGATCATATATGTGCCCTTGTCCATGGAGATCAGCCTTGTAATACTGCCACACAATCCAGTAGCTGTAGGTACTTCTAGATCTGCAGCATTCACAAATCCAATATAATGTCTGACCTGACCTTGCAGTTTCTGTACTCTGTTCCCAACCAATAGCACCCTCAGGTACACCAAATTTGAGATGCTATTACTTGGGTTTTGTTTTTACTGTGATAACAACACATTCTAGGGACTCCAGCGTCTGTATTGCTCTAGCTGTAGCCTACCAACCCTCTTGTTCTCTCTATGCCCTTATTAGCCAGACTTCTAGACAAGAGTGCACCAAACACCCTTGTTTTTGGAGGAAGGCCACAATGATAATCATCACATTGGTGAAGGTGCTAAAGGCTATGACTAGCGCAAAGGACAATGCCTGAAATTGACAGTGCATCTCCAACAATGCAAATATGAGGGAACAACCCAGCAGGATTAAAAAGGAACCTCAAATGTCCTTTAAACATAAGGAAAAATAAAAAACAAAGACATAAAAACAAATTTTAAAAGCCAAAGAAATGTAAAGCATCCTTAGAACTATGGAAATACTACAATGCCAAGATTGTTCTTGTCAAAATATCCGCATTCCCAGTATACCAACCACAACTATTTCCCTTTAAAAAAAAAAAAAATCTCAATTATGGCTACTTTGTGAAAGAAGTGAGGCCCTTGTATTTTTAACTAAATCTGTTGCCAAAACAAGCTCATTTACATGTACTGCCTGTCAAACAGTGAATTTACATTTAGATTTTGTTGGCTTTACACTGTGCATTCTGTTCTCCTCTTTGTTCCATTGTTGTATTAAGTTTGGCAAGTGCCCTAGATCTTTGTTTAACTTTTGTTCTTTTCTTTCCCTTAGTTCACCATTACATATGCATTGTAAAATTTGCATAAGCTATCCAGCCTTGATTCAAAATAACAGGTTTGTTCAAAATGGGTATTTGAAAATTCTCGTAGGATACTTAAGTTTCAGTGGAGTTTTGACACTGCCCCAGGGAAGAGGCCCATAAAACTGAGCAGCCCTGGGGTGGGTCCCAAGGTCATTGACTGGGTTAGAAACCAGTTGCGTGATAGGCAACCGAGGATAGTAGTGCACAGAGTTCACT
Organism: Microcaecilia unicolor; assembly: GCF_901765095.1. Classification (NCBI taxonomy): domain Eukaryota; kingdom Metazoa; phylum Chordata; class Amphibia; order Gymnophiona; family Siphonopidae; genus Microcaecilia; species Microcaecilia unicolor. The sequence goes on from NC_044031.1 coordinate 705,399,820, forward strand.
CTGAGCCAACAGAAATTATCAGCAGGGTTCCTCTGGGAAAAGGTCTGTTCAATATTTGCATAAATATTCCAGACAGGTTAGTAGAAAAGGGTTTTCTATTTGTGTATCATAGCTACAACAGGATGGACATTACAAGTAGAATGAAATAAAACTGAGTTATAATCAAGTGCTTGGCAGGGGATGCAAAAGTCAAAGAGCCATGCACAATGAGAGTTAAGGTACTGCTGTGCCTCAAGCAGGAGAGATCTCAGGTTCTACTATGTTACTATGTTATCATATCTCATCTTCTCAAAGGTAACAAAAATAGTGCAAAAGAGAAGTGATCAGAGACCCAGGAATACTACAGTACATAAGTAGAAATATGAGTAGAATAAAAGGATGCGATATAAGTACATAAGTAGTGCCATACTGGGAAAGACCAAAGGTCCATCTAGCCCAGCATCCTGTCACCGACAGTGGCCAATCCAGGTCAAGGGCACCTGGCACGCTCCCCAAACGTAAAAACATTCCAGACAAGTTATACCTAAAAATGCGGAATTTTTCCAAGTCCATTTAATAGCGGTCTATGGACTTGTCCTTTAGGAATCTATCTAACCCCTTTTTAAACTCCGTCAAGCTAACCGCCCGTACCACGTTCTCCGGCAACGAATTCCAGAGTCTAATTACACGTTGGGTGAAGAAAAATTTTCTCCGATTCGTTTTAAATTTACCACACTGTAGCTTCAACTCATGCCCTCTAGTCCTAGTATTTTTGGATAGCGTGAACAGTCGCTTCACATCCACCCGATCCATTCCACTCATTATTTTATACACTTCTATCATATCTCCCCTCAGCCGTCTCTTCTCCAAGCTGAAAAGCCCTAGCCTTCTCAGCCTCTCTTCATAGGAAAGTCGTCCCATCCCCACTATCATTTTCGTCGCCCTTCGCTGTACCTTTTCCAATTCTACTATATCTTTTTTGAGATACGGAGACCAGTACTGAACACAATACTCCAGGTGCGGTCGCACCATGGAGCGATACAACGGCATTATAACATCCGCACACCTGGACTCCATACCCTTCCTAATAACACCCAACATTCTATTCGCTTTCCTAGCCGCAGCAGCACACTGAGCAGAAGGTTTCAGCGTATCATCGACGACGACACCCAGATCCCTTTCTTGATCCGTAACTCCTAACGCGGAACCTTGCAATAGCACCACTGTATATATCATTGTTGAGATCTCATTTAGGGTATTCTATCCCTAGCATATAAACAGAGGGGTCGATATTCAAAGCGATTTAACTGGTCAAAAACAGCTTTTGGATAGTTAAATCGCTTGTTCAGAGCCACTGAAAACAACCAGTTAGTGCCTAAAGCTAAGCTGGCTATTTTGGAGGGAGGGGGTACTGGGGGTGAAGTAGGCACTTGCCCAGTTGTGTCAATATTTAGTACATAACTGGCAAGGTCACCACAGTTTGCCATACTCGGCCTCAGCCACTTGGACTACTGCAACTCACTATAGGCAGGCTGCAAAGAACAAATACTGAAGAAACTTCAAACAGCCCAGAACAAAGCAGCCAGACTCATCTTCGGAAAACCAAAATACGAAAGTGCAAAACCCTTACGTGAGAAACTACACTGGCTCCCACTCAAGGAACGCATCACTTTTAAAGTATGCACCTTAGTCCACAAAATCATTCACGGTGAAGCCCCTGCATACATGTCTGATTTAATAGACCTACCACCCAGAAACGCTAAAAGATCATCCCGAACTTTCCTCAATCTTCACTTTCCTAAATGCAAAGGCATAAAATACAAAGTACTGCACGCATCAACCTTCTCTTATATGAGCACGCAATTCTGGAATACACTTCCACGCAACCTGAAAACGATCTACGAACTAACCGACTTCCACAAACTATTGAAGACTCATCTCTTTGAGAAAATCTACGGCAAGGATCAAAACACATGAAGTCCATACACACCAATAGAAACGCATCAATACACTTTCTTCTGAGTTCTCTTCCCCCCGTATTTTCACCACACTTAAAACTCCACCCACAGATAAAATTGTTATACCCTAATGTTCTCTTGTTATTGTTTTATCGTCTTATCAACTCCCTATTGTTACATTCCATTGTTCTATTCCCCATATGATATTTGACTTTGTCTTCCCATAACTCCTCATAATGTAACCCATAATCGTACTGCAACAAATTGTATTTCCATCATTTACAATGTATTGTAAGCCACACTGAGCCCGCAAATAGGTGGGAAAATGTGGGATACAAATGCAACAAATAAATAAATAAAATAGTTAAGTGCTGAATATCGTACTTAATCAATTATAGTTTAGACAGCTCTGGAAATCGGAAATTCAATGCCAGAGTCCGGACATGGACCAGCACTGAATTTCTACTCATATCAGCAGCAGAGGTCAGCAAAATGCTGAGCACCACCAGCTGAATATCGACCCCAACCCCCCCCCCCCCCCCCCAGGTTGGCAGTCCAGAAAAGGGCCAGCATCTCAGTGCAAAATCTGAATGATAAGCTTAATGCAGTTAAACTAAGGCCTACACGGTACAGCAGGGGTTCTCAACCCAGTCCTCAGGTTTTTCAGGACAATGAAAATACAAGAGAGAGATGTGCATTCAATGGAAGCAGGGCATGCAATTTTAATTCATGCATATTCATTGTGGATATCATGAAAACCAAACTGGCTTGGTGTGTCCTGAGGACTTGGTTGAGAACTCCTGCGCTACAGCAATGGTTCATAAATTTTCAGGTGTGCAGGAATATTTAAGAAGAATAGCCATACTGGATCAGACTAATGGTCCATCTAGTCCAGTATCCTGTTTTCAACAGTGGCCAATCTAGGTCACAAGTACCTGGCAGAAACCCAAAGAGCTACCAATCCCAGGCAGTGGCTTCCCCATATGTGTCACAATAGCAGACTATGGACTTTTCCTCCAGGAATTTGTCCAAAAAAAGTTTTTAACCCAAATATGCTAACTGCTGTTACTACATCTTCTGGCAAAAAGTTAATTACAGAGCTTAACTAGTCATTGAGTGAAAAAATATTGCCTCCTATTTCTTTTAAAAGTATTTCCATGCAACTTCACCGAGCGTCCCCTAGTCTTTGTACTTTTTAGAAAGAGTAAAACATTGATTCACTTCTATTCATTCTACACCACTTAGTATTTTGTAGACATCAATCATATCTCCCCTGAGCCATTTCTTTTCCATATGAAGAGCCCTATCCTCTTTAGCCTTTCCCCATATGAGAGGAGTTACATTCCCTTTATCATTTTGGTCACTCTTCTTTGAGCCTTTTCTAACTCCGCTATATATTTTTAAATACAGCGACCAGAACTGAACATAATTCTCTAGGTGAGGTCGCACCATAGAGCGATACAGAGGCATTATAATAATCTCAGTCTTATATATCTTCCCTTTTCTAATAATTCCTAACATCCTGTTTGTTTTCTTGGCCACCGCTGCACACTGGGCAAAAGATTTCAGCGTATTATCTATGACACAGAGAGTAGAGTTTAATGGTCTTTTCTCTCAGTGGAGGAGGGTGAATAGTGGATTGCCGAAGGGATCAATATTGGGACTGGTGCTATTTAACATATTTATAAATGATATGGAAATCGGAACGAGCAAGGTAATTAAATTTGCAGATGACACAAAACCATTCAACATTGTTAAAACACATGCAGATTGTGAAACCTCACAGGACCTTAGGAAACTGGAAGAATGGGCATCCAAATGACCAATGAAAATTACTGTGGACAAATGCAAAGTGCTGCACATCAGAAAGAACAATCTGAATCATAGTTACCTGATGCTAGGGTCCACCTGGGGGTCAGCAGCTAAGAAAAAGATCTAGGTATTGTTGTAGCTAATACACTGAAATCTTCTACTATGTGTGGCAGTGGTCAAAAAAGCAAATAGGATGCTAGGAATTATTAGGAAAGGGATGGTAAATAGTTCTGGTCGCTGTATCTCAAAAAAAGATATAGAGAATTAGAAAAGCTTCAAAGAAAAGTGACCAAAGCAATAAAGGGGATGGAACTCCTATCATATGAGGAAAGGCTAAAGAGGTTAGGGCTCTTCAGCTTGGAAAAGAGACGGAAAGGGGAGATATGATTGAGGTCTACAAAATTCTGAGTAGTGTAGAACGCATAGGAGTGAATTGATTTTTTACTCATTCCAAAAGTAGAAAAGACTAAGTGACACTCAAGGAAGTTACATGGAAACACTTAAAACAAATAGGAGGATTTTTTTTTCACTCAACAAATAGTTAAGCTCTGGAACTCTGCTCGAGGATACAGTAACAGCAGTTAGTGCATCTGGGTTTTAAAAAGGTTTGGACAAGTTCCTGGAGGAAAAGTCCACAGTCTGCTATTGAGTCAGACATGAGGAAGCTGACTTAGCTTGGCCACTGTTGGAAACAAAATACTGGGCTAGATGAACCACTGGTCTGACCCAGTATGGCTATTGTCAGGTTTTCAAGGCAGAAACTAGGTTTGTGAGCCCTTGGGCCACTGCCGTGGAGCAGCAGTGGCAGGCAAAACCACCCCACACCAGAGACAAGGCAGAACTCTGACAGGAACAGCTAGACTTCACCTGCACTTGTCCGCCGTTCCTCAGGAGTTGAGCCCCTGGGTGCAGGCGGCCGGCAGAACTTACCGGACAGGGCAGGAACTGGATACCAACTAGGCTGAACAGGGACTGAGGGTCAGAGGGGAAAGGAATATACATGGGCAGCAAGGCAGGAACTGAGCTAGAACTCATAGACAGACCATACTACACAAGGCAGGGAAAAGAACAAGCTAAAGGACAGGAACTGAAAGCTGCCAAGCAGCCACTGAAACAGGGTACAAATACTGACAGACAAGAGACAGGACTGAAAACTGGCGAGCAGCAACTAAGCAAGAGACACAGACAAACAGAAACTAGACCAAGAATACAAACCAGAAACAAGACTAAGAAATAAGCAACAAACCTAAGCTAAACTACACACAGACTAACTAGAATCAGACAAGGAACTATACAAGAAACCAGACTAGGCAGAAGTGCAACAAAGCACCAACAAACCAGGGACCTTAGACGATGCAAAGGCAAACACAGAAGTTTCCAGGTGATTAATAAAGCCCCTCAGCTGCTGAAATTCAGCTGCAGGAATCACAAGGCAGCTTGTGCAGCGCTGCGTATGCCTTGTAGCACTATAGAAATGCTAAATAGTAGTAGTAGTAGTAGGGTGCTGTTCAGGCACAAACAAGAGAAGCAAGTCTGGCAGCCCAGAAGATCCGGACTGGACTAGGCTGAAGTCTGGAACGTATGACAGTTCATAGCAGCCACCGGTTCTGGCCACCAGGGGGTGAGGTGAGCACGGACAAGAAAATGTACCTCCCACTCAAGGCCCCCCTGACTTCCACGGGGAATTCAGGTCTCCATGGATAACAATGGTGAAACCTACGGCGGAGCTTCAACACATGACCAGGGGTAGCTGGGCTGGAGCTTGAACAGGAGTCAAGACTGGAACCCGGACTGGCGTCAAGACTGGACCTCAGACTGGCATCAGGGCTGGACCTCGGACTGGCATCAGGCCTGAACCTCGCCTCTTGGCTGGAGCTGGAACTCAGAATGGGTTCAACATTTTGGCTGGAACTAGAACTTGGTTCAGCATCTTGGCTGAAACGGGAACTTGGAGTAGACTCAGCATCTGGGCTAGAACTGAAACTCGGCATAGGCTCAGCATCTCGGCTGGAACTGGACCTTGGCATGGGCTCAGCATCTAAGCTGGAACTGGGACTCGGTGTGGACACAGACTTTTGGCTGGAATGGAACTCGGCTTGGACTCCGCATCTGGGCCAGAACTGGAACTCGATCCAGACTCAGCATCTTGGCCCGAACTGCAACTCGATCCAGACTCAGCATCTTGGCCGGAACTGGAACTCAGTCCGGACTCAGCATCTTGGCCAGAATTGGAACTCAGAGTGGACTCAGCATCTTGGCCGGAACTGGAGCTCAGAGTGGACTCCGCATCTTTGTTCCTTATACAAGACATTTCCCAACCTATGCGGCTTCGATTTATGAAGTCTTCCATTGCATCAATATGTAATTGTAAGAGAATAAGCTGATGCTGAATATATGTAAAACTGAAATTCTTTGGATGGGTCAGACAGCAGATCATTCTGACCTTCTTACAGGGCACATTCTTACTGAAAAAGTGCCCTTATTTATGCATGCCAAAAATCTACCATTTAAAAATCATGCTAAGCATGCTCTCTACTGCTTCTTTGCTAGGCTACAAATAGCATCTTAAGCATCTCAATTTCATCAGGTTCTTCAGGCACTCATTTTAAATGGCATTGACTATTGTAATGATTTGTTTTCAGGACTCCCTGCAGTGCCTTTTAAAAATGTTTCGACAAATATAGAACGCTGCTGCCCAACTACTTTACATGGGCACATTTAAGGGATCATATTATTCCACATATTTAATTTGTTCCAATAATTTGATATGGTGCATTCATGAAAGCCTTTATGGCAGTCTACAATCCAGAGAAAGTGTGCTGTAAGTCAAGAAATAGAGGACAAAAGACAAATAACACACAAGAACCTTAGAAGGGAGGCTGTGAGTGGAACCCATTGCATTCACCAATTTAAACAATCCACAAATAGAACAGGTGATGGAGCAGGAGAAAAAGGAAGGAAACAGAGATGGAGCAACTCACCTGAACCAACAAACCTATTTAAGGAAAAGACATGGAGAGGAGCCAAGTGTGCAAGACAATCTTAAATCTGTTCCTTGAAGATTCCAATCCAGTGTATCATTCAGAATTTTTTTTTTTTAGTCTTAGAATCAATTGAACTTGAAGGACCAGCATACCTGAAAAAGTTATTGTTGCCATATAGCCCTTGCTCTATGTTCAGCTAAAAAGGCATTATTTGTGGTCCTATCATTGAAAGAGGCCAGACTGATAGCTACAAATGCCTCTGCTTTGTCTGTAACGGGCCCAATGTTAAATCATCCACTTGTTTTGATTCATGTACTGGATGATTATAGTCAATTAATAAAAGCACTAAAACCAGTTCAGTTTATCAGAGCTTTTGGATGAACGGTCATGCTTAGTAGTTATGTCTGTTAATTTGGATTTTTGTTTTAATCAATGATTTGTTTGTCTTATTTGTTTCAAATATTGTATTTTGCTTTGCTTTTATTTTTCACTTTTGATATTTATTGTACTCAGCTGAGAATGAGCTTTTGATCTGATAAGCAGATTTAAAATGTTTTAAATTTAACAAATATGCAGCTACAAGGGCTAGTGGTACTCCTATAGTACATGAATGCACTTTGCCGCCAGACACAGAAGTAAATTCTGTGGCCCTGGTCACCATATTGTAGCTTAGTACAATATTTTGTTTTCTAATTTCAAATGTAGTATGTGTCATTTTAAGCCAATTGTATATATAAACATTTTTTTTTCACTTTTTGGTTGTAACTTGCCCCAAGCTGATTCTGTAGGGGCATATCATCAAATGTAAACAAATAACAAAATAAAGACCTTTCCCTGCTTTTGTTTCAAAAACATTTTAGGCATAATTGTCTCCAATTACAGAATCTCTTAATGCAACAGCTTAGTTGACACATGTTATATGAATCCCCATCAGATTTGCATTTGAGACATCTAACAGCGCCCAGAACTACAGAGCAATGATGGTTTAGTTCCAGCCTTCTACAACACATAGAGAAACTGGAGGAGAAAACAGCTGTCTGATATTAACACACACTACAATTTTATTGCTTGGTTGAAAGATATGTGTACATTTACAGATATTACATGTAACAAGGGGAGCAAAAGGTAATGCAGCCCTAGAAAGACCCAAAGGAATCCAATCTCATTTTGAAAAACTGCTAGTGATCTGTAATTGCTCTAATCCTATTCAAGTTTTTTCCATAGTTTTCAATATCAAACTGCAAAAGTGTGGCCACCACAAATGACCAATGATACAAAATGGAAGATAGATAACTTACTAGCATGAAAGATGTATTCCAGGGTGAATTCTGCAAAAAAAAATAAAAAAAAATTCTGCACACTGTATTTGCAGTTTTCCTGTGCAGAAATTCCCCATTATAGGGAATTCCCCCTAGGCATGAAATACCGCCCCCCCCCAACCACCTTCCTACAGACCTCCACCCCAGTCCCATGACACACACACATATACCATATCCATCTTTTCCAGCCCCCCTAACTTCATCCATATTTATTGAAGCCCCTTCCCTGTGCAAACACACAATAGTCACCTTTTTTCCAGACACCCCCCCAAATGTCTCATCCACCTTTTTTCACAGCACTCCCTTCCCATGCTTCAGGCGCCTCACTCACTCCATCCATCTTTTCCAGCCTCCCCCCCCCCCCCCCCCCCCCCATACACACACACCAGCCACCTTTTCTACAGCCAACCTCTCACATTCCTCATCCACCTTTTTTTTTTAAACCAGCCACCCCCTCCCCACCATGCTCCAGGACCCTTGCTCTCTCTCCCTGCATTTTCACCGGCTTCAGCACGGCACAGAAGGAGCTGCCAAGCAGCACATCAGGCTGCTTCCTGTTCCTCTGAGGTTCCAAGCCAGACTGTTCCCTTAAGCCATGCAGGCCTCTGTACAGCTGTGCGGCAGGAACCACCAGGGACCAACTACTACTACTACTTATCATTTCTAAAGCGCTACTAGACGTACGCAGCGCTGTACACTTGAACAACATGAAGAGACAGTCCCTGCTCGACAGAGCTTACAATCTAATTAGGACAGACAGACAGAACAAACAAGAGATAAAGGAATATTAAAGTGAGGATGATAAAATAAGGGTTCTGAACAAAGTGAATAAGGGTTAGGAGTTAAAAGCAGCATCAAAAAGGTGGGCTTTTAGCTTAGATTTGAAGACGGCCAGAGATGGAGCTTGATGTACCGGCGCAGGAAGTCTATTCCAGGCATATGGTGCAGCAGGATAAAAGGAACGGAGTCTGGAGTTAGCAGTGGAGGAGAAGGGTGCAGATAAGAGAGATTTACCCAGGAATGTAGGGAGAGATGAGAGTGGAGAGGTACTGAGGAGCTGCAGAGTGAATGCACTTATAGGTCAATAAGAGGAGTTTGAACTGACCAAGGTGGCAGAGGAGCAGGATGCAACCCGGCATGCAGCTGGGCTGCTCCTCCTCTTGTTGAGGCAGCAAGAAAACTATCAGTGCCATACTGTAGGGCAAAAAAGCAGACTGCACAGAATTCTGTGCAGGAAAGTCAGAATTTTGCATAGTCTGTGGAGGTGGGGATTCTGCACAAATTCTGCGTTGCACAGTAGTATAGAATTCCCCCAGGGGTAAAGGTGGTGTCAGCATGGCTTGAACTCTAGTAGCAAATTTCACTTATTTTATTGCTGATTTTTGGGCACTTTTCTTAAGCTGCAGTAAAAAGTGGCCTCAGCATGTCCTTACACAGGTTTTTCCACACACGCTAAGGCCATTTTTACCGCAGCCATAAAAATGGCCTTTTTGTATCTCTTGTATTAAGGACCTTGCACTAAGGCCATTAAAAAATGTACTGCGTGCGTACAAACCACCACCCATTTTGTAGGCGATAAGGGCTTACACAGTATCCATGCACTCAACAGTGGAGGAGTGGCCTAGTGGTTAGGGTGGTGGACTTTGGTCCTGAGGAACTGAGTTTGATTCCCACTTCAGGCACAGGCAGCTCCTTGTGACTGTGGGCAAGTCACTTAACCCTCCATTGCCCCAGGTACAAATAAGTACCTGTATACAATATGTAAGCTGCATTGAGCCTGCCATGAGTGGGAAAGTGCAGGGTACAAATGTAACAAAAATAAATAAGTGTGCACTAGCTGGATAGCACAGGAACGCCCACTCTCCACCCCCCCCCCCCCCCCCCCAGACAAGCCCCCTCCAAAATAAATAAAAATATTTTTTTAGCGTATGGTTAACATGCACAGATTTGGCATTTACCACAGGATGCCTGACCACATCCCATGGTATGCCATTTTAATCTGTGTTGGGTGTGCTTTAGCGCCTAACACAGCTTAATAAAAGTACCCCTTAGTTGCTTGTCTATTCAACACTCCTATAATTCAAGTACATCTTTATGAACAAAAAATAATAGCACTTAATAGTTTTATCCGGGGACAAAGAGATGGACACAAAATGGTAAAGCATGCTATTCAGTGGCGTAGCCACAGGTGGGCTGGGGTGGGCCAGGGCCCACCCACATGGGGCTCAGGCCCACCCAACAGTAATACACATTTAGTAGTAGCTGGTGGGGATCCCAATTTCTGCTAGCTGAAGACTTCCCCCTGATAGTAATGAAAATGCTACTCCCACGATACCGACACCTGCACATTCTCAGTTTTCAGCGCCTGCCTGCTGCAGACTGCCATGGTGGAGAGAAGCATTTTTTTGGATGGGGTGGAGAACACTTGGTGCCCACCCACTTCTTGCCTAGGCCCACCCAAAATTTGCTGTCTGGCTACGCCCCTGATGCTATTGAGTGAGATCTTTTATCAACAAGAAACAGGAGAAAGCAGTGAGGAGTCAGGCACCTGAGCAAGAGGATCTCCTACTAGCTCAATTAGAAGAACGCAAGCAACTCAAATCAGCTTAAAACTGCACTGTCTGGTTTCCAAGGTAATTTTAGAAGTCATTTTTTCAGCAACAGTGTTTAATACAAAGAAATAAGCCTGTGTAAAACTACCTGGGCTGTACTTGCGTAAAAGTAGACACTAAAAACCTCCTGGGCATACATTTACCTGGAATCAGCAAAGGTGTTAGTAGGGGAATGGAGTTGGGGCGAAGTTACAACTTTTGCATGTATGTTACAGAATATGTGCAGATGCTTGTAAAAATGACCAGTACACCTGCATGAGCCTCCATAACTGTATCTATCTGCAGGTAATTCCCTAGGAGGGGGTGTGGCTGTTACACAAAGGCAAACAAGCATGTAAGTTTGACTTAAAAAATAAAAAGGTGCAACTTATGCCCATATCATACAGTCCTAGCTGCAGAATCATACCCTCCCCCAACAACAGAGGCAGGAGGGGAAAGGAAGAGAACAGTGCTGGACGATGCTGTCAATGTGATGTCACTACACAGGGTCTCCGAAACTTACAATGCATTTCCATTTAACGTTATTCTTTGTCTCTTACTTTTTAACTAACTAAGCTTGCCTCAACACATTTAACCATCTGAACTCCTAGATATGAGCTTATTGTGCCTTCAAAAACAGCCCTGACCAGTATCCTGGGGCAGAGTAAGGCCAATAAGCTCCTGTTTAAACCAACAACAGGAATGATGATAAGATGCATCACCTATAATACTATGACCTCAAATGAGAACTGCCCACCTTAACCATCTTACAGCCTTAAGTGAATAAACAGTTCTGTACTGTGTTCAGCAATGGAAAGATACATTAAAAAGAAAAGACTTGAGTTGCAATGTCATTCAGCAATCAGTCACACACATTTTCTTTTTCTTGAATGACAGCAAACAGCATTTCTATGCAACCCCTAGCCTTAACCATAGGAACTGCAAACTCTTTCATGTAGCACACAACGAGAAAACCTGAATAAAGGAATAACTCCATTAACCTGAAGGTTATAGAGAATACGCTGAAAAGGTACATGTACCTTTATCACTTTCAAAAAAGACAAAGCAGAATTAGAAAAGGTACACAGAAGTGCAACAAAAATGATAAAGGGGATGGGACAACTTCCCTATGAGGCAAGGCTAAAGTGGCTAGGTCTATAAAATACTCAGTGGAATGGAATGAGTAGAGGTGAATCGCTTGTGTACTCTTTCAAAAAATGCTAAGACTAGGGGGCACACAACGAAGCTAAGCAACAGAAAATTTAAAGCAAACCAGAGAAAATATTTCTTCACTCAACGTGTAATTAAACTCCGGTAAAAACAGTAGCTTAGAAGGGTTTAAAAAAGGTTTGGATAATTTCCTAAAAGAAAAGTTCATATGCCATTATTCAGATGGACTTGGGAAAATACACTGCTTATTTCTAGGATAAGCAGTATAAAATGTTTTATTTTTCTGGGATCTTGTTAGGTATGTGTGGATCTTGCTAGGTACTTGTGACCTGGATTGACCACTGTTGGAAACAGGATACTGGGCTTGATGAACCTTCAGTCTCTCCTAGTATGGCAACACTTATGTTCTTATGTGATAGTTTATTGAAATTTGTTATATTGCCAAGCCTAACTGGCAGATCTAGGCGGTGTACAATAAAATCAAAGTTACCAGAAAGGAATTACAATATTCGACAGGAAAGTAACCAGCATACAGGATGACAAGCATCTTCAAATAAAATAAAAAACCAATACCACTATATGTTCACTCTGGTGGATCCTCTTCTACTTCTATCCCTCTGCCTGTCGGCGTACCTCAGGGTTCTGTTCTTGGTCCCCTCCTCTTTTCTATCTACACTTCTTCCCTTGGTTCATTAATCTCATCCCATGGCTTTTCCTACCATCTCTATGCTGATGATTCCCAAATCTACCTTTCTACCCCTGATATCTCACCTTAAATCCAAACCAAAGTTTCAGCGTGCTTGTCTGACATTGCTGCCTGGATGTCTCAACGCCACCTGAAATTAAATATGACCAAAACCGAGCTTCTCATTTTCCCCCCCAAACCCACCTCCCCGCTCCCCCCGTTTTCTATTTCTGTTGATGGCTCTCTCATTCTCCCTGTCTCCTCAGCTCGAAACCTTGGGGTCATCTTTGACTCTTCTCTCTCCTTCTCTGCTCATATCGCCTAGACCTGTCGTTTCTTTCTTTACAACATCCGTAAAATCCGCCCCTTTCTTTCCGAGCACTCTACCAAAACCCTCATCCACACCCTTGTCACCTCTCGTCTAGACTACTGCAATCTGCTTCTTGCTGGCCTCCCACTTAGTCACCTCTCCTCTCTCCAGTCGGTTCAAAACTCTGCTGCCCGTCTCATCTTCCGCCAGGGTCGCTTTACTCATACTACCCCTCTCCTCAAGACCCTTCACTGGCTCCCTATCTGTTTTCGCATCCTGTTCAAACTTCTTCTACTAACCTATAAATGTACTCACTCTGCTGCTCCCCAGTATCTCTCCACACTCGTCCTTCCCTACACCCCTTCCCGTGCACTCCGCTCCATGGATAAATCCTTCTTATCTGTTCCCTTCTCCACTACTGCCAACTCCAGACTTCGCGCCTTCTGTCTCGCTGCACCCTACGCCTGGAATAAACTTCCTGAGCCCCTACGTCTTGCCCCATCCTTGGCCACCTTTAAATCTAGACTGAAAGCCCACCTCTTTAACATTGCTTTTGACTCGTAACCACTTGTAACCACTCGCCTCCACCTACCCTCCTCTCTTCCTTCCCGTTCACATTAATTGATTTGATTTGCTTACTTTATTTATTTTTTGTCTATTAGATTGTAAGCTCTTTGAGCAGGGACTGTCTTTCTTCTATGTTTGTGCAGCGCTGCGTATGCCTTGTAGCGCTATAGAAATGCTAAATAGTAGTAGTAGTAGTAATCACAAGCAAGTTTCTCTGAATTCAATATGCCCTGATATTTTACTTGTCTATTGTTACACCAAAACATGCAAAGTAAAAGCACTTCAGATTTTAAGAACTTGGAGACTCGTGACCACAATTAAGGAACCCATATACTAAGCCACACCAAAATCTGCACTTGACACATGCTAACACGGGACTTTCCCACAAGCTAAGTCCAGATTTACTGTGGCAGTATATTAAGGATTTCTTCTATTTGTTCTTTGCAGGTCCTGCGCTACTTTTTCCACTTGCAAAACAATAATATCTATTTAGGAGGCATTAAGTCCATGTTAACTAGTCAGTACACACTAACTAGAACACGCAGTCAGCCTGGAAGATATACCGAGCTGAATTGACTAGTAAAAGAGTGATAAATCACCCGGACCGGATGGATATACACCCCACTTAGTGATCTGTAACCTGTTGTTAAAATCATCTATAGTACCTGAAGATTGGAGAGTGGCCAATGTAATGCCGATTTTTAAAAAGGGTTCTGGGGTGATCGAGGAAATTACAGACTGATTTAAGTGCCAGGCAAAACAGTGGAAACTATTATAAAGAATAAAATTATGGAACACATACACAAACATGGTTTAATGGGGCAGAGTCAGCTTGGGTTCAGCCAAGAGAAGTATTGCCTCACCAATTTGCTTCATTTCTTTAGAAATCAAACAAAATAAAACATGGAAAAGAAAATAAGATGATACCTTTTTTATTGGACATAACTTAATACATTTCTTGATTAGCTTTCGAAGGTTGCCCTTCTTCGTCAGATCAGACTCCTCTTCATTTCTTTGAAGGCGTGAATAACCATGTGGATAAAGGTGAGCCGGTTGATGTAGTGTATCTAGATTTTCAGAAAGCATTTGACAAAGTTTATCATGAGAGACTCCTGAGAAAATGAAAGAGTCACAGGATAGAAGACAATGTCCTTCTATGGATTAGGAATTGGTTATTAGACAGAAAACACAGGGTGGGGTTAAATGACCATTTTTCTCAATGGAGGAAGGTGAATAGTGGCATTCCGCAGGGATCTGTACTGACACCGGTGCTATTTAGCATATTTATAAATGATCTATGAATCGGAACGACAAGTGAGGTGATTAAATTTGCAGGTATAAACAAACAGTGCAACCAGAAAAGTCATTAAAGAAAAAGTACTTCCTCTTGAATGCTTGACATAGCATAAATTAGGAAAAATTAACTCAATTGGATCCTATAAGTTTGTGCTCTGTCAGCTTCTTTATAAGGGAAAAATGGCAGGAGTTAGAGGCAAGTTCGTAAATAAACTCTAGTGCACCTAAAGAATATGTAAAAACAGCTGCAATTACAAAATCTGTAACAATAAAAATACATATGTGTACAACTGTAATGGTAATGTTATCATGTCGCCTAACTTGTAAAGCAGGTTTGTTTGGGGTTTTTTTTGGTGGTGGTGGGTGGGGGGTTTATTGACAGTTTACACCAGGGGTTCTCAATCCAGTCCTCGGGACACATCTAGCCAGTCAGGTTTTCAGGATATCTTTACTGAATATACATATGAGAGATTTACGTACAATAGAGGTAGTACACTTGGAAATCTCTCTCATGCATATTCATTAAGGGTATCCTGAACACCTGACTGGGTAGGAGTGCACCGAGGACTGGGCTGAGAACCCCTGATTTACACCAGTGCTTTAATGGAACGTATGCACATATCTTCCCTTTAAAAGCTACTGAACAGAAAATGCCCACAGGCATTTATAACCACTATTCAGAACTTCCCAGCTTATTTTGGGTCCTGTTTACAAAGGCGCGCTAGTGTTTTAGCATGTGCTAACTGTGTAGACACCCTAGAATATTATGGGCATCTACACAGTTAGCGTGTGCTAATTTTTAGCATATGCCTTTGCAAACATGCGTGGGATAAACATAAAGGAATCCTGTTCAAAAGGAATGGATCCTCGGAAGCTTAGCGGAGATTGGGTGGCAGAGCCGGTGGTTGGGAGGCAGGGCAAGTGCTGGGCAAGACTTCTACGGTCTGTGCCCTGAAAATGGCAGATACAAATCAAGGAAAGGTATACACAAAAAGTAGCACATATGAGTTTATCTTGTTGGACAGACTGGACTCTACCCTCATCTCCCCTTACGCTCCTACCCGTAACCTCCACTCACAGGACAAATCCCTCCTCTCAGTACCCTTCTCCACCACTGCCAACTCCAGGCTCCGCCCTTTCTGCCTCGCCTCACCCTATGCTTGGAATAAACTCCCTGAGCCCATACGCCAAGCCCCCTCCCTGCCCATCTTCAAACCCTTGCTCAAAGCCCACCTCTTCAATGTCGCTTTCAGCACCTAACCATTGTATCTCTATCCAGGAAACCTAGACTGCCCCCAATTTGATTGACTGCACTTTTTTGTCCTTTAGACTGTAAGCTCCTTTGAGCAGAGACTGTCCTTCTTTATTAGATTGTACAGCGCTGCGTAACCCTGGTAGCGCTTTAGAAATGTTAAATAGTAGTAGTAGTCTTTTTCTACCGTCATCTACTATGTTACTATGTAAACAGGGCCCTTTATGTGCATATATTATAACATATGCGCATTAATGCTAACCGAACCCCAGTACTGTCCCAGGATCACCGCCACCCAGGTCATATAAACTTGTGTATACAGGGTGTATGGACCTAAGTTAGGGCGTATTTTACTAACGAGCGCTCACATTTTTAGCGTGCGCTAAAATTGTGGGTGCGCTAAACGTTAAAGATGCCCTATGGGAATGCACTGGTGTCTCTAACGTTTAGAGCGCCTACAATTTTAGAGCACAACAAAAAAGTGAGCGCGCCTTAATAAAAGACCCCCTTAATTACATATAGTAAAGTCAACTTTATAAAAGACTATTTCTGTTTGTAAACCCCAGGAAAATGCCTTTAAAAATTATCTCTATGTTGCAATTGTAGCACATTCAAATTATAAATTTACCAATAGTTGAACTTTTCTGTCCAGCAGACTTTTACAGTCAATACTTAAAATATATTCTGCTATTAAACTTGGAGTTTTTGCCTAAGTGTAACAGATGTTTGTGTCATTTTGCTACAATCTAGAAACCGTTAGCATCTCCAACACACAAAGCTTGACAGGTAATGGAAAAGACCCCTATACTCATATATGGAAGAGCTGTTGGTCCTTATTTAGAAATCAAAAGCAGAATATTTATTTATTTTTACAATTGTTTGTTTTGAAATTCTATAGATTTCTAAAAGTGGGATATAATACTGATATCAAGGTTAAGGTGTATTTTTTTATTCCATGAAAATACTTTTTGAGTATCAGAAATTGAACTGTGTACTTTCCAATATATATGCCACCTAGGCATTAGAAAGGTAAGAGGAGGTAATCTTTCTACCAAATGGTTACATCCTCCAGGTCAAAAAT